>NC_080788.1:4125476-4725476 GCF_028018385.1 Neofelis nebulosa
TACAGCTAGGAATGGAATTGCTGGGTCATATCATTACTCAGTGTTTAACCCTTTGAAAAACTGCCGGACTCTTTTCTAATGCCGCTTTAC
This sequence comes from Neofelis nebulosa, assembly GCF_028018385.1. NCBI lineage: Eukaryota > Metazoa > Chordata > Mammalia > Carnivora > Felidae > Neofelis > Neofelis nebulosa. Next base: position 4,125,567 of record NC_080788.1, read on the forward strand.
TACTTTACATTCCCAACAGTCTAAATGCTCTGTCTAGAACCTCTAGTACAATGTTGACTAGAAGCGATGGCAGGTGAACATCCTGGTCGTGTTCCTGATCTTACGCGGAAATTTTTCAGTCTTTCACCATTAAGTATGATGTTAGCTGAGGTTTTTTGGGTTTTTTTGTTTGTTTGTTTTGTTTTTTTTATTGATGCCCTTTATCAGCTTGAGGTTGTTTCCTTCTATTCCCACTTGGTTGAATGTTTTTATCATGAAAGGATGTCAGAGTTTTTCAGATGTTTTTCCTGTGTCTAATATGATTGTCATGTGGTCTTTGTCTTTTGTTCTATTAATATGGTATATTATATTGATTGATTTTGATATGTTGAATCTACCTTGCATTCCCAAAATAGTCTCTTGGTCATGGTGCACATTTTTTTTAAAAACCAGACTAGTTTTAGTAAATAATTTTAAGGTCATTTCCTTCCCTATTCCAGCTTTCCCAATCTGCCAGCACACATGGTGGTACACATGAAACTGAATACAGATTAACCTTTTTCACAGGTTGTTTTGTGAATGCAAAACCCAATAATAGTCTAAACCTATTAATCTTAAAAGTGTCCTCTTTTATTAGTTGTCTCTCCTTGTCAGTGAATCAGTGTCTACCTTGTTCCCCTCTGTTCAATATGCTTTCCCTTTTGCAAATAATGTCTTTGCAAATTGTCTTCCATTTTGGTCTCCTTTTATTTCCTTCACTTCTTTAGTGATTTGGCTTCTTTGTTTTATAGTGTTCTATTATGTTGGAGCAGGTTCTAGTTTTAGCCAATATGATTATTTTCCTTACTTTCACTTTTTTCCTTGTATTCTGAAATTCTTTCCATAAATGGCATCCAAGTCCTTTGGGTGTTTGGGGTTTTTTTTGGTTTCTGAAGTATAGTTGGCATTCGGTGTTATATTAGTTTCAGGTGTATGGCAGCGATTCACCAATCTTATACATTATGCTGTCGACACAGAGCCTGCTTCAGATCCTCTGTCCCTCCCCACTCTTGCTCTCTCAAAAATAAATAAACATTTATTTATTTGTCTGTTTGTTTATTTATTTATTTATTGAGCAGCAGGCACAAGTTTATTAGAATATAAGATCAGAAAGGAAGAATAGTATGAAAGCTCTCTTTACAGAGAGGGGGCATTCAAAAGTGAATGCCCCAATTAAATAAACATTTTAAAAAGTTGAAAAAAATGTAATTACCATCTGTCACCATACAATGTTATTACAATATTATTGACTCTATTCCCCTGTACTTTCATCTCTGTGATGTATTTATTTGATAATTGGAAATTTGTATCTCTTAATTCCCTTCATCTATCCCCCAGATCCTTCCCCTCATGCAACCACCAGTTCTCTGTATTTAAGATGGTTTCTGTTTTGTTTGTTTTGTTTTTTAGATTCCACGTGTAAGTGAAATACTGCATTTGTCTTTCTCTGACTTATTTTACTTAACATAATACCCTCTAGGTCCATCTGTGTTGTTGCAAATAGCAAGATTTCATTTTCATGGCTGAGTAATAATCGTATATGTATACCACATCCTCTTCATCCATCCACCTATCAGTGGACACTTAGGTTGCTTCAGTAACTTGGCTATTATATAGTAAGTAATGCTTCAGTAAACACAAGGGTGCATATATCTTATTGAATTAGCGTTTTCATTTTATTTGGGTAAATTCTCCATAGTATAATTACTGGAATCATAGGGTATGTCTACTTTTTTTTTTTTTAAGAGAAGAGAGAGTGAGTGGGGAGAGGGACAGAGGGAGAGAGAATCTTAAGCAGGCTGCATGCTCAGCACAGAGCCTAACATGGGGCTCAACCCTGGGATCGTGACCTGAGCCCAAATCAAGAGTCGAACGCTCAGGGCGCCTGGGTGGCTCAGTCGGTTAAGCGGCTGACTTTGGCTCAGGTCATGATCTCACGGTCCATGAGTTCGAGCCCTGCGTCGGGCTCTGTGCTGACTGACCGCTCAGAGCCTGGAGCCTGTTTCGGATTCTGTGTCTCCCTCTCTGACCCTCCCCCGTTCATGCTCTGTCTCTCTCTGTCTCAAAAATAAATAAACATTAAAAAAAAAATTAAAAAAAAAAAAAAGAGTCAAACGCTCAACCGACTGGGCTACCCAGGCACCCTGGGTCTTTCTATTTTTAATTTTTTGAGGAACCTCCATACTGTTTTCTCACAGTGATTATACCAATTTGCATTCCCACCAACAGTGTACAAGGGCTCCCTTTTCTCAGCATCCTTACCAACACCTGTTATTTCTTGCCTTTTTGACACTAGCCATTCTAGCAGGTATGAGGTCATAATTCATTGTGCTTTTGATTTGCATTTCCCTAATGATTAGTGGTGTTAAGCATCTTTTCATGTGTTTGCTGGCCATCTGTATGTCTTCTTTGGAAAGAGGTCTATTCATGTCCCCTGATGACTTTTTAATTGGGGAAAAAAAAATATATATATATATATAATAAATATATATATAATAAATAAATATATATATTTATTTTATATATATATATATTATATATATATAGTTGTAGAATCTCTTTATGTATTTTTGGGTATTGATGTTTTATTATATATATCATTTCCAAATATCTATTCCCATTTAGTAGGTTGCCTTTTTATTTTGTTGATGGTTTCCTTCTCTGTGTGAAAGCTTTTTATTTTGGTGTGGTCCCAGTAGTTTATTTTTGCTTTTGTTTCCCTTGACTAAGGAGACATATCTAGGGAAATGTTGCTAAGGTCAATGTTCAAGAGATGACTGCCTGTGTTTTCTTTTAGGAGTTTCATGGTGTCAGTCTCACATTTAGGTCTTTAATCCATTTTGAGTTTATTTTTGTGTCTGGTATGAGAAAGTGGTCCAGTTTCATGTAACTGTCCAGTTTTCCCAGCACCATTTATTGAAGAGACTGCCTTTTATCCATTGTAAACTCTTGCTTCCTTTATCATAGATTAAAACCCATATAAGCATGGGTTTATTTCTGGGCTCCCTATTCTGTTTCACTGATCTGTGTGTCTGTTTTAGTGCCAGTACCATACTGTTTTGCTTACTGTAGCTTTATAATATATCTTGAAATCTGGAATTGTGATATCTCCAGCTTTGTTCTTTTTCAAGATTGCTTTGGCTATTTGGGGTCTCTTGTTCCATACAAATTTTAGGATTATTCTAGTTCTGTGAAATGCCACTGATAATTTTGGTCAGGATTCATTGAATCTGTAAATTGCTTGGGTGGTATGGACATTTTAACAATATTAATTATTTCTGTCTGTGAACACAGTATATCTTCCCATTTGTGTTGTCTTCAATTTTTTTATCAGTGTTTTATAGTTTTCAGAGTATACAGGTCTTTTCACTTCCTTGGTTAAATTTATTTCCAGGTATTCTTTTTAGTGCAATTGTAAATAAGACTGTTAATCTTTCTTTCTGCTACATCATTATTAGTATATGGAAACGCAACAGATTTCAGTATATTTTGTATCCTACAACTTTACTGAATTCATTTATTCTGTTAGTTTCTTTAATTTTTGTTTTAAGTTTTATTTACTTTTTAAAGAGACAGAATGAGCAAGCAGGGGAGGGGCAGAGAAGGAGGGAGAGAGAATCTCAAGCAGGCTCCACACTGTCAGCACAGAGCCCAACATAGGAGGCTCGAATTCACACACTGAGATCGTGACCTGAGCTGAAACCAAGAGCCAGATGCTTAACCAACTGAGCCACCCAGGCGCCCCTATTCTACTAGTTTTTTGATGGAGTCTTTAGGGTTTTCTATATATGATACCATGTCATCTGCAGATAATGACAATTTTACTTATTCCTTAACCAATTTGGATACCTTTTATTCTTTTTCTTGTCTGATTGCTGCAGCTAGGACATCTAGTACTGTGTGACTAGAAGTGGTGAGCATGGACATCCTGGACTCATTCCTGATCTTAAGAGGAAAGCTCTGTTTTTCACCATTAGGTATTCTATTAGTTGTGGGTTTGTCACATGACCTTTATGTTGAGGTATGTTCCCTCTAAAGCCACTTTGTTGACAGTTTTAGCATGAATAAAATGTTTGATTTTGTCAAATGCTTCTTCTGTATTGAGATGATATAGTTTTTATCCTCCATTTAAAAAAAAATTTTTTTTTTACTGTTTATTTCTTTTTGAGAGAGAGACAGAGTGCAGGTTGGGGAGGGGCAGAGAGAGAGGGAGACACAGAATCCGAAGCAGGCTCCAGGCTCTGAGCTGTCAGCACAGAGCCCGACGCGGGGCTTGAACTCATGAACCATGAGATCATGACCTTAGCAGAAGTCAGACACAACCGACTGAGCCACCCGGGCACCCCTATCCTTCATTTTGTTAATGTAATGTATCACATTGCAGTTACTGAACCATCCTGGCATTCCTGGGATAAATCCCACTTGATTGTGGTGAATGATCCTTTTAAAATACTATTGAATTCAGTTTGCTAATATCTTGTTGGGGATTTTTATATCTGTATTCATCAAGGATGTTGGCCTATAGTGAGGTTTTTTGTTGTTTGTGTTTTTGTAATGACTTTGTCTGGTTTTAATATCATGGTAATACTGGCTTCGTGGAATGAATTTGGAAGCTTTCCTTTCTCTTCTATTTTTCAGAATAGTTTGAGAAGAAAAAATATTAGTTCTTCTTTAAATGTTTGGTAGAATTAAGCTGTGGAAGCCATCTGGTCCTGGACTTGGTGTTTGTTGGGAGTTTTTTTTGATTACCAATTCAATTTGGTTACTAGTAATTGGTCTATTAAGATTGTCTGTCTTCCTGATTCAGGTTTGGCAGATTGTGCGTTTCTAGGAAGTTACCCACTTCTTCCAGATTATTCAATTCGTTGGCATATAATTTTCATTGTAGTCTCTTATAATCCTTTGTATTTTAGTAGATTGTTGCTTCTCTTTCATTTCGGATTTTGAGTCCTCTCTTTTTCTTGAGGGGTCTGGTGGCTAAAAGTTTGTTGATTTTGTTTATCTTTTCAAGGAACCGGTTCTTGGTTTCATTGATCTGTTCTTGTTGTTAATCTCTATATAGTTTATTTCTGCTCTGATCTTTATTATTTCCTTCCTTCTACTGCGGGCTTTGGTTATTCTTCTTTTTCTAGTTCTTTAGGTGTGTGGTTAGATTGTTTGAGATTTTTCTTGTTTCTTCAGGTAGGCTTTCATCACTATAATATCCCTCTTAGAACTGCTTTTGCTACATCCCAAAGATTTTGGATTGTTGTGTTTTCATCTGTTTCCCTGTATTTTTTTATTTCACCTTTGATTTCTTCACTTACCCATCGGTCGTTTAGTAGCATATTGTTTAGCCTCCACATGTTTGGGTTTTTTTTTTTTTTTCCTTGTAATTGATTTCTAGTTTTATACCATTGTGGTTAAGAAAGATGCTTGATAGGATTTCAATATGTTCTGAAATTTATTGAGACTTGTTTTGTGGTCTAACACATGATCTCTCCTGGAGAATGTTCCATGTGCACTTGAAAAGAGTTGGATGCTTAACTGCCTGAGCCACCCAAGTGCCCCTCTCCCAGGCTTTTTAAAAGTCCTTTGTGCTGTGCCTTATGATTGTCCAAAGCCCTTTTTTCTGGTAGTCTACCACATCTGCGTTCCTCAGATGTTTTTTCCATTAAAGAAAAGTGTATGTAAATAATGAGTATTAAGTAAGGCCAGAGTAGAGAGTACATAGACACTCCCAACCAGCAAGCAGAATCAGTGTTACGAAAAATAGCCAAACAGAAAACAGACTTCGTGGAACATACCTAAAAAGCAAAAGAAGCGGTTAGAGATAAATATAAGGAAAGAGATGATAATTAAGCATCAAATCTATTTCAGAAAAAGTCAGTTTGCAAATAACATGAACTCTAGAAGAAGATACGACGGACAGTTCAAAACTGATTATCAGAATTATAATGAAATGTTCTAGACTTTAATAGGGAAAAAAAAACTTCTAACACTAGAAATAGATAAGGCTTGCCACGTTTTGGGTTCCAAGACATACATTCATCAAAGTCTTACATCTTGTATTAAAATTCTGTACGCTTCCAATCAAGGAATGGGGGCAAACAGTTGAGATTCACAATAAACCATATTGAGATTTTGATTGGATTTGGATTATATCTATGGATTAATATGGGGAGAATTGGTATCTAATAATATTGAGGTTTCTAAAACATGAATGTGGTCTATTTTTCCATATTTGGGCTTGCTTAAATGTTTTTAAATTGTTTTATAATTTTCTTTTTTTTTTAATTTTTGTTTTCAACATTTATTTATATTTGAGAGACAGAAAAAGAGCACGAGCAGATGAGGGGCAGAGAGAAAGGGAGACACAGAATCTGAAGCAGGTTCCAGGCTCTGAGCTGTCAGCACAGAGCTGATGCGGGGCTCGAACTCACAAACTGAGATCATGACCTGAGCCGAAGTCAGATGCTTAACCAACCGAGCCACCCAAGCACCCCTTTATAATTTTCTATGCGCATCTTTTTAAATAAATCCTTAAGTATCTTATACTTTCTACTGCTGTTATAAATGTGTGTGTTTGTTTGTAAATAATGTTTTCTTTTTGTTGCTCTTCTTTAAAATGTATATAGAAGGGTGGAAAGCCAAGACAAGGTGTTTCTGAATCGGAATAACATGATGGATTTAGCCTACCAAATATCGAAATGTAGAATTCTTCAAAAAGTAGTTAGTTAGTAGTAGACAAAGTTTGTCTCAGGGAGAGATGCACTAAACAGTAGAACAGAAAGGTTACTTAGAAACTGGTCCACAGATTATGGAACCATGATATGTGACGAGGGTGGCATTGCAGATAGAGGAAGGGGATGTGGAGAGACTATTATGATTTAAATATTAGATCTGTATTTCACACAGTATACAAAATCATTTCTACATAGATGAAAGAGTGAAAAGCTTTTAGGGCATGTTATGTCCCTGGAATGGGAAGAATTTCCCGTGAAGACACAGAAGGGGCTGTCCATGAAAGTAAAGATTAATAACTTTGAGTATATTAAAGTCAAGTGCTCTGTTCAACAACAACAAAAGAACCCTCTGATGAACTTGAAAATGTAAGTCACACACTGGGAGAAGATCCTTGCTACACACAGAACCAATAAAGCTTTAGTATACAGAATGAATCAGTCAGAAAAAGACAAACAGCCTGATAGAAGAATGGGCAAAACGACATGAATAGCCATTTCACAGAAGAAATACCTAAGGTCTACAAATTTATGAAAAGATGTTCAACTTTATTAGTAATTAGGGAAATGTAAATTAAGATCATACTGAGATTACCAAAAATTAAGAGATTTGCCAGATCATATATTGGAGAGGATGTGAATCAACAGGAATTCTTGTATACCACCGAGAGAATATAAATTGGTCCAACCACTTTGAAAAACAATTCAACTTTATGATGTGAAGTTGAATTTCGTGTATTTTTTGACTCAGCATTTCTAATCCTAGTTGTGTACCCTGGAGAAACTTAACCATGTATACCAGCAGACGTGGACAGTAATATTCACACTAACACGATTTGTAATGGCAAAAAGAAACGTGGAAAAAACCCAAATGTCCTTTAACAAAGAATGGAATGTGAAGTTAGGGTATGTTGACATAAAAATATACAACATTAAAACCTAATGAACTACAGCTATACATTGGTCGTTTTCAGGGCATACAGGCTAGCTTTACAATGATTCGTGTCAAAAAGTAGATAATAAAACAGTATTTTGCTCATTCTTTTTTTAAGAAAAAATTGCTGCATTCCTGTTTTGTGCCAGACAGCACTCTGGGTGCTAAGGACTTAGCAGTGAAAGAGGTGGACAAGTTTTCTGTCCTCATGAAGCTTACATTTTAGTTTAAGGGCGACAGATGGATAAATAAGCAAAACAATATGTAATTTAACATAATCGTAAGAGCTGTGGAAAAAGTTGAAGCAAAGTAAAAGGATAGCATATGATTTGATGGTGTGTGTGTGTGTGTGTGTGTGTGTGTGTGTGTGTGTGTATGTCTTTGTGGCTCAAGGGAGGGTTTTTTCAAAATGAAACATTTGGGAAGTGTTGAACATCCTGTGGAAGAGAGTGTTACAACTTTCTGGAGGGGAAAGTAGGAAGGAGCTTGGCATTTACAAGGAAGAGCAAGAAGGCAGATGAGTTCTGATAGGGAATGAGCTGGGACAAGGGGGAGTGGGCAGGAGAGAGAGTTCCAGGGGGTAGACAAAATTCATACTGTGTAGGGTCTCAGTTTTAGTAATAAGTATAGGCTTTTTTTTTTTTTTTAATTTTTTTTTCAACATTTTTTATTTATTTTTGGGACAGAGAGAGACAGAGCATGAACGGGGGAGGGGCAGAGAGAGAGGGAGACACAGAATCGGAAACAGGCTCCAGGCTCCGAGCCATCAGCCCAGAGCCTGACGCGGGGCTCGAACTCACGGACCGCGAGATCGTGACCTGGCTGAAGTCGGACGCTTAACCGACTGCGCCACCCAGGGGCCCCAAGTATAGGCTTTTTAAAAATATGGCAAGTCATTGGAGAATTTTGAGCAGAATGACATAATCTGACTTATGTTTAGGGTCTGAAGAACTGATCGTTGGGGGCAGAGGTGGAGGGCTTGGGGGAAGGATGCAGAAGGCCCAGTTAGGAGGCTTTTGTGGAAGTGCAGGCATTCAGTGAGGGTGGGGTGGACAAGGGGACAGTGGCGAATCCAGAAGGAGGTGGTTAGTTAGTTCAGTGATAGAGTTGGGGGGGGGTAATTGAAAGGACTTAGTGATAGATGGGGTAGATCTGTGTGAAGAGGGAGTCTCCACTGGGAGCAGCTGGGTGGGCGGTGATGCCATTTACATGGGGAATGAAACAGGAGCCGTGGGGCCCTGAGACTAAGAGTTTGTTCTCAGACCTCTTGAATTCGGAATGCCTGTGAGCCGCTCAGGCACGTGACCCTGACGCTCTCAGAAGGGAGGTCTGGCGTTCAGGGGTAGAAATAGGAGACTCGTCCACGTGCACGTGTACATGGCATTCAAAAGCTTGGAAGGGAGCACCGAGGGAGTGAGTGTAGCAGAGAAGGGAGGCTGTGGAGGGAGGCGGTGAGGGGGGAAGTGCCAGGGGCTGTGCTGTGCTTTCGGGAACTCTAGAAGATGTTTCAGTAGGCATGTTATGTAATGGAAACATACATTTGCAGTAGAGATTACAGATCCCAGGTCAGTGTATTTTGGGAGAACAGTAAGAAGACTTCTGTAGAGAAATGCAGAAATCAGATGAAGAGGCACTTCAGTGAAGGGTAGATCCTAATGGCCCGTACACCTATGAAAACATGCTTAACCTCACCATTAATCAGGGAAATGCCAATTTAAAAGAGCAGTAATACCTGATGCTGTCAAATATTGGAAGGGAGGTCATTTTCATACCTTAGTGGAAATGTGAATGATTACAGCCTTTTTTGAAAGCAGTCTGGCAATCTCTATTAAAATGAAAAATCTATGATCTAACAGTCTCACTCCTAGAAATCTGTCTCCTGGAAATAGGAGCACCAGTGCATAAAAATCTAAGTATGTTTATTATAGCCTTTTTTAAAGGGAAAAAACAGGGCATCTGTGTGCATCTGACTCTTGATTTCAGCTCAGGTCATGATCTCCAGGTTGTAGGATTGCCCCGCATCACATCGGGCTCTGTGCTGGGCATGGAGCCTGCTTGGGATTCTCTCTGCCCTCCCCCTGAGAGAGAGGGAGAGCGAGAGGGGTCTGAAGAACTGATTGTTGAAGAACTTTCTCTCTATCTCTCTCTCACACAATAAATAAACATTTAAAAAAAAAATAAAGGGCAGGGGCGCCTGGGTGGCTAGGTCGGTTAAGCATCCGACTTCAGCTCAGGTTATGATCTCACCGTCTGTGAGTTCGAGCCCCGCGTCGGGCTCTGTGCTGACAGCTCAGAGCCTGGAGCCTGCTTTGGATTCTGTGTCTCCCTCTCTCGCTCTCTGCCCCTCCCCCACTCACACTCTGTTTCTCTCTCTCTCTCAAAAATAAATAAACATTAAAAAAAATTTTTTTAATAAATAAAAATAAAGGGCAAAAACACTAACAGTAGAGTCAATACCCATCTTTCATGGAAAACTTGATTAAATTATAGGTTGTCTAATTATTGGATTGTTATGCAGCCAGTTGACGTCAAGGACCTTTCACGATGCAGAGAATTTTATAAAATACAATTGTGCATGTGTGTGCTGTGTGAAACACCATAGTCCCCGTCATTCTGCCTGTGTATATAAAACTTTTGTAGATGATTATATATATAAAGGTAAGTTTTTGTGTTTTTGGTTGTTTTTTTTTTTTTAGAGGGAGAGAGTAGGGGAAGAGTGGTGTGGGGGGACAGAAGATCTGAAGCAGGCTCTGTGCTGACAGCAGAGAACCTGATGTGGGACTCGAACTCGTGAAACCATGAGATCATGACCTGAGCCAAAGTCGGATGCTTAACTGACTGAACCACCTGGGCACCCCGAGAAAAGCATAGTTCTTAAATAACGATTGCCTGAGAATAAGTAAATCTGAGGGAGGTTGTTGGAGGTAAGCCTCTACTCACTCAGTCAATAAACAAACATACATACATCTCTGTTTAAAAGAAAAAGGATCCCAAGATAAAACAGCTTCTGTGATATTTCCCATTTATGTAAAATATTTGTGCCTATATATAAAAGACATGAGAAGATCATCACTAAAATTATAATCCTAAGGTATAATTAACTTTTTAAGGTATAATTTAACTTTTTAAAATAAAATGCTAGATTGGAATATACTTGTCACTATTGTTTTTTTCTCCTTTCAGTGCTGGTTTAAATGGAGAATCTTGAAATTGACAAGATAAATTCCATTTTCAAAAGAATAATTTTTTAATTTTTTTTAATGTTTATTTTTGAGAGAGAGAACATGAGCAGGAGAGGAACAGAGAGGGAGACACAGAATCTGAAGCAGGCTCCAGGCTCTGAGCTGTCAGCACAGAGCCCAACACAGGACTCAAACCCATGAACCGTGAAATCACGACCTGAGCCAAAGTTGGATGCTTAGCTGGCTGAACCACCCAGGCACCCCTCTAAAGAATAATTTTTAAGTGTACAAGATTATTACCGTTTTATGCTCTTTGTTAACTTCTATTTCAGTATCCATTTTCCTTTTGCTTTCTTAGCTTTCAGTCTTTAACCAGCAGTTTGTTCTGGGTATAAAGTAAAAATAAAAATTAGAACAGATTAGCAGGCAAACCCACAAGTAGCTAGCTAGCTGTATTCAGTTGAGCGATGAACCTGACTGCATATCTGAACCATGAACAGAGCGATCTAATATTTACTATCGTGTACATATTTGCTCAGGAGGTACAGAGGGTCTTATACCGTTCAATTTTAGAAAATATATTTATTGATTTTTTTAGTATTGATTTTTTTAATATTATGTATTGTATGCTTTTTTTAAATTATTATTTGAGTATAGTTGACACACAATGTTACATTAGTTTCAGGTACATGGCACAGTGATTTGACAACTCTGTATGTTATGCTGTGCCCACCACAAGTATAGCTATATCTATCACCGTACAGCACCATTACAATAGCATTGACTATATTCCCTTTTATTCCCATGACTTACTCATTTCATAACTGTAAGCTTGGACCTCCTGCTCCCCTGAACCTGTTTTGCCCATCCCCTAATTTCCCTCCCCTCTGGCGGCCATCTGTTTGTTCTCTGTATTTATCAGTCTGATGTTGCTATTTATTCATTTGTTTTTTAGATTTCACAAGTAAGTGAAATCATATGGTATTTGTCTTTCTCTGACTTATTTCACTTAGCATAATACCCTCTAAGTCCATCCATGTTGTCTCAGATGACAAGATCTCATCCTTTTTACGGCTTAATAATATTCCATTGTATACATACAGTATCTTCTTTATCCATTCATCTATTGGTGGACACTTGGGTTGCTTCTGTATCTTGGCTGTTGTAAATAATGCTGCAGTAAACATGGGCGCATATATCTTATTGAATTAAGGTTTTCATTTTTGGGGGTAAATACTCAGTAGTGGAATTACTAAATCATTCGGTAGTTCTATTTTTAATTTTTTGGAGAATCTCCATACCGTTTTTCACAGAGATTGTACCAACTTACATTCCCACCAACAATGAACAGGGTTCTTTTTTCCTGACATCCTTGCTGACAGTTGTTATTCTGGCCATTCTGACAGGTGTAAGTGTATTTATTGATTTTTAAATTGAAATCAACACAGACATCATGATTGCCATTAACTGTGTGAACTTCTCAGCATCCATGGGAGCCTCTGGGTTAGGAAACTGCCATTTACAGAAGGTGGGATCTAGCCTGGCTGATTTTCTCTTGTCTTTGTTTCGCGTGTTACTTGGTGTTCATCTCGACCTGTCGCCCACCTTTGTTCTTTCTCTGTGATTTAGCTGCTGTGTCTTCATTCCTCATTTTACTTGTTTGAAGCTTTGTTTTGCTTCTACTCTGTGTTCAAAGCCATTATGTGATGCTAGATTGTTCCTGTCCCTCTGGATAAGATCCTGTATCTGTTCTGGTCATTCTCTGCTAATGAGAAGCCCCCAAATCAGTTCTAGTCATAAAAGCAGACCAAGTTCAATAATTAATATGGTCAGCTGATAATTTAAAAGTCCAAACTGTCTTTGAAGCCAAAATTTCTCCCTTCCAAAGAAGCTTATAACTCCTGAAGTAGGTTGGCCTACTACAGTGGGAAGGAAAGGTCAACTCATTTTTCTGACTTTACTACCATACTGACTGCTCTTCTAGCATTCTTCAACCCTCTAGTGATGAGGTGGGGAAGAAGGTGGCAAGAAAGATTTTAGTGGAACTTCCTATAACTGTTGTGAGCTGGTGCTGATTGCTAGCTGGATTTTGCACCTGTTAGAGCTGATTGTTTTGCTCATGAGCGCTTTTGTAGCTCCTTCAGAGCCACCCAGTATCAATTACCTTTAGCCACATAACAAATTTCTTCATAACTTAACAGCTTAAAACAACACACACTTATTATCACAATTTCTGTGGATCAGGAATCTAGGCAAGGCTTACTTGGACCCTCTACGTCTGTGTCTCTCACAAGATCACAGCCGTCCTAAGGCGTGTCTAAGGGATAGATCCGCTTCCAAACTCACTCCAGTAGTTGTTGGCGGGATTCAGTGTCTCAAGCATTAATGACCTAATGGCCTCATTTCTCATGAGCTGTTGGCTAGAGCCCTCCCTTAGTACCTTGCCACATGGACCTCTCCATAGAGCCACTCATAATAATAGCGGCTGGCTTCCAGAGCAAAAGGGCAAGAGTCAAAGAGATGGAAGTGACAGTCCTTTGTAACCCAATCTTGAAAATGACACCCTACCACTTCTGCCATATTCCATTCATTGGAAGTAAGTAACTAGATATAGCCCACGCTCAAGAAGAGGGCGGTACACGGACCATGAATACCAGGAAATCAGGATCGTTGGGAGCCATTTTAGAAGCAGTCTGCCACCCCGTCACCAGTATTCTTGGGATTATCTCATCTTCACTTCTCTTGATAAAGACAAATGTATCTCTCTTCTGAGTAGTCACTTATAACTCCCCCTTGGACATCTTTCTTCTCTGGTCCCCTCACCTCCAGGTGGCCCTCTTGAACAGGATTTAAGACAACCTCCATCTCTAGCTAATGGTCCATGGAAAACTTGCACCCTTTACCACCAGAAACTTGGGAGTGCAGGCCAATCGCAGCATAGTCACCACCCATTTCAGTCTGCCACCAGAGCAACTAACCAGAAAACCTGTACTTTCTCAAGATTTCTCAGTTTTGAGTCAATCACTGGTCTTCTAGGACTCCCTAGGTCTAGAAGACATGTCCCACGCTCTCCATGTGGTCTTGTTGAAGCTTCTTTTCCTAGGTCAAGGTGGGGAAAGGAGGTCCTTTTCTGAACTCTCCTTATCTCTAACCTTTTTTTTTGCTAGAGCTAAGGTTTACGAGCCATTTTGACAACATTCTTGGATCCTCAGCTGAAACTAACACTCAGGTAGTTCCATATTGACATCCTGTTTCATCTCCTGTTTGCCTTTTTCCTAATCCTTTGAAGGCATTTGCCTTGGGTGGTTGCCTACAGTCATTGCAACAAGAAAAATAATTACCAATTTATTAAATCAAACAGTGGAACATAAGAGAGAAGAGATGGGAGAAAGATGAATAAATAATGAGAAAGGGAAGGGAGGAAGATGGGGGAAAGCACTAAATACCTTATTTTGTTTCAGATTGTAATAAGTAGATAAATATTGTCTTCATGTTATTGTGTAATTATTATTGTTTTAATGGTGTTCTTGAAATGTTTGAGGCACTTGTAGAATTAAAATTATGAAATTTGAGTTTAATTCATAGAATAAAGGTAAACATGAAGAGAGAAAAGAGGCATATAAAAAGCCAGACATACTGGAAGCATAAATGTTCTTCATTTAGATCCATAAATAAAATCCAACAATAATAATGTTTGTAAGAGGCTGACCTAACACAAAATAGTGGGAGGTAAAAATTACTCCAAAATTGGAAAGATCTATTTATCAGACTGAATAAAACAGATGGAGAGATGGCAGTAATTTATATCAGACAAAATAGAATTTAAGGGGGAAAAAAGCATAGCGCATATCATTTTATATTGACAACATAAAGGCCAATGAAATTGACATCAAAAATAAAAGATGTGCCCAAATTGGCTTAAGTCTTGTGAATTGGATTCACAAGTATCCAAATTTAGTTCCACATGATCATCTTTCTGAGTTTTTTGGTGGAGGAAGCAGGGTTTGGAAGATCTGCATAAAGCAGTAAATTCTCTTTCTATTAAAATGTACTTTATAAATTTTGTGTATAATTAAAGAAGTTTTGCTGGTGGAGGACCAGCTAAGACTCCTTGCTAAGGAAATGGGAAAGGCAAGGCCAAAGTTATGCAAATATAGTTTCCTAGGAATTCAAACCAGGTGTGGAGCTGGAGACTGGTGGGAAAAGGTACTCTTTGTATCCAATCAGACAAGGTCCCCATGGTTGAGTTTAAAGGAGAAGTCATCCTCTACGGATGTAGAAGAGTCCAGTAAGTTTAACTGTCCACGTGTTCTTTACCTAATACAGATTCCATTCTGCAATTGTTTTTTTTTTTAATCAGACATTCTGGGACAGGCCCTAAGCATTAGTATTTTCATTGATTTACTTTTTAAAAATAGTTAACGTTTTTCTTTTTAATTTCAGGAGAAATACAGTTTTGTGACACTACCATTCCTCCTACCCTGATGTAGCATTATACCCTTCCTAACATTTTCTTAGGCTTACATAAGCACATGCGCATGCAGACACACGCTCGCGGGCACACACACGCACATGCATATACACACACACGCTCAGTTTGATGCAGTTAACATTTTTTAATTTGCAGCTTGCTCTTTTCACTTGCCCTTGACATACTGCTGGCTTTCCATGTCAATACATATAGATGTTGGCTATGGATATGCCATAGTATAGCTGCGCCATAATTCAGTTAATCGTTTCTTCACTGATGGCCCGTTAGTCGTTTCTTCTTTTGGCAGGAGAACTTCAGTGAACATCTTGGTTTGTTTATCTTTACATGCTCGTGCTCTTATTTCTATAGAATAGATTGGTTCCTAAAAGTAGAATTGTTAGGCTGTGTGGTATGTATGTTTTTAATTTTATAATGTATGCAATCATATCTACTTCTTAAATGTTTGTAGCAATTTACATTTCATTTATGTAATCGTGTATGTGGGTGCTGGTTTCCCTACACTCACTGTTAAGCACATTTCTAGCCTAAGAAAATAATTCATTAAAACCGCAAAAGTAATAACAAGGGAAATCAGGAGAAAATTTTTTTGTAGTCTTAGAATAGGAAAGTACTTTAAAAGCAAGATACAAAACCATAAGCCACAAAGAAAAAGATGAATAGCTCTTGTGATATAAAAATGAAGAAATTTCTCGTGGGCAAAAAGCCATTGCAAATGAAATTAAGACAAATGACAAATGGGTGAAAACATTTGTAGCATTCGATAGAAAAAGAGATGAGACATATAGAGAGATATAGACAAAATGAGCTTTTGTAGATCGATAACAAAAGCCCATAACCCAGTGGGAAAATGAGTACTGGGCGTGAAAAAGCAGTGTGTAGAAAATATAGTATGTATGAAAAGATGTCCAACATCATCTCTAATTAAGAAGTGCAGGGGCGCCTGGGTGGTTCAGTCGGTTAAGCGTCCAACTTCAGCTCAGGTCACGATCTCGCGGTCCGCGAGTTCGAGCCCCGTGTTGGGCTCTGGGCTGATGGCTCAGAGCCTGGAGCCTGCTTCCGATTCTGTCTCCCTCTCTCTCTGCCCCTCCCCCGTTCATGCTGTGTCTCTCTCTGTCCCAAAAATAAATAAACGTTAAAAAAAAAAGTGCAAATTAAAACAAAACATCATTTTTCACATAGCAAATTGAGAGAATATATATATATATATATATATATATATATATATATATATATATATATTTAATACCCATGAATAGTGAAGTTACGGGGATATAGAAACTCACATATTATTGGTGGGAGTGTGACTGGTACAATCTCTGTAATTGGCAGTTTGGTGGTTTTAAAAATTCTTTCTGAATTGTTTTTAGCTAAAGTACGTACATAGTTTTAACAAAAAACTTTTACTTACAGCGGAATACAAGTCTCCTGTCTCCTCTTCACTTATTGACTAGACACAGTCCACTGACTTTCTAGCTTAAGAGACAAGGATGTAACCAACTTGTTTTATTACCCTCATATTCCCTCCCTTCCCCTACTATTTTTACCAAAATGTTATTATGAAAATTTTGAAACATACAGAAGAAGTTGGAATGTAAAGTGAATCCCATATACCCACTTCTGGGACCCTACAATTAACATTTTGCTGGGTTTGTCTACCACACTTCTGTCCTTCCAACAGTCTCTCTCCATCCATGCATCCATGCATCCATCCATCCATCCTATTTCTCATGTATTTTAAGTTATTTTGCATATGTTATTTCATCCTAAGCACTTCAGCATATGTATACTTAACTAGAATTTAAAATTTATTTACATTTTTGAGGTAAAGTTTGCATCCAGTGAATGCATAAATCTTGTGTTTCACAGGATGAGTTCTGACAAACATATACATCTGTGTAACACAACCCCCATCAATATATGAAGTATTACCATCACCCCAGAAAATTTTCTCCTGCGTCTTCGCGTCTTCCCATTCACTCACCACACCCACCTTCCCCCAGAAGTTACCACTGTTTAGACATCTTTTCACTGTAAATTTGCTTTTCCTTTTCTAGAACTTCATATAAATGGAATCATACAGGATCCCAGTATTACTCTTTTATGTGAGATTCTGTCATTTAGCATGTTTTTGAGATTAGTCCATGTTGTTGTCTGACTAGAACTTCATTCCTTCCCGTTGTTGGATAGTATTCCCTTGTGTGAACCTTGAATACACCACACACAGCCCGCTCAGCTGCTCTCATGCTGATGAGCACCGGGGCTGTTTTCACCCTTGGGCTACTATGAATAAAGCTCTGTGTGCATCTTTATATAGATCTTTCTGTGGACATATGCTTTCATGTCTTTTGAGTCCGTGCAGAGAGGATGTGACCGTTTCGTGTGTTAAAAGACAATCACAATAGATACCCCTTCATACCTACTAGAAAGGCTGGCTGTACCAACGATGGCTAGGATATAGAACATCTGAGCTCTCTTACGTTGTGTGAGGGAATATAAAATGATGATAACCACTTTGGAAAATAGTCTGGCAGTTTCTTACAAGGTTAAACATTTACCTGTGCTATTACCCTGTAATCCTGTTCCTGGGATTATCCAAGAGAAGTAAAACCATAGATCAAAAAAAAAAAAAAAAAAAGCAAGAATATTTATAGCAGTTTTATTCACGGTAACCAAAACTGGAAACAATACAAATGTCCAAAAACAAAAACAACAACAACAAATGTCCATCAGTACATCTGTAGGAGAATGGGTGCAGTGGAATATTACTTGGCCATATGTAAGACTGAACTACTTCTATAATATGAATTCAATTCATTTCAAAAACACTGAGCAATAGAAGCCAATACCCAGACTTCTTACCTTTTTTTTTTTTTTTTTTTTTTTTAATTTTGAATTCAGGAACCAGCAGAGCTGATCTATGGGGACGTAAATCAGGATAGTGGTTGCCTGTGGTGGGTGGGAAGTAACTGGTAGGGAGGATGAAGGAACTTTCTGAGATGACTTAAATGTTATATACTTGATTAGGTTAGTTATATGGGTATATGATGTATCAACTTCTCGTGAAAAGTGAAAATAAACCCTAAAAGCAAGTGTATTTTGTACCTCTTCAAAATTGAAGCTGTGTGGACAGTTGCTTAGAAGACCATGGGGACTAAAGGAGAGTTGAGGGAACATGCCAGAATTTTAGGCATTTCCATTTAAAACATGATTTCTGGGGGTGCCTGGGTGGCTCAGTCGGTTGAGCGGCCCACTTCAGCCGTTCGCGGTTGAGGAGTTCGAGCCCCGTGTCGGGCTCTGTGCTGACAGCTCAGGGCCTGGAGCCCGCTTCGGATTCTGTGTCTCCCTCTCGGCCCCTCCCCTGCTCGTGCTCTCTCTCTATCTCAAAAATAAATATAAACATTAAAAAAATTTTTTTGTAAACATGATTTCTGAAATTGAAAAAAGAGGATGTGGATGTTTAAGTGGAGATCTTCCATGACAGTCACAAACCAAATCCCTCGCTTTTTACCCTTCAACCTGAGCTTCTCCACTTGTCAGAGACTGGCTCTCCCTAAGGTGCCCCGTGAGGGCAGAGGGTGGATGACTGCCCACACGTGCTCCTTCTCCAGAAGCCATAACAGAAAACACTAACGAGGGCCCTCAAGAAGTCATCTGGCCTGTCCCCTACAGAGAGCCCATCACAGATAAAAACACTGCGTTCTAAGTGTATCTTCTCAGAATTATTTATAATTCTTTTAAAGATAAAACTGTCAAGGTTTCTGAAAGTTTCATCGCGTGGAAAACATAATGTCTTTATGAAATAGCTCTATCAAGTAATAGGTGATGATTTTTATGTATTTAAAGATATTAGGGACTGATTTCCTAGAGATTTTTCATTCTTTTTTTTTTAAGTTTGTGTATTTTTTTTTATTTAAAAAAAAATTTTTTTTAACGTTTATTTATTTTTGAGACAGATCATGAACGGGGGAGGGTCAGAGAGAGAAGACACAGAATCTGAAACAGGCTCCAGGCTCTGAGCCATCAGCACAGAGCCTGACGCAGGGCTCGAACTCACGGACCGCGAGATCATGACCTGAGCTGAAGTCGGACGTTTAAACGACTGAGCCACCCAGGCGCCCCTGTGTATTTATTTTGAGAGAGAATGAGCGAGACAAGAAGGGGAGGAGTGGAGAGCGCAAGAATTCCTAGCAGGCTCTGCACCGTCAGCACAGGATATGACGCGGGGCTCAAACTCATGAACTGTGAGATCATGACTGGAGCTGCATCCAAAAGCCAGACACCCAAAAGACCGAGCCACCCAAGAGCCCCTACAGATTTTTCAAATTGTTATTTTGGAAGCTATGTCCATATAGTCGTGTTTGTGGTTCTTTTAACAAAGTGTCATTTTCAAATATTAAGTTGATTAACTTAACCTATTTATTAAGCCAAATATAGTCACATTTAGAAAATTCTTTCCCCTTTATCTTGTGCACATTTCCTTGTTTCATAATGTGCTTCCCTTTTCTTAGCCTGCAGTAAATTTGTTGACTCATTTGTAGACCTCTCTATCTAAAGCCATTTTTGTAACATCATCATGCAAGCTTTTTTTTTCCTGTGTAATTTAACTACACTTTATACACTTTTATACCCCAAATAGTCTTTTTTTCTCTCCCTGTTCTTTTCAGCTAGCCCCCCAAATCTTTCTTTTTTTAATTTTTTTATTATCTTTTTTTTTTAATTTTTTGAGTCAGATGCTTAACTGACTAAGTCACCCAGGCGCCCCTGTTTCTGTATTTCTTTTTAAGTTTATTATTTTGAGAGAGAGAGAGAGCATGCATGAGCAGGGGAGAGGCAGAGAGAGGGAGAGAGAGAGAGAATGCCAGGCAGGTTCTGTGCTGACAGAACAGAGCCTGACATGGGGTTCCAACTCACGAAACCAAGAGATCATGACCTGAGCCAAAACTAAGAGTCAGATGCTCAACCAACTGAGCCACCCAGGTGCTCCTAGCCCCCCAAATTGTTCTTGTTGGTATAGTCGAATAGACAAGTTTGCTTGTCACATTTTTTTTCTTAAGCGTAGAGACTCCTTTATACCATAACCTTGAAATAATTTTCCTTAGTAATCTGTTATCGAAAGCGTTCCATGGTGTACTTTGTCTTCCGTGTCGTAGTTGAGGTCACTGATTTCCTCCATGAGCAAGTGTAGGCTTCTTCAGGTCCTAAGTCAGTAAGGAAACCTTGGAACTCAAGGGATATCTGTTATGCACCTGCCGTGTGTCGGGCACTGCTTTAGGCAGTAGGGCTGCTGTGGTGAAGACGCAGGTTTCCCCAGGACGGACATTATATTCTAATGTGAAGAGGCCAACAAAAAACTCAGTGTCAGGAAAGTGCTAAGAATAAAAATAAAGCAGAATAAGGGAACAGAGGAGGACAGGGGAAGAGGTGCTATTTTTAACTGGGTTGTAAGGGAAGGCTCTCTGATGAGGTACTATCTGAGCAGAGATTTGAACAAAGTACGGGAATGGGCCACGAGCATTTCTAAGAGCAAGGGCATTGCCGAAGGAGGGCGCTTGGGTGTCTGTGCCTACCCTCTGGCTCTCAGCACTTCTCACCCTCCACTCCTCCTCACCCCCAACCACCAGGTGGGCTGCAGTGAAACCATGAAGCTGCCACCATGTGGGACCCCTGGCCCCCAGTGTTCCGATCAGATTCCCCTGATGTTGGTGCCTGTCTGTGTTTTCATCCTCTATTCGCCCTGTTGCTGAGAGGGAGTGGTTATGAGAACGGCTCGACACTCAACACTGGACAGATGAGATAGACCCCCGCTTATGAGTTACATAAACTCACACCCGCGTGGCCCAGAGGAAGAGGTGATACCACATGCCACCCAGAGCCACTTGGGGTTTGCATTGAGGAACAGAGTGGACAGCCAGGGGGCCGAGAGAGGTGGGCTTTGTAGCATTGAGAGCGTGGGGCCCCCACAGAAGGATGTGGTTGGCTTGTTCGAATCATTTAGAGCACTGGCAATACTGAGCTTCTGATCTCCTACCACAGTCGGAGCCAAAAGAATTTGTTTCCCAGTGAACACTTCAATCTCAGCAACGTCATGAGACTTCTCAGAGATGTGACCACTTGATTAGGAGAGGAACTTAGACATCTGAGAATAATGAATAATGGCTTCAAGTAATAATATAATGTCTCAAAATCACATAGAAGATGGTCGCCTGCTTTTTTTAAGGACCAAAACTCTTCATTCAGCAAGGAACTTTTGTGTGTTCAAAAACAAATTTAAGGATATGACAGCACAAAGTCTTGGGAGTTATTCTGATGAAGTGTGGCAGATTATTCTGAGGCTAGGGAATAACCTTTTTTTACCACATCTTGTTAGGAACAGACAGGATACTCCAAGACCAATTTGTTATTTTAACAGAGAAAACCAAATTCTGGTATTGTATTAATAAATATCTGACCTTAATGGATTTGTAAGCTCACCCTTTTTTTTTTTTTTCAACGTTTTTTATTTATTTTTGGGACAGAGAGAGACAGAGCATGAACGGGGGAGGGGCAGAGAGAGAGGGAGACACAGAATCGGAAACAGGCTCCAGGCTCCGAGCCGTCAGCCCAGAGCCCGACGCGGGGCTCGAACTCACGGACCGCGAGATCGTGACCTGGCTGAAGTCGGACGCTTAACCGACTGCGCCACCCAGGCGCCCCTCAAGCTCACCCTTTTTAATCTTATGAATAAATAATCAAAACTGAGCCAGCTGTACCAAAAAGACAAAAAATAACAAGTGTGGGCAAGGATGTAGAAAAAGGGGAACACTCACACCCTGTTCTGAGCATGTAAACTGGTGGAGTCTCTATGGAAGACAGTAAGGAGTTTCCTCAAAAAATTAAAAATAGAAATACTATGCAAACAGGCAGTTCCACTTCTGGGTATTTATCCAAAGAAAATGAAAATGCCAATTTGGAGAGATATATGCACCCCTATATATTACAGCATTATTTATAATAGCCAACATATGGAAGTAACCCAAGTATTCATCGATAGATGAATGGATAAAGAAGATGTGGGATCTGTATACAGTGGAATATTACCTAAGAAAAAAGGATGAAACCTTGCCATTTGTGATAACATGGCTGGATCTAGAGGGTATTATTATAAGTGAAGTAAGTCAGAGAAAGGCAAATACTGTATGATTTCACTTGTATGTGGGACCTAAAAAACACAAAACCGGAAACTTGTAAAATGAACCAAACAGACGCATAGATATAGGGAACTATTGGCTACGAGAACGAGCAGGAGTTGGAGATGGGACAGGCAAAGTAGGTGAGGAGGATTGAGAGGCACAAACTTAGTGACCGTCACAGGATGTAGAGTGCAGCATAGGGAATACAGTCGCCAATGTCATGGTCACTTCGTATGATGACAGATAATGACCACTCACCGTGGGGACCATCTTATAATGTATAAAAATGTTGAATGGTTGTGATGTACACATGAAACTAACAGGATATTGTATGTCAGTTATAATTCAGTTGACAAAAACCAAACATCCAGCTTTGGCAACATTTTCATATTTCATTGCGTAAACTTTTAGACCGTCTGCAGTTACACAGTCCAAGGCAAGTAAATTTCCCTTTCCACAAACCTATAACTTTCAGCATTCATCTGGGCCTTGTCCTTAATCTTCTCCCACATGTGGGAACAACCTAAATACTTGAGTTCAAGTACAAAATTAATCTTTTCCCATTAGTAAACGAAAACACCTCCTGTTACCTCACCTGCCTGGTTATACTTCTGTGCCAGTGTTGTTCTCTGTAGAGTCTCAATCTCCATATTAATTATAATTTACCCAGAGTGACATCTGTTTTACAGAGAGCCAGATACTTGAGGAATTACTGTCCCATACAAGTGTTTTAGAAAACGATCAAAGCTCCTGGACAATCATAATGCACATATCCTTCCTGTGTCTTAGATCTTAGAGTAGCAGACTTAATCCCTACTTGTAATCCCTATTTGTATATGACACAAAACCACACATGGCTCCCAGTGCTTCAGTATTCTGTTCTATGTGGAAATTATTCAAGGATGCAAAGATTATCCTTTAATTCAATTTAATACTAGCCCAGCATCTTAAAGTTAAGTACTGGAAATTATGTTTAATCTAATATACCACAGAATATAATAGCTGTTGGTTTAGAAAAGTTTGTCAGAAATATAATTCGTTTATATTTACATTTTCCTTAACCATTAACATTATATGGAAGCAACATTAGCTTATCAGTAGACCTGTTTAAGAAGTCCCAATGTAGTTAGTGTCTTCATGAGGAAACAAATCCAAATTTTACTTAAAAAATAAAACATATACTTACATTACATTCTATAAGGAGTAAATTCAGACAGAATTGTTTTTACACCAGAATTATCAACCAGTCTGGTTTGTTCAAGGATTCACTTTGATTGCTTAAATTTGGATTTTTTTTTTTTTTTTTTTTTTGAGAGAGAGAGCTGGGGAGAGGGAGAGAGAATCTTAAGCAGGCTCCGTGCCCAGCAGGGAGCCTGATGCAGGGCCTGATCTCACAGCCATGAGATCATGACCTGAGCCAGAATCAAGAGTTGGACACCTAACCAACTGAGCCACCCAGGCACCCCTAAATTTGTTTTGTTTTTGTTTTGTTTTTAATGTTTCTGTTTATTTTTGAGAGAGAGACAGAACGTGAGCAGGGAAGGGGCAGAGAGACAGGGAGACACAGAATCTGAAGCAGGCTCCAGACTCAAGGCTGTTAGCACAGAGCCTGATGTGGGGCTCAAACTCACAAGCCATGAGATCATGACCTGAGCCAAAGTCGGATGCTTAACTGACTGAGCCACCCAGGCGCCCCATGGTTTTTTATGTATAACTGCCTCTGACCTGTCAGTTTCTGTGAGGATTTGTTTTTCTTAGAAGGCCACCACATTCAATATAATATGGTATTCCTTTAATAAAAAGTAGGAATTTTGCTATTCCGTACATTTTAAAGCATTAAGAAAGCAGTCATGCATTGGTACGTTTTTGCAATCACATTGCAAAAATCCTGCAGACATAATGAGACTCCTGTTAAGCACAAGAAATGAAGGCAGTCCATCCACAGGAACCACAGCAAGAGGGGGAATGTCTTCTAATGTATTTCAGAATCAGCTGGAGTTTCTTAAAACATTGACTCTTGGGTTTAACTCCCAAAATATCTAAGTCAATTGGTCAGAATTCTGGACTCAGAACTAGTATTTCTGATGAGTCCCATGTAACGGCTGATGGTGGTGGTGCAGGGATGAAACTCTGAGGACACGTTTTCTAGGAAATATGAGGTTGCCTCCCTCCTGCCCCGAGTCCATAGGGCTGTGGATTTTAAACTTCAAGGGATTACAGGCGTGGTTTCTAACTGACATCCCCTGAGTGTCTCTGCAATGAGCAAAGCAGACAAATCAATAAAGAACATTAACAAAAAGGCTACCATATTGAAAGTATTGTACATTCACTGTTTTAATTCCTGAGGATTCTTATGTACCTTTATATTTTTATAAGTCATATTACTATCTGTAAACCAACAGAAACAGATCTTTTAAGAAAATTACACCAATTTCTTAAGACCCTTCCCAGAAGTAGAAAAATGTTTCAAAATCACAGAAGGAGTAAACACTCTGTCAAGTACGAACACAGAGAGCTTATGGCTTCAGGTCTGAAACTTCAGCTACAGGTTAAAGGTAACATAAAATACACACATTCACTGATCTAGGTCTCAAAAGGACTCTTCTGTCCAAAGGAAGCAAGACATTCTACAGACTAAAAGACTAACATACCAGATTCTTTGCCACATCACACCCAAAAGACGGTAGGTCACCCTCGTCCTGTAATGGGGAATAACACATTGGCTGTGTGCAAACCAGAATCCTAACAAACATAGCTGAGAACTGGGAACAGAAGTAAAAATACAAAGTCAGGAAAACAAACAGTAAAACAAAACCAAACAGAAACTGAAAGTAAAATTCTGTTGCCACTTGGTATTCACAGTAGGAGCCAAAAAACAGTGCCTGGGAGGTGCACTTTTTAATTGGTTCAGGAAGGTGTGTCTACTTGAACAACTTGTTATTCCAAAAATGCCAAAGTACAGTTTTCAAAAAAGTTAAAAACAAGACCCTCGGGGCACCTGGGGGACTCAGTCGGTTGTGTTCGATCTTGGTTTTGGCTCAGGTCATGATATCAGGGTCATGAGCTGGAGCCCCCCATGGGACTCTGGGCTGACTGGCAGCGTGGATCCTGCTGGAGGTTCTAGCTCCCTCCCCTTCCCCCGCTTGTGTGCACACTCTCTTGCGCTCCCTCTCAAAAAAAAAACAGGCAGAAAAAAAAAACCAAGACTCTCAATACAAGTCAACTTACTTAACACCTTTATAGGGCAACCAGCATGGTTGTCAGGCCAGTTACTATATCGTTGACAATATTTATTACAGGGGCCACATTCAAGTACTCCAGAGGGGCCGGCTAAAAGGTATGAATGAGGAAAGCAGGCATTGACACTCTCTAGAGTGTGGCGGAAGTGTAACATACTTGGTCTCAAGGTGGCATCTGTTGAACGTCTTGGCTAATGGTTTCCTTGTAGGAATGCTTGCTCATCCCTATCTGTAATATTTTTTTTCACACAAGCTGTTCTGGATTTTAATGTGAATCTTCCTGTTTTAAAGTGTTGGTAACTAATTCAGTTGAAAAAAAAAAAAAAACAACAACACCGTTCGAGCCAAACAAAATATATCTTCAGGCCAGAGATGGCCTGAGGGCCGTCGCTGTGCAGCCTCTGCAATAGATGTTACTCATGTAACATTATAGCAAAGAAAAAGTTCAGCCAAAAGCTGTATTGACAGAAAGTTTTAAAAGATTTCTTTTTAAAATGTTTACTTGCAGTTTTTTTCTAAGTGTGAAAAAAAAAAACCAACATGACGTGACAGCGTTTTGTCACCTGGTCACCATGCATTTCCATTTTAAGTTCTATCCTTGGTCCACTTAAAGTACAGTTACTCATTTTCTGGCGATCTGTTTCACAACGGTGTGAATATCGTTAACACTACTGAAATGTATATTTGAAAATGGTTAAGATGGAAAATTTTATGTCGTGTTTTTTACCGTATATAGGCACACAGACACACATTATTGAACGTTTAGTGAATTTATTCAAATGAAGTTATTCATTTTAAACTGTCTTTGGAGGGTAGTATTGAATGTAACAGGAAAGCCTGGAGACAAGGAGGTACTTTGAAAGACCTGTAATGGCCTTGTTAAAAGATCATGAGAACTTGTTTAGGGAACAACACTTACTAATGGGAATAGTGATCAATTTGAGAGACATTCCTGGAGCTGAATTGGGAGTATTTGGTAAAAAACTGAATATGGGGCTTGAGGAAATAATAAAAAGATTATCTAGGTTTCTTTCCTGGTAACAGACAATACCAATAATTAAGTTAGAAAACAAAACTAGATTCAAGGGAAATTAGTTCAGTTTTAGACAAGCCATGGGATTTCAAGATTGAAGGAGACCTAGAGGTCACCAAGTGCAACCATCCCATTTTACAGATGTGAAAGTCAAGGCCCCAGGAGAGGAAATGATGCCTTCGATGGCACAGTTTAAAATCAGAAGCAGGACTTTACAAGTTCTAGACTCAAAGTTCATCTTTCCCCAGTACACAGAGTGTCTGCTCTGACACATGGTTCGTTCAGTTCAGCGACGAACTTGTGGGGTGATCCCCAGGCTGCTGCCACATGTGAGTGAAGGAGGCCCGCAGATCTCTTCCAGACATGGGGTATCAGGCCTGGTCTCTTGCTCTCTGAACTCCAGTGTGCCTCTCCTCTTTGTAGCCTTTTCTTTAGTTTGAGCTGCTTGTAGGACCTGGAAATAGAAATGGTTTGTAGACATTGGTAATTTCATGCCTGCAGTTCAACATAATCCTGTCAGAATTATGGGAATTCAAAGGAAAGGTTGGGGCTACAGATGGAGATTTGCAAGTTTCTGTTTCTTGAAACATTGTAAGGAATTATGAATATGTAACTATATAATAGCCTAAAGAATTTGGACTTTATCTTATTAGAGGTTCTCAACCGTACATAAGAATCAGTAGGTCTGGCGGGGGGGGGGGGGGGGACTAAAGTAACATTATTCTTTTTTTATGTTTGTTTATTTTTGAGAGAGAGACAGACAGAGTGCGGGTGGGGGAGGGCAGAGAGAGAGGGAGACACAGAATCTGAAGCAGGCTCCAGACCCTAAGCTGTCAGCACAGAGCTCGACATGGGGCTCAGACCCACGAACTGTGAGATCATGACCTGAGCCAAAGTCAGACACTTAACCAACTCAGCCACCCAGGCACCCTAAGTATCATTATTTTTTTTAAAGTTCCAAAGGTTTCATGTGCACAGTTAAGGATGCTTTAAGCAATGCGAAACCATAGAAGGATTTGAAGCAGGGATGTGAGATAATCAGATGTGCATTTTAAATGTAATTCCAGCTTAAACGAGTGGAGAGAGACTTGGAATAGTCCAGGAAAGAGATGGTAATTGTTAATGACTGTATAATATTTCACTGAGTTAATTTTCCATAATAATTCTCTGCCTTACAGCACGTATGTTTCTAGGTGTAGTGTGTGCGTGTGTGTAAATTCACCGTCATCTCCAAAAAGTGCCATCTTTTTGTTTGTTGTTGTTGTTATTCTTTTTAACTATTTTGCTAGGACAGATTCCCAGAAGTAATGCTATTGAGTCAGAAGAAATGAGTAGTTTTGGCTCCTGGTGATGTATTACCATAATGGTTATAATCAATATACAGTGTTACTGTCCATGTGGTGGGCCAAATACAAACTTTAGAATCACTTATAAGGTTCAAAAGAAGAAAAATTATTGGGATTTTGATTAGAATAATTTTATTTTGAAATTAGCAAAAAAATTATCAGAACAATATTTTGTTTATGCTATTTTACATGATTTAACTGAATATTTAAAAACTAAATTTATCTTTAACAGATTGATGAACTCCCAGAGGGAGCTGTGAAGCCTCCAGCAAACAAATATCCTATCTTCTTTTTTGGCACCCATGAAACGTAAGTCAACAAAACAACCTGAAATTTCAGCACCTCTAATTTGGCTCTACGAGACTACGTTGTTTATACCTGGTCTTATTAAAATGAGCACAATTATATAAAATCGGCAAGCTTAATAATGTATTTTTCTTAATGTGAAGATTTTTCATTCATTTTACTTACGAATGTTATTTCTGTGTAAATGTCGGACATTACCCAGGATCTATTTTAGGACACCTGTGAGTCCTTGGGTGGTCTCCTTCCCACTCCCAGTAATTTCTTTTGTTGCTCTTGTATATTTCCCTTCTGGAGAGACTTCCTTCATTCATATTTCATACAACAAACTTAGGTTCTCTCAGGCCCTTTCAATTTGTTGAACCCTGAAGCAAACATACCAACTTAATAAGGTTTTTAAATTGTGTTGGTTAGAGTACAGACTAAACCGCTGGATAAAGGGAGCTGAACATACAGCGTCTTAGATAGCAGAAATTTCTTTCTTTGCTTTGAAACAATCCAGAGGTAGGCAGGTAGCTCAGGGTGTGTAGACTGCTCTGCTCTGGGGACCCAGGTTCCTTCTGTCACTTTGTCCTGCCATCGCCTGGGGTGTTGCCTTGTCTGCTATTTAAAAACAAATGAAAACTGGCTCAGCAGCACCTGTACATCTTCCAGGTAGAGGGGAGTGGAGGGTGGTTAGAAAACATGAAGAACAGGACACTTCTGTGTAAGGAAGTGACAAGGAAGTTGCATATGTCACTTACACTTGCACGCACAGCTGTGGCAAAAACCTGGTCCTGTGACCTGTGTTGCCATTGGGAAATGGGAAGCATAGTATCTAGCCTAGGCAACTGTAATAGGGAAGAAAATTGGAAGGAATAATTCATCATTGAAAGAAGGAAGCTGGGGCGCCTGGGTGGCGCAGTCGGTTAAGCGTCCGACTTCAGCCAGGTCACGATCTCGCGGTCCGTGAGTTCGAGCCCCGCGTCGGGCTCTGGGCTGATGGCTCGGAGTCTGGAGCCTGTTTCCGATTCTGTGTCTCCCTCTCTCTCTGCCCCTCCCCCGTTCATGCTCTGTCTCTCTCTGTCCCAAAAATAAAATAAAAAAAAAAACGTTGAAAAAAAAAATAAATAAAAAAATAAAAAAAAAAAAGAAAGAAGGAAGCTGGTTACTAGATACCAGGAGATGATGGTCAGTCTCGACACACTAAAAACGTGTGTGGTCCGTCACACAAGGACACAAATGGAATAGGGATTGTATGTGTGAAGGAAGCTAAAAACTGTCATGAGGGGCACCCGGGTGGCTCGGTTGGTTGAGCATCCGACTCTTGGTTTCGGCTCAGGTCATGATCTCACAGTTCATGGGTTCGAGCCCCCTGTCTAGCTCTGTGCTGCCAGTGTAGAGCCTGCTTGGGATCTCTCTGTCTCTGTCTCTCTCTCTCTCTCTCTCTCTCTCTCTCTCTCTCTGCCTCTCTCTGCCCCTCCCCTGCTTGCTCTGTCTCTGTCAAAATAAATAAATAAAACTTAAAAATGTTTTCTAAAAAAGAATACCTGTCATGAAATCTTATAAATCTCCAAATTCAGGGTCATCCCTTGTGCTTGTGTTCATTTGAATGCAGTAGGGCCAGGCGGGAACTTTTTCTTCTTAGCTTGCTGCCTCTGCCACTCTGGTACCTTGTTCATGCTCGCCTCGAAAGAGAGCTAGCCAAGGGAGAGGGGGCCCTTAAGACGTATTTATTTCTTGTCTTCGTGTGAGAAATAGTTGCGTTTCTTTCAAGAAGTTAGTTTTATCCTTTTTTTGTTTTTATCTAGTAGTCACTGTGCAATATCCAGCTTGCCATGATTTCCTCCTTAGAGAGGTTGCTAGAAAGCTTAGAAGTAAATGTTTTATCTATAATAAGCGCAGAGGGCTTCGTGCTACGTATTTTTACATTCGCCTCATTCCTTTCTCCATTTTGCATCTATACCATTACTTTGCTTTTTCTCTGAGACCTGTTTCCAAATGGTTTGATCGTATTTCTGGGACCTGGCAGGATTTAAGAAACAAGATTATCCCTCTTCGTTATATAGGACAAATCAACCATTTACTAACATTGTGTGGTCACTTCTCTTAGTAAACATTTTCTGGGCATTCTTTAAAGCACTATAAATAAAGAGCTTACCAGGGGCACCTGAGTGGCTCAGTCAGTTAAGCAACTGACTTCGGCTCAGGTCATGATCTCACGGTTCGTGGGTTCGAGCCCCACATCGGGCTCTGTGCTGACAGCTCAGAGCCTGGAGCCTGCTTCAGATTCTGTCTCCCTCTCTCTCTCTGCCTCTCTCTCTCTCTCTCTCTCAAAAATAAATAAAAAATGTAAAAAAAAATTTAAAAAAAAAAAAAAAAGAGCTTACCACCTGGTGTGTAGCTGGTGAGGGTAACAGTCATCCCAGTGAACAGTGTGAAGGGTTTCCCGGAACCGATTCTTAACGCATTACTAATCTAAGTCAACGGCATCCTTCCGAGGCTCTGTTTAGTAAAAGTAGTTCTACCAAGAAGCAATATAATATAGTTCATATG
The DNA here is from genome assembly GCF_028018385.1 of Neofelis nebulosa. Classification (NCBI taxonomy): domain Eukaryota; kingdom Metazoa; phylum Chordata; class Mammalia; order Carnivora; family Felidae; genus Neofelis; species Neofelis nebulosa. Next base: position 4,156,540 of record NC_080788.1, read on the forward strand.
TTCGTTTTTTACTGGTTAGATTATACAGAGGTAGGTTTCGAAACATTTAGAGGAAAACTAACTTCAAAAAAACCTGCCAGGACTTTGTTTCAGCAGAGCATTTATTAGGGATCGGGTGTCCCTGAACCTGAGATTATACGCCCTGGCAAGTACCTAATGTTCAGCCCATCTCTGGAGGCAGAGTACACGTGGGTGTTGCTCGCTCCTGTAGACACGGTGCTTAGCACAGCGCCTGGCCAGTGGGAAGTGCTTAAAATAATAGCTGTTGGATGAATAAAATTCACTAAATGAAATAAAGGTGAGGAACTTCACAAGAAAGCTGTGTGCAGGCCAGCCAAGCACCCCTGAGCAGACTAGAATTTTCCTCAGAACATGGCCTGGAATTTATTCTAACACCCAGACAGTTAGGTAATTGGACCCCCAAATTCTTCTGTTCCATATAACTTAACCCCAGTAGTTTTCGTCTGGACAATTTTCAAGACAGCCTTGGCCAGGAGAAAAAAAAAAACAACATCCTTAGAGCATGGAACTTTGAACAATTTTGTTTTCTGGCCTACCCTTTAAGGTTTGTAAAACATGCAGGAAAATTAACCAATTGGGAGGAGATTTGATTTGTGGAATTATCTGTCTATATTCTAGGAAAAAACATTGTGTATCAACAAATAAGTAGTTGTTTCAGAACAATTCATTCGGGGTTCTTCTTTCTGGCAACAGCTGGCGTGGCCAGTTGCATATTAACCCTGCCTCCCGTGGCAGCACAGAAATACAGGCAGGCCCTGGCGAGCATCAGTAGCTGACGCGAACCTCGGGCAGCTTAGCCCGCAGTTAGCTCCTATACGTGGCGTCAGAGGCCGGAGAAAAGTCAAAAGCCACGGTCTAACAATGCAGGACACATTTCTCTAAAAGGAATATCGACAAAGTCCATTTCTTTCTCATGTTCAGTTTGTCAAGCAAGACACTGACATCCTTTGGTTAAAATGTCCAGTAACTGCAAAATTATGTCTGGATTCAGTGAGATAGAGTCATGTTGACCAAGCTGTCAAAGGTCAAGGAAGTTTTGGTGGTCGGGGGCAGAAAGCTTCCTTGGGTGTTTTCATCAACTTGAAAATTTCGATCAGCTAGGCAGTGAGGAATTAGTACGAAGCCCCAGTCAGAAAGTGGAATTTATAACAGTCAACAGTAACCTGTTAAATAATAGTCTCAAAGTTTCCAACATCTCTGCAGATAATTTCCAAATATATACCTCCAGCTCAGACCTTTCCCCTGAGTGCCAGAATCGCCTCTCCTGATCCCTACTTGACCTCCTCACTTGGATGTCAGACCGGGTTTCAAACTTAACATCGAAATCTGAGCTTTTCACCCTCAAATCTTGTTCTCTCAAAAATCTTTCATTCCAGGGGCACCTGGGCGGCTTAGTCGGTTGAGCGTCCCACTTCGGCTCAGGTCATGATCTCGCGGTCTGTGGGTTCAGGCCCCGCGTCGGGCTCTGTGCTGACAGCTCGGAGCCTGGAGCCTGCTTTGGATTCTGTGTCTCCCTCTCTCTCTGCCCCACCCCTGCTCACTCTCTTGTCTGTCTCTCTCTCTCTCTCTCTCTCAAAAATAAACATAAAAATATTTTTTTTATATAAAAAAAAATCTTTCATTTCAGTAAACGCCAAGTCTGTTCTTCTCATTTCTCAGTCTACAACCTTGGAGATAACCTCAGTTCTCCATCCCTCTCACGTGCCATCTCCAGCCCCTTAACAAATCATGTTAGCCCTTTCCTGAGAGTGAATTCAGAATCGCGCGCCTTCCCACCGACCGCACGGCTTACGCCCTGGCCCAAGTCACCGGCATTACCTCAGTGGCCCGATCTGTCTCCCTGCTTCTGCCCCAGTGCCCTCTCCTTCGGTCTGTTCTCAGCACGGTGGCCAGAGGGATCCTGTTAGAACACAAGCTGTCACTTCTCTTCTCAGACCTTTCGTGGTTTCTCGTCTGACCCTGAGCCTCCATAGCGGCCTTCGAGGCCCACCTGATCTGTGTCCTCACGTCGATCGCTGCCTTGTCCGCGAGGCCGCCCGTGACCTCAGTTCCGGGGTTGTAAAGTCCACCCCCGGACTCGCCACCCCCTTCCCTGCTTGGTTTCTTTCAGCACGCGGTATGGTGGTTTTTCCTTCCGATTTTGTCCGAACCCCCGCTCGCGCTGCTAGACCGCGTGCTCCCTGAGCTAGGGGTGTTCGTCTATTTCCCCCGGAAGCCGCAACACCGCGGTGGTGCCTGACTGGTTCGAGGCGTCCACTCAGGTCTGTCTCACGGCTGGACACGTGAGCCTTAGTTTGGAATGGAAGATTCTTGGGTGTCAGCCGGGATGCGGGCCTCCGCTGTCTCATTCGCCAGGTTGATGTCACGGGTGGTCATGCCGAAGACGCTAGCTGTTAGCCGATCTGTTAGCCAAACGTGGGATTTATTCTAACTGACTTTCTTTTTATGGCTGTGATTCGTCTAAGGTAGGGTTGAGATTGTGTAACATTGTATCTATTTGTACTTCTGATTTTTTTTCTTGTTTAGTGCCTCGTTAAACACCAATGTGATTTTTTAATTTACAGAAAGAACAGTGAAGAATTTGCTAATGTGGTATATAGATTAGCATAAATAAGGCTTAGTTTAAGATGATGATTTAAGTGGTCAAAGGGACATCTTTAAAACTACCTTTGTGGGGCACCTGGGTGGCTCAGTCAGTTAAGCTTCCGACTTGGGCTCAGGTGGTGATCTCACGGTTTGTGAGTTTGAGCCCCGCGTCGGGCTCTGTGCTGACAGCTCGGAGCCCGGAGCCTGTTTCGGATTCTGTGTCTCCCTCTCTCTGTACCTCCCCTGCTCATGCTCTGTCTCTCAAAAATAAATAAACTTTAAAGGTTTAAAACTATCTTTGTAACTAAAAGCCAGTTTTAAAACAAAAATAATTTGGTAATTTAAAAGTAAGATCAGGGGCGTCTGGGGGGCCCAGTGGGTTGAGCTTCCGGCTTCAGCTCAGGTCATATTATCACGGCTTGTGAGTTCGAGCCCCACTTCAGGCCCTGTGCTGACGACAATTCAGAGCCCGGAACCTGATTCTGATTCTGTGTCTCCTTCTCTCTCCCCCTCCCCCACTTGTGCTCCCTCTCTGTCTCTCAAAAATAAATAAATGTAAAAAATTTTTTTTTAAAGTAAGATCAAAGCACAGTCTAGAGTTGCTGGTTTATGTAGCCAGCTATCTATTTTTTCTGCTTTGAAGTGTATGTGTAAAACATTTTGTGCTACGTGCCTAACTCAGAGGGTTTATTATACTTTTAACTTGTTTACTAAAATAGGCTCTGACACCTTTGTTGATATTGATATTAAAAATATTGTACCTTTGAAGGTCAAATGTATCCTATTTCTAAAATATCTCTGCAGTGCATTTTTAGGTCCCAAAGACCTTTTTCCATATAAGGAATACAAAGACAAGTTTGGAAAGTCAAACAAACGGAAAGGATTTAATGAAGGATTGTGGGAAATAGAGAATAACCCGGGAGTGAAGTTCACTGGATACCAGGTAATGTTTGCTTCGTTGTTAGATCTCATTTCTTTGTTTTAACTCTCTTTGGGGTCTTTGTTATATGTCCTCTTATACTAGCAGTTACTCTCCCATCTATTTGAAATCAGAATTTAGCTCCGGTAATATTTTGGATTAAATGTAATTCTGTTGCTCAAGGGGGTTCAAGTCAAGTGGTCACCGGAAGATTGAGGTTGAAGTCCTTTATTTTGCGATCTTAAGAGTAAGCTGAACCCTTTTAGATTAAAATAGAATGTTTTTTTCACAGTGTCCGTGACAATTTTTCAAAAATGTAATTAGCCAATATCTTGTTATTTCGTAGGCAATTCAGCAACAGAGCTCCTCGGAAACGGAGGGAGAAGGTGGAAATACTGCAGATGCGAGCAGTGAGGAGGAAGGGGATAGAGTGGAAGAGGATGGAAAAGGCAAAAGGAAGAATGAAAAAGCAGGCTCTAAACGGAAAAAGTCCTACACTTCGAAGGTGCCTGAGAACCGTTTCCATTGTTATTAATGTTATATGCACATTCATTAGATGATCTTTAATTCCTCCATTGGGCACATAGAAATATACTAGCTCTGTGGAGCCTCTGCCTCTAGGGACAGTGATACAGCCAAGGGGATAGGACAGGTGACCTTACATGTGAGGGCAGCTGGCTGTGGACCCTTCAAGGCCGACGTGGCACTGAAAATACTGCTGCTCAGTTGGAGAAGGTCTGTTCTTCAGCCAAGGGGACAAGAGCAGGTGTTCCTCCTACGGTCACCTCCAAATGAGCTCTGAAGACTTTAGGAATATAGGAGACCCAGTACGATTGAGGACAAGTCTAGGTAAATATAAAGATACACCCTTAATCTGTCTTTCTGCTCTAAGGAATGTACACATAATACATATAAATGAAGAGAGGACTCTGAAGGAAACAAGTGGTAGGAGAACGTTCTTTAGATAGAGGGCAAGGCCTTTCTGAAGAGAAGAGGCAGAGTTCATACTGAGGCCCGAAGAAAGAGCTGGGGGTGGGGGAAGGGGGCGTGTGTGACAGAGCAGCCCAGATGTGACGCAGGAAGAGTCTGGCCTGGCCTGAACTGGAAGAAGACCAGCGTGGTTGGGGGTCATGACCCAGAGGGAGAGGCAGGCAAAGGCTCAGTCATGGAGACTTGTGCGCCACCTTAAGGAATTTGGATTTATTCCCAGTGTGACGGTAATAGGAGTGACGTGATCCTAGATTTACAAATTGAAAGTCTAGGTTTTTCACAGTAATCCAGACATACAGTTGAACAAACTATGACATTGTAAAAACCGTTCACCTTTAGAAACTGGAAGTAAGATAGATAGATCTTTGAAAACCAGAGATTGGTACAAGTTTCACTATAACTGGTCTGTCACATGATTGAATAAATTACTTCCATTTAGATTCTGGTGTTTAGTAGCTGGACACCAGACTTGGGAAACTCCTTAAGAACCAAGTCCCAAGACTTTATTCGATGATCAGCATTTTCTTTTACAATCTGTAAAGTCTACCCCACAGGCATATAGGTAAAAATGTATGAATACCTATTACTTTGCACCTAATGAAAAACATGGTATTGGCCTTGGATGGGGATACGGTTTGCAAATCACAAAAAAATAATTAGAATTTTCCTTGTCAGGCTGTACCTTCCATTGCATTTTTAAGCTGAGTTTTTTTTTTAGCATTTTGAATTTCACTCAAACACCCAATCGAATTGATTTTTTTAAATTTATGATTGCCTGCTGAGCTGTGCAGTGTATTGTACCACCCTCCGTTGTCTAAGCTCCCTGACGTAGTAGCAGCGTTTAATAGTGTGGATTTGGGGCTTTTGAGTGTCATTATTTTATTGCTTGTTGTGGTGCCCAGAAGTAATGGGGCTCATACCTAGTGCGGGTAGGTGATTTAAAGCAGTGAAGGGGTAAAGACATACTTTACTTACTGAGGTTTCTCTGTGTTCAATTAAGGGATCATCTTTCTTTGCTTTTCCTTCCAGATCACAACTTTCACAAGCACTTAAGAACCGTGACTTTCTTTTCCACTTTTTACTGTTTTATTTATTGTCAAAAGAATTATGCACAAACACAAAGAATTTGGAAGAACATAAATGGTTTTTCATTTTCAGTATTAACTGAGAACCTAGCACAGTGGTTCTCAAACTTCCACCTGCGTCAGAACCATGTGGAGGGCTTGTGAAAGCACACACTGCCCAGCCTCACCCCCTGAATTTCTGTTTCAGTAGGTCTTGGGTGTGGGGTCTGAGAATTAAAGTTTTAGGTAAGGCTGATGGCTCTGATCTGGGAACCACATTTAGAGAAGCGCTTACCTGACGTAACCTGCTTGTTGTCCTTGACTTCCCAAATGTTTCCTTTTTTCCGAATATGGTGATCTTTTCCTACCCCCCCTATTTCTTAAAGTTGAATAATCTTCCTTTGCCACTGAAAAGCAGTGGTTCACAGTGAAAAGCAGATTTGAACATAATTGAAGATTTATGTGTATCTCTTTGGCAGTAAGTATATGGATGATTCATATATGAGCCATCACAGATCCTGGAAAATTATAGGTCAAAATATTTTGCATGCACATTACTGCATGAAGTAGGGCAAATCAGAGAGCCTCACAGCAGAGTAAACTGATGATGGTGCTAAACTACTAGTAATCTTAAGTTAAAAAACCGAAGGTGGCAACAGTTGGACACAACCAATTCAGGAGCACAGTGATGAAACAGATAAAGGGTCCCTCCCCACAATTACAGGAATTGCCCTGATCTGAATTTGTAGCACAGTAAGAGCTTTTCAGGGTTCCCAAATACAGCCTGGGGGCCAGGTTTCTTAGAATGCTGACTGTGGCTTGACAGCAAAACTTGAGGAAAGGCCTGATTCTGGTCTGTGTAATGCCAAATTATAAGGCGTATAAATTCACTCGTGGGGTTACTCATAAGTATCCTTTGTAAGCATTAGAAATTTTAGGGAGTTGTGAACGATTACCTCTAAGAACTGTAGGTCAGAGATTATTATTTGAGAATTACTACATAAAGCAATTACTCTATTTCGATAGTTATACTGTATTTACTAGGAAAACAAAAAATATTCTGCTTTTTATGTTGTCCTACTTGATCTTAGCTTTAACGGTAGACACTCCACGTTTGGATTATTAAATCTCTGCTTTTCCTTCGTGTGAAAAGTAAAGATGACCTCATTTTAAGCTGACATTTCGGGCTTGGTTGGTAGTTTCAGTTAAGTAAAACAGAAGCAATGTAATTATGTGCTCTATCACAGAGCTAGGAGATACTTTCTGTTTGGGAGTTGTATTTAAAATATTGATTGTCTAAGGAATCTCCAATTTGCTAATTCATTTCTGGAAGACCAAAGGTGACTTGGCCAAACCGGTTTTGCCTCAGCTCTTATTTGCCAGGTGCTTAAAGACTCTTAAAAGTCCTCAAAAAGGACATGTTAGTGAAATGCTACATTTTACTTTCTTAAAGATGCACAGTGGGGCCAGCTTTTGATCCTTTTAATGCTGTTCTGCAAAGCAGCTTTGGCTATAAACTATAATTGTATTTTCGTTTTCCTTAAGCTCATCTTGATTTCAAATGCATGGTGATAAAAAAGCCGGGGGTGGGGGGAGGGCTAGTTCCCTTGGGTTCTTAAATAACTGTTTGCAATTTAAAAGAGTAAAGTAGTTTATATTACGTGGATCCTGTCAACCAAACAGCTTCAGCAGATTTCTTAACATGAATACTCCTATATCATGTGAGATAGTCCACCTCACTCTGTGGACCTGAGTTTCTACTGTAAAACGACGAGGAAGGACAGGACGGCCTTATGGTGCCTTCTCACTCTTAGCCTCCTAAGGTGGTGTCCATCCAGCTACTGTTTATTCACGAATAGTGTCCTGGGTACACGAACCTTTTTGTACTGCTTTTAACATGGCACCGCTGGAAAGGACTAACAGGTCATGTAGTTCACCTCTACTTCCTTCTCCAGCTTGTTACCCTGAGGCCCAGCGAGGCGAAACGATTCGCCCGGGCCACCTCGCCCAGCCTTGGCACGCCGCCTGGTTGCACTCGTATATCCGGTGGCGGGGCCACAGAGACTGGCCGTGGGTCAGCCGCTTCGGCAGCTCTTACTTGCCCTTGTGCGTCAGGATTTGTCCCTTTGACTCTAACTTCTAACTTGTCCAAACGTTTAGAAATCCTCTAAACAGTCCCGGAAGTCTCCAGGAGACGAAGATGACAAGGACTGCAAAGAAGAGGAGAACAAAAGCAGCTCCGAGGGCGGAGACGCCGGCAACGACACAAGAAACACAACTTCAGACTTGCAGAAAACCAGTGAAGGGGTAAGGACGGCGTGTAACCTCCCTGCCCTTCTAACCTAGAAGATGCTAGAGATCAGCAGTGCTTCAGAGTCACTGGTAGACACTGTCCTAGTAGATGGAGAAAGATTCTCAGCCTGATACGTGGATGTTCACGCAGCTCCTGGATGAATGATTAGCTGCATAGAGTCTGAGAACAAAAGAGAGCCAGGTGGGAAGTGCACCTGCCTGTCAGTGTGGAACTCTGTGAACAGTTCATTCTTTTTTAAACTAACTTGAGCAGCTTGAGTCTTTTCTTTTCTTTTTAGCGTTTATTGACTTACTTTGGGGGAGAGAGAGAGAACACTTGTGCACAAGCAGGGGTGGGGCAGAGAGAGAGGGAGAGAGAACACTTGTGCACAAGCAGGGGAGGGGCAGAGAGAGAATCCCAAGCAGGTTCTGCCACTGTCAGCGCAGAGCCCGACCTGGGGCTTGATCTCATGACTGTGAGATCATGACCTGAGCCAAAATCAAGAGCCAGGCACTTAACCGACTGAGCCACCCAGGTGTCCCAACTTGGGAGTCTTTTAAAAAGTAAGATGTGAAATACTGAAATTATGAAATGCCATCTCAGAATTTTACAGTTAGATTTATTTTATTATAAGATGAATGGCATGTCCAAAATAGGAGATTTCATGCCGCTGTTTCTTTCCTAAAAGCAGTTTGTTTGTACTTTAATATACCCACAGGGCTTTAAGTATTTAAGGATTCAAACAACACGTGAACATTGGTATTTGAAGTACTGAAGGGGAAGACTTGTCCACTTTGAATTTTTGTTAACTCTTTTTTAAAGTATAGTCGCCATAGAATATTGTGTTCGTTCCAGGCGCACAACAGTGAGTCCACATGTGCAGGCGTTACTGAGTGTTCGCTGTGATGGGCCTGGTTACTGTCTGTCATCAGACAAAGTTGCTACCACATTCCTGACTCTCTTCCCTGTGCTGTACTTTATACCCTCGTGACTTACTTGTGTTACAACTGGGAGTTTGTACATCTTAGTCCCCTTCACCTGTGTCCCCCGTTTCACCCACTCCTCAGCCCCTCCGCCTGGTGGTAGACGAAGTGTGCCTCCTGTATCTGGGACTCTGTTTTGTTATGTTTGTTCGTTTGTTTTGTTTTTTTAGATTCCACATAAGTGACATCATATGGCATTTGTCTTTCTCTTTCTGACGTATCTCACTTAGCGTAATATACTCTAGGTCCATCCATGATGTCACCGGTGGCAAGCTTTCGTTCTTTTTTATGCCTGCGTAATATTCGTGTGTGTGTGTGTGTGTGTGTGTGTGTGTGTGTGTCCACGTACGCACCATATCTTTGTCCGTTCATCTGTCAGTGGACACTTGGGTTGTTTCCATATCTTGGCTATTGTCAATAATGCTTCAGTTAACATAAGGTTGCATGTTTCTCTTTAAAGTGCTGCTTTCATTTTCTTCGGATAAATACCCAGAAGTGGAATTACTGGTAAATCTGACTTTTTGAAGAACCTCCATACTGTTTTTCAGAGCGGCCGCACCAGTTTACATTCCCACCAACCGTGCACGAGGGTTCCCTTTTTTCCACATCTTGCAACACTGGTTACTTCTTACCTTTTTGATTCTAGCCGCTTTGGACAGGTGGGAGGTGGTTGCTCGTTGTGGTTCTGATTGGCATTTGCCTGACGACGAGTGGTGCTGAGCATCTCTTCACGTGACTGTTGGCCGTCTGCGTGTCTTCTGTCCTAATTTCCGTTAACCTGTTAGGTGGCGGGCAAGTCCGCCTTCGTAAAAGTGTTATTAGCAAAGGCACATTCTGCCCCTGGTCCTCTTCTGTTAGTCTTTTCTCTTTCAAGACTAATTGGACAGCGGCAAATCACTTTGAAACAATAATCCACAAAATACACTCTGATTGTTCTTCTGTTAGATTCTGGTTTCAGCCGAGTTCTCGACTATTCTTGTCAGTACTGTTTACCTCTCAAGTCCTCCTTCATCCAGTTTTCCAAAATTACTCCCCAGTTACGATTCTAACGGCTCCCTTATCCCTCTTAGCCACTCAGCTTTACTCCTGCCTCTGAGGATCTTTCTTCTTTTCACCTCTTCAGTAGAGAGTCCTCTGTCATCACTTTTGCCAGCAGCCCTCCTGGGAACCATCCCTAACAGTCGCCGAGGGCCTGAGTACCTGACTCTTGATTTTCTTTTTATCCCGCTTGCCGTCCCCACCCCAGGTGGCTTCAGTATGCCTACAGCAAACCCCCCACAACTTGTCTCTCCCATGACCAAACTCACTTCTGGCTGCCCTTCCTGTGACAGAGGTAAAGATGGTTTACACCTTACCACTCAGACTGCGGTCTATGGACAGATCGCATCAACAGCACCCGGCAGCTTGTTGGAAATGCAGAAGCCCAGGCCCATGCCCAGGCCTTCTGAGTCAGAATCTGTTTTAACCAATCCCCCAGGTCATTTATATGCACATGAAAGTCTGAGAGGCATTCATCTGCACCTTTCTGTTACCAGGCTCCAGAGCGTCGTCTCCTCGTCCTTCCTCCAAGGCCAACCCAGTCGTCCTGTACCTTTCTCTTCTTTCTCCTGCCTAGAAACAGTATCAGGCCTCCCTTGACCTCAAACATACCTCCCTTTCCCCACATACCCTGTTCTTTTCACTTTTCTCTTCATCTCTGAACTTCCTAACGGAGTTCTCCTTCCTCCCAGCATCCACTTCCTCACCTGCACACACCCGCCTTACTCCATTACACTCGAGGTGCTTCTTCACCATTTCAGTGCAACCGCCCTTGTCGAGGTCCGTGCTGATCCTCTCCCTGCCAGGTCCAGGGTCTCTTTTCGTCTTTATTTTACCTCTGCAGCATTTAGTGCCGTTACCCCTTTCTCCTCCGGACTTTGCTTCCAGGCCACCTCCTGCTTCCACAACCAGCTCTTCTCAGTCCCTCTGCAGAGCTCCTTCCTTGGCACGCTACTCTTCTGAAAGCTTCCCCGCTTTCCATCTTACCCCCTCTCGTGGTTTCAGCTGTTTTCGATAGATTACTGATGACTTCCCACTGTACCTCCTGCATTGTAGATCCATTCTTCTAACCATTTATGAAACCCATTTCTACTTGAACATCTTGAAAGCACTTCTGGAAACACTTGCCATTAGCAGTAGCAACAGCAGCAGAGTCAGAGTCGTAATGGCTCACAGTTTACTCCGTGCCACAGATTGTGCTAAATGCTATCTATGCATTGTCTCACTTATTCCCCACACAAATCCCAGGATGTAGGTGGAGGTCTTATCCGTTGTGTACCTGGGGAAACTGAGGCTGGAAAGATCGGCCCAGGGTCCCATAGCTGGTAAGAGCCTGAATGCAGAACAAGAGCCTGCGATCCATTCATTGTTTCATTCGTTCATTTAAATTGAAGTGCAGTTGACACACAATATTACCCTCGTTTCAGGTGCACGACATAGTGATTTGACAAGGCTCCCTTGCTGTGCTCAGCACACAATGCTGTCACAGTGTCATTGACCGTTCCCTGTCCTGTACCATGTCCCATGACTTCCTCCATAACTGGAGGCCTGTGTCTCCCACTCCCCTTCACTCATTTTGCCCCTCCCCTGACCCTCCTCCCTGGCAACCTTCAGCTTGTTCTCTGTATTTATGGGTCTGGTTCTGTTTTTTAGATTCCACCCGTAAGTGAAATCATGATATTTGTCTTTCTTTGACTTACTGCACTTAGTACAATACATCCTAGTTCCATCCACATAGTCGCAAATGGCAAAATCTCTTTTTATGGCTGCATAATACCCCATTGTATATGTACACCACCTGTGTCCATCCATCTGTCAGTAGACACTTGGTTTGCTTCCATAACTTGGCTATTATAAATAATGCTGCACTATAGACAAGAGTGCATATGTCTTTTTGAATTAGTGTTTTCATTTTCTTTGCTAGTGGAATTATTGCATCATACAGTTTTTCTACTTTTAATTTTTTGAGGAACCTCCATGCTGTTTTCCACAGTGGCTGCACCAATTTACATTCCCACCAACAGTGCGCAAAGGCTCCTTTTTCTCCACAACCACACCAACACTTCTTGTTCTCGTTCTTGTTCTTTTGCTATTAGTCATTCTAACTAGTGTCACGTGATCTCATTTTGGTTTGTTTGCATTTCTCTGATGACTGGTGATGTTGAACCTTTTTTCATGTGTCTGTTATCCATCTGGCTGGATGTCTTCTTTGGAAAAATGTCTATTCAGGTCCTCTGTCCATTTTTTAATAGGAGCTATTTTTTTGGTTTCAAGTTGTATGAGAATAGATAGATAGATAGATAGATAGATAGATAGATAGATATTATATATGAGATATATAGATATATATGATATTAACCCCTTATCAGATGTATCATTTGCAGATATCTTCTCCCATTCTGTAGGTTGCCTTTTCATTTTGTTGAACAAAAGCTTTTTATTTTGGTCTAGTCTCAATAGTTTATTTTTCCTTTTGTTTCCTTTGCCTGAGGAGACACATCTAGAAAAATGTTGCTACACCTGATGTCCAAGAGGTGACTGCCTGTGTTTTCCTTTAGGAGTTTCATGGCTTCCTGTCTCACATTTAGGTCTTTAATCGCCTTTGGGTTTATTTTTGTGTATGCTATAAGAAAGTGGTCCAGTTTCATTCTTTTGAATGTAGCTGTTCAGTTTTCTCAGCAACCTTTATTGAGACTGTCTTTTCCCTATTGTATATTCTTGCCTCCTTTGTCAAAGATTAATTGACCATATAACTGTGGGTTTATTTCTGGGCTATCTGTTCTGTTCCATTGATACACGTATCTGGTTTTGTGCCGGTACCATACGCTTTGATTAACGTAGCTTTGTAGTATATCTTGGAAGTCTGGGATTGTGGTACCTCCAGCTTTGTTGTTTCTTAAGATTGCTTTGGCTGTTTGGGGTCTTTTGTGGTTCCATGCAAATTTTAGTATTTATTTGTTCTAGTTCTCTAAAAAAATGCTTTGGTATTTGAATAGGGATTGCATTGAATCTGTGGATTGCTCTGGGTAGTGTGGACATTTAAAAAAAAATTTTTTTAATGTTTATTTTGGGGAGACAGAGAGACAGAGCGCAAGCGGGGGAGGGGCAGAGCGAGAGGGAGACACAGAATCCGAAGCAGGCTTCCAGGTGCCGAGCTGTCAGCACAGAGCCCGACGCGGAGCTCGAACCCACAAAGCGCAGGATCATGACCTGGGCTGAGGTTGGATGCCCAACCGACTGAGCTACCCAGGCACCCCTGGGTAGTGTGGACATTTTGACGGTATTTGTTCTTCTAGTCAGTGAGCATGGGATATCTTCCCATTTGTCTGTGTCTTCTTCAGTTTTTTTCATCGGTGTTTTATTATCTTCAGAGTATAGGTCTATCACCTCTGTGGTTAAGTTTATTTCTAGGTCTTATTCTTTCTGGTGCAACTATAAATGGAATTATTTCCTTAATCTCTCTTTCTGCTACTTTGTTATTAGTATGTAGAAACAACAAATTTCTCTGTTAAACTTGTATCTTACAACTTTACTGAATTCATTTATTCTAATAGTTTCTTGGAGTCTTTAGGGTTTTCTATCTGTTATATCATGTCATCTGCATATAATGACAGATTTACTTCAATTTGGATGTGTTTGGGTTTTTTTTCTTGCTATGGCTAGGATGTCACTAGTATGTTAAAGAAAAATGGCAAGAATGGACATCCTTGACTTACTCCTGATCTTAGGAGGAAAGCTCTCAGTTTTTCACCATTGAGTATGATGTTAGCTGTGGGTTTTTCATAGATGGCCTTTATTTTGTTGAGTTATCTTCCCTTCATACCCACTCTGTTAAAAGTCAGATCCTTTTATTTTTCACCCATTTTTAATAATATATTTGTTTTGTACAAAAGAATACATATGTAATACATGTAAAGTAAGAAACATAGTCTTCCAATGAATACCAGTGACCCTCCCACTCAACCCCAAAACTAAAACAGAATCATAACTTATATCTAATTACATATTCTTCCCTTGCCCCATCTTCTTCCTACTCAGAGATAACCACTAGTGTTGTATTTATTATTTCCTTTCGTTTTCAGAATTTTAACTCCTATCTAACATACAGGTATATATTTAAATAATATATTCCTTAGTTTCTCTCATTTTTGAGATTCTTTTTCCCTTTGAGACAGATGCTTTTATTATCACTATTTTACATTTGTGGAAATGAGGTACAGAGAAGGTAAGCAGTTTCCCCATCATGCCGCTGATGGATGGCAGTGCTGGCATTCAGAGCCAAATGGACTGAGTCAAGAGTCCATGCTCTTAATCCCTGTGCCATACTGCCAGTCATTTGAGATTTTTAAGGAAAATGGTGACGTTTACGTACTACCATGCTTCCAAGAGTCCTTCACGTGGTCATGTATAGAAAGGTTTATTCACCTTTCAAGGCAGCATAATACTCGGTTTTGTGACTTTCATGTGTTGCTGGGCTCAGCCTCCTGCTTGCCTCCTGGCGCACGTAGGCAAGAGGTCCCTGAGGGTGTACAAACCCAAACCGGACACGGCAGCTCGTGAGTTCGGGTCTTTAACTCTGCAAGATAATGCCAAGTTACGTTCTTAAGTGTTTGGACCAGTTTCCGCACCCACCTTCAATGCACAAGTTCCCTGTGATGAACGTGTCACTGTCAAACTTGAAAGTTTTGCTCGTACAGTGAGTATAAATGATAGTCTCCACGCAGTTCTTTGACTAGTAGTGAGGTTGAGTTTCTTTTCAGATTTACCTACCACCCATGTTTCTTCTGCCGTGCGGTGCTGGATTTTGCATTTTTGCCCATTTTCCTGTGGGATTTTTTGCGTTACTGATCGGTAGGACTCGCTCCTTCACGTATTCTGGACTCTAACTAATGGGGTTGGTATGTGCACTGTAGGTGCCTTCTCCACATCTGTGGCTTGTCTGATTTCTTATATACCTTTAGGTGAACAGACTCTCTGTTGTAGTCAAATGTCTCAAACTTCTCTTTTCGTGGTCAGCATTCTTCTCTTGTTTACGAAGCCTGTCCCTTTCCCAAGATCAGAAAGGTATGCTCCTATATTTCCTTTTTTAAATCATAAAGTTTTATTTTTAACATGCTACTGTTTAGTCCATCTGGAATTGATTTGGGCACAGTACGAGGTAGGGGCCTGTTGCCTTTTTCCCACAGCGTGGCCATTTGAACCGAAGTTGTCCCTCCTTTCCTCTCTGGTCTCAGTGTCCTCTGTCATATAGGCATGGCTCTATGTCTGGGTTCTCTGTTCAGTTCCTTTGGTCAGTACCATGCTTTTCATAGCGATAGCAGCTTTATAATGAGTGCTGATGTCTCGGGCCAGCAGACTAATCTTAAACTTCTTTTCAAATATGTAATAGTCACAGTCCAAGATAGAAAAGCAAAAAGGGTTTTTTTTTCTCGATGGGAGAATTTACAGCACACGTTCTGGTAAGAATGAGCCAAATGAGGAATGATCGCACAATGATCACGTAGGAAAGAGCTGCGCAAGCAGTGCTCCTCGGAAGACAAGGCACAGGGCCTAGTGCACGTGCGGGGGGGCTGCCCTGCTTCCCCCACTGCAGGGGGGAGGCAGGTAAGCGGGCACTCGGGGTGAGAGCTTGGAAGAGTCCTCACCTGACCGCGTCCGTTTTCTTAGGAAGCAAGGTCAGCATCTGAGAGAGGTGACGGGAAGAAGTGTTGGAATTTCGAGAGGCAGGAAATGGGACCGAGTAGGCACTTGGAAGGGGTGCAGTCCAGCTGCAAAGAGAGCTGGAGACACCGGGGGTTGCCGCTGACAGGCAGCTGGTGCTGGTGTTTGCACAGACAGTTCATCCTGTGAGCACCGTTCACAACACAGTCCCCTTGACTCCTGCCTGTAAGAGGCCAAAGAAGCCCCAAGTTCTTCTGACAACCTAAAATGCCTCCATAATTTTGCCCCCCAGAACGGTGACTTCAAACCATATTTGCAGATACAGTGTCCCCCCTTATCCGCAGGAGACATAGTCCAAGACCCCCCCATGGATGCCTGAAACTGTGGATGACACGAACCCGGCGTATGCTGTTTTTTCCTACATGCACGCACCTAAGATACAGCTTAACGTATCAGGCGTAGTGAGAGGTTAATAACGGTAACTCAGAATAAAATAGAACAGTTGTAACAATATACTGTAATAAAAGTTAAGTGAACGTGATCCCCCTCAAAATATCTTCCTGGGCGGCACTCACCCTTCCTGCTCGATGAAGGATGCGATAAAGTGAAGGCTACTGCTTCCTGACCACACTTGACCAAAGAAGGCAAAACCGCCCATCGGGGGCGGGGGGGGGGGGGCAGGGGGGCTGCTGCACTCCCAGTGGTTGAGAGCCGCCTGCCTGAGAAATAGCCATGGGGGTGAGTGAGGTAGGGCGGAGAACGAGCTCTCTGGAGGGGAGAGCCGAGGAACTGAGGGGTCAGAGTTTTGGAAAGACCGTCTACATGGAGAGACATCCCCAGTGATTATAATATCAAATGATGGTGAGGCAGAGCTGAAATCTGTAGGGAGTGACCCCAGGGGTCCGGAGGTGACTGCAGGCAGGAGAGGGGGTGGTTCACAGCATGGACGTTCAAGGTGAGGAGGGTTGGGTGAACACCGCCTCCACCGCCGGGCCAGCAGTGCAAGAGCTGTGGCTGAGAAAAGAGGTCACAGGAAAAGCAGCAGCACGATCCCCAGGGAGAACCTGTCTTGTGAACAAGTTGGGGGGCAGAACACCTGAGAAACGCTTGTGGGGAATATGGAGATTTGCTGGTGGCTGTGATGTCCAAGGGGCCTAGTGGAAGAGACTGCGGAACCTGGGTGGAAGCAGGAGAGTGTAAGGGACGAAGTCATAGGGGCGCCTGGGTGGCTCAGTCGGTGAAGCGTCTGACTTCGGCTCAGGTCACGATCTCACGGTTCATGGGTTCGAGGGCCGCGTGTGTCCTTCAGATCCTGTGTCCCGCTTTCTCTGCCCCTCCCTCACTCATGCTCTCGCTCTCTCTGTCTCTCAGAAGTAAATAAAAACATTAAAAAGAGAGAGAGAGAGATGAGGTCATAGACTAACATGTACTAACCTGACCGGATGAGAGTCTAGGAAGTGACATGCTCAGGAGCCCATCTGTGGTCACTGAGATAAGCCTAAGGACAGAAGGATAAAAGGCTTGATAGTCTCGAGGCGTGGGGGTGTTGAGGTCACACGTATTGGTAAGGGTTCTTACCAGGAACCCGCAGAGTTCTGGGGCCCCCCTTCAGGCTCCGTCCTCACTGCTGCCAGGGGAAGCACAAGGCAGAAAGGGGCTCACGTGGAGCGTCCCTTGTCGATTCGTGGGGCATGACGTAGAGGTTACTAATCTTCACGACCCGGGTACCGTGCACTGATTGGCTTGGGGCTGCCGTATTGTTTATCTCCACGTAACAAATTACCTCAAAACTTAGGGCTTCAAGTAGCATTTATCGTCTGGCATTTTCCCCTGGATGAGGACTCCAGGCAGGCACAATGTGTTGAGTCCCTCGTCTCAGGGTCTCTCCAAGGCTGCGATGAAGGTATTAGCAGCCGCTCAAATCCTTTTGAGGCTCAGTTGGGGGTTGGTCCCCTTCCAAGTTCACTCAAGTAGTTGTTGGCAGGACTTAAGTCCTCACTAACTTTGGCCAGAGGCCCTCTAGGTTCCCTGACACATTTGCCTCTCTATAGGGCAGCTCCTACGTGACAGGTAGCTTCATCAGCGAGAGAGAGAGAGCAAGAGCGAGCTTGCAAGACAGAAGCAGGGGAGGGGGTCACACAAGGGTATGAGGACCAGGAAGCAGGACTCATTGCAGTGCCAGAAAGTTGCCCATCCCCAAACTAACCACAGATAACAAAGAGATTGAAACTGTCTCGGACCAGTCAGGCTCTACCCCCCTTTCCCCCCCCCCCCCCACCCCCCGCTGGAGCTAGAGTCAGGTCCTCGAATCACAAGGCCACACAGAGTAGCAGGGAGGGGCAGAGGATAGAGTAAATATCGGGAGGACACCTGCCACGGTCACCATAACCACCATGTCCATGCTTTTCTTCTTCGGGCTCTGGACCCGCTTTCTTTAGCAGAGGGCCAGCAGAGGGCCAGCTACTCTTGCCCTCGAGATCGAGTCCAGACTCCTTACTGCAGCACGCAGTGGCCTTCGCACTCTGGCCCCAGTTTATCTTTCCGGCTTCATCTCTCACCAGTTACTCTCATTTCTTCAAAGCCAGGGGTTCGCCAAACTTTTTGGTCTCAGGACCCCCTTAATACTCTTGTAAGCGATTGAGGGCCCCAAGAGTTTTTGTTACAACCATGGATATTTATTGAATCAGGAATAAAAACAAATTTTAAAATGCTAATTTAAAAAATTTATTCATTATAAAAAATATTCATTATTTAACATAAATAACACATTTTTATGAAAAAGAACATGTTTCAGAAAGTTTTGTTTTGAGGAAAATGACATCGTTTTACATTTTCTTTTTTAGTTTTTATTTAATTTTTAGTAATCTCTAAACCCATGGGGCTCAATCTCATGGCCCTGAGATCAACAGTTGCACACTCTATACCGAGTGTGCCCCCCACGTTGTTTTACATTTTTAAAAATTTCTTTGTTTGGCTTAATAGAAAGGGCTCTTACATCTGTCTCTGTACTCAGTCTCTCGCAATACGTTGTTTTAGTTGAGGTATGTGAAGGAGCTGTGGCCTCACACAGACATGTAGTTGAAAGTGGAGATACGAGTGAGTATCTTAATAGTTTCTCCAGATCATTGCGAACATTCTTTGGTATTAGACCAGCTCTGTAAGTGGTAGTTTCTTAAAGGTTAGTTGCAGTGTGGAATCTGAACTCTTCTGTATTCTGTTAGTTTAAAATCCATTGGACAGTCTGGCACTTTGAATGACTTTTACCCATTTGGAAAATGCTGGTTTCCGGCATTATTTGGGTCTTCCAAATATTTCATCATGAAGTATTTTTAATCACATTTTTTAATATTTACTAATGTTGAGAGAGAGGGTGAGCGTGCGCACGAACTGGGGAGGGGCAGAGAGGGAGGGAGAGAGAGATTCCCAAGCGGTCTCCACACTGTCATCTCAGAGCCCTACTCAGGGCTCGAACTCACAGCCCATGAGATCATGACCTGAGCCGAAATCAAGAGTCAGAGGCTCAACTGACTAAGCTACCCAGGCGCCCACAATCACATTTTTAAATATCAAGTATATCTTGTCAGAAAAACCTTCACTGGGAAATTTTGATCATGGAGGATGTAAGTTTTCCAGAATTCTAAGTTTCACTTGAAAGCTTGAATGTTATTGTTGGCAACAAATACTGCCACTTGTCTTCCTTGATGTAATAGGCTCATTTCATTTATTTCTGACAGAGTGTCTGAATAACCATAGTTTATCTGCCATCGTTTTTTCAAGTGAAAATGGTGCTCCAGGGAAAGATCCTATGACTTATACTGTCTCCTGACTTCTGCTGTGTTTGGGCTGTCCTTCAGCTGTGCCTCCACCCTGCAGCCTCTTAATGTGCCTCGAATTCAGATGCCTCGAGAGAGAATCTGATTGGAGTAGTCAGCCATTGTCTGCTGAGGGTGGCTTGGCACAGAGCACAGCAGCCAGCACATAAGGAACCACTTCCGGCTGCTTCCTCGGAGGAGACTTCCTGTCTAGTCAACACCCCGAGCTCCATTAGCAAGATTAGCAAGATTTTTTTTTTTTTTTTTTTTTTTTTTTTTGAGAGAGAGCGAGAGAGTGAGCGTGCACCAGTGGGGAGGGGTGGGTAATGGGGAGAGGGAGAGAGAGAATCTTAAGCAGGCTCCATGCCCAGCACAGAGCCAGACATGGGGCTTGATCCTAGGACCCTGAGATCATGAACTGAGCTGGAATCAAGAATTGGACACTTCAGCCCACTGAGCCACCACCCAGGCGCTCTAGCAAGATACTTTTTTGATGCACAGATGCAAATAGAGTGATTATGGTATGAGAAATTTTTAAACATGGATTCATAATTTGCTTTTAAGCACCTATTGACAGCACCTTGTTTAAAGACCAAAAAATTCCCCAGGTCCTTAAAGTTGTGGTTATATTCTGGTACCACTGCTACTTTGTTTCGGGCATGAATTCTATTCTGATGCTGCTGTGGGACCATCTGTTCCAAAAATGTTTTTCAATGTGCATTGAGTAGTTGTTACTATGAATTCTCTACCAATGTAAACATAGATTTTATTGCTTTTCACATTGACATTAATAAAAAGACACTGTTAAATAAATGTCCTTGGTTAACAAGTTTTCATTGCTTAAAATGGGTGTCTTCCTCCTTCACAAAGGAGGAAAATCCTCCAAAGGCTGTAAGTGTAATGTATCTAGTATTTTTGTCAATAAATAATTAGGAGTCACTAGTCCCTGTATTTTGCAAGTTCACAGATTTTAAGTAGATTTTTATTATTTTTTTAAAGTTGGCTGTCTCATTCTGGTAGGAGCAGAGCAGGCCAAGAGAAATATATGTCTGGCATCTTGAGGTTTAGTACCTTTTCCTCTTTACTGATATGTGGTATATAACGAACGCTATAGATTTCGGCTGTATACTTGAGAACATACCCATGAGTGAGCGCACTCCTTGCTCCCAAGCAAGTTTGTTCACTCAGTGAAGGAAAAAGAACGGAAGCAAGGCGTTTTAGGAAAAAATATTGGGGCCTGAGTTCCCTCTTTCATTCATCCCTTGAGAGCATTACGAGGGGGTTAATGTATTTGGGTTAATGATGAAGAAAACAAAAATAGCCTCCCTATGAGGAAATGTAACCTGACACAATTTAAAGTAGGACCCAGATTGAAACATCATTCTTTTAGGAAGTGGAAATATTTTGTCACACAGATGTGCCATCTAAATTTTAAAAGAAATCTCAACTTCCTTTCTCTTCATACGTCTTGATTTTGTTAACACTCGTTATTTCTTCCAGCCGCATGTCCCAAGTAATTAAGTTATAATACATGATAATTTGCATACATTCCAAGTGCTTTTTAAATTTTAAGCAGCTTACCTTTCTAACACTCCAGTCCTCACAAAGATGGGTTATCTCAATTTCTCCATGGACTTTACCCCAGCAATACACATTGTCCTGAGTTGTATAGAGTGCACACTACTCTGGGCCCTGCCAAACAGTAGACAACGTGTATTGTTTCCTTTTGTTTTTTTTGGTTTTTTTTAGCGGGACACTAAACATGCCCCAGCGCTTCCTCCAGGTTATTGAACTGACAGGTAGTAGGAAGCAAAGCCTCACGGGCTATTCTTGCTAAGTATTATTTCCACTGCAGTACAGATTAAAATCTCAGAAACTCCCAGCTATATACTTTATAGGTATGGATCGCTTTTATTGTTAATATCCTAAGTCATCTAAAGGCTTGTTTTCTTTCTTTTTTTTTTTTTACAGACCTAACTACCATAATGAATGCTGCATATTAAGAGAAACCACAAGAAGGTTATACATTTGGTTGTCTAATAATCTTGGATTTGATATGAACCAACACATACTCCTTGTTGTCATTGACAGAACCCCAGTTTGTATGTACATTATTCACACTCCTCTCTGTTGTGTTTGGGGGAAAAAAAAGACACTTTAGCCTTTTTTAAGGTTATTTAATTTCATGTTATTTGGTTGCATGAAGTTGCCCTTAACCACTAAGGATTATCAAGATTTTTGCACAAACTTCTACATGTCTAGGATCCTTTTCTCAAGGCGGCTGTGTTCATCATTCTCCTGCCTTGACTCCACTATCACCAGAGGCTCAGTTAAAGATAAATTAGCATTTTCTTAAAATGACCACTCCACATAATGCTTAAGGGATTTCTTCTCTGTGACAGAACCCAGGAACCAGTTCCTAAACACATAACGTTGGCATATTGAAGATAAAATTGAAATTGTCCTTCAGTTTTGAGGCCATGTGTAAAGTTTAACCATATTGTAAAATATCTATTCCGTATTAGAAATAGCTAGTCAACAGCTTATACTTCTCAAAACTCATCCTGTTATGTACACAAACTCAGTTTTTATATGTGAAGTTAGTGAGTCCTTTTGTGTTATTCCAAAATAAAGGCAATGATTTATTTTTTCCCAATGCCAATACAATTTGAGCTAATCACTCAAGGTGGATACTTTACATTTTAAAGCTGGAATCAGCAGTAGCCCTATGGGAAACCAGACAAAGCATTGACTTTTAAATGAACCATTGTTTTCTTTTGGAGCTAGAATTAGAATAGTTGATACTCATCCACAAACCATTATTATGTGTACATTATTGTTGCTATTGTGATAATAGAGAATTTTATTTATTTTTATGCCAGCTTATATTGTGAGAGCTCATTTAGTCAATTTGGGTTTTATCAATCCTGTTATGCTTGTCCTTGGACCATCTTTCGCGTATTCGAGGTTTGTAGTTGAAAAGTTTACTGTAAAAAAAAAAATCAAAAACAAAAAAATGTATTGTTTTTACAGAATAAATTTATTGGAATGTGTACTGGGAGTAAGATTTGAGGTTGTAAACAACTAAGTTAGTGTAATTTGGCTTTCTATATGTAATGTGAGGTATTAATGTAATTCGTATATTAAAGCAAAAATTGTTAACAGCAAGTTGACAAGAGAATCAAGTGCAGGTGAGGGTTTTCTTTTTCTTTTTTTCCTTTTTTTTTCTTTTTTTTGAACACTCGGGGTTTTAGGTTTTTTGTAATCATGGGGGAGGGAGAGGAATGGCTACATGATGGCTTGCACGTCTCAGATACTATTTACCAGCTCAGTGGACCCTAAATGCGCACACTTGACATTATCCATGCGTTGACTTGGACTCTGTTTTCTTTTTGTTTTCTTATTTTGGTGAAGAGCTAAATAAATAACATGAAGAGAAAACGTGAGAAGTTCTAAGAGCCCAGGGCCATTGACGATGGTGGTGGTGATGGGATTACGATTATGGCAGCCAAGGGTATGAAAGCACCAGTCTACCTACCCCTCTAAGGCTCTGAGAAGGCGGCTAGTATTTCTGGTTTGTTTCTCTCGTGTAGCAAGTTGTAATTTTTCTCTATACTCATCATTCCAGACATGAAAAGTTCATTAAAAGACACTAGGGATGCCAATCCAGTTCTGTTTCCTCGAAGAGTACTTTTTAACTTTGAATATTTTACTTTAATTGTAAATTAGTGAAATTTAATCGGTTCCTCGAAAGTCCTGTCCATTGCTCACACTGAAGCATAAGGAGAATGTAGCTGACATTTTGAATTGGAACATGTCACTGACAGATTTTTAGAATAAAAATCCTAAAGACTACAAAACTGCTTTTGGAAAAAAAGTACAAAATGGTTCCAATTCATTAAGATTTGTTTTCATAAAAGGCCAAAAATAATTTATTAAAAATATACACAGAAATACAATAGAAATATTTCCAGTCACCAATAAAACAGGTATTCATTAAGGGTACTGATAAAGTCACCGATCCCTCCTTAGCCATTTAGACTCACAAAAAATTGTTTATTAAAAGCAGTGTTTATAACAGCAGTGAATAATATACTTTCCTTGGGAAAACATTTGTCAAATAACATTTTAAAATAATGTGATAATTTGCTTTTTATATTGAGGTTGATAATGATGCATATATATCTTATATGCAAAAAGTATTTCTCCTGTATGTATCTGCTGTTCTAAATTCCTTAATACGCACAGGCCATATTCACTTCTGAATAGTTTCATTTTCGTGCTCACTATTGTAGGAGCTAAATTGTATATGTTTACAGTTATATTTAATATGTGCAGACAGAATATTGAAATAGATGGTCAAGTTACTCACAAATAATTTTGAATAGATTTCTTTAAACTGTTTCTCAACTTCACTTATCCTTCAAGAGAAGAAAATTTACCCACACAATACCAGGTGAGAGCTCACACATACAGTGCGGAGCCCGAATTTACATATTTTTAAGTATCGCTGTATGGGAAGGGAGTAAAATGGGACAGAAGATCAGTACCAGGAATAAAAGTCAGTCATCTAGAGAGGAAGAAATAATACTTTTATTCAACTTTTTCATCTGCCTTTGTTTTTATAAAGAACTCTGGTTTGTAGATACAACGATAGGCCAAGAGCTGAGGAAGAACTCCATATGCTATGTTTAATGCTAGAAAGAGGCTTTTCGCTTCTTCAGGGACTCTGTAGACATAAGCGGTTCTAGCATGAAGAGAAGCACCGATGTGAGAAAACTGAGCCTGTTGCATTTAAAGAAAAGGGGGGAGGTCAGCATGAGCTCTGTGTTCAGTCGGGTTCACAACGTGTTCTGGACGATTCATTCAGACCATGTTTCCTGTGCCCTCAAAACCAGTACTTTCAAACAATCCACAATCTTCAGGATTTCACTGAATTCAGGACCAGTCTTAATGTAACGACTCAAGGAAAGTATACCTTCCTTCGCTTGGCTTTATCATGCCACGCAGTGCCCCTTCCCAAACACTAGTGGCTCAATTTAAAAGAAAAACTGAACAAAATCTCCGTTTTGTTTTTTGGTTTTTTTCCCCCTGATTTGCATTCTGGAGATCCTAAACACTCAGGCACTCAGTTGTGGCTTAATAAGTGTGTTCGGCAAAAATGAAGGAAGTACAGAGCTTAGAAAGCAAAAATATTTTTATATAGCCGTTTAAAGAGAAGCAATGGGGACCTCAGCTTCACTAATCAGTCTTTTCACCTATTCCTTGGAACAAGAGCCCAAAGCCCTTCATTACATGTTTTTTGTTTACTTCTTCACGTTTTTGTTGCTTATGCAACTTTAAAAACTACTAAGGGTTGTTTCGTCGGTAAGGTTGTTACCAACGTGGGTGAGGGTAGGATTATGGTTGCTCTTTATAAAATGGCATGTGTACATGCAGGCGACCTCTTCATATCAAGTTCTCCTTTATTTAGTACAGCTTGTCACCATAACCTGAGACCAGTTTCCCATTTGTACTTAAGTACTTGTTCATAACATACATTCAGAATGTATCTTGTTTGATACTTTTCATAAGCACAGGGAAAAACTATTAGAAAAGGCTTCTGTGTGAGGATTTCCTCAGCATTCTCATGTCCTTACAGAACAAAACCCTGCAGTGTGTGTTTTTATATCTTACTGAAATCCACGCTGTACGTGAATAAAGGACTGGAAATCTAAATATAAGAAGTGATGAATTATTAGTTCATCAGGATCAAAGTGGAAAGAAGTCACAGAATCACAAGAATGAAAAACTAAATAATTCACTTTAAATACATACAAGCTATCTTACATTTCCTTCCGTATGAAATCAGTTTATTCTGCGAAGTGGTTAACAGACAAAATTCGGCTTTTCCATGACAAATAAAGGATGAGCTTTCACAAGTGGCACTTGTATGGATTTGTGTCCATCGCAGGTATTTTAACAGATTGCTGCTACGTCCTGGGACCTCTGGTACAGTCTCGCTACTCTCTGGAGATAAGCGGTCAGTGTGATGTGTCGCGAGGACCACAGAAATGGCCTGTGTACGCCCTCCGCCTCGTGCTCCACGAGGCTCGGCAAGGGCTCTGCCCTCAAGCACGCGTCCCCCAGAGCAGGTGCCGAGCAGAGCCCAGCAGATGGGAAGCGTCCCATCTGCTGGGCTCTGAAGACAAGACCCGGAGAGTCCGGGGCCTTCGAGAGGCTGCCCTGGGGGCTGCTCTTGTACAGTCCTGGGAACACGGAGCAGGAGCGTGGCCCCTGTCGTTAACCCTATTTTTCCCTAGAGCCTCTTCTGAACAGCAGTGATTTTCTGAATTAATATAACCACACTTCTGGACTAGGGGCCAGGTTTGAACCTTGATTTTCAAAAATGTGGGTTTGGTGTCTCTATAGACACATGTACTACGTCACAAAAGTCACCACGTTCGGGGAAATGCCGACCGTTCTTTGAGAGACTGAGTGATACGAGCAGTCGTGCCTACTTGCACAGGGGAACCTGCACCAAGTCAGTGATTCCGTAGGCTCTCTTCCTGCACTGACCAGTGCAGTTAATACCTCATTTTCAAAATCAGCAAAAATCATTGGCAGCATTCCAAAATGGTCATGTCCTTAGAGTAGACTGTAAGCCCACCGGGCAGGTACTGTGTCTAATGTTTTGTGTGGCGCCTCTCGCATTGTTAGAGCTCAATAAACGTTAATCAATAATGGTCTTGTGACTGTCAAAATACAAACAGCTTCCGCAAAGCATTTCTCTATTTTTATACCTATTTCCGTAGGCCTCCTTTCTCCAGAATCCTCTAACGAGGGCCCGAGCCCAGAGCCCAGCGTCGTGCAGTTTCTAATGGGTGTGTTGCTGGTGGCCACGCCTTCCTGCTGAGTGAGCACCCAGCCACAGCTTCCTCCCTACGCACGCGGTGTCCAGTGCCCGGCTTCTGAAGTTTCAGAGAAACCTCAGCCTCCCCTGAGGACAGTTTCCTGCCTAAGCACGGGGCTGCTAAGGGCCTGCACGGTGTCTCGTGGGTCCTGTTCCTGCCGGCACACAAGGCCTCCTGACGGCAGGGCTCAGAGCCCAGCCGGGCACCTGGTGCTGGGTCGGTGGCTCAGTTGGCCCGGGGCTGCTGAACCGACTGTCACCCAGGGTGACAGGTACAACCTGCAGAGCCCAGAAATGTCTGCAGAATTCAGTGGTGTGAGGTGGAGTCTCTCATCATCTTTCTTATCATTCTAAATCTGTTTTCACCTTGAACGAATTTAAAAGATCTGCTTTGACTTTTTTTTTTTTTTTAAAGAAATGGATGATTGGGATGGAAAATGAGGCAATAAAGGCAAAGAACGGTTACATTTTAATAGCTCTCTTTTCTTATATTTATAGAGACAGCCTGGAAAGGATGACTAAAAAATCACAATCTCAGTTCCAGAAGGAAGAGCTGAAAGTATTATGTGTCCACATGAGTATCACAGGCCAAAACTAATGTGAACATTGGGGCAACAGCCAGGCTGTTTGGCCGATACAGCAGAAGTAGCTAATCCAGAACTATGTTATTTTTTAGGGTTTTCTGAGCAGCACAGTCCAGTGGTTAAGAATTCTGAATCTGGAACCATACAGAGTGCCCAGTCCCAGCTGTACCACAAGCCAGCAGTATGACCCTGGGTTAGGTATGTAACCTCTCTGGCTTCCTCATCTGTAAAAGTAGGATAATAAGGGCACATTGCTGTGCCGGTGCAATGAGTTGATCTTTGTGAAGTGCTTAGGAGAGTGGCAGGTGAATTCCCTGCCCATGACCTGGGATTCTGCTTGGCTGAGAACTCAGGTGGGCTCTTCGTTTTCACATCCCCTTGCTGACCTTCTGACAATTTTAAGACGGTCTCCACCAAAGGATAATCATGTGAAGACTTTAAACCCAAAGTCTAACCTCGATACTAATTAAAGGTGTATCGTGATGAATTACACTGGAAGCAAATTATTAAATAGGACTTGCATTAGTATCCCAGCTATCCAGCTATCCACATGCTTCCTAAATCTTTTAGATATTTCCTAAAGGTTTCCATAAAGGCGGGGGAGGGGGGGGCACAAAATTCACCTCCAGCAGAGTCAACTCTACAACCATATTATCCACAGATAAGCTTCCAGACCCTCGTGTGAGGAGGTCCGTGGCACCCGCACGGCCAGGGAGTCTGCGCAACAAGCGGGAAGGGCCTGGCTGACCGAAGCAGGGCTGTTGTGTTTCCATGGGTGTTGCTGGGTGCGTGACAGGCTCCCTGCCGGGCCTGCCGTGAGTCTGTCCCAGGGCTTCCTCCCAGCATCCTTGATGCTTAGGTAATAATGTCCGCACATTACCGTTTAGGTACTAACATCCACACGTGGCCACAGATTAATGAATGAATCTTCTGCGCAGCACAAGGCATTTCTAGACTCCCACTGGGAATCTTCTACCAATAAGAGGAGGAGCACCAAAAATCTGCAGCTCATTCCGTGCCAGGCACCGTTCTGAGCCTCTTACGTGTATTATTACCTCACGTGATCCTCAGCAGCTCTATGACAAAGGTCCTGTATGATCCTAACTTTACAGAAGAGGAAACCGAGGTAGCCAAGGTCACGAGCCCATCAGTGACAGGCTGAGCAATAGCCAGTCTGTCTCCAGAGCTCATGCTCTTAACCATCTTGACTATATTGGCTCTGATTGTTTTCTTTTAATTTCCAGTGATATTTTAGCAGAGAACAATTGTTCAGTTGCTAGAAAGTACTAATATATAAGTGGGTCTGAGCAGCCTATTTCAAACTAGATTTGCAACTTTAATCCTACGTAAGAATTTTATATGAAGAGACACTTGGGTTCTGAATAAGTCCCCACTGGAACTCTTTGGTGTAAAAAATGTGTCGTGGTTTGATTTGATTTTGTTTTCTTTTACTTTCTGATTGATATTTCAATTTCTGAAGGCAGGAGATTTGGCAGATTCCTCCATGATCTGAAGGCAGGGGCTCAATAACTAACATGTTTTCCACTGACTTGTACTGACCTAGGAATTTTTCAAAGATTTGTTTTCCTTATTAAATCACACGGACTCCTGGGAGTTCACTAGGCCTTTCAAGAAATGCAGGTTTTGATCAAGTTAGGGGGTTGGGAATGCACAAAACCCCTACATGAGGAATGGCCGTTTTAGCAAGCTAGGGATGTTAGTCGGGGTTATGGAGGCTGTTTTCTCTGATCAATGTGTCACCCTCCCAAAGTGAGAATTCATTTCATGAGCAAGTATTGGCTAGGTAGGAAACAAATCACGTAACAAATTCAGCGTTCTCATTGCGTGCGCTGTTGTGTTATGATTTGTAACTTTTCCTTAGGCTGAGCTCTCTGAATATGTAAATACTAAAGCCAAGCCAAGAGGCATGGAGATGTCAGACACAACAGTTCTCGGATGACAGCATTCTACTGGGTTGGGAGAAACATCCGTCTGACATTGACAGGATCTAGTCTGTAGCTTCCGGCTGCCTTGTCCAAGCGGGCAGTGACAGATGAGCCCAAGGGCTCCCGCGAGGCCTGGGGGTCTGGCTGAAGCTGCTGACTGCGGCCCGGGGCTCTGCCATCCACACTGCCCTTCCCAGAACCACCTGGCTGGAGTCGTGGGTGCCTGTCTGCAAGCTGAGCCCTCCCCAGCAGGTACAACCCAGGGTTAGCCCTAGTGCCCCAGGTTCAAGCACCCACTTGCCCCCCAGGTATGACCTGCCCAAGCCTCTTGGCTGCTGACTGCCCACGTGACTGGGCCTTGACCTACTTTTCCTGCCTCTTCCTCCACTTGTCTCCCGAGACTTGACTGGGTCCTACACCTGGCCTCCCTCTTGTCAGCCTCCTAGATGATGACACCCTGTGTTCCTGCGGCGGTGGCGGGGGGGGGGGGGGGGGGGGCAGACCAAGCAAGGCACGGGACACACAGAGGAAATCCGATCGTGTCCAACCCTGAGCAAGCTGATGATCCTCGAGGAGAGGGGGCCGGTAAGAGTGAGCTGAGCGGGAGCCCTCTCCGGGAGAGCTCAGGAGAGCGCAGCCAAGAAAATGCAGGCCAGGGCTCACTCCGCCCTCTGGCCTGCTGCACCCTTCCCCAGCCTGACAGCCCACAGAGCCCGCTCACGTGTGACCGCCTCCCCCCCCCCCCCCCCCCCCGGGGCTCTCTGGCGCCTCCGTGCCCATATGAAGTCTTGCCCTGTGCTCACTGCTTGAGCCATGCCGCTACCATGGCTCGCTGCTTGCAGGAGGAGAGAGAGAACAGTACAGAAGAAGATGGGCTTTGGGGTCAGGCAGGATTCCATGCCCCTATTCCCCTATTCCCCTATTCCGCCTGCCGTTTGGTAACTGTGACCCAGGCGAGTAACAAGCTGTCCTCAGCCTCAGCTCTCTTAGCTTTTAAGAAATCTGCAGGGGGGATGCTGTGGGTTCACTGCACGGTTCCAGGGCACGGGCACACGGGAAGACCGCCTCTGTCTGCTTCCGTTGC
Source organism: Neofelis nebulosa (assembly GCF_028018385.1). Classification (NCBI taxonomy): domain Eukaryota; kingdom Metazoa; phylum Chordata; class Mammalia; order Carnivora; family Felidae; genus Neofelis; species Neofelis nebulosa. The sequence continues at coordinate 4,186,413 of NC_080788.1, forward strand.
AGCCGAGGTGGTGCCAGACCTGGCTGTGGAGACTCTCCCACATGATCGTCTTTGCACAAGCAAGAAATAAAACTTCAGTGTGTTAAGCCACTGAGTATTTGCTACCCCGGCAGAGCACACAGCCTGTCCCTACCCAAGTAGGTAAGTAGAGCACAGCCTGCTTTGCCCCACCCAAGTTAGAGGAGAGCTCAGACCAGTGCAGGGCGGTGGGCTGGAACTCACTGGGGTTTGAGGGTTACTCTGGAGACAGGACTAATGACCTAGTGATGGGCTAGATGGTAGGGGTGAGGGAATGGGAAGGATCTGCTGAAAGCGGGGGAGGATCTGTTTGCAGGCCGCGGTGGGGAGAGAGAGGGTGTAGGAGGGTCAGGAGTCCTGTTTTATTTAGACACTAAGTCGGAGATAGCCGCGTGAAAACACGGAGTTTGGGATTAGGTATAGGAGTCTGGGGACAGCTGGAGCTACAGACAGAAAATTGGAAGTCAGCTTATAGTTAGTATGAAAGATATGGAAATGAAGACCTCTTCAGAGGTCTGCCAAGAGGGTAAATCTTGGTTCTCTTCCCCTTCAGTCCTCCAAGGAAAGAACAGGAACCCTTGCTCTGGATGCTGCATCAGCTTTTTTGATACTAATATTCTAATTCTGTAATTAAGAATTACCTCAGGGGTGTCTGGGTGGCTCAGTCAGTTAAGTGTCCAGCTTCAGCTCAGGTCATGATCTCGCAGTTGATTCGTGGGTTTTAAGAAAATTTTTTTAAAGACCTCAGACTGGAAGGATTTAGCCCAAAGGATGAACCCATAAATACTGTAGCTGTTTTTCCACCCTGTAAATTCTAAAGTGTTCTTTTGCCATCCCAGTTACTATAACCAGGAGCATAATTAACCATACATGCTGACAGTTTCCAGATGAACCTCATTCTTAGGCCGGCTTGAAAAGAGCAAGATGCAGAGAATGATTTTAAAAAGATGAATTCATTTGTTATTGTTTTTATTTATAGTAAGGGGGGGGGGAAGATAAAATCATTTAATAATTTTCTTCCTTGTTCCTAAGATCAGTTTGTTTTGCTAGTTATCTTGTAAAAATGTGCTTTGTATAATAATACAATTTCCTAGATAAATTTATTCCAGTTCAATGAAATAAGCATTCACTCTAGGGCAGGGACTTGGCTAAGTTGCAAGAGGAAAGAATGGAACTTTCTCCAAACCCACTTCCCTGGTTCGGGGTACTGTCATGTGACAGAATTCTGAAATCTTAGCTTTAGATAGGCATCTTAAAGATAACAGCTCTCAAGTATTTTTGTTCAGAGCCTGGGGAAGGGTCCTGGGAGGCTGTGGTGGCACCTGCTGGGTATGTGACCTTGGACAAATCATGTAACCTCACTGGGCCTCAGTTTCCTCATCTGTATAACTAGATGGCACAGCAACCATCACATATCTAGTTACTGTGAGATTTAAATAAAATGCATGTGCAGAAACGTCTTCCAAAGAACCGTAAAACGAAAGGGAATGTGCCTAGTAACTATTTCCTACTCCTTAAACACCAAGCAGAGATGTTTTGCAGATACTCAACAATGACAGCCAAATCCCCAGCGAACTTTCTTAATAGAGCATATTTTGGGTACCTGGGCTAGACCTCCAGCATGTATCAGTGTCACGTCAGGCATCCAGGAGCATCCAGGAACCACTAAGCCGTAAAGCGCAATCACAAAGTAAGGGACAGAATAGAACAGGTATGCCAGCATCTGTATTGAACAGAGAAAGAACACCGTCAGCAAAGTAACAGTTAACCGCACACGACGAAAAGCACAAAAGATTGAACATTTCTAATTCCCATCTCCTACGTGGATCCACATGCTCTCACTCTTTTTTTTTTTTTTCTTTTCTTTTTAATGTTTGTTCATTTTTGAGAGGAAGAGAGAGAGCGGAGGAGGGGCAGAGAGAGGAGACACAGAGTCCGAAGCAGGCTTCAGGCTCTGAGCTGTCAGCACCGAGCCCGATGCGGGGCTTGAACCCATGAACTGTGAGATCATGACCTGAACCCAAGTCGGATATTTAACCAACTGAGCCACTCAGGTGCCCCCACATGTCCCCATTCTTCAAGAAAGAAAATTAACATTAGAAAAATCTGAGGCTTGGGGCGCCTGGGTGGCTCAGTCGGTTAAAGCATCCAGCTTCAGCTCAGGTCATGATCTCACAGTCCGTGAGTTGGAGCCCCACGTCAGGCTCTGTGCTGACAGCTCAGAGCCTGGAGCCTGCTTCAGATTCTGTGTCTCCCTCTCTCTCTGCCCCTCCCCTGCTCGTGCTCTGTCTCTCCCTGTCTCAAAAATAAATAAAAACATTAAAAAAAAATTGTATTTTAAAAAGAAAAAAAAATCTGAGGCTTCATAACTACTTGACCTGGATTTTAGGATAAGCAGCAGGATCCTTTAGATAGGGCTCTTGAAATTGTGTATAAAATCGGCAGAGCTCAGCCGGGCAATCCAAAGCAATCTGAGAAGAAAAACGAATTCATTATAAAGTCATACTCACATCTGATTCTTACGGTTTGCTGATAAGGCTAAACGTTCCAAGTACAGCCACAAGCTGTTCAACAAAAACCGTGTGTTGTAGAAGGTCATCAGTAAAAGGGAAAGAGAAGAGAGTCTACAGGTCTACTCTAAGGACGTGAAGGAGAGTTAGGAGAGGAGCAGGAAATGGCTAATGCTCTGTTCTTGCTACCTTCTGAGGACTCGGCTTAAGGGTCTAGACTTCAGCAGCCAAAGCCCAGCTCATGCTGGATTACCAGTTTCACTTCCTGGAAATCACTAGCCCACTCTTAAGAAAAGCCCGTTCGTGTTCACACCAAATTCATCTTACTGTGCTTTGCAATATTCCAAAAATAGCATCCTCCTCTCCAGCGAGTGCCTCAGAGTATATGGCCTTTAGGGGCAGTAAAGGATAAGGATTTGAAAGCAGAGTCCTGTGTGAAGCCACATCGTGTGTCCACTTTGAAAGGAAACACAGAACAAAGTGTCTCTGGCACATTACGGGGTCCCCTCTGAGCCACTGCCCTCATGCATCACCCCTCCCGTCCACAGCCATAAATGTCGTCCCACCTAGATCACATCCATGGACACAGACCAGTGGCAGAGTTGGTAAAAATGGACCCCAATTTAAAAGCCCGTCTGCCTAAGCCCCGCCCACTGAGTGTGCAAACACCCACATGCACACATTTTTCTCCTGTGTGAGAACAGCTGGGGCTCATTTTGTTGTTCCTGTGTTTCTTTTAACTTTGGGAACGACAGCAAACTAACTAAAGAACAGTTTTGGGGGTGCCTGGTTGGCTCAGTCGGTAGAGTTTGCGACTGTTGATCTTGGGGTCGTGAGTTCACGCCCCACATTGGGCATGGAGATTACTGCGGAAAAAAAACAAAAGTTTAACTGCTCTGTGGTCTGAGTAAAGCCTTGCTTCTTTGCATTTCTTCCCTGGGCCCCTCCTCCCATCAGCCGACGCCACTGCAGGAAATTTCTGCTCTCCTGATAGAGACAGCTCTTAAGACAGCCTCTCGCGCTGATCCCAGCCAGCAGCAGCACAGGACCCCAAGACAGTGAATCAGCTACAGCAGCTCACACTTGGCTCCCCAACTGTTGTGCAATGCCAGCAGCCTTAGGACAGTAACTGCCATTGACAATGCGTATAATTATCCGTATCGTTCCGGCCACTTTTCTTTCTTTCTGCTAAAAACAAATCACGAAACTGGGGCATCGCCAAGGATCATCTATTGATAAAAAGAGTAACGCCAACCGTTTCCTGAACACTTACTACGTATAGGGCCCTCTGTACGTGTTTTGATGTCTATTATCTTAATCTTCAACCCAATACCATTAGGTAGGTACTGTTATTTTATAGCGAAAGGAACTGAGGTCAAAGACCCTAAGTCATTTTCCGAAGGCCATACAGCAGGTAAATAGCCAAGATTCTAACTCCTTCTTCTAGGGACCTTCCTCAATCCCTGAGAACACAGCCTTACCGGGCTCTTCAGGTATCACCCTTCCCAAAGACATTTACATCAGAATCAGAAACATTCAAAGAAACCAAAAGAATGAAACTCTAATGGCTAATTTTTCAGGCACCCTAAAACGGGGGAAGGAAGAGACCCCTGGGTGGGGCTTAATCCAGGGACCCGAAGGAGGTGGTGTCCAGGGATGAGGCAGGGGCCACCCTGGAGGGAGGAAGGCCTGGGGGTGACCCCCACAGGTGGGAGTGGCAGCAAGCAGGGCCAGGCCTCCAGGCTCTAGAAAGTCTGGTTAAATATGTATTTCTCTCTTTTTTTTTTAATGTTACTTTGATCTGTTACACTTACCAAGCCTCTAAACAGACAGAATCCAGTTGCCAGGAGGAGACCCACGACCAGCATTAAATCAAATGGTCTTCTCAGCAGGTCCTTTGCTTGCACTTCTTGAACGACCTAAAATAGAGTTTGTAACCCATGAGCAGGCCCAAAGCGCCAAGAAAGAGTCTGAGGTCTACTGAGGCAGGAGGGCTGAGATGCTGGACAGGGAGGGATTCATGTCCTAAACCACTAGGCACGTAAGTTAGGAAAATCATGTTCCTCCTCTCAGCTTCCAGATTACTCATCTGTGAAATGAGGAGATTGGGCCAGGTCACCTTGAAGTTTCCTTCGAACTCTAGGAGTCCTTAAAGTTTTCTTGAGATAGCAGTTTTGTGATTATCATTATATGAGATATGCTCATTTTAAAAGTAAGGTAAACCATAAACCCATCACACTATAGAGTCACTATATTTTTCCCTATATACGTATACATATATGTAAATTTATGTGTATATATACAGATATACATACATACACCGCATTTATATTTTACAAAATTATGACTTTACGTATAAATAATTTGACATAATTTGAGTGTTCTTTTGACACTCAACATCTACCTATATTATAAGCACTTTGCCACATTATTAAAAACTCTCTTAAAGCTTTTAAAATCATGTGGAAACAACATACTGTAGCCATTCTCTCACGAGTGGATATTTATGCATTTTCACCGTTAATGTGATGTTGAACAATTCTGTACATAAGTCTTAGCATCTCTCTGATGATTTTCTGAGGGTAGGGCCTTAGACGCGGAATTTAAGGGGTTAAATATTTCAAGGCTGATAAACACTGCCAAATTGCTCTGCAGAGCGATTCTGAATTTATTCCTCTCAGCACTGTGTGACCGTGTCCATTTCTCCCTGGCCACCACTGCGTTTTAACATTTAAAAAATGATCATGAACAGTTGTATGTGTCTTACGACATGAACACTCCATTGAGGCACTGACACTTTAAAAGCAGCAGAGCCCAAGGCTATGGTTACTGCTTGCTTTTTCTTTTTGGCTACCCCCTGGTTCCTCAAAAGGATGTAAGGGAGCAGAAGCCAGCAGTGCCCCAACCTGAGTTTACTCAGCAGGTGTCTACTTGTTTACAAATGAAGTGTTTGCAAATTACAATGGATGTTAATGAATTCTACGGAAATCTTACAGTAAAATGAGTATGAGTAATCACGGTCTGATTATCTCTGGTAATTCATATTTTCATATATCATTTTGCTTAAAGAATCTTGCCTGAGGATCTAATACCTATAAAAAGGAAGAGAAACTTAGAAAGACGTTACTACCTTAGAAATGAAGACCTTAACAGAGTACCCGCCCCCCCCCCCCCCCCCCCAGCCAGTACTGTTTCACTCCGACCACCTTGGCTGTGAATGGAAGGGAGGGGTCTCAGAAGACATCCTGGAGCCAGTCTCCATGTGCCTGGATCTCTTGGTAAATCACACCCTGTGGCTGTGTGTGCTACCTTGAATAGCAGCATCTCTCCAGCCTCCCCTTGGGACAGTATATGCACTGGCATCTCTGAAAGAGGGGCCCGGATGCTCAAATGCCAGGCCATAAACAGCCTCAGACAAACCACACACGCCATGCACTAATGCAGAATCTGATGGGAACAGCCAGTACGGACCAACAGCACGGCCTGGCCCACTGAAGCAGATGTCTGAAGCAGACAGAAACACCCTCCCTGCCACTGTAACTAAGGCGTGACCAGTGCACAGAATCGACACAGTCAAACCAGCTGCCCCAGATGCTCCCGTCCACGGAGGCGTGGTTCAGTGCGATCACCAGGAGATGTGAGTGAGCCCTGTGTGCTTGGGAACAGGTTACAGTTAACGTAATAAAATCACCTTTGAGGGATAATTATAATTTTCTGACGGCTGATTATAGATTCTGAAACCAGCCCAGACAGGAAGACAAGTGTATGGTATGCTTAAGAAGAAAGCAGGGCAAATGCGTGTTCCATACTTCCCTATTTAAAAGAAAGAAAGAAAAAGTCAAAAGTTTGCCACTAGCACGTGTAAACACAAGCAACATTTAGGATACTGCCCCACCTCAAGCCGTCTAAAATTGGTCTTAATATTCTTAAATGAAATATTCTTAAATGAAACACACACAAAAAAAACCAAAACAAAAAAAACAGGTCAAATTAAAACTATCAGGTGCTTTTTAACAGGCACATTCTATCCACTGTATTTTTAAGGTATGTTTAATATAATGCCCTGATTTCTTGCACATGTAAATTACCTTTTACATTAGCTTTTGAGAGTGTTCATTTTTAAATGTATTTATCAAATGTATCGAGTTACATGTAATACACAAAGCTGTAGGAAACATTTGCACACTGCCTATAGCCACAAACACAATACTCACCCCCTCTAGATCCTATATGTCAGGAAGCCCTGGTACACCATTGTCTAATTGTTCAGTGTCTACTTCCAAAAATTGCTCAAAAGCCATTTCTTAAAAAGTGAGATTAAGGAGGGGGAAAGGAAGAATTCTGCCAAACAGCGTTGTGATAAGCTTGGAATTTCTTGATTCTGTTACAACCAAAATACCTCCTCTATTTAAGAACACTCCCCATTGTTTCAGAAAAAGGAAAGTGAATTTTAAGATAAAGTTTCTTACCCACAATGTTTCCTGGCACAAAAACAACAATGCTCATGATAATAGATCCAACCCAGTAGAGGCCAATGGTTCTATAGCTTTCCCTGTAATGAAAAAATCTTGGCTTAGTGCACTTGTCTAGAACACCCATTAGCAAAAGATGATCCATATTATTAGCGGTATCCTAACTAGTAAAGTCTATGAACCAAAACTTACTGAATCGATAGTTAAAAATCAACCCTCGGGGACCCTGGTGATCAAACTTCATTTCCACCTGTGATCTATACCATAGAACCCTCTTTGTGTCCTTTTGAATAGGAATTTCGCTTGCAACACTGGTCGTCTGTTAATCTACAGCACAGTCACTGTCAAAGGAAGGGCCTCATTTTTGACGGTTTTGTAAGAAGTTCCCAGCAGGAAAGGAAAAAAGAAAGTTCACAAAAAGAAAGGAAATGGACCCATATTTTAAATCACTGTAAGTATGGGGCGCCTGGGTGGCGCAGTCGGTTAAGCGTCCGACTTCAGCCAGGTCACGATCTCGCGGTCCGTGAGTTCGAGCCCCGCGTCAGGCTCTGGGCTGATGGCTCGGAGCCTGGAGCCTGTTTCCGATTCTGTGTCTCCCTCTCTCTCTGCCCCTCCCCCGTTCATGCTCTGTCTCTCTCTGTCCCAAAAATAAATTAAAAACGTTGAAAAAAAAAATAAATAAATCACTGTAAGTATGAGTAATAGGATGGTAAGTGGACTTTTCATGGTGTCAGAATTTTGGCCAGAGCTCTAGAGACAAAGATAATATGTAACCCCTCCCCCGTGTTCAAAAGGAGCCATCAGACACCCCTGACCTTACCAGGCAGTGTGGACAAAAAGCTCTTTCAGCCGATAACCCTGACAGCCCACCTCCACAAGGGGCTATGAGGAATCAAAAGGAGATTATCTGAAGGGAAACAGGTGGCCGATACTGTGTTTTCTGCCTGCCCCACCTCCCAAGCCAAGTGCAGCAGATTCACAATGACTGGGATTGTCAGCAGGAGAATCTTCTTCCCCAGCAGGATGCTAACTAAGCCACAGAAACTCGCCCACTCCTGGCAGCCTCCGAGCAGAGCCCAGGCATTCTCTGAAATACGTGACGTGGTCCCTGGAACTTGGGTACCTTTCATGATGAGAGAAGTCAGTGCCCAGAAAAGTTCAAAACTTAGCGGGAGCTGTCCCTGAGTTCATGACAGAGGCAGCAGGGGCATGGGGCAAGAATGCACCATTTTCTCTAACCTGGAGCCAAGGGGAGGCCCAGGAACCTAGCTGGGCTTGAAGAGATCCTACCCCAAAGGGTATGCGATCTAGGTTACAGGGACCCCAACGCAAAGAAGCTGCGGGTGTACCACCAATGGCAGAGGAGTCCCACGCATTCAGCCAGAGAGAGCTCTGCTCGCTTGGATTTGCAACGCCCACGTTCCTGTGGAAGGGTCTCCCGAGAGCCCACACGTGTGCTCCACGTGACAGACCTAGCGTATCCTAACGGAGGGCATCAATCCCCAGAAAACTAAGTGTCACGTAAGACCCTGCCCCTCTTCCTTTATCTCCACGTGTACGTACACACACATTCCCGGAGAGGCCAGCTGCACGGCGACTCGAGAAAGAACAAAACGAGAGGCCATACGCCCTGACCTCAGTGCAGACCCCCACGCCTCAGGGCCACACGGGAACCGGAGGTGGAGGAAAGACAGAGCTTCGAACCGAAATGAGATGGAAGTTTAAAACCAGAACGGACTGGGCTTTCACTCCAGCAAATGAGACGGTCCTTAGAACACAGTAACTTGAGCGGTCTGCCCAAGCTTGTCACCATGGCAGGGGACAATCCAGAGGGCCACGTTCAAAAGGCAGCGATGCCAAGAAAACAAAGCCACGTCTAACCTGTGTCCAAGGAGCGTATGTTCATGTCCGTGTATGCCTGTCTGTGTATTTGCCCCCACATCTGTGTTTTCCTTCCGTACCCGCGTACCGGTTGCTAAGGCAAAGGCATACACAGCAGACAGACCGACTTACTCCCATGCTATGGCTGCCACCATCACCAGATACATCAAATAATGAGCAGAGCCATCCCAGTAGCAGATCATGTGCCCGTACGCCGTGTTCAGATACGGTTCACCCTACGGAGAGATTAAGAAATGAGTCTACTTTACATACGACTCAGACATCTCCACACAGAACTCCAGACCTGTGTTTCAAGTCAAATGAAACAGAACCAGCTTGTGTCTGTCTGCTAACTTGAAACTATGCAGAATCCTGTACGATTACAAATTAGTAGGCACATGAAAACACAGCTTTACCCTGGAGCCCCCAAAACTGGAGCCTGCCGCGGGATGGCCCTGAAGAATGCCCAGCCAGCATCTGACCGGCTGGGCCAATGCCCATGGATGGCGATACAAGACAGACAGCCTCATGGGCAATCCGCTAACGCACTGAGGCCAAGTCAAAAATGAGACTCAGGGCGCTTAGCTCTGGCCAGAGGACGGTGGCCAGAGGAGACCCTGCTCACCAGAGCCACCGGTCGACCTTCCCGATTCACCTACGTGCTCATCCCCAGGCTTGCACGAGTGAGGACGAGGAAGGCACTTCTGCCCCCCCCCCCACACACACACACAGGCGGGCACCCAACCGCCCTATGGGACAGACAACGATTGACTCCATTTTACAGATGAAACAGAGCACCAAGGGGCTGTGAGACCGGCCTAAGGTCACACAATTGACATCTAGCACAGAGCATACTGTCAAGAAAAGCCATACTTCTGAGGATTTTTTCATTTTACAGCCATGAGATCCCATGACGAGCGACATGTCGTGCTTCCGGAAGGCTACCACAAGATCACTGTCCGATTTGCACAGGCTTTTCGTTTCCTTCTGAGTCTCGTGTTCCTTTCTTCTCTCTCCCACGTCCATGCCATCCCGCCTTGTTTCTGGCCTGTCTTCCTAAGATGCCCTCAGTCCTTTCTGCGGCCAGAACAGTCAGATCAGCCAGCCAGGAGGGGCTCCTCTGAAGCATGGTGTGCCCGGGGCAGGGCCTGCCCGGTCCTCTCTCCCCACAAGTGAGATGGAATGAGAACTAGCAAGGAGGCAGAAATAACACAGCAGCTGGACTTCTGTGCCCACGCCTGACGCACATCTTTTCTCCCTGACATGCTTCGACTGAACAATCCAATCCGATTTCATGACTTTAATTGTTCATGCCTACACATCGGACTCTCGGAGCCGGTGCTGGCTCCCCTGGTGGCTTCATGGACACTTTTTTTTCTTAATTAAAAAAAATTTTTTTTAAGGTTTATTCATTTTACAGAGACAGAACATGAGGGGAGGAGGAGCAGAGAGAGAGGGAGACACAGAATCCGAAGCAGGCTCCAGGCTCCCAGCTGTCAGCACAGAGCCTGACGTGGTCTCGAACCCACAAACCGTGAGATCATGACCTGAGCCGAGGTCAGACGCTTAACAGACTGAGCCCCCAGGCGCCCCAGGACATTTGTAACTAGATGCCCCACGGGCCCTTCAGAACTCCTAAGTTTTCACGCATCAGCTTCTGCCCTCAATTGAGCCTCAGCTGGCTTCTCTTTTTTTTTTTCTTTAAGTTTATTTATTTTGAGAGACACAGAGAGAGCGAGCCAGCAGGGGGTGGGGCAGAGAGAGTGAGAATCCCAAGCAGGCTCCTCACTGTTGGCACAAAGCCCGACGCAGGGCTTGATCTCACAAACTGTGAGGTATGACCTGAGAGGAGATCAAGAGGCTGATGCTCAATTGAGCGCCCATCCCCCTCCCCCTCCCTGCCCCCACCCCTGTCCCTGTGCCCCCGAGGCCTCTATCTTAAGGATGACACCACCCTGCCTGCCCAGCTCAAAGCCGCAGGGTCCTGTTTCCACTCCTCTCTCTCCTATGCAGTGTGTGGGCACGTCCTTTCATTTCTGTTTATGAGGTCACCGCGGGCCACCCTCCCTCCGGTTCAAACCCTCCCTGCCCCTCACTGAGCCATTCCCAAACGGTCCCTCTAGCTGCCTGCTCTCCCTCCAATCCACCTGCCAAATGAAGAGTCATTAGCTCTTGACACATTGCTCTTCTGTTCCAAAGCCTTCCAGAGCAAGCTTCCGCCTGCGGGACCAGGCCAGCCTCCTGTATCTGGCAGCCGGGTGCCCAGAACCTGGCCCTGCCGACCTTCCCACAGTGACACCAGCCCACCTTCTCACACCCCGTCTGCCTCAGGGCTGGCCAACCTCAGCAGCTCGACCTCCGGGCCCTCTCAGCAGCCACTTTCTCCCCAAAACCTGCCCCCTCTGGACCCAGTGGCCCCAGGCTCCCCAGGCTTCCCTTCAGCGTCTCGGCCTGTCCCTTCGCAGTTTGCTTCAGGGGGCTCTTCTGGCTACCGCCTCCCACATTCCACCCTCCGGTGTCTCCTCTCTCCCCACTTCCCCCGAGCAGGCTCCTACTGAGATGGCCCCCAAATCTCTCCGCCAGGAATGTTCCTCAGCGCTCAAGCCCTGCCAACCAGAACATCTGCCAGGATGTCCCTCAACCACCCAAAACTCCACACGTCCCCAGATGAACTCAGCATCATCCCTGCAAACCTGCACCCCAGGCTGACAGTGGGGAGACACCTGCTGTTTCTCACCTCCAAGCTTTCGCTCAAGCTGTCCCTTCCCCTCGGAATGCCCTCCACCCCCACCCCCACTCCAGTCCATCTGGAAAATGTTTGTCATCCACTGTCATTGCAATTTAAAAAAATGCTAGGGGCTCCTGGGTGGCTCAGTCGGTTAAGCGTCTGACTTAGGCTCAGGTCATGATCTCACAGTCCATGGGTTCGGGCCCCCCATTGGGCTCTGTGCCGAGATCAGAGCCCGGAGCCTGCTTTGGATCCTGTGTCTCCCTCTCTCTCTGCCCCTCCCGCCGCTCATGCTTGGTCTCTCAAAAATAAACATTAAAATTTTTTTAAAAAATGCTAGAGCAATATCACAAATTCGATGGGGACTCCCCTGACTGCTTCCAGACTTAGTTCTTCCTCTGTGCACAGGTAACACCTTGTTTTACTGCCTTTTGCTTCATTGTGCATCGCAGACACTGAGTTGTGTTGTGTTGTGTTTTGTGTTTTTTGTTTTTTTACGAATTAAAGCTCTGTGGCCACCCTCCATCAGGCAAGTCTCTTGGGGCCATTTTTCCAACCGCAGTTGCTCGCTTTGTGTCTCTGTGTCACATTTTAGTAATTCCGGCAATATTTCAAATTTGTCATTCCTGGCAGAGTTGCTACGGTGATCTGTGACCGGTGATCTTTGCTGTTACTATTGTGACTGTTCTGGGGCCCCACGAACCGCACCCACACAAGACGGTGAACTTAGCAACTGCTGGGTGTGTTTGACCGCTGCACCTCCCTGCACAGCATCTTCCTGTCCTCGGCAAACGTCACTGTCGTCGTATCCTAGGAAACGGCCACGGCCACCCCCTCCTTCAGCGACCACCGCCCTGATCAGTCAGCAGCCACCAACATGGAGGCAAAGACCCTCCACCAGCAGAAGATGACTCACCGAGACCTTCGACAGTGGTAGGCAGTTTTTGCAATAAAGCATTTTAATATTAAGGTACGTATGCTTTTTGGACCTAATGCTATTGCACACTTAACAGACTACAGTGTAGTGTAAACATAACTTTTTTCTGATGTTTATTTATTTACTTTTGGGAGACAGAGCGCAAGCAGGGGAGGGGCAGAGAGGGAAACATAGAATCCGAAGCAGGCTCCAGGCTCCGAGCTGTCAGCACAGGGCCCGACGCGGGGCTTGAACCCACGAGCTGTGAGGTCGTGACCCGAGCCGAGGTCGGATGCTTATCTGACTGAGCCACCGGGCACCCCATAAACATAACTTTCACATGCACTGGGAAACCAAAACATTCACGTGAGGTGCTCTGTCATGATATTTGCTTTAACGCAACAGTCTGGGACCGAACCCGTGATATCTCATAGGTGTGCCCATACGGTGTGCCCAGTGTGTGCCTCCATCACTGCTCCTAGGACAGCTAGGACTTGTCTCCACTTGAGACAGCTCCTGGCGGGAGAAAGCAGGTCTCGTGACCCCACAGTCTACTCCGGCTACTGTCTTTAGAAGTAAATTCCTCCGGTTCGCCCCTCTGGGCTTAATAACACCTGCATACTTCCAAAAGCAGGAGGCAGGATGTCTTACTTTCCCATCACCCCCAACTCATCCTTGGGGCCCGCTCACTCCAAAGACTCCAGTTCTCCGAAGTTCGTCCCTCCTCCCTACCTCCTGTGCTTGGCCACCCGCCTGCCCTCACTGGCCCTGCGAAAGCCTCCCCTTCAAGCCCATCCTTCCTAGAGCTGACTGCATCGCTCCCTGGCTCAAAATCTTCCCTCGAGTGTGAGATAAAGTCCAAACTCCCTTAGCTTGCAGACGAAGCTCTCCATTATTTGAAACACAGACGAAGGCGAAACTTTCAGCTCTGCTCCTTCCTTTTTTCCTGTGTGACCTTGAGCAAGTGACCTAAGCTCTCTGGGGCCGGATTCATCCACCCTAACACAGGGAGGAGGATTAGGTGTCTCAAGTGCCGGGCAGCACTGGCACATGACGACGGGGAGGGAAGGATGGTCATCGCAATCAAGCGGCTTCCGTAAGTGCCGTGGGGGTCGCCACTTTCCACGTGTAAGACCAGCTTGAGCTTTTGGCCGTAGTAATGGTTTCACAGTAACAGACACCAAACACCGAATTCACTTGGAGGATCTCATTCCTGGAGAAGGGGAGTGGAGCGGGTGTGAGGGAACAGGTGTACGACCGAACTCTGGAGAGAAGTGCCCCCCGCTTTGCACGTGAGTAAACCCGCTGCGTCCGTGGCAGTGAGCGATGCCACGGACCGTGCCTGCTTACACCAAACGGAGGGATTTCGTCTCTGAGCCACATGGCTGAGGCTGCTGACCGTTTGGCGTAAGGCTTACGGTTGCTAAGCGATGCCGTACCTCTCTCAAGTAGTGTGTCACGAACCCGTCAATGATTCCGTCCTGTTCCAGGGCTATGATGAGGTTCACCACACTGGTAAATCCGAACACTGCATACACTAGAGCAAAGAAAGCGAGAGTTTCCTTTTTAATTAAGAAAACATGTTTTGTAAGTAACCTCCACCCCCAACCTGGGGCTCAAACCCACAACCCTGAGATCAAGAGTAGCGCGCTCCACTGACTGAGCCGGCCAGGTGCCCCAAGGAAGCAGTAGTTTAAAAAGCAGTAGGTCAGGAGGGGGCGCCTGGGTGGCTCAGTCAGTTAAGCATCTGACTCTTGATTTTGGCTCAGGTCATGATCTCATGGTTGTGGGTTCGAGCCCTGCATCCGGGCTCTCTGCTGACAGTGCAGAGCCTGCTTGGGGTTCTGTCTCTCCCTCGCTCTCTGACCATCCCCGGCCCCTAAAAAATAAATAAACAAACATTAAATTGAAAAAACAAAAAGCAGTAGGTCAGGAGACAATGACTAAGAGCTTGGCATTCACCAGTAACAGTGACTTGTTTTTAATGTGACTGTGGACACTCATCATGGGCTAACAGAAGGTCCCTCCTGCACACACATTGGTACCTTTGCCTGTGTCACTGCCCAAGTGCCCTGTCCAAGGAGACACCCGCCAGGGGGACAGAATGGCAAACTCACCCGCTAACTGTCCCACAGGATTCTACCAGGCCCCCCCATCCGTCCTCCGCTCCCTACAAGTGGCTGCCCAGGACCCCACCTGCACAGAGGGAACAAAACCAGTAACCAGTGGCCAAGAATAGAGGCGACCACGAGGTGGATATATTTACAATAATGACTCAGGGGCGCCTGGGTGGCTCAGTCAGTTAAGTGTCCGACTCCAGCTCAGGTCATGATCTCATGGTTCATGGGTTCGAGCCCCACATCGGGCTTTGCTGACAGCTCAGAGCCTGGAGCCTGCTTCAGATTCTGTGTCTCCCTCTCTCTCTCTCTCTCTCTGCCCTTCCGCTGCTTGTCTTCTGTCTCTTTCTCTCTCAAAAATAAATAAACATTGAAAAATTAAAAAAATAAAACAAAAGCCATGAAAAAGTAAGTGGGGAGGAGAGCGGCAGAGGTTAATTCACAGAGAAGGGAAGTTGGCCTTGCCGAGTCTGCAGCCAGGGCCGCGGGGTTCACATTCTCACTGGGAGCGGAAGGCCCACGGCTGCCCTGCCGTGCACACCCTGCCTCCCTGTGCCTCCCAGGCCTGTGGTCCAGGCCTGGTAGTCTGGGATCAGCCATCAGTGATCAGTCACCATATGTCTCCCAGGAAAGGAAGCATTTAGCGTCTGATCATTGGACAGTTCCACCCTCGCTGAAGCTGACAGGAGCATCAGATGCTGGGTCACAGGTGGTAAGCACCCGCCCTGAGGCTTCCGTGTGCTCAAGGCTGTGACAGAGACAAGGAGAGAGGGCCGAGGGTGTGGGAGCAAGGGTGCTCAACCCTGGGGAGTCAGGACAGACACAAGTCAGCTAAGTATGGGCACCACAGAGTGGCGGGGGGCCGGCGGGGGGAAGATGGCAGCAGGAGACCTGTCTAGAAAGGTGGACCAGGGCCAGAGCAAAGGCAGGTAGTGTGGGGCAGGAGAAGATGTGGGCCTTGAACTGGGACAGGTCCAGCTAATCTACTGACTGGCTATCCAATCTTAGGCAAGTTGCATCATTTACCTAAACTTCACAGTTTTTCAAAAAAATTTTTAATGTTTATTTTAGGGAGAGAGAAAGAGAGACAGAGAGACAAAGTGCGAGTGGGGAGACACAGAATCCAAAGCAGGCTCCAGGCTCCGAGCTGTCAGTGCAGAGCCCAACATGGGGCTCGAACTCACAAACCATGAGATCATGACCTGAGCCAAAGTCGGACGCTTAACCGACTGAGCCACCCAGGTGCCCCTCAACTTTAGGGTTTTTTATACACAAGCTGAGAGAAATTATTTACTCCCAATTCTTCTTTGCCTCCCCACCTTTGCCAAGATCCACTGCGGGCAGAGAATATGCCCCATGCCATTGGTGATAGACTCAGCCACATGACTTGCTGTGGCCAGTGGAACGTGTGGCCAGTGGAATTGACAATGGCCAACTCCAAGTCTCCTCTGCCAGGAGGAGGGCACACCTTGGGGAGCTACTGGTCCAAGAGCAAGGAGACACATGACACAGCCCTGAATCTGACCCACAGCCTGAAGCACAGCATTCTGGCCAACCCGTGAGCAAGGAAAATAGATGTTTATAGCCAAGACATGGAAACACCCTACGTGTCCATTGACGGATGAATGGATAAAGAAGATACACAGACACAATGGAATCTTGGCCATAAAAAAAAGAAGGAAATCCTGCCATTGGCAACAACATAAATGGATTTCAAGGGCATTGTCCTAAGTGAAATAAGTTATCCGGAGAAAGACAAATACCGTAGGATCTCACTTACATGCGGAATCTAGAAAAGCTGAGTTCACAGAAACAGAGCTTGGAACGGTGGTTGCCAGGGGCCGGTGAGTGGGGGAAACGGGGAGATGTCGGCCAAACAAACTTCCGGGTGTAAGACGAGTGAGTTGCGGTATCTGATTTGCCGCGTGGTGACCGTGGTCGACGACACCGCGCTGCATACTTCATGTTCCCACCGCGCACCAGAGACGGGTGATTATGGGAGGTGAAGGACCTTACCGAAGGCAAGCGACCTGGTCGTGGTCACCATCTCCCAGCGTATGCATGCATCGCGTCATACGAGCCTCCGTCTCACACTCGCACAAGGTTACCTGTCAGTTGCATCTCAGCGAAGCGGGGGGAGTATGGAAAGCGTGTGCCGCTGCTACAGGGAGCTGGGGCCTAGGGGGTGTCTGACACGCAGCCTGGCTACAGCAGACACTGAATGAGTAAACGCCCAGCAAAGTTCCCGGCAGGGGAAGCGCTTGAAGGCGGTAACAGCTCGGGCCACAAAGGTCACGGGCTTCGGGGTCAATGCCGGTCTCAGGATGCGACCGTGACCTCGTTTCTCAGCTTCTTAATCTGTAACTGGAGGGTATTTGTTGTAAGGATTAAATAAAACACTCCTGGGGCACCTGGGTGGCTCAGTCGGTTGGACGTCCGACTTCAGCTCAGGTCATGATCTCGCGGTCCGTGGGTTCGAGCCCCGCGTCGGGCTCTGGGCTGATGGCTCCGAGCCTGGAGCCTGTTTCAGATTCTGTGTCTCCCTCTCTCTGACCCTCCCCCGTTCATGCTCTGTCTCTCTCTGTCTCAAAAATGAATAAATGTTAAAAAAAATTTTTTTTAATAAATAAATAAAATACTTCTGCTGCAGTGGCCATGACCAGGCACACTCTTTTTTTTTTTTTTTTTTTTTTAATATTTATTTATTTTTGAGACAGAGAGAGAGAGAGCATGAACGGGGGAGGGTCAGAGAGAGGGAGACACAGAATCTGAAACAGGCTCCAGGCTCTGAGCCGTCAGCACAGAGACCAACGCGGGGCTCGAACTCACGGACCGCCAGATCACGACCTGAGCCGAAGTCGGACACTTAACCGACTGAGCCACCCAGGCGCCCCCAGGCACACTCTTAAGTGCTGAATCAGTGGTGTTTTAATTTATTTAATGCACGTGTGTATTTTTCAGGCACTGTTATAAGTATTTTACAAACATTGTTTAATGTTTGCACCGGCCCTCCGTGGTAAGGGCTGTTAGTTTCCTCATTATACAAACGTGCACACCGAGCCACTGTACTTGTACAGCTAAGTTCCACACCAGGTGAGGCTGTTTGCCAGAGGGCCAGAGGTGCAGGAAGGAGAGTGGAGATCAGAGGTCAGAGCACGGCTGGGGTTGGGGGCGAGGAACAGAGGGGCATCCTGCCTGGCTGGCCCTGGCAGTGACCTTCTGCCCTGATCTCAGCTGGGAAAGGGTGGGGTCCACAACCGGGAGGAGGCGTTAGTTTGGAGGGGAGGAGGGAGGACTGTGTGGCCCTGAAATACTCCTACGCTTCCTACCACATTACCAGCGGGCTCAGGGCATTGGAGGCAGACTTCTTGTTCACAGAAGAAACACGATGCAGGCAAAAGTCAAGTGTTGCGCTGTTGAGTGGACCCCAACAGTGTCCGTCCCACGGGCCCGTGGACACGTACCATAGAACAGCGGGTCCCGGGGTGGTTTTCTTTTGACGAGGACACGAGCCAGCAGGGCTACGAGGAGCAGGATGAGAGCAGCAACCCCTACGATTGTCCAGGAACTGCAACAGCCGGAGCAGGGAGGTGGTCACTTGTCGAAATAAATACATGAGTGCGTGGAATTCCCTGGCTGCTGATCGCGTTTGCTCCCACCTCCGCCTCTGCCTACAGCTCTAGTGCTGTGGGCTTCGTCTTTCTGCAGCACGTTGGCCCCTCCCCGGCCACCCGAGTGACTTTCAGGGACTAGAGCCACCAGGTTCTCACTCGTCCCATCCTGCCCACCTGCATAGCACCCTCCCCACTCTCCTATCCCATCCCCCGCCCCTGCAGATGGCCTCTGCCTACCTGCTTCTCCAAACCCTGCTCCCCGGGGACGCACGTGCCTAACCACCGAATCCCGCCACCTCCCTCAGGGCCGGCCGGAAACCCTCAGACTGAGCTCCAGGGAGCCACGGGAGTCACAACCGCACGGACGTTTCAGGAGGACAAGGAAGGAGGGCCGGGTGGAAGAGCTGGGGCCCGACCTGCGGCCAGAGTGAAGCCAGCTCCCCACACCCAAGGCCGGCAAGCCGGCGTCCACCCCACACCCGGGAGCTAAGGTGAGGCGAGGCTGGGCACAGGGAAAGGGCATGGCGCCGAGGATGCCAGAAGCCAAGCTGCCTTCCCCATGGGGCAGCACTAGGCTGTGAGGCTGGGCCCAGTCACTGGTCAAGGCCCTGCACTCTGGCCCCCACGCGGCCACTGCCCAACTGTGCAGCTGTGCCAAAGCCATGCTGTGTCATCACCTGTTCATTAACTAATTTTAAACCTACTAAGGATAAAATGTATTATGCACCCCTATGTACCAGGCACGGTGGATGCATGGAGGAGGTCCCTGTCTCCACGGAGGGTCCCGTCTGAATGAGCTCTGAGCTCTCTCGCCCAGGAGGTCACCTCTAGTCCTACACACAGATGCTCTCTCTCACCTCCAGCACCAACTGGGCTTGCAGTTATAGACAAAGTATTGCCTGGCCCTCTCTTATAGCCTGCTACACCAGCACCCCCTCAACAGCCCTCGAGAGCTCCCACAGGCACCACTCCTCAGCTGAAATCCATCCACACCACTCCAGCCCAACAGGAGAACTGCTGGGTAACCTTTGCCATTGCCCCTGAGACTTCTGGAAAGTACCTTTCTCAGTCACAGGCTCCACAACCCAATAAGACCTACCAGTAACTGAAGGACAAACTCATGCTGAAGTTCACTCCACACACCTGTAGCTGGAATGGGTGTTAGGCACCAGTCAGAAATCTGCCCCCAATGTAAGAGAGGTCAGTCGGAAAGTGGGAAGTGATCCATCCAACCTTCAGGTAGATGGGCCCCAAGGAGACTGGTTGCAGGGGCAGGAGAGCGGTATCCTCAGCACCTGGCCCCAGACCCCACAAAGAGTCAGGGAATGGACACTGGGCATCAGCATAGGCCAACCTTGACCTGCAGAATCTGAATACTTTGGAGTGGGGCATGAGAATATGACACAAAGTCTGCCTGGGGACTTCTGCTAGGGTATACAAGAATTGATAGATAGATGAGGGAGGGAAAGAGGGGGAGAGTAAGCCAGGAAAGAGAAATAAATGGATGGATGGATGGATGGATGGATGGGTGGATGGATGGATGGATAGAAGGAAGATAGTGAATGAATGGACAGATGACATGATGGATGGATGGATGGATGGATGGAAGGAAGATAGTGAATGAATGGACAGATGACATGATGGATGGATGGATGGATGGATGGATGGTGGATGGTGAATGAATGGGTGGTGGATGATGGATGGTGAATGAATGGGTGGATGGATGAATGAATGATGGATGGTGGATGATGGATGGTGAATGAATGCATGAATGGATGATGGATGACTGGATGGTGGATGGTGTATGAATGGGTGGATGGGTGGATGGTCACATGGATGGATTACAGGTGGTGGATGGATGCATGGATGGCACACTTCTATGATAAGAATGAGGACGACTGTCAATGTCCAGGCAAGAAATTGAAATAGGAAGCTTCTAGGGGTGCCCATCAGTGGCTGTTCCAGGCTCCTCCTGTAGGGATGAGCAAAAGGAAGAGAGGACAGAAGAGGAAGCTGATGTGGGTCAGGAACATGATACTGAACTGAAGCATCCCATGAAGAGGGAAGAGGTTAGATGTGCTATATAAGCTGACAGGCATTTTAATCACAGCCTGAGTCAGGTGGTGGCCAGAAAGTAACCCCCATTCCTGCTCCTACCAAGGACCTATGCCTACAGCCGGCAAGATCACGCAGCTGGTGCTCTTCTACAGTATGAGAGAGCTGTGTAAACTGGTTCACGTGTCCCCTCACACTCGCCACCTGGGGGAGGAGCAAAGCATGAAGAGAAACTGAGGCAGCAGATCCTGTGTGCATCCCGGTCGCAGCCCAGTGCAGAACCCAGCAGGGACTTAGGGGGAGAGGGAGATGGGGTAAGGGCTGAGACTCACCCCAAGGTGAAAAAGTTGCTAGTCATGGGTCTTGGAATGGGGGGCATTACAAGGTGTCCACGAAAGGACACCTACTCAAAGGGGACATGTATGGGTGAGTATGAGCAGAGAGAGAAAGTGTGCATGCGTGTGCATGTGTGTGTGTGTGTGTGTGTGTGTGTGTGTGTGTATGAGACAGAGAGAGAGAGACATCCCAACTCTTCCCTGACTCCTTAACCTGACTTGCTTTTTCTGTTTTTCAGGCTTTCGTAAAAGGTTTGGTGGGAAGGAAGTTTCAACTAATCCAACTATTTCAAACCTAACTGAATGTCTGCTGTGCACAAGGCCCTGTGCTGGGCAAGACAATACTCAGGTGAGCTATGTATGATCTGGGAAGGTGAGTTTGGCCACAGGAAAGTAACTCTGGTGGGAAAAGTGCAATCCAAGGGGGCCGGGTGGAGGGAAAGATCACATCTACTGGGAGGGAGGGTTTGGAAAAGTTAGAGGAGGCATTTGGCATTTTACCCCGGGCCATAGAGTCCTGGCACAGCTTCAAAAGTCAGGTCAGGGAGGAAGGCCTCCAGTCAGAGGGAACTACATGAGGAAGGGCAAGGAAGCAGGAAGTTAAGGATCATGCAAGGGCTGGGCCAGGGGAGCTCCAGCAGGCCAGTGCCCGGGGAACTGCAGGGAGGAAACAGATGTTAACCCAGCCCTGGGGTCACTGTGGCTGCGGAAGGGGACGGTGGCGGGGTGGGTGGTGGAGAAAGAAGAGAGAGGAGTCAGAGGCCACTGGAATTTTAACCTACAGGGGGAAGGGAAGAATGCCTGGAAGCAATTATTCAGAACTCTGCAGGGCTTAGCAATGTGCTCAATAATACACAGCAATACATAATTCAGTGTGTGCTCAGTAAATGCCATTGCCATCCTGCCAGTGGCTGAGGCCAAAATCTCAGAGTCATCCTCAAATCCTCTCCAGGACATGCAGTCTCTCAGTAAGCTGCCCTGCCTCCCTCCCGAATACCCCCACACCCAGCCACGTCCTCCCACCCCACCCTGAAAGGCTCTGTCCCCACATCCTCCGGTGGCCACCTCCTGCACCTCAAGTCTCCTCCTCCAGGAAACCTTCCCTGACCACCAGTCCCCTTCCCAGGCACTCGGGTTGCCCCATTTTACTTGCTGATGTCTGTCTCGACACTCGTGTCCCCCACCTTTCCTGGCTTGTCTATAGCCATATCCCCAGTTCTTGGAACAGAGTCACGCGCAGCCTATGGACTCAATAAATGTTTGCTGAGCTGCGCATAACGCCATTGGAGGAATGCAGGGTCCCCCGTGCGCTGTATTCACAGACTCGTGACATTCGCTGCCCAGAGCTGCTGCTTGCAGGAGTTGCACCCCAAGACTGGGTCAGACCAAGGGCAGTGGATGCCAGTGCCTGGGGAGTGCTCAGTATGGATGGGGGAGGCCGTCAGCAAGTGGTGGCCCCAGGAGAGAGGCAGAGGCAGAGACGGAGACACAGAAGGGGAGAAGGAAGTCACCGCCCTGTGGGCAGACACTTATCCGCAGCCTGAAGGTCTGGAGGGGGGTTGCAGCTACAGACTGATGCAATTTCCTTAGCACCAACTGCTGTGGGAAACATAACAGGTTAACTTCCTCGTCCCCACACACAGCGGGGGGACATCGGCAGGCACAGAGGCCTGGCACCGGTCCCACTGCCCGGCCGGGCCCGCAGCTGCCTGGTGCACAGTTGCTCAGCCAGGGACCCCTCGCACAAGCCCGAGGCCGGCTTTGGGCTCCACCCATTTCCTTAGCCTCCGACGGCCCTGCCTCTCGCCCCTGAGCTGTCTGTCCTGCACAGCGCCTCTTCGCGAACAGGTCTCTTCGGATCCTGACAACAGGGATACAAAGAGAGGCCATTTGACAGACCGGAAAACTGAGGCCGCCCCCCCCCCCACCGCCCCGGGACAGTGCCAAAGCCACGCCTAGAACCCAGGTCTTTGCCCGCTCGTCCTGGGCTATTTCTGCTAGTCATTCACAACAGTTTCTAAAATTAATAAGGAATGAGAAGCATGTGTGTGTCCGTACGTGGAAACGCTCACCGCACGAGCCGGGGGAACACGGCCGCGCTCGTGGTTGTCGCTGCTGCACCGCCCGGGACCCCTGCCCCTGGGCTCCCCAAGGGCAGGGGCATCGCCTCGTTGACCTCTGTCTCCCCGGTGCCCGCACCGCGCGGGCGCCCGGCACTTGGCTCCAGGGCTGCGCCGCAGGTCCCGGACGCCCGCCCGCCCGCCCGAGCCGCACCCCCACCAGCCCCCCAGGGCCGCGCGCCCCCACCCCCACCCCGCGCCTCCCCTCGCCTGCCCGGCCCCCGCCGGGTGCGGCTCGGGCCCCCTCGGAAAAGTTGCCGCTCGGCCGCCCCCCTCCCCCGTCCCCCGGCGCCGACCCCCGCCGCGCGCGCCCACTCACTCGTGCTGGGCAGCCAGGTGGTTGAAGACGTAGGTGACCGGGATGGCCGAGAGGGACAGCACGAAGACCCCGGTGGCCGCAGAGGCACTCATCGCCGCCGCCGCGCCGCTCGCCCTTCAGCGCATCCCGCGCGGCGCCCCGCCCCAGCTTCCGGCAGCGCCCGCGCCCCCAGTCCGTGCCCTTCGGGGCGTCCCGCGCCGCGCCCTCAGCAGCGCCCCCTCGGCGAGCCGGCCCGCAGCCGCCCCGGAGCGCAGCGCAGCGCCGCCCTGCAGTCCCGGGAGGGGGCGCTGCTGAGGGCCGCGGGGGCTCAGCCGCCAGCGGGGGGCGGCGCCGAGGGGGGGCGGAGACAGCCCCCTGCCGGGACAGGTGGGGAGGGGGGCGGGGATCTGCGGGAGGGCGGTGGCCCGGGAGGGGTGGAGGGTGGGGGCACGGCCGGGGGCTGGTCGTCGACGACCTGGAGAGGCTCCGGCGGAGCGGAGAGGGGTGGAGCCAGACCCGGGGCGGGGGGTGGGGGGTGTCCACGTGGGGAGCCCTAGGGCCGGGGACCGGCGGGACGGATGATCCCGAAGGCTTGGATCTTCTGGGCCGGCAGCGGACAGGGGGCAGAATGCGAATATCCCTTTCAAGCCCTGGCTGCTCCCTCAGCTTGCTGTTGACCTTGGCCAAGTTACTCAAGTCCTGTGTCTTTTCCCTTCCCTGACAATGGGGGTAACCTGGGGGCGGTGTGGTTGTGGGAGCAACTGAGCTGGTGTGCGTTGGCCACGGCCGGCTCCCGGCCATTCCCGTTCTGGGGGTTGAAACGGACACAGGGAGAAATGCTATGATTTAAGACACGAGAGCACCATTCGTTTCTATCCCCGGTAGCGTTCCTGGAGGCCAGGTTACCCCGGACAGCCTGCGCTGGGCCCTGCATGGGGTACAAGGACTGGGAGACAAGGACGCTGCTCGGAGCTGCTCAGACGGCTGTCAGATGCCCATTGGTTACAGAGAAGGGAGCCGAGTATTGCCCTGGCTGCTTGACCATGTTGGTGACCAGGTCTCAGAAAGCCCCCCACCCCGGGACTGAGCCTGGATTAGTCTACTGTCCCGGAAAGGGAAGGAAAGTAGGTTCAAACAGAGTGCAGCTCAAACAACCCAGAGAGGTGGCATGTACTTAGTGTAGGAAGGGTACCACTGCCAGTGACCTGATGACATCACTCAGCTCAGTTTAGAGACGAGGAAAATGAGCCACAGAGAGGCTGTGACCTACCTGCTCTGGGCCACTCAACTTTTCCCAAGCTGGCTCTCCTAATCCCCTATCCTGGCGCTTCCTGGAGGCTTCTCCAACTCTGAGGACAGAATGAGAAAATCTTGGCCCAAATTGTGACACACCCAAAGTTCTCCCAAGAGATGTCCTCACCTGTGACCTGGATGTCACTCCCTTAAACTCTGTCTTCCTCCAGGGACGCCCAGGTGGCTCAGTGGGTTGAGTGTCTGACTTCAGCTCAGGTCGTGATGTCACCGTTCGTGGGTTTGAGCCTCACGTCAGGCTCTGTGCTGACAGTTTGGAGCTTGGAGCCTGCTTCAGATTCTGTGTCTCCCTCTCTCTCTCTGCCCCTCCCATGCTCATGCTCTGTCTGTCTGTCTGTCTGTCTCTCTCTCTCTCAAAAATAAATAAACATTAAAAAACAAACAAAATACCTCTGACTTCCTCCGGACAACAGATAGCTCCTCTAAAGCCCCCTTCTGTCCTCCCACCCAACCCCTGAGGCCAGTCCAGCCCCTCGATCACTGCCCAAACCTGACTGGGTCCGTTTTGCCTTCTCTGTCACACCCTGAACCCCTCCGGCTGCCCTGGGTCCTTCCCCTCAACCAAGGCACATACACAACTATGTCCCAATGTACAAGGATGCTCCCTGGGCCAGAGGTTCCTCCCCTTTGCCACCTACTCTCTCTCCTTTCTCATCTACACTTGTGTTTTTTTAATGTTTACTCATTTTTGAGAGAGAGTGGGGGAGGGGCAGAGAGACGGGGACACAGAATCCCAAGCAGGCTCCTCGCTGACAGTAGAGAACCTGACGTGGGGCTCAAACTCACAAACTGCAAGATCATGACCTGAGCCAAAGTCAGTGGCTTCACAGACTAAGCCACAGGCGCCCCTCCGTGCTTGGTTTTAATACCTTTGTCTATGCTGAGAGATCCCGAATTACCATCCCCAACACTGACTCCTCCCCTCAGTGCTGCCACAGAGGCGTCCCACAGGCACCTCACAGCTCTCTCTCATCTGGTGGCATCGCCACAAACCTGGTCGTCCAAGCCGGACCCCTGGGAGTCCACCTGAGTTCCGGCCAATCCCAAATCCCTCTGGTTGCAGCAAACGCCTGTCAGGTCTGTCTTGCCCCTCCCCATCTGCACCCCTACTCCCTACCTTCTGTTCAGGTCTGTTCTGTCTCCCATGTCCCCCCCACCCCCTCGTCTCTCTGTCTCTGATCCCACCGGCTCTAGAAGGCCTCATCTGACCACCCTCCTGCTTCCCTTACCCTCTCCGTCAAGCTTTGCTTCCTTCACGGCACTCTTACTATCCAAAATTATCTTGCTTACATGTCTGCCTTCTGTTCTGTGTCCCTCTCTCCAGTGTGATGTATGCTCCTTAAAGATAAATCAGGAAATTATCTGTCTTGCTTACAGTTCTATTCCCATCATTCAGATGAACAGAGGAGGTACAGGGTGGGTACTCAAGAAATCTTTGCTCAGGGGATGAATGTTCAGATCATCATTGTCTGATGGAAATAGAATGTGAGCCACATGTATAACCTAATTTTGGAGGTTTTTTGTTTTTTTTTTAGGTAAACTCTACCAAGCATGGGGCTTGTGTTTGTGGCCCCAGGATTAAGAGTGGCATCCTCTCCCAACCGACCCAGCCAGGGGCCCCTGTAACCTTAAACCTTCCAGTAGTCACATTACAAAAGCAAATAGAGGGGCGCCTGGGTGGCTCAGTTGGTTGAGCATCCAACTCTTGATTTGGCTCAGGTCGTGATCTCGTGGTTCATGGGTTGGAGCCCCATATGGGGCTCTGCGCTGATGGCACAGAGCCTGCTTGGGATTCCTTCTTTCTGTCTCTGCTCCTCCCTCCATGGGCACGCTCTCTGTGCCTGCCTCTCTCTCTCTCTCGAAATAAAGAAACATTTTTTAAAAAGTAAAAAGACGTACGTGAAATTCATTGTGGAATGATATATTTGATTTAAGCTACCATGTCCGAAGGTGATTGTTTCAATAGGTCACAGGCGTCAAAAGATATCGAAATATTTGACCTTTTTGTATACTTTGAAATTGTATGTGTTTCGCTTACAGTATATTCCGTTTCAGACCAGCCACCTTTCAAGGACTCAGCAGCCACGAGCACAAGTGGCATCTGTATTGGACTTACCCCTCCTGTCATGCTGACCCGGATTCAGTTGCGCTCTCTGCTGGCTGCTGTTAAGAATGGGTGTGGCAGGGGCGCCTGGGTGGCGCAGTCGGTTAAGCGTCCGACTTCAGCCAGGTCACGATCTCGCGGTCCGTGAGTTCGAGCCCCGCGTCAGGCTCTGGGCCGACGGCTCGGAGCCTGGAGCCTGTTTCCGATGCTGTGTCTCCCTCTCTCTCTGCCCCTCCCCCGTTCATGCTCTGTCTCTCTCTGTCCCAAAAATAAATAAAAAACGTTGAAAAAAAAAAATTTAAAAAGAATGGGTGTGGCAGTTACATCACTAATAAGCTTGTTCAAATGTCCTGAGGGACTCTACTGTGTTTCCAGCATCGTCCTAAGACGTGGTCACACGAAGATGAATTACAAGTACATCTTGCCCGAGAAGACCACCGTCTGGCATGAGAACGAGATATGTAAACAGTTACCGTACAAGGCGTAAAAGATCTATGTACAGATTGCCGTAGGGACCAACAGTTCCGTCTGGAGGAACCAAGAAAAGCTTCAGAGAGGAGGTGAGGCTTTAGACCAGACTTGACGAACCAGTAGAAGCTGGCCAAGCAGACAAGGAATAGGTGGGGCTTCCCAGGCAATGAGGACTGCACGTGTTCAAGGCAGAAATGTGTGGGAGCATCTTGGTGAACTTCAAGCCATTTGCTCTGGTTGAAGATACTGGGATATCATGCACGAGGGGGCTGGCAGGAAGTGAGGACAGGTGACCAGGGCCTCGATCTCAGAAGACCTCAAGTGCAGGGAGCATTTAAGATTTGAGTGGGAGGGGAGCCTGGGTGGCTCAGTGGGTTAAGCGTCCGGCTTTGGCTCAGGTCCAACTTCAGCTCAGGTCACGATCTCATGGGGTTTCGGGCCCTGAATCAGGCTCTGTGCTGACAGCTCAGAGCCTGGAGCCTGCTTCCGATTCAGTGTCTCCCTCTCCCTCTGCCCTCCCCCGCTTGCACTTGCTCTCTTTTTCTCAAAAATAAATAAACGTTAAAAAAAAATTTTTTTTTAAAGATTTGTGAGTGAGAAAGAGTAGCATCTTTTTTTTAAATAATGTTTTTATTTATGTTTGAGGGAGAGAGAGACAGCGCAAGCTGGAGAGGGGCACGGAGAGAGGGAGACACAGAATCGGAAGCAGGCTCCAGGCTCTAAATTGTCAGTGCAGAGCCTGACACTGGGATCGAACCCACAAACCATGAGATCATGACCAGAGCTGAAATCGGACTTTTAATCGACTGAGCCACCCGGGCGCCCCAAGAGTAGCATCTTTAAAGCCCTGCCTGGCAGCTGGTGTGGACCATGGTTTAGGAGGAGAGACAGGAGGCAGGAAGGCTAATTAGGAATAATGACAATTTTCCCAGCAAGAGATGACAAGGACCAGAACCAATGCAATGTGAGGGAAGAAGAGGCAGATGAGAAAGATCTGGGTAGGAATTCTAAGGGGAGAAAGTCGGGAGGCAGGGGCTGAGCACGGGTTTGGTTTGGGACACGCTGGGTTGCCAGTGCCCGTGGCCCGTGGGGTTCCCAGGAGGAGCTGTCCCATAGACAACTGGGGATACTGGTCTCTGGCAGCCAGAGAGGCAAAAGCGCAGATTCAGATTTGGGGAACCTGAGCCTAGAGGTGTGGCTGAATATCAAGGAAATGAATTCACTGTCCCAGGAGGAGGGGAGGGTCTAAGAGAACACTAACAGATGCCATCAGAGAGGGGTTGGTGAGCGCCTGCCACCAGCAGGGCAGCCCAAGGGCATCTGAACACCATGGCGGAAGCGTCCGCCATCCCAACCCTGAGAGCTCTTCCCTCAGAATCTGTAAGAGAATCAAGGGCCACAACAAAGCTTTGGACACTGTGATAACCGTATTGGGGATTAGGCTTTTGTTGACAACAATTTCTCTTAATGCTGCAATTACGAGTGGTGAACAGGTTCCCCCAGGAGTATAATCTCATTCCACAACACTACAGTGTTCTGGAGACTCCAAAGTGCCGTTGACCCTTGAACAAGGCAGGGGTTAGGGGCGCCGACCCCCCGTGCAGTCAAAATTCTTCATGTCGGGGTGCCTGGGTGGCTCAGTTGCTTAAGCGTCTGACTCTTGGTTTTGGCTCAGGTCATGATCTCACCGTTTGGTGTGTTTGAGCCCTGCACTGGCAGTGCAGAGCCTGCTTGGGATTCTCTCTTTCCCTCTCTCTCTGCCCCTTCCCCATCCTGTCTCTGTCTCTCTCAAAAATACATTAAAAAAAAACCCTCTGCATGTAACTTTTCACTCCCTAGAAACATAATACTGATAGCCTAGTGTTGACTGGCAGACTAATACATAAATGGTTGATTAATATGTATTTTGTATGTTACATATATTATACCATAAAGCTTACAAGAAACTAAGAGAAAAGAAAACATTAAGAAAATCATAAGGAAGAGAATATACAGTCACAGGACTGGACTGTATTTATCAAAAAACAAATCCACGTATAAGTGGACCCATGCAGTCCAAACCCATGTTTTTCAAGGGCTCACGTGCATTTGCACGGACATTAACTCTCTTATCTTCACAGCAGCTGTCTGAAGAACATAGAGCCCTTTATGGATGGGGAAACTGAGGCTCAGAGAGGAGAGATGACGTGCCCAAAGTCAAAAGAGAGGGTGAACCTGAATTCAGGTTTTCTCTCAGTCACTATACCCGGGATGCCACGGCTGACCACGCACCACGTTGGGCGCCTTAGAAATGGCGGATGATTTAGCCACTTGACTCGCACAGGAAGCTGAGGTCTGGAGTTCTACTCCATGCCGATCAGTAAGTATTAAATTCCTATCTTGAAAGAGGGTTGGACATGACTTAAAAGGTATTCAGACAGTAAAGTTGTTTGGTTTTTTATTTGGTGGTGGTGGGGTGTGTGTGTGTGTGTGATTTAGAAACATCCATCTTGCAAGCCATGAAGATAATACTGTAGCTGTGAAATCCGACCCCAAGCTTCCTGCAAGCAAAAACAGACACATGGAGGTGAGCCCACTGACCGTCCTCTGATGAGAAAGACACAGGTTTTTGTCACATTGATTCAAAATAATTGACTAATGAGGAATTAAATCGAAGCCCCCCCTCCCCAATCCGGTGTCTGCCGTGGAGGGGAAGTGAAAGCAGAAAAGGGGGACTTGGGCAGGTAGGAACTGAGAATGTGTGGGCAGGGGCTGGGGGGACACAGAGTAACACTCTCCTACAAGGGCAATGTAGACGTCAGCCCGCAGGCCACTCGAACCCCAGCCCCAGAGCTTTCCCTTGTCACATGCTGCAGTTTCCCCCCTTCTAAATCCTTCCGATAAAAGTTGTGTTTGTGTTTTTATGCACAGTTGCACACTCGAGACGAATGTGCCAGGGGTCATCAAACAGACCTATCTGTGGGGTGAATAGGGACAGTGACCGGACAGTGACCAGGGTAAGACTGGTGTGCCTTAGTGGGTAGATCATTAGAATCCTGTCCGGAGCAGGGACCAGAGAGTGATGAGTCCACTCAGAGAAACACTAAGTTACATTAAGCACCAGGTTTCTCTTCGGTAACCATGAGCGCCCTGTTAAGGGCTGCAGTTAGTAACACAGATATTTTGGGGTGACGATTGCTGTCTGTCCAGCCCCTAACAGGGTGCCAGCCATGGAGCAGATGCCCGATAAATGTTAACCGAAGAGAAAAAAGGGGAGAGGAACAAGGGAAGGTGGGGCTTAAAAAAGAAAAGATGAAGAGAGAGTAAAGGGACAGGGTAGGATGGAAATCTGTAGGAAAATGGCAAGAAAATAAGACGAAAGGAGAGAGAAAGTAAGGTGTAAAACGTTGGTCCAGAAGTCTAGCAGTCGCCAGATGAGGTCTGTACTATTGCCCTGGGTTTCCTAGCAACCAAAGCAAGGAAGGAAACATACCATTACAACATTCACAGGATCCATAGGATAATGGCTCCCCTGGGGGCGCCTGGGTGGCTCAGCCAGTTGAGCGGCCGACTTCGGCTCAGGTCATGATCTCGCGGTCCGTGAGTTCGAGCCCCGCGTCGGGCTCTGTGCTGACGGCTCAGAGCCTGAAGCCTGTTTCAGATTCTGTGTCTCCCTCTCTCTGGCCCTCCCCCATTCATGCTCTGTCTCTCTCTGTCTCAAAAATAAATAAACGTTAAAAAAAAAAAATTAAAAAAAAAAAAAAAGAATGGCTCCCCTGGCCCCTCCTAAAGGGAACACCGTGTCACACGGTGTGCCCTTGGTGACACTCCTACAATAAATATAGAATCAAATCCTGAACAGTTACGTCTCAGCTCACCCTGGGTGCGGGTGATTGGCGTGGCACCAGACCCACTCAATACACTCCAGGAGCCACAAGAATTTCACACAGATCAGCAACCAAGCTTTGGCTTGGTTCAGCGATAAATTCTACAATATTGGGGGGCAGGAGGGAAAGTACCTTCCCGACAGGCACACCATTGCTTCCAGTCCAAGGCCGGGGCAGAGGTCAGCAGTGGTCACTAAACTCTCTTCCGGAGGGAATGAGCCTCACAGCCCTTCTCAACGGGGCACCCCCGGAGGGATCTTGTCACCTGCCAGCCTGACTCTGTCCGCCAGCTCTGATCAGAGGGTATTCAGGCATATCCTTCAGGCAATGCTCTAGGAATGGTAATTCGTATAATAATGTTTTGGTCCAATGAGGCAGTAGGGAGTTTGAAATTGCAGGGGCTGGCAGGAAAGAAGACATATTGTCTGTTGGTAAGGACAGAACATTGTGGTTTGACGGGCAAACAAACGGAGGTCGGCTTGACATTCTTGCATGAAAGGGCTGAGCACTTGGGCGAAGACTCAATCCTAACCCAAGGTTGCTGCAGTATTCATGCTGTTCCTGAGGGACACCAAACAGACCTCACTCTTGTGTTAGGGTTTGGGTTAGAGAGAACTGACCGGAGGGGAGATTGGGGGGTTTCCATAACAGTGACTTTTTGACTTTCCCTCTAGATGCCTTTTGTTCTTTAAAGGATTTCTTACTTTTAAAAAAATTTTTTTAATGTTTATGATTTATTTTTGAGATAGAGAGATAGAGAACATGAGCCAGGGAGGGGTAGAGAGAGAGGGAGACACAGAATCCGAAGCAGGCGCCAGGCTCCCAGCTGTCAGCACAGAGCCTGACGCAGGGCTTGAACCCATTAATTGTGAGATCATGACCTGAGCCGAGGTCAGACGCTTAACAGACTGAGCCACCCAGGCGCCCCTAGGTGCCTCTTGAACCTCTAATTCAAGAGGCAGCATAACAGGCAACATAAGAATAGTTAATATAATTAATTGTCATATATATATGAGGAACCACATGTATGTACAGGTGGGGAAGGGGCAGAGAGAGAGAGACAGAGTGACTGAGAGAGAGAGAATCTGAAGCAGGCTCCACACTCATCATGGAGCCCAGTGCTGGGCCCGATCCCACAACCCTGGGATCATGACCTGAGCCGAAATCAACAGCCACATACTCAACCGACTGAGCCCCCCCAGGCACCCCAAACAGTGCACACTTATATTTCTAAAAAAGGAGAAATAGAGGCACCTGGGTTGCTCGGTCGACTGAGCGTCCAACTTCAGCTCAGGTCATAATCTCATGGTTCGTGGCTTCGAGCCCCACATCAGGCTCTGTGCTTACAGCTCAGAGCCTGGAGCCTGCTTCGGATTCTGTGTCTCCCTCTCTCTTTCTGCCCCTCCCCCACTCACAGACTCTCTCCCTTCTCTCTCTCTCTCTCTCAGAAATTAATAGACATTAAAAAAAATTTTTTAAGAATAAATAATACAGTGCCTGAAACAGGAAAGGGTACTCTTAGTTGACCAGAAATTTGAAAGAAACATAGAAGATTGTGGTGGCTGGGGTGCCTGGGTGGCTTAGTTGGTTAAGCCTCAGCTTCAGCTCAGGTCGTGATCTCACTGTTCATGGGTTCGAGCCCCACGTCGGGCTCTGTGCTGACAGCTCAGAGCCTGGAGCCTGCTTTGGAGCCTCTGTGTCTCCCTCTCACTCTCTTCCTTCCCCACTCATGCTCTCTCTCTGTCTCTCAAAAATAAATAAATGTTAAAAAATGCTGGGGCGCCTGGGTGGCTCAGTCGGTTAAGTGTCCGACTTCGGCTCAGGTCATGATCTCGTGGTCCGGTCCGTGAGTTCGAGCCCCGCGTCGGGCTCTGTGCTGACCGCTCAGAGCCTAGAGCCTGTTTTGGATTCTGTGTCTCCTTCTCTCTCTGACCCTCCCCCATTCATGCTCTGTCTCTCTCTGTCTCAAAAATAAATAAACGTTAAAAAAAAATGTTAAAAAAAAAAAAGAGAGAAGAAGATTGTGGTGGCTTTTACATTGGGGGCGCCTTGAATCACACTTCCCCTTATTCAGGCCCTTTTGTAGACCCCTGCCACACTGACTCTGGACCTGGCATGTGGCTGGCTTGCTTTGGCCAGTGGGACCTTAGGTAGTATCATTGAAATAGAACCTTATAAGAGCTTGCACGTTAGAGCTTGTGCTCTTGAGATGCTTTCTTGAAAGCCAGCCACCATGCAGTGAGGAGGCCCAAGCAGCCACATGGACAGGCTGACACGGAAAAGAACCAAGGGCCCTGGAAGACAGCCTGAGCTGAGATCCCAGGCTCTAGCCAACACCAACAGGGAAGAAGGTTGGTTTGGACTTCCCTGACCTCCCAACATCAACACCCTGCAAAGCAAAAAAACAAAAAAACAAAAAACAAACAAACAAACAAACAAACAAAACACAACTGCATGGTCAACCCACAGAATCATAAAAAAAACAACACATTTTGGGGGGTGCCTGGGCATCTCAGTCAGTTAAGTGTCCAGCCCTTGATGTCAGCTCAGGTCATGATCTCATGGCTCGTGAGACTGAGCCCCACAACGAGCTCTGCGCTGACAGTGTGGAGCCTGCTTGGGATTCTCTGTCTCTCTCTGCCCCTCCCCTGCACACACACATGCACGCATTCTCTCTCTCTCTCTCGCTCTCTCTCTCTCTCTCTCAAAAGAAATAAACATTAAAAAAATAATAATAACACATTTTTGGTGTTTTAAGCCACTGGAGTTTGAGGTGTTTTGTCATGTAGCAGCAGACACCCGAAAAATGGAAACCTGGGAAGGAGATGGAGGAAATGTAAGCCTCACACACCAGATTCCTCCTGAGGGAGACAAGGTGCAGGCCCGAGTTCACAGCAAGTAAATGCAAACTGGAGGAGACATCGGATGGGCATTCAGGGACAGCACCGAGAACCATGCAGAGAGTCGTACACGAACACGGAAGGGCCAGGAGCAAGGGTGTCCCTGTGCAGCATTAACCAGGAAGCCTGCTCTCCCAGGTAGGTGGGCGATCCGCACGGAGAATGTCTGAGGCAGGTTGTTGGTTGGAGAATGTCTGAGGCAGGTTGACAATGAAGCCAAACCCACTGGGACCACTGTGAGGGTCCGTAACTTGACTACTTGCTTCCTGTCCTGATACCTGAAAAGGTTTCTCTGTTCTGGATCGCCCTCAGACTGCTCTGTCAGCCAAGGGAGAGGCCGGACGGGGACCCACCAACACACAAAGACGCTCATGAAAGCTTCCCACGTAAGGAACATAGCTCTCGTTCACATCTCTAAGCAGGAAAGCAAAGTTGTAGGTATGTTAGGAAAACCAATAGCATGAAAGAGACGGCTCAAGTTGAACCAAGAGAAAAGATGATCTTGGAGGAAACAGAGACAGTTTAGGAAAGAACAGAGGACTTTATAAAAAGTGCAGTTAATGTCCTTAGAGACAGGGCAGCTGAGAAAAGGGAGGAAGGGGCTATCAGAAAAATACAAAGGACCTGAAAATATTCTTGGAAATTAAAAATGGGATTGCAATAGGAAAAATTCAATTAATGGACTGAGTAATAATTTGGACACAGGTAAAGACCAGTCAGTGAATATAGAATCATGGAATCTTAAAGAATGTAGAGCAAGGAAAAAAAAAAAAGAGGCAGAAAATATAAGATCGTGGAGAAGGACCCAAGAGGTCCAGTGTCTGTCCAATTAGGAAAGACTAGAGAAAGTAGAGAGAGAAAATAACTAGAGAAGTAACAACAATATTTTCTTAAGTTCAAGAAATACATGACTATTCCAGACTGAGAAGTCCCACTGAGCAAAATTAAAGAAAAAAGACTAACCTCCCCCCACCAAACTCTCCCAACCTCCCTTACCTTGATTTGCTCGCTTCCTTTTCCCAGAACACTTTCCATCTGCTACCCTACTATACAGCTTTCTTAGTCATTACACATATTATTTTTAAGTTTATTTATTTATTTATTTTGAGAGAGAGAGAGAGAGAGAGAGAGTGAATGCATAGGGAAGGGGTGGGGGGGGGGAGAGAATCCCAAGCAGGCTCCATGCTGTCAGAGCAGAGCCCGACATGGAGCTCAACCCATGAACCGCAAGATCATGATCTGAAATCAAGAGTCGGACCCTCAACCGACTGAGCCACCCAGGTGCCCCCATTATGCTTATTATTTATGACCTGTCTCTCCTTGCTAAATTATAAGCTCCAGGAGGACAGGAGTCTTTGCCTGATTTGTTCATTGGTCAGTGAAGCCAGGCACCTGACATCTAGTACGCATGAGTAAATATTTGTGTTGAGTTGAATTAATTTTTAAAAAATTGTTAAATATTTATTTCTTTTTGAGAGAGAGACAGAACACAAGCGGGGGAGGGGCAGAGAGAGAGGGAGACACAG
Organism: Neofelis nebulosa; assembly: GCF_028018385.1. Taxonomy (NCBI): domain Eukaryota; kingdom Metazoa; phylum Chordata; class Mammalia; order Carnivora; family Felidae; genus Neofelis; species Neofelis nebulosa. The sequence goes on from NC_080788.1 coordinate 4,221,655, forward strand.
AATCCAAAGCAGGCTCCAGGCTCTGAGCTGTCAGCACAGAGCCCTGAGCTGTCAGCACAGAGCCCGACGCAGGGCTCAAACTCATGAACCTTGAGATCATGCGCTGAAGTCGGACACTTAACTGAATGAGTCACCCAGGCACCCCTGAATTAAATTTAATGTTTATTCATTTTTTCACACACACACACACACACACACACACACACACACAGAAGAGTGGGGGAGGGGCAGAGAGAGAGGGAGACATAGACTCCCGGAAGCAGGTTCTGGGCTCTGAGTTGTCAGCAGAGAGCCTGACACGGGGCTCAAATTCACAAACCATAAATAAGATCATGACCTGAACTGAAGTCGGATGCTCAGCCGATTGAGTCTCCCAGGTGCCCCTAAGCTTTACATTTTAGAACCAGCTCTGAGCACTGGAGAGCTAGCTGAACGCCTATGCAATCAAATTTAAAACTCATCCATTCGAGGGGCGCCTGGGTGGCTCAGTCGGTTGAGCATCCAACTTCAACTCAGGTCATGATCTCACAGTTCATGATCTCTCTCTGCCCCTCCCCTGCTCGTGCTCTGTCTCTCTCCCTCTCTCTCAAAAATAAACAAAAGTTAAAAAAAAAAAACCTCACCCACTCAATGCACACTTATTTATTGACTGAATACAGTGTGCTACACTGTGGTTATAAACTGGAAAGTGTGAATAAGTTACCAACCCATTCACCATCTACAGGCGACTCAGCCATGTAAGCAAACTTTCACAAAGTTGTACCTGAGAAGGACGAAAATAATGTATTTCAAAGGTGTCCAGGGGAGAGAGTGCTTAATTTAGCCAGGGAGGCAGCCAAGTCAGAGGAAGTGCTCCCAGAAGGACCAGGGCAGAGAGAGCAACTCAGAAAGAGGTTCCCTAGAACATATAGAGTGGAACAGAGACAAAAATACCATCGTACAACGTAGGAGCTACCAGCCACCTCTGGGGGCAGAGGAACTCGTGACGATTTCAAGCTGGACAGGGAGGGACACGTTCAGGTTGGCCATTTTGGAAGCTTGCCCTGATAGGTGTGGAGAGACGGAGGTGTAAGGATAAGACAGGAGGCAGAGGGAGGAGAGGAGCCGCGATCTAAGCCAAAAAAATGAAGGCGTCTTGAACCAAGGCAGAGACGGTGACAAGTAGAAAGGAGAAGCTAATTAGGAATGGACTTGTGACTACTTGGATGTGAAGGGCGTGGACCAGAGAAGAGTTTAGGAACAGTGGCTGGGGCTCCTGGGTGGCTCAGTCGGTTAAACGTCCGACTCTTGGTTTCAGCTCAAGTCATGATTTGTGGTTCCTGGAATCGAGCCCCGCATCGGGCTCTGTGCTGACAGTACAGGGCCTGCTTGGGATTCTCTCTCTCTCTCTGCCCCTCCCTCAGTTGCTCGTGCACTCTCTCTCAAAAGAAAAAAAGGAAAAAGAAAACGGAATGGCAGCTGGCTGGGGAGAAGGAAACGAAGAGGGAACCTGGAGGCTGAGATACATCGAAACCTATGGTGGTTTTTCTCTAAGGCTTGGAGACGGTCCTCCTCCCTTGTGCTGATTGCTGCCCAAATAAAACCAAGTTTTATAACTAGGAAAGAAAGAAAGAAGAAAAAACGGTTGGGTAGTAGTTGTAAGAAATATAGGATCTATTTTTTTTTAATTTTTTTTAACATTTTCATTTATGTTTGAGAGATATAGACAGAATGCAAGTGGGGAGGGGCAGGGAGAGAGGGAGACACAGAATCCGAAGCAGGCTCCAGGCTCTGAGCTGTTAGCACAGAGCCCAACGCGGGGTTTGAGCTCATGATCTATGACCTGAGCCGAAACCAAGAGTCAGACACTTAACTGATTGAGCCACCCAGGCACCCCCTGTCTTTCTAATCCCCATCCTGAGCACAGTGGCTTTTCAGCCTTAAGCGGGTCGACACACAGCCCTTTCTTGGCTTTTTTTTTTTTTTTAAGTTTATTTATTTATTTTCAGAGAGAAGAGAGACAGCACAAGCAGGGTAGGGGCAGAGAAAGAGAGATTCCCACGCAGGCTCTGCACTGTCAGCACAGAGCCTAATGCAGGGCTCAAACTCACAAACGGTGAGATCATGACCTGAGCTGAAATCAAGAGTCGGACACTCAACCGACTGAGTCACCCAGGTGCCCCTGGGCTTTTATCCTGAACTGGACGGCAAAATCCTCCCCGAGGGCCTGCTCCCAGGCTTCTCCCATTTCATTGGCCAAACTGGTTGCACGCTCACTTCAGAAGCTGTGGCCACCAGGGCAAATGGCAAGACTCGAACCAGTTGTAGTTTTCCTCTGAGGCCTGGGGACCAGTCCTCCTTCCTTCCAAGGAGCTATTTTATTTGGGCAGCCCCTACAGGTGTTGCTGCCCAAATAAAATCAGCTCTTACAGACTAGAAAGAGGAGATAAGAGGTAGGTAGTGGCCTTAAGTCAAGTTTCCTGCCTTCAAGACCCTGGAGGAGGGGGGACAAAAAGACAAAAAGAAATGACCCAGGTCAGCTCCCTCCTAAATCCCTCTTGCTGGCATTTACCATGAGAAAGAAAACACAAAGGCCAGGATCTAACCGGTCTGTTTAAGTTCCTTGTGGAAGACACTCCTGGAATGCAGGATTCCATGGGGCCTACCCGCCCCCCGCTCCCCACTCTGGGAAAACATGAGCATCAGCTGTGTAATTACCTGAGTATAAAATGAATCTGTTTCCTGCCCCCTTTTTGGAAGCGGTGTCCCACGTGCAGCATTCAGGGACCTCTTATGTTCGTTCTGGGCCAGGGTGCACCCGTACGTGACGAGGAAGGATCTGGAGCTACGCTGGACGTCCCAGACTTCAGGTCTCCCATCTCAAAGCCTCGTATATCTCTTGAGTTACGAGAAAAGGCCAATACGGGATAACATCTCTGATTTCTTGTGAGCCTGATGGAAGGATCTCGCATTTGGGGTTATCTAAGGTGGGTAAACTGCTATGTTATTATCCTTATTTGACAGATGAAGAAGTGACAGCTTAGCACGGCTGAAATGCTGCCCACACTCACCCAGTGAGACATGAGCAGACCAGGACAGGGACCCCGGCTCGGGGACTTCCTGCCAGAGCAGGCTGCTGACTGGTTGGTAGAGCCATTCCCTGAGACAGGTGTGAACCCTCGGCTTCCCTCGTTCCCGAACACGGTTTTACGACATACAGAACACAATTCTGTTGCTTTCTGATATCAGTTGATCTATTGAGGCCAAAGGCTAAAGTCCAACAGCCAGACATTCTTTCCACTTTGACAAATGCCAGGGTTGCAGCTGATTTCTTTTTTCTTTTCTTTTTTTAGCCAGGTAGCGGCAATTTATTTATTTTTTTTAAATTTTATTTTTTTAGATTTACATCCAAATTAGATAGCCTGTAGGGCAACAGTGATTTCAGGAGTAAATTCCTTAGTGCCCCTTCCCCATTTAGCCCATCCCCCGCTCCCACAACCCCTCCAGTAACCCTCAGTTTGTTCTCTAGATTTATGAGTCTCTTCTGTTTTGTCCCCCTCCCTGTTTTTATATTATTTCTGTTTTCCTTCCCTTATGTTCATCTGTTTTGTCTCGTAAAGTCCTCATATGAGTGAAGTCATATGATTTTTGTCTTTCTCTGACTAATTTCACTTAGCATCATACCCTCCAGTTCCATCCATGTAGTTGCAAATGGCAAGATTTCATTCTTTTTGATTGCCTCGTAATACTCCATTATATATATATATATACACACACACACACACACACACACACACACACACTATATCTTCTTTATCCATCCATCCATCCATCCATCCATCCATCCATTGATGGACATTTGGGCTCTTTCCATACTTTGGCTATTGTTGATAGTAGCAGCAATTTATCTTATAAGGTCTTGAAGGAGGTTCCAGGGAAGATGTCCTTAGCTCAGTTAAATGTGCTTGGGGGAGTCCGGGAGGCAATTTCTAGTAGACGTTTGAATATCCGAAACAAATGTTACCCTAAGAAGAACGACCAGGGATGAAGACAGAGACAGGGGGATCACCAGCACAGTGGTTCCCAGAAATCATGGGACCGGATGAGGCCATGCAGACAGTGTGTTCGGAGGGGAGAAAAGAAGGGAGCACCAAGGATGAAGCCCTGAGTAGAACCAACGCTTACGGCTGAGGACAGACAAGGAGCTCATCATGCAAGAAACTGGAAAGGAAAGGTATGAAAAAAAAATCATGCAAGTGCATCACAAAATGCAGGCAAAGGGGGTGGTCACCTGTCACGTCCACAAGGTCAGATGAGACGACAGGAAGGACTCACTGGGCTTGGCGGTGGTGAGGAGATGACCAGTCAATAGCCTCGAGGTGCTCAGTGGAGCACTGGCCAAAGCCACACTGTTGCTTAGGGAGTGGCCGGAGATAAAGAAGTGAAGATTCTGTGATAGAAAGGAAGAAGAAGGGGGGACACTTCCAGGCTGACACAGGGCTGAGGACATTTTTTTTCTGTTAGGGGGCATACTTATGTATTTGTGGTTACCAGGAAGAAATGGAGCCCGTAGAAATGGAGACATTCAAGTCAGCAGAAAGGAAAGAGAGAAAGAGTACAGCCAGGTAGTAAGGGAATGAACTGGAGAGCAAAGGCGGAGAAATCAGCCCTGTAAAGGAGGGCAGCTTCTGAGGCCGATGCGGGGGATAACAGGCAGCCTACTTGTAACGGGCTTCATCTCGCTGCTGGGACTTGAGTAGTGATGGGCAAAGTTAAAGGAAATGTGTTCACATAATCAGCCTGCTCTATATTTACCTCCCTGGAACCAGAGGGGCAGTGTGTTCTAGCGATGTGGACTCTGAAACCCAGCCTGCTGTTTTGAATTTCATTTCTGGCCCTCACATGCTTTTTTGTGGAAGGTCACATTTAGATCGTCGTGGCAGTCTCAGCAACTGCTCGGTCTCCGTGGCTTCTTTCAAAGCCTCAGAACAAGTGGGGCAGATAATTCCAGCTCCTGAATGTCCTTGAAGCCCTAATACTATTTTTATGAACATGACAACAGCTTTGATAATGGGGCATAAACTGGACTAATTTTGGCTACGTATCTTGTTCTTGATTGCATCAAAATAGTATATGAGACAGCCGACGAGGAGGTCTACAACAGGACGGTCAAAACAGATTAAAAAGGGAAAGAAGTCACAACTGTGACAAAAATTTGAAAGCTGTTTAGCCTCCACAGTAATTACAGGAATGTAAATACCATTTGAAAAATGAGCTACCTACCATCTATTAAATAAGCAAAACCAAAAGTCAAATTGTCAAATCCGTGGGGGGTAGACTTGAGGTAAATAGTAATACAGAAATTGCCAGTGAACATTTCAATTGGTTCATTTCTTTGAATAATTGCTAACATTTACTGAGTGCTGACTCCACATCAGGCACTGCTTTAATGTGTATTCCTCCATCTAACCTTTGCCTAATTCTCCGAGGTAGATTATGTCCCTATTGTCATCTCCATTTTCCAAATAAGGAAACTGGGGCACAGAATGGTTAAACAAATTGTCCAAGGTCATGAAGCAAGGAAGTGACCGAGCCTTTGACAAACCAAGCAGATGGATTTCAACTCCCTTGTTCTTAACCAGCAGGACCCCACTACATTCTTAAAGATTATTGAGCCTTTCATGGTAAAAACACTCGACAAACACAAAGCTAATATACTCAATAATAAAAGACTAAGTACACTACCCGTAAGATCAGGAACAAGACAAGGATGCCTACTTTCACCGCTGCTAGTCAACAACACTGGACAGGAAGTACTAGCCAGAGCAATAATGCAACAAAAAGAAATCAAGGCATCCAAATTGGAAAGGAGGAAGTAAAAGTATCTTTGCTGATAACATCATATGTAGAATATTCCAAAGAAGACACACACACACACACACACACACACACACACACACAACTGTTAGAGCGAGTTAATGAATTCGGCAAAGTCGGAAGACACAAGATCAAGACTCAGAAATCAGTTGTATTTCTATACACTAGTGATGAACATTAGGAAAATAAAATTTAAAAAAAATTCCAGTTATAATAGCATCAGAAGGAATAAAATACTTAGGAATAAATTTAGCTATGTTGGTATATGACTTGTGCACTGAAAACCACAAAACATTGCTGAAAGAAAATAAAGACCTAAATACATGGCAAGATAGTCTGTGTTCATGGATTTCAAGACTTAATACTGTTAAGATGGCAATAATCCACAGATTCGATGAAGTCTCTAAGAAAATTACAATGATCTTTTTTTGTAGAAATTGACAAGGTGATGGTAAAATTGATAAGGAATTACAAGGGGCCCTGGATAGCCAAAATAATTGAAAGGGAAAAACGAAGCTGGAGGACTCACATTTCCCAATTTCAAAGCTTACTACAAAGCTACAGGAACCAAGGCACTATGGTACTGGGATAAGCACAGGTATATAGACTAGACCACTGGAATAGTATTGAGAGTCCAGAAATAAGTTCAAAAATCTTTGGTCAATTGATTTTCAACAAAAGTGCCAAGACCAGTCAATGGAGAAAAGAATTGTTTCTTTAATAGAGGATGCTGGGACAACTGGATATCCACATGCAAAAGAATGAAGTTAGACCTCCGCTTCATACACTGTACAAAAAGTAACTCTGGGGCACCTGGGTGGGCTCAGTCAGTTAAGCGTCCGACTTCAGCTCTGGTCATGATCTCAAGGTTTATGGGTTCAAGCCCTGCATTGGGCTCTGTGCTGACAGCTCAGAGCCTGGAGTCTGCTTCAGATTCTGTGTCTCCTCTCTCCCTGTGTCTCCCCCACTTGTGCTGTGTCTCTCTCTCAAAAATAAATAAGCATCAACAACAACAAAGAAGTCACTCCAAATGGATCATAGACCTAAATGTGAAAGCTAAAACCACGAAACTCTTAGAAGAAAACATAGGGGTAAATCTTCATAAATTTGGATTTGGCATGATACGGAAATGGCACCAAAAACACAAATGACAAAGGAAAAACCAAACAAATGGAGTTAGTCAAAATGAAAAACTTTTGTGCATCAAAAAACACTACCAAGAAAGTAAGAAGACAACCTACAAGATTGGAGAAAATATTTGTAAATCGTATATCTGATAAAGGTTTAATATCTAAAATCTAGAAAACTGTCACAACTCTACAAAAGACAATCCAATTCTGCAACAAAACAAGGCAACCCAATTTAAAAATGAGCGAAGGATTTGAACAAACCTTTCTGCAAAGAAGGTGTACAAATGGCCAGTAAGCACATGAAACGATGCTCATCACTAATCATTAGGGAAATGCAAATCAAAACCACAAGTGAGCTGCCACTTCACACCCACTAGGATGGCTACAATAAAAAAAAATTTTTTTTTAAAAGGAAAAAAACGAGTGTGGAGGATATGGAGAAATTGGGCCCTCCTACGTCACTGGTGGGAATGTAAGGTGAGGCAACTGCTCTGGAAAATAGTTTGTCGGTTCCTCAAGAAATGTAATGTAGAATTATCGTATGATCCAATGATTCACTTCTAGGTATCATACTCCAAAGAACTGAAAACACATTTCCTCACAAATGCTTATACACGAATGTTCACGGCCGCACTATTCACTGTAGCTAACGGGTGGGAACAGCCCAAATATCCATGGTCCGATGAATGGGTAAACCAGTATGGCGTACCCTACAATGGAATATACACAGAAATGAAATAGTGATACATGCTATCGTGTGGATGAACCTCAAAAACATTGGGCTCAGTGAGAGAAGAGTCACGGGTTGGGTGATTCCCTTGATACGGAACATCCAACATAGGCAGATCCATGGAGACAGAAGGACGACGGTGGGTTCATTGGGGCTCAGGGGAGGGAGGAATGGGGAGTGACTGCTTAGTGGCGGTGGAGTTTCCATTTGCAGTGATGAAAATGTCGAAACTACAGAGAGAGGTCGTCACACAACACAGTGATTGTGCTAAACGCCACAGGATTGTGCACTTCATTGCTTTGTTTTTTAAGGCTCCGTGCCCAACATGGCGCTTGACCTCAAGACCCTGAGATTAAGAGTTGCGTGCTTCGCCAACTGAGCCAGCCAGGCACCCCCAAATTATGCATTTTAGAATGGTTAATTTTATGCTATGTGAATTTAACCTCAATTTTTGAAATGTATTACCTTAAAAAGTACCAAGGATAAAGAGCGCCTGGGTAGCTCAATCGGTTAAGCATCCAACTTGTGGTTTTGTCCCAGGCCATGATCTCATGGTTCATGGGTTTAAGCCCTGCTTTGGGCTCTGTGCTGGCTGTGTGGAGCCTGCTTGGGATTCTCTCTCTCCTTCTCTTTCTGCCCCTGCTCCACTTGTGTATGCTTCCTGTCTCACTCAAAATAAATAAACTTTTTTTTTTTAATTTTTTTTTTCAACGTTTTTTCTTTTATTTTTGGGACAGAGAGAGACAGAGCATGAACGGGGGAGGGGCAGAGAGAGAGGGAGACACAGAATCGGAAGCAGGCTCCAGGCTCCGAGCCATCAGCCCAGAGCCCGACACGGGGCTCGAACTCACGGACCGCGAGATCGCGAGATTGTGACCTGAGCTGAAGTCGGACGCTTAACCGACTGCGCCACCCAGGCGCCCCAAAATAAATAAACTTTTTAAAAAAAGTTCTAAGGATGTGCACAGGCTTTTGTTTAAGTGGGTAATATCTACCCATTTTGTTGTGTTAGGAATCAAAACAGGGAAATGTAAAATGTCTTTGGTCATTCTTTTTTTTTTTTTAATTTTTTTTTTTAACGTTTATTTATTTTTGAGACAGAGAGAGAGACAGAACATGAACGGGGGAGGAGCAGAGAGAGAGGGAGACACAGAATCGGAAGCAGGCTCCAGGCTCTGAGCCATCAGCCCAGAGCCCGACACAGGGCTCGAACTCACGGACCGCGAGATCGCGAGATTGTGACCTGAGCTGAAGTCGGACGCCTAACCAACTGAGCCACCCAGGCGCCCCGGTCATTCATTTTAAAATAACAGCAAAAACAAACACATAGAAATAAATATGTAAAATCTCCAAATAAGAGCAAAATACTTTTTATGAAAAAAATAACTGTTTTTTCCACTGCAGAGATTAGTGAAAAGAGTAGTATTGCTTTACGTTTTTAAAAACCTCTTGAATGACTGGCTTCATGAAAGACATCTGGATTCTTTCTTCTCCATTCAACCTGTTAAAATATACCCCACTGTCAGGCAGCTTTAGGAGAACCTCAACATGTGCTCCTGAGACAATGAGTGTGAAGGTGTTATGTCTTTGTGTTACCATGACAATAGTTGTGATCTCACAGAACCCCTGGAAGGGTGTCCAAGAACCCCAGGGGCTCTGATCATATTTTAAAACCTGCTGCTGTTTACTGTATAGGAAGGGACAACTTCATGGGCATAGGACCAGTGCCATCACACGGGACCGTGTGCTTGCAAGAGCCCTGAGTTTGGGGTTTTATGCTCCGCAGTTGCCGTCTTTAAATCCCAAAGGATTTTATCTTTGAATTTGTGTTCTGTAGATGAAGTTCGATGGGACAATGGGGCATGCACCGAGGCTCAGAGCACTGTCCCATGAACTGTCCCTGCTTCTGCTGCCTCCCTGTCTCCCTGGGACCAACTCAAGTCACCTGTTCCTCATCCCCTGGTGCCCTGGGCCTTACATGGCCTCCCCTCCCTGCTCCTGCCCGGAAACCACTGTCCCCTTCATCCCTGGTGGGGGCCTTGGCTTAGCACGGGAAGGATCCCAGTCGGGCACATACACCCCGTGGGCACTCAGGGGAAGGCCTGGCAGAAGCTGACCCAGGAGTCCAGCGGACAATTCACAGGGTGAATCCCTCACCCATCCCCAGATCTAGACACCTGCCAAGTCCTGGCACGAAGATTGCAGAGCCCTCGGGTGCCCATCCCCGTGGCTGAGGGAGCAGGTCTACAGGACAGGAGGCCAACATCCCTGGCATCATTCAGGTGGCTGGCTGGAGGGAGGAAGTCAGCAGCTGGCATGGTCCTCATGTGGTGCCAGGGGACAGCCCGGTGGGCACCTGTGAGGTGGGCACTCAGCCTGCCGGTATCCCTGTGCCTAGGGGAACCTGACATCAAATAGCAAATAAAACACCACCAGCACAAGTGGAGGGGGGAAAAGAGGCAGAGACGGCGGAAAAATTTTTTTTAAGTTTTCAAGTTGAGTACCTTCAAGGTACTTCTTTCCTGCTTTTTGGACCAGGGCCTGAATTTTCATTTTGCAGGGGCCACAAATCATACAGCTGGTCCTGCAAAGAAGACTAGCCTCTGAAGAGATAATTAAGGCACCTGAGAACTCCTGCCCTTTGTCCTAATAAACCTACAGAAATAAATTATCCCAAGCAAATGAATTTAAAGGGGGAAAAAAACTACAAATGAAAGTACCTAGATGTATTTCTCAGTATAATAAAAAATACTCAATGATTGGTAAGGGAAAAGTAACTGAGAAAAAATTAGTTTTTCCTTTACCTTCCAAGATCTGTTCCTCTCCTGGTGTTCTTTCTCTCATCTCTGTCCACGGAAGGGAACTAGAAATAGCAACCAGCCCTGAAGAAGTGAGCTGTTTCCTTTGAGGCCAGATTCTGGTTTCTAAATATATTTCTCAGTAAAGGGAACTGAGGTTCCTTAGAGAAATGGCTGATTCCAGGTCTGGGGCAGCGGATGTATATCGTGACATCCTACGAAACAAGGACACTCTCAAAGACTACTGTCATCGTGTCCTACGGTCCAGGAGCCCAGGGCTTTGAACGATGCCTGCCTGTGTAAATGCCAAGACGCCAAAGGTGGAAACGAGCCCACGTGGGCGCCTGGAAAGGTGACCGTGGAACAGTGTCTGCTGTTTGCACATCTTCTGCACTTAAACTTGATGGCGAGGACTGCCGATCATCTCTTAGCTCAAAACCTGGCAGGGGCTTATTATTTGGGAGGGTTACATAGAGGGTCGGATCACGAGTCACTTGGAAAAGTGAGAGAAACTATTAAATCGCTTTACTAATCAATAAAAGGATGATTGTGGGGGAGTTGCCATGCCAGGAGATTTCTTCCCACCTTCTATTCAAATACCTAGAAAAATTCCGAACGCGAGCTATTTTCAGCAGCCATGAAGGTTTAACACGTTGAGAAGAAAAATCAAAGAAAACTAAAAGAGAAAGAGAAAGCTGCAAATTTAGTGACGTTACTGTCAGAAGTGCTGAAGAAATATAGCTCCTCTATTTATTTTTAAGTGATCTGGTCCTACCAGGTCCCACTGGTCAGGTGATGTGGAAACAAATACATTCCAGTCTGTTCCAGTACAATTAGTCCAAGCCAGGAATGTGACCGATCCATCTCCATCAGGCCGCCTCAGAGACAAAATGACTCGGCCACTCCCCTTTGCAGCTTATCTCTACCGTAGCATTTGGGTGCAGGGAAGGGGCCACATCTGACCTCGAGCTGTTGCTGCCTCGTGCTGGCCCTTCGGTATGTGTGGACTGGTGACCACTGCAGGGCAGCTGGCCTGGGCCCTGGCTTCCGGTGTCCACAGCTGACCCCTGAGGTCACTGTAACCCGTAGTCCAGTTCTGTTGTTTCTTGGTTGGAGCCTGGGCATTGCTGTCCAGCTGGCCCCACCTCACCTTGGCTTTTACTGACCTATGGGCTCCACTGAATCACTACCACACTGTCCATCTGGCCCCTAACCAGGAGGTCCAGGTGGTGGGGTCACCTTTCCCCCACCCAGTAGGTCCATGGCGCGGTTGCTGGCTCTTGACCCTGCATTCCTGGGAACTGAAAGAAGTTCAGGAGGAAACTACATCTTCTCCCTAGCCACCCTAATTTTCTTTTTTTTTTTTTTAATGTTTATTGTTGAGAGAGAGAGAGAGAGAGAGAGAGAGAGAGAGCTCAGACAAGGGAGGGACAGAGAGAGAGGGAGACACAGAATCTGAAACAGGCTCCAGGCTCCGAGCTGTCCGCACAGAGCCCGACGCGGGGCTCGAACCCACGAACCTTGAGATCATGACCTGAGCTGAAGTCGGATGCTCAAACGACTGAGCCCCCCAGGTGCCCCAGCCACCCTAATTTTAAACATTCACCTTGATAAAGAGGCCAAACATTCACCCTTCCCTGCTCTGGGAAGATAAGTCTCCTGTGTGAGAAAGAGAAAGCTACGAGGGAACGTTATGTAAGAGGGAAATAAAACACAACCATTTCTTGAGTTCAGAGCATTGTCACCAGTACTCAGGCAAGCAAAAACCAATCTAAGGAAAATGACAGTAAAAGCAAGCACCTAAGGAAAACGTCTTGACTAAAGAAATCCCAAAGAAATACAGGAATTTGGAGAAAAAGTCTCCAACGTGTTTTGGAAAACTCTTCTGAGGTCTAGTCTTCACTGAAACCTGCACAAATCTTAAGGGTATACCGTTCAGTGAATTTTCAAAAGTGAGTCTACACCCCTTTAGGAACGCCCAGGTCTGGAAATGGAACACCAACAGCACCAGAAGCCCACCTCATGCCATTTCCATCACTTGGCTTCTCACACCAAAGATTTTTTTTTTTTTTTTTTTTTTGGTTCTGCTCTTTACATGTGTAAGATTATACATCACATTCTCTTTGGGGTCTGGCTCCTTTTACTCAGTGTTATGTTTGTGCAATTCATCCCTACCATTACATGTATTAATTCGTTTGGTGTAGATTTTCATTGTGTGAACGTGCCATGAATTATATCTCTGTTCTACTGACGAGGAACACTTGCATAGCCTATATTTTTATTTACTACAAAAAGCGCTCCTGTGAAAATTCTCGGGCATGGCTTTTAGTGAATGTGTGTGTACATATTTCTGTTGGGGTTATCCCTAGGAGTCGAATGTCTAGGTCATAGATTATAGGTCTTTTCATCTTTGGGAAATAATGCCAGATTGTTTTCCTAAATGGTTGCATCTAGGGGTGCCTGGCTGACTCAGTCAGTTGAGTGTCGGACTATGGCTCAAGACATGATCTCGTGGCTTGTGAGTTCGAGCCCCGCGTCGGGCTCTGTGCGGACAGCTCAGAGCCTGGAGCCTGCTTCGGATTCTGTGTCTCCCTCTCTCTCTGCCCCTCTTCCGCTCTCACTTTCTCTCTCTCTCCCTCTCTCTCTCTCTCTCTCTCTCTCTCTCTAAAAAATAAATAAACGTTTAAAAAATCCAAATTAATTGCAATGCCCATCAGGACAGTAGGAGCATTCTGATTGTCAACACTTGTCATCAGTCACTTAATTGGTAGCCATTGTGGTCCTGGTGTCGTGGTATCTTACTGTAATTTTAGTTTACATTTCTGTGATCATGGTGGTGTGGAAAAGCTTTTCGTGTGTTTTTGACCTTTTGCATAACCTCATCAATGAAGTACCCATCCAAACCTCTTGCCCACTTTCTATGCAGTTAGCTTCCTTTCTCTTATCCACGTACACGCTTAGGATGCTAGTCCTTTGTCAGATATACGTACTGCAAATATATTTTCCTAAACCTTGGCTCCCCTTTTCATTCTCTTTCTTGGCATCTTTTGATAAACAGAGGTTATTAATTTCATTTTGTTTATTTTTTCATGTTTATTTTTTTAGACTTTTTTTTAATGTTTGTTTATTTCTGAGACAGGGAGAGACAGGGCATGAGCGGGGGAGGGGCAGAGAGAGAGAGAGACACAGAATCCAAAGCAGGCTTCAGGCTCCAAGCTGTCAGTGCAGAGCCCGATGTGGGGCTCGAACCCACTGACTGCGAGATCATGACCTGAGCCGAAGTCGGACACTTAACCGATTGAGCCACCTAGGCGCCCCCCAGAAGTTCTTAATTTTAATATAATCCAATTTACTAATTTTTCTTTGGCGGGTGAAATGCTTTTTATTTCCTTTTGTGACATGTTTGTCTGTTCCAGTATGCTCTTATATGTTTTTTGCTCTCAGATTTTTTGGGAGGGGGCCTTTCACATTTAGATCTGGAAAGTATTTTGTGTCCTGTGAGGTCCACATGTGTAAAAGGTAAAAGACGACACGTATCTAAGAACAATAGGCCAGTGTTTAAAAAAAAAAAAAGTTATAAAAATTTAGTCCGTAATAGATATTTGAAGTCATCGTTAGAACTATTGTCGCAGCATCTAAATAAAGAGTCCTCAGAGTGCCTGGACTTTGATTTCTACTTGATTAACAAATGTAGCTTTCCCTGTGCACTCCTCTTTCTTTAGCAAGCCCCTGTACATGAGTCAATTAAAAACCTAACATTAGGTTCTGTTCTACTGGCCCAGGATAATGGCATACTCCAACGGGGTCAGACGAAGGAAGTGAAGTTTTGACGTAAGATGAAGAATTCAGGGAGTCCACGAGAGTTTCGTAGGGTCTGGGGTTCGTAAGAAAAATGGTGGGGAAGCAGTAAAGATGGACCATGTGTCTTGGGTCCGGCCAATATGACATGTGTCTGAGTTAAGAAACCAAGGCTGTTTGAAGTTACAACCTCGCTTTTCCCTGGTCATCACCCAGGAAGCTGGATCAAAGGAGTGTTACTGCCTGAGGGGACCTACGAGGTAGGATAGATCCAAAAGGTAAAGGGCAGGCACTCTCTCCTGTTCTCACCCATGAGTCAAGTACCTTGGTGCCAGGCACCTGTCGGGGATGGGTACATAAGTCTCCTCTCTCCCAGGTGGGTCCCAGACTAAAAATGTGTAGTAGTCGTTCAATTCTCATTGAAATCCAGAAGAAAGACTCGGAGACCAGACTCCTGTCTCTCCTCTTCTTGAAGAAAGGCCGGACATGTAGGGATGGGGGTCAGACGTCCAGAAGAGACAGTCAATCCACGAAAGCTGACAGGACAGTGGGGAAGGACGAAAGCTGAACGTCCCTGTTCTGTCCGTGGGGGGAAACGGGACATGGGAAACCTGGGAGGGGGGAGGTCAGCTTGGTGAGGGGCCAGGGTGTGAAAGGTGGTAGAGAAGCCAGCAGCTCCCGCCTAGGGGTGACCCTCTGCCTGTCTGCCTCTTCATTCCTGGGGGCACGCCAGGAAAGTCTTCTTGGGGAAGCCGAGTCCCCTCAGGAACCATGGATCCTGAAAAGGGAGGGCAGCCTCGAGTAGGTGTTTGGGGCTCAGGCCAACCACACGTTTCTGACACGTGTTGATGCTCAACTAGAAAAAGGTCAAGCGTGGGGAGAAGATTACTGTCATCTTAGAACTGATTCTCCACTGTGTGTTCGTGCTACAGTGAGGTTTGGTGACGGCTGGGACTGGTTTAACATTTATGAGAAGGGCTGGGGTGCCTGTGGCTCAGTCGGTGAAGCCTTCGATTCTTGATTTTGGCTCCGGTCATGATCTCACGGTTGTGAGACTGAGCCCCACGTCGGGGTCCGTGTTGGGTGGGGAGCCCGCTTGGGATTCTCTCTCTCTCTCTCTCTCTCTCTCTCTCTCCCTCCCTGCCCCCCTCCCCTGCTCACACACACTCTCTCTAAAACAAAATAAAAAGATTTATGAGAAGGGCAATCTCGGGTCCTTCTGATTTTTACCCTCCCCTCCTTCCCTGGAGCTCAAGCCCGGGTCACGGGCACAGTTGCAGCCTTACGAGCTGAGGGTATTATTTCACATGCTTATCAGGCCCTGCTGGACATGTGAGTCTTTTTCTGCCTTTAGCTTCTTGACCTTAGCTTCTATTTATACCTACAATGCTCATCAGAGGGTAATCCAATAGCAGCTACATTTTCATGCTCTCCTGGAATATAAAAATCCTAAGGACATATAATTGCCTTTTATATTTTTTAAATGTCTTCTCTTCCTTTGGCATTCAATTAACTTCCAAAATAGATCTCTTCCTCCTTCTTTCCCTTGCCTGCCTTTCTAGAGCTTTACTAAATGCTTTTTGCCAATAGGTCTTCTTCTCATAAGTCCTCGCATTTGTTCTAATTATAGACTAGCACACATGGTGACATATATTACTTTGCTAGGCTGAATTCCAGAAAACAGTGACAAGCAAAGGAAAAAGAGCTCCATAAGCAAGAAGCTGAATTTAGTCTGGGGCATGGCAAATTGCCTTTGCTGCTGCCTTTTTTTTTTTTTTAATCCAAAAAAGAAGTTTTATTTCCAGTTGAGCAGATCCCAGTGGGGTTCCCCCTCCCACTAAATTATTAGAGTCTTTGGGGCAAGTAATATGTTCTAGTCATCCATGTAACCTCAGGTCTAGTGATGCAGTGCGTGTTGAACTGAATTAAGTTGCACTTAGTCAAATGAGAAGCGATACCTAACAGTTGAGAGAAGGTCAAAGAAAGAAATTGTATCTTATGGCCGTGGGCATGCTACTGTCCTTGCGACAGCTTACCGGTTAGTTAACTAAAAAATCATATGCAGTCAAATCTCACAATATTTTTACTTAAAAAAAACAAAAAACAAAAAACCTTCCTTACTGTCAAAAAAAAATAATAATAAGGAGAGATCGCTCAGAATCTCATCACACTGTGATATACTGCATTTATAGCAGTGGTTATAAACTTACGGTTTTTTATGTATATAATATAGGCATTTAAACAAGATGGTGTTCCCGTGAGCCCATAGCACAAAATGGGATGCTCCAGGCCTTGTTCCTGTTTTTCCACTCAGCATAATGGGTCAAGAACATCTTCTCATATCAGTAAACACTCTTCAACAGGCATTTATTGCCCCATTATATGGTTGATTGTTCAATAATTTGCCTAACCAATCATCTGTCTAGGTTGCTTTCATTTTTAAAAAGTATAATGTTTTGATATCCTTGTTGTTGTTGTTTTTTAATTTTGTACCCAGCTCTTATTTCCTCCGGATACATTACCATAGGTAGAATTGCTGGCACAAAAGACACATAGATTTTAAACTGTGGAAACTCATTTCTAAATTATTCTTTAGAAAGGCTGTACTTCAAAAAAAAAAAAAGAAAGAAAGAAAAGAAAGATTCTATTTCTATGCATTCCCTGTTCATGTCCTTTGTCTGTTAAAAAAGGAGATGGGTGGTTATTTGTCTTCTTGATCCATAAGGGCTCTTTATATGTAAAGGATACTTCCCTTTTCATAAAATCATAAATTATACATTCTTCCTACTTTGTCTTTTTAGTTTTTTTTTAACTTAAAAAAATGCTTTATTTATTTTTGAGAGAGATAGTGGGGGAGAGGCACAGAGAGGGGGGACAGAGGCTCTGAAGCGGGCTCCACGCTGACAGCAGAGAACCAGATGCAGGGTCTGAACCCACAAACTGCGAGATCATGACCTGAGCTGAAGTAGGACGCTCAACCGACTGAGCCACCCAGGTGCCCCACGTCTTTTTACTTTTAGGAGTATTATGCTTTAGGGGTGCCTGGGTAACTCAGTTGGCTAAGTGTCCACCTATGCTGACAGCTCAGAGCCTGGAGCCTGCTTCTGGAGCCTTCTGTATTTATCTGTTTATTTCTATATCAGTAGTATGCAATAGATAATATATAGTGAGCACTTACTTCCTTGTCAAGCTGTTCCAAATGCTTTCCATATATTAATTCAGTTAAAGGTCACATCAAGTCTATGCAGAGGGAGATTTTTTTTTTTTAATTTTTTTTTAACGTTTTTTATTTATTTTTAAGACAGAGAGACAGAGCATGAACGGGGGAGGGGCAGAGAGAGAGGGAGACACAGAATCGGAAGCAGGCTCCAGGCTCTGAGCCATCAGCCCAGAGCCCGACGCGGGGCTCGAACTCACAGACTGCGAGATCGTGACCTGAGCTGAAGTCGGACGCTTAACCGACGGAGCCACCCAGGCGCCCCTATGCAGAGGCAGATTTAATCCTGAAACTAATGAAGCTTGAGCTTCAGGACCCCTTCCATAGCACAAACCTCCTCCAAGATCCTGGGAGGGGCTCTAGCAAGCTATTCACACAGTGTTATATTTTTGTAAAGTTTGGAGAATAAGATATTGCAATCACAATTGGTTAAGACTGCTGTTCCTGATGAATCTTGCATCACAATCCCCTTATGTCACTAGGGGGCACTGGAGTGGCCTCTGGCATTAAGGAGAAGCTGAGTCAGGGATACATTCAGTTAGGTTTAGAAGGATTTCCTCATATAGTTACCAGTCAATTTTGCTCGATGCCCACTGTAGAAATAGCTTCCAGGAATACTCCCCCTGCCCTATTGTGCCAACCTACCCAGCATCACGACACAAGAGTACAGGGCCGGACTCTTTCTTTTTTAAGATTTTATTTTTAAGTAAACTCTATATGCAACCTGGGGCTGTTACAATAGAAATTGGATCCTCTGGGACCCATCCCTAGAAGTATATGGGTAGTGGAGGAAACAAGATTAAAAATAGATGGCAACAGGGGCTCCTTGGTGGCTCAGTCAGTGAAGCATCTGACTTGATTTCAGCTCAGGTCATGGTCTCACAGTTAGATCGAGCCCCACGTTGGGTTCTGTGCTGACAGCACGGAGTCTGCTTGTGATTTCTCTCTCTCTCCCTCTCTCTCTCTCTCAGGCCACCATGTGTCCCTTGGAGCCACCATGCTGCGAGGAAGCCCAATCACATGGAGAGGCTCACGTGGAAAGAAAACAAGGTTCTGGGCCTTCAAGTCCAACGAGCTCCCAGCCAACAGCCAGCATCAACTTGCCAGTCACGTGAGTGAGCCTTCTTGGAAAGAGATCCTCTAGCCCTAGTCAAGCCACCCCAGATGATTCTGGGAGGAGCAGACACGACCATTTCCTGCCAAGTCCTGCCCACATTCCAGATTCATGAGAAAAACAAGTAATTGTTCAAGCAGCTGGGTTTGGGGCTGGTTTCTTACGCTGTATATTACTGTGTAACTATCCATGAGCAACACCCATGTAACTATCACCACCTCTAGATAAAGAAAATTTCTGTTAGCCCAGAAGTTTCCCTCAGGCACCCTTCCAGTCAACCACCCCAACCAGCAAAAGGTAATTGCTCCTTTGACCTCTAGCAACACATATGACTGCTGCCTATTGTGAAGCTTCATATAAATGGAAATGTGATGTGTTTTTATGTTTTATGTATTGAGCTTCTTAAGCTCAATAGGTTTATGAAATTAATTCAGGTTGTTTCAGGAGTGGGGTTTATTCTTTTTCATCCATTATACGAATATACCACCATTTATCCCTTCTACTATTGGTAATCATTTGGCCATTTATTTTTTTATTATTTTATATATACTGTATATTTTTAAAGTTTTTTGTTTACTTATTTTGAGAGAGAGAGAGAGAGAGAGAGAGAAAAGCACAGGCGGGGGAGGGGCAGAGAGAGAGAATCCCATGCAGGCTCTGCACTGTCAGGGCTCCAACTCATAACCATGACCTGAGCCCAAATCAAGAGTCCAATGTTTAAGCGACCGAGCCACCCAGGTGCCCCCGTTTGGCCATTTATCATGAGTAAAGCTGCTGTGCACATTCACATACTTTCTTTTGGTGGGCATAAGCCTCGGGTTTTGTTGGACATATAACCCAGGAGTTTAATGGCTGGAGCTTTAGTAGTGTGGGGTTTTAAAACATGTCTACCAATTCTTTGATACTCCTCTATTAAGAGGTAGGGTATCGTCCTCCCCTCAAATCCAGACAGGCCTTAGTGACTTATTTATAACTAATGAAATGCAGTGGATATGACCTTGCATGACTTCTAGGCGATGCCCCAAAAAGTTATGCAGCTTTACCCGGTTTTCTCGGGACACTTGCTCTGGGAAATATCCAGCTGGGGTTTACTCAAATACTGTTCCACCTCATTCTCTGTTCCCCTTCTAGTACTACCTTATACATCTGTTGGTCCTTTCCTGTGTGATTAACAGACATCTATTCTTTTCCATATTTTCTGTCCTTTTTCTTAACTGTGTTACAGTTTGGACGCCTACTGACTTGTGTCCTAGTTGTCCTAATCATCTACTCTGCTTCGTCTAATTTGCTATTAAACACAAATTATTTAGGTATTCATTTGTCATAGCATTTTTCCAGATCGAGAGCCTCCATTTGACCCCTTTTCATGGATTCTAATTCTCTGGTGAAATTCTCCATCTTTCTTTTACTTTCCTCATCATATGAATCATAGATATTTTAAAGTCATTGTCTGATAAATCTGGTAACAGAACCATCCATAGATCTGTTCTGTTGTCTATTCTCTGTCCTTCTCAGTCTCTCTCTCCTTTTTAGCATGCCTCATGGTTTTAAGTTTTCCTGACAACATTGTAGAAGAAAAAGATGTTGAGTCTCTGGTTGGTATATCTTGATTAATATGATTTAGTCTCCTTGTGGTGGCTTATATAGAGCACCTTAAATCTCTCAAAGATTGGTTTTAGCCAATTAATTTTTCTCTTACTACTGGTTTGTAGCCCTTACTTCTAGGGCACATCCCTTTGGGATCTCAACCAAAAGTCCCTCGTGTTTACTGTACCCACCTCGTGTTTACCCACCTTGGCGGGGTGTGAACTACAAGCTTGGTCTCCCCGGCATTGTGCAGCTGGGGTGACGTCTCTAGTTAGCTCTTAGCCTCCCACTGCTATTGTTTCTCTTTGTGCATGTGCCACTTAGAAGCTATTCAAGGTGGGACACCTGAGCAGCTCAGTCGGTTAAGCATCTGACTTGGGCTCAGATCATGATCTCATGGTTTGCGAGTCCCAGCCCCGCATCAGGCTCTCTGCTGTCAGTGCAGAGCCCTGCTTCAGACCCTCTATCCATTTCTCTTTCCCTCTCTCATGAAAATAAATAAACATTAAAAAAAAAAGAAGAAGAAGAAGCAGAAGAAGAAGCTATCCAAGAGCATGAAGTGAACTTGTAGGAAGATTTGGGGGTTTCACTTCTCGGTAGTTCCCTTCTTTCCAGGACTTTGCCCCAACTCCTTCGGCAGTTTCAAACTGTCAACTGAGTTGTTACTGATTGAGAAACAAGGGAGGGATCAGAAAATGTCCTCAGGGAAAAAGCAGCAGTAAAGGTCGGTTCTTCCCTTAAGGACCCCAGTCCCTCACGTCTTGTCTGTATTATTTATTCTTTGACACTGACAGAGACTGCATCTGACCAAACTTTAGCCAGAGCTTTCTTCTGGGTCTTTTTTCTCAAGTGGACCTCAACCTTGGCCCCAGGCCTATCTTTGGTCTGCCTAACTCAGTCTTAGCAAGAATCCCACTAAGTTAGTTTAGTGAGAATACCCTCACCCTTTATCTGGTTATTCTCTGTATCTGATCAAGTTCCTTATTCCCCACCCTTGATATCTGATCATCTTGACTTGCCTTCAGCAAGAATTCTGAATTCGTTTGGCAAGAATGCCCCTACCCTTGATGCTTCCTCTTGATAATTTTCCATCCACTGAAACCCACACCCCCGTCCCCAACTTTGCTGGTTGGCTGCAAATCCCCAGATATTATTGCCACCCTCAGAGTGAAGCCTGATCATTCTCCCCTACTGCAACAGTCTTGAATAAAGTCTTCCTGACCACTTTAACAAGTACTGAAAAAAGGTTTTTGTTCTCTATTTCTAGGAACATTTCCTCTAGGTAATCCAATTTCAGGGGCACACAGTTGCTCATAGTTCTCTCTTATAACCCTTTTTTATTTCTGTAACATATGTAGTAACATTCTTTCCTTTCTGATTTTAGTAATTTGAGTCTTCTCTCTCTCTCTCTCTCTGTCTCTGTCTCCAGTCCATCTAGCTAAAGGTTTATCAATTTTGTTGATCTTTCAAAGAGCCAACCTTTGGTTTTACTGGTTTTCTGTACTGTTTTCTTGTTCTCTATTTCATTTATCAGTGCTCTAACATTTAGTACTTCCTTCCTTCTGCTAGCTTTAGGGTTTGTTCTTCCTCTTCTAGTTCCTTAAGTTGTAAAGTTAGGTTGTTGATTTGGGATCTGTCAAGTTTTTTTAATGTAAACATTTAAATTTTCCCCTTAGCACTGTTTTTACTGTGTCCCATAAGTTTTGGTATGTTGTGTTTCCATTTTCATTTGTCTGTGAGTATTTTCTAATTTCCCTGGTGATTTCTTCTTTGACCCATTGGTTGTTTAAAAGGGTGTTGTTTAATTTCCACAGTTTTGTGAATTTTCCAGTTTTCCTTTTTTTAATGTTTATTTATTTCTGAGACAGAGAGAGACAGAACATGGTGGGGGAAGGGTAGAGAGCAAGGGAGACACAGAATCAGAACCAGGCTCCAGGCTCTGAGCTGTCAGCACAGAGCCCGACGTGGGGCTCCAACTCACAAACCACGAGATCATGACCTGAGCTGAAGTCGGTCACTCAACTGACTGAGCCACCCAGGCGCCCCTCCTTTTTTTTTTTTTTTTGTAGGCTCCATACCCAGCGTGAAGCCCAATGTGGGCCTTGAACTCATGACCCTGAGATGGAGACCTGAGCTGAGATCAAGAGTCAGATGCTTAACCAACTGAGCCACCCAGGCGCCCCTTCAGTTCTCCTTTTGTTAATGATTCCCAATTTCATCCCTTTGTGGCCCATGAAGATCTTTTGTATGCCATCTATTTAAATCTACTGGCACTTAATCTGTGGTCTATCCTGGAAAATGTCCCATGTGCCCTTGGCAAGAATGTGTGCCAAGAATGTGACGGTTTATTGTATGAAGCCCTCTAGTTCCTTATTTATCTTCTGTCTGGTTGTTCTATCCATTATTGTGAGTGGGATCCTCAATAAATCTTCAACTGTTATTTGTAGATCTGTTTCTCCCTTCAATCCTATTAGTTTTTGCTTTGTTAAGTTTTCAACTATTATTTCTTCAAATATTCTCTCTGGCCCTTTCTCTCTCCCCCCGGCCTCTTGTCTTCCAGGCCCCCCATGATGTGTAGGTTGATCTATTTTATGATGTCCCGTAGCTCCCTTAGGCTCTGTTTGTTTTTCCTCTAAGTTTCTTCTTTCTGTTCTCTGCCTCAATAATTTCTATTGTCTGATCTTCAAGTTTGCAGACTCTTTCTTCTGTCTGCTCAATTCTGCCTTTGAATCCCTCTAATGCATGTTTCACTTTGATTGTTATACTTTTTTCAGCTCCAGAATTTTGTTTGTTTGTTTGTTTCTTTCTTTTTAAGTTTTCTATCTCTTTATTTACATGTCCATTGTGTTTCTATCTATTTACATGTCCAACTATGTTCACACATAGTTTTCTTGGTCTCTTCCACATCTTCCTTAAGTTCCCTGAACAACGTTAAGGCAGTTGTTTTAAAGTTCATCTAGTATATCTGCCATTAGGTCTTTTTCAAGGACTGTTTCTGTTTATTTTTTCCCTTTGAATGGACCATACTTTCCTATTTCTTTGTATGCCTTGTGACTTTTTGTTGAACACTTGGATATTTGAATCTAGTAATGTGATAACTCTGGAAATCAGATTCTCCCGCTTCCCCAGCGTTTGCTGTTTTTTGTTGTTTTGTTTTTTGGTTGCTGTAGGATTATTGTCTCTGTGCCAGGATCAGCCTGGGATGTAAACTTAATGTCTTCCCAGGTCATCTCTCAGTCTTTCCTTGAGTATGGATGGTCATTTTCTAATTTGCCCCATTGCACACTTTTGTTTGTTTGTTCTTGTTTCAACTGTACTAGTCTCTAACGTCTGGCTGCCAAAAGGGAAAAGGTAAAAAAAAAAAAAAAAAAAAAAAAAAAAAAAAAAGAAGGAGGGTGAATTGGGTGCCGGCCCTTTAAATACCTGGGAAGTCATTTCAGCTGGAGGGTGGAGATGCTTGCAACAAAGGGGTAAGTGCAACAACAATGCCACCCGCCTCTTTGGACACTGGTTACTAGCAGGAATCTGCGCCTAGGGCCCAGATATTTGGAGGACAGTTTCCTTTGGCCCACCATGGTGCCCACATGCTCCATGAACGTGTGTACATCTGCCTTCCATGTGGCTGAGGATGAGGAATGGTATAGCTCCTTCCGTGCAAAGAGCTGACATTGGTGGAAATTAACAGCAAGTTTTCTTGTCCAAGTCCTCCCTAGACGTCGCAGGCCTGCAACAGGCTCCAGCGCTCCAAAATAGCCACATCAGACAGATCCTGCCAGCTGCTGCTGTCTAGGAGGGGAGACAGATTCCTGCTTCCTTCTCTGCCACCTTCCCAGAGTCCCCTACTTCATTTAATTTTATCATTTCCGGTTTGGCAAAGGGAGTGTTTTTGCCTATACTTTAGCCTTGAACTCAGGTTTGATTGCATTCCGTAAGTCTTGATCTGCAGCGTCCTCATATTTTCTATTAAATTATGATCATTGCTCGGTAGCAGATAATGTGGTCTCTATTAGTTTTGCTCTGATACATTTGAGAGGTTTTTTTTGAGATCTATTTTTTTCTAGGTTTATTTCTTTATTTTGGGGGGAAGGGGCAGAGAGAGAGACAGAGGGAGAGAGAATCCCAAGCAGCCCCCCCTCCCCCAACCATGTGAAGTCCTACTTAGGGCTTTGATCCTATGAATAGTGAGATTATTACCTGACCCCCAACCAAGAGTCAGAGGCTTAACCAACTGAGCCACCCAGGCACCCCTGGAGATTTAAAATATTGTTAATTTTTAGCAACGGATTGTAACATATTCAAAAAGAATTCCAAGAGTCCACAGTGATACTGGAAAAAACAGAGACAGAAGACAGGACGCATGTGGGCTGCTGGACACAGAAGGGGTCGAAAGCTCCGCTCCCCTCCGGAGTGGTGACTAGGACACTGTTGGGGAAAGGCAGCCCTGGGGAATCTTGTCGTCCCCTCCAACGTGCTCCCTGGCCTTGTCCCGGGCCTTGCCCCCGTCCCCCACCACGCAGGCAGGAAACTCCAGGAGGGACAGCCTAAGGACCTGCCCCTAGTACACGTGGGAAGCGCCGCGGCTGGTGAGGAGGGGTCCGAGAGAAGGACCGGCCGCGGGCCGGAGGAGGCGCGGGAGCTTGCAAGCGCGGGGCTCGCACAAGGTGCGCAGGGTGCCCATCCAGCAGCGCAGGACGCGGATCCGCGCGGCCCCGCTCGGGCGGCCGTGCGCGCCCCCGCAACCCCGCGTGGCGGGCACGCGCTCCGGGCCGCTGCGGGCGGGGCGGAGCGGAGCGGGGCGGGGGCGAGGGCGGGGGCGGGGCCGGGGAGGCGCCCGGACGCCGGAAGCGCCTTTCCCGGAAGGCACCGAGGCGGCGCCGGCCTCCGGGGGCGGCCTCGGCGATGGCGGCTGGGCGCCGGGAGCTCTCTGCCTAGCCCGAGGAGCCGCGCCGCTGGAGGATGGCCTCTCTCGGGCCGGCCGC
Organism: Neofelis nebulosa; assembly: GCF_028018385.1. Classification (NCBI taxonomy): domain Eukaryota; kingdom Metazoa; phylum Chordata; class Mammalia; order Carnivora; family Felidae; genus Neofelis; species Neofelis nebulosa. The sequence continues at coordinate 4,246,864 of NC_080788.1, forward strand.
TGCGGGCGAGCAGGTCTCTGGAGCCGAGGCGGAGCCGGGCGCCGCGGGGCCTCCGCCTCCTCCGCCGCCGCCGCCGCCGCCGTCCTCTCTGGGGCCCCTGCTCCCCCTGCAGCGGGAGCCACTGTACAACTGGCAGGCGACTAAGGCGTCGCTGAAGGAGCGCTTCGCCTTCCTCTTCAACTCGGAGCTGCTGAGCGATGTGCGCTTCGTGCTGGGCAAGGGCCGCGGCGGCGCGGCCGCCGGGGGCCCGCAGCGCATCCCCGCGCACCGCTTCGTGCTGGCGGCCGGCAGCGCCGTCTTCGACGCCATGTTCAACGGCGGCATGGCCACCACGTCGGCCGAGATCGAGCTGCCCGACGTGGAGCCCGCCGCCTTCCTGGCGCTGCTGAGGTGAGCGGCGGGCGCCCGGCCTGCCCCTGCGCGCAAGCCTCCCCCGCGGCCTCAGTTTCCCCCCCGGTCGGGGAGGCGCGGCGGGTCCCCGTCCCCCTCTGCCGGCCGCACGGCCGACCGCCGGTCGTCGGGGTCACGGTCTCAGTCTGCGTCCGCTCAGCGAGGGCTTTTCCTTTCCAGTCCGGCATTGTCACCCGACCTTCGGGACTAGAGAACGGGCGTGGAACGGGTGTGGACCGGGTTGTCTTGATGGCCCGTTTACAAAGTTTTAGGGGTTTTTTTTTGTTGTTGGGGGAGAGGGGAAGAGGTGAGAAGACTTGGCGGACCGACGGCTTCCCCCCCCCCCCCCCCCCCCCCGTTGGTTGGTTTGTTTTAAATTCTGACTCCTTTTTCGTTTGTGTGTGTATTAGTTGTCGGGACCCAGGAAAGGGAATGCCAAAACAAGTAGGTGTGGCTTTACCTGGCTCGGCGTTTCTGCAGACAACGTCACATTTGCTCAAAACCCAAATCCAGCCGCGGGTGTTAGAGTTTCCTTTTTTGCCTATTTCAGTCGATAATACATCGACTTCTGGTTAATTTTGGATATTAATATTGGATAACGTTAATATTGGATAACGTTATCGTTTGACGTTAATAGCCTTTATTCGCAGAAGTCCAGTTAAGGAGGTGTTGTTTTCCACACTTTTACAAATGGGACCGGGGCCCAGAAAAGTCCAGTGACTGGCGGAGGTAACAGCAAACTCCTAGGGGAAGACCATGTGTGTTTTATTATATGGAGATGGTTTTAGCTGCCTGACCACAGTGGGTTCTTCGGAAAGGAGCAGAGTCTTGGGTGGTACTGAGGCAAAAAAAAAAAAAAAAAAGAGGTCAGTGAACGGATAAATAGTCCACAAAAGGCTCACAGCTCAACCGGGAAGATCAGTAGGAAACTGAGTACAAAGTTAAAAGGAGTAGAAAAGAAATAGCAAGATCCCATAAACAAATGGTAAAGAGCAGGATAGATAACTTAGGTAAAGAAAAGATAACTCACTGGGTGTTGTATGGAAACCAATTTGACAATAAATTTCATATATTGGGAAAAAAAAGATAACAACTAATTGACAAAGAATGTTTAACCTCAGTAATTAAAGCAGTGAAAATTAAACGCGAAGCAAATACCAAATTCCTAGTATTTTAAAGATAATATTAGGGGCGCCTGGGTGGCCCAATCTGTTAAGCGTCTGACTTCAGCTCAGGTCATGTTCTCACGCTTGTGAGTTCGAGCCCGGCGTCGGGCTCCATGCTGGGAGCTCAGAGGCTGGAACCTGCTTCGGATTCTGCGTCTCCCCCTCTCTCAAAAATAAATTAAAAATATATGTATATATTGGAGAAGCCCTCTGTGATGAAGATGGTAAGACAGTTTGGCACTACAGATTCCCTCCCCCCCTCCGAAGTATTGAAGTACTGAAAAATGTGTACAAAAATATTTACAGCTGGGTTATTTATAGTAGTATGGAAGTAGTCAGCTGGAGGAAATGGTGAGATAAACAACGTTGGGTGCATTAGATGGAATTAATGCCACTGAGCATGGTACCGCTGAGGACTAGGTTATATGAACACGGGAAACGTGTGTAATAGCCCTGAAAACTGCGCACGGTGAATAAAACTGAAACGTAACAGAACAAACATGTACCTAGTGACCTGGGTGGAAGGAAGCATAACAAAATGCTAACCAAAGTTGTATTGGACCGGTAAAATGATAATGCTTTTTTTTCTTCTTTTTTCCTTTGTTTCCCATGTTTTCTGCAAATTACAGTTACGAAGAGAGAAAAATTAGCTAAAAACCTAGGATCTGGGTCACTTTGGATTTTGGTTTGAACTTGATGAGAGGATTGTTGTAGCTCGTTTATAAGTATCTTAGAGTGATTTGTTGGTCCACCTCATTATAATCTCCTTGAGTACTTGTGAAATTCGAGATCCCTTCCTCCGTCTCTAAAATATTGCAGTGTTTGGAGGTGGGACCTTGAGAGCCCTTTTAACACTCTCCGACATACTAACACCAGCTAAATCTGAGAGCCCCTGCTCTAAAAATATTGCCGAGGAGTTTTTTCCTTTAAAAAAAATAGCGATCGGTAAATAAGAATGTAGAGGGAAAAATGCTTAGCTCGTATTTTTACTGAAGCCGTTAGTCCTTTCCTATCAACAGAAAATAAGTGAATTAACTGTAAAGTCTTTGAAATTTTCCCCTTTTCAGTGTGGTTATGGTATTTGTCCTTCAGATTCCAGTCTTGTTTTTTTTTTTCAATGTTTATTCATTTTTGAGAGAGAGAGAGAGAGACAGAGCACGAGCTGGGGAGGGTCAGAGAGAGAGGGAGACATAGAATCTGAAGCAGGTTCCAGGCTCCGAGCTGTCAGCACGGGAGCCCCACATGGGGCTGGAACCCGCAAACTGTGAGATCATGACTTGAGCTGAAGTCAGATGCTTAGCCGACTGAGCCACCCAGGTGCCCCGATTCCAGTCTTGTTCTATTGTGAAATGATATCTGGACCGGAAGGTATTGGCCACCTGTGAAACATAGATGCCGTCCTTGCTTGCTATTGTGTGACAAACAGGTGTCCCATAGTACTTGCTGAGTGGGGACAACAGGTTAGCTTGGCCTATTTTTATTATGTTTACAAATTGAATCAGTTAACATTATAAGAAACTACTTGTTTTGATCTGCCTGACCTTTAAGTGATGTTCTTCAGTTGTTCATTTGAGAAATGCTGTGTGCCTCCCTGCACCAGTTGGTGTTTTAGATGTTGGGTGCAGCAGCGAAGAAGAAAAAGTCTCTGCCCTCAAGTACTTCATAATCTAGTAAGGAGAAACAAAGATGTAATGTCAAGTACTGATAAGTGTGCTGAGGAAAAATGATCAAGCCGTGAGGGAAGGAGCATTCTAAGCAAGGCAGAGCGTGTTCAAGGCCCTAGATTTTTCCTGTTGCAGGAACTGCAAGGGTCAACCGGTGCTGTTTGAACGGAGTGAATAAGGGGGAAAGTGGTGGAAGATGACATCAGGAGGGTAGGCTGGACAAGGTCGTGCAGGGCTGTATAGCCAGGGAAGGACGTGGGTATGTGCTAGGAAGGAAGCCTTTGGAGAGTTTTCAGTAGGAAGTGATGTGATCTGATTTACGTTTTTAAAAACTCATTCTGGCAGTTGTTCGGGGATTAGACTGCAGAGGGAGTAAAATGGGCAGCAGAGAGTTAAACTAAGAGGCTTTTGCAGTAGTCCAGGCAAGACATATGGTGGAGGGTTATACCAGGGTGGTGGGGATAGGTGGGAGAAGTGGTCAGGCTGCAGATACTTGATTGACTTTTGAACAATATGAGTTTAAACTACATGGGCCCACTTGTACACGGATTTTTTTTTTTTTTTTTTTTTTTTACGTTTATTAATTTTTGAGACAGCGAAACAGAGCACAAGTGGAGGAGGGGCAGAGAGAGAAGGAGACACAGAATCCAAAGCAGTCTTCAGGCTCTGAATAAGCGTTCAGCACAGAGCCCGATGCGGGGCTTGAACCCACCAACCGTGAGATCATGACGTGAGCCGAAGTCAGACACTTAACAGACTGAGCCACCCAGGCGCCCCAGATTTTTTTTTTTTTTTTAAACAAGTAAAGTACGGTACTGTAAATGTATTTTCTCTTCTCTTACGGTTTCCTTGATAATATTTTCTTTTCTCTAGCTTCTTCAGTTGTAAGAATATAGTATATAATGCATATACTAAATATGTGTTAATTGTTTATATGTTATCAGTAAGTTTTCAGGTCAACAATAGGCTATTAGTAAAGTTTTGGGGGTAGTCAAAGTTATATGGAGGTTTTTGACTACAGGGAGGGAGGGGAATGGGGAGTGGAGGCCACGCCCCTGATTCCTGTGTTGTTCAAGGGTCAACTGTATTTTGAAGGTAGAACCAGGAAGATTTCTAAGACATCCAAGGAGGGCAAGAGTACAGCCAGAAATCCGAACCCGGAGTTTGGGGAAGAGCTTCTTGGTGAACATAAATCTGAAAGCTAAGAGTGAATGACTGGTCTTTAAACCATGAAACCAAATGAGGTTACGTAGGGAGGGAATGCGGGTTGTGAAGACAGGTATGAAGATGAGCCCGGGGAGCCTCCAACCTAGAGAGACGTAGCCGGGGGGAGAGTAAAATGAGGCCAAGGGACCGCTGCCAGTGGAGTTAGACTGGAAAGCAAGGAGCGGGATATCTTGAAACTCAAGTTGCAGAAAGCCTTTCGATAAAGAGAGAGTGGTCAGCCATGTTAAATGCTCTGAGATGTGGGTGAAATGAGGATATTGAATCGATTATTGGTTTTGACAAAACGGAGGCCGTTGATAACCCTGGCAAGAGTGGTTTTAGCAGCTGGATTAGAATAGGTTGGGGAGAAAATAGGAGGTGAGGAACTGGAGATGGCTGCTCTCAACAGCTCTCTCAAGGAGTTGTGTGGCAGAAAGGAACAGAAACGGAGTGGTGACCGGATTCTGTCTTCAGCTGCCCTCGTCCTTTCTGTTAACTCCTGGCGTTATATACTCCCCCAGCTATGTGGCCAGACTTCCACTCGGTCTTAGAATCCCACTTCCAGCCACACATTCACAAATGAATGTCTAGTACCCATGCAGGTGAACATGGAAATGATAAGAATAGTGTGACATTTCGTGAGTGTTTACCGTGCCACTTACTGTTGCTGAGTACCTTATGTGCACTTAAATTCCCACAGTCTTTGAGCGGGTACTCTTTATTTTTTTTAGATTTTATTTTTAAGTAATCTCTGCACCCAAAGTGGGTCTTGAACTGACAGCCCCGAGATCGAGAGTCACGTGCTCTGCCGACAGAGCCAGCCAGGCTCCCAGAGCAGACACTCCTATTATTACACTCTTTCATCAGTCAGCTTTTGCCACAGTAATGCTATAACGCACCCTAGGGTGTTGGGGGACTTGAAAAACATTCCTGCCCATGAATATTCTCACTCTGTGGGTCAGTTGGGAAGTGACTTCAGTGGGCTTGGCTCCAAGCTGTGGTTTGGTTCCAGTCTGCCCCACCTGTTTCTCATCCTTTTTGGACCATTCCTGAGGGTTCCACTTCCTCCTCCTAATTTTTTTTTCCTGCATTGCTTCAACCAGACCATGCCTTTAGCCTGAGCTGGCTTCACTTTCTACATTGTTAATAGGGTTATCTCTGTAATGTCCGTATAGTCTCATGTAATTCTCCTGAGTCTTTGACTTCTTGCCTGCAGGATGAAGTGTCAGCACCTTAGGGGACACACAAGACCTTTGTGACTTGGTCTCTGTATCTTCCCTTTCCTCTTTCCACTACTCAGTGCCCCGACTCTAATTGCCTCTCATTTCTTATTTTAATGCCTGCCTTCTTTTTTTTTTTTTTTTTATGTTTATTTTTGACACAGAGAGAGAGTGAGTGGGGGAAGGGAAGAGAGAGAGGGAGACACAGAATCTGAAGCAGGCTCCAGGCTCCGAGCCATCAGCACAGAACCCAGTGCGGGGCTTGAACCCACAAGCAGTGAGATCATGACCTGAGCTGAAGTTGGACGCCCAACCAACTCAGCCACCCAGGCGCCCCTCTTTTTTTTCTTTTTTTAATGTTTATTCATTTATTTTGGGGTGGGAGGGGAAGTACAAGGGGGAAAGAGAGGGAGGGAGGGAAGGAGAGAGAGACAAAGACAGGGAGAGAAAGAGAATCCCAAGCAGGCTCCACACTGTCATCTCGGAGTTCAGCGCAGGGCTCGATCTCATGAACCGTGAGATCATGACGGAGCCGAGATCGAGAGTCGGACACTCAGCCGACTGAGCCCCCCAGGCGCCCCTTTAATGCCTACCTTCTGAGGCCTTTGTACTTCTCAGTCTGTCTGCTAGAAGGTCTCCACAATCACTGCACTTCAGATGGACTTCACATAGGCTTTACCTCTTCTATAAAACATAATCCCACCCGAAGGCAGAATTGAGCACTGCCTCATCTAATGTCTCTCATAGCAAGTTTAGTGTCTATTGCTGTAGAGCAAAACACTCCAGCATTTAGCGGCTTAAGTCTAGTTTTATTATCTTTCACAGTTGTGCAGGTTGACTGAGGTCAGCTGTGTGGTTCTGTGACGTCTCCTTTGGGTCCCCCTGCAGTCATAGTCCTATGGCAGTGGAGCTGGAGTCCCCTGGAGGTGTGAGGCAGAGTCTGGGGTGACTGAGCCTTTCTCCTCCCTGCGTGGCTTCTCCAGCTGATCTTTCCAGCCGGGGATCTCGACTTCTTGGATAGCAGCTCCAGGCTTCTGAGAATACAGAAGCAGAAGCCGCCAGACATCCTCCGAGGGGAGGCCGCGGACGGGGACGGTGTCCCTTCTGCCACATTCTGTTGGTTAAAGGGAATCACACAGGGCCAGCCCAGGTTTATTATGGGACAGATCTATATAAGGCCATGGATAATAGAAGGCATGATTGATTCGGGCTATCTTTAGAGATTAGTTATCACACTGTGCCTGATAAATAATTCTGTTGTAATTGTGACGCTACTCTTTAATCATTTCATTACCAAAACGTAAGCTTTCTGCGGGCAGGGCTGTCTTACCCAGGTTTGTATTTCTCAGACCTATCCCAGTGCTTGGTATTATAGGTCCTCAGTAAATGTTTTTGAGTAAAATGAATGAGTCAGTGGTGATAACAAAGTTTCGTATCCGCGATCTTATAATTTTTCTTATTTATAATCAAATAATAAAAATCTTATAATTTTTCTCATTTAAAATCCTATTTTCGGGGCGCCTGGGTGGCGCAGTCGGTTAAGCGTCCGACTTCAGCCAGGTCACGATCTCGCGGTCTGTGAGTTCGAGCCCCGCGTCAGGCTCTGGGCTGACGGCTCGGAGCCTGGAGCCTGTTTCCGATTCTGTGTCTCCCTCTCTCTCTGCCCCTCCCCCGTTCATGCTCTGTCTCTCTCTGTCCCAAAAATAAATAAAAAACGTTGAAAAAAAATAAATAAATAAAATAAAATCCTATTTTCCCCATCGCTTTTAAAAATTTTTGCTTAAATACTGAGTTTTATCTTTTGGGAAAACCTTTAGTCTTTGGGAGGGCTTTGTCCTTAAAGGTAGTAAATGAGGGCTGAAATGTTCATTTTAAAATAAAAAGAATTGTGGTAATATCATTAACTTGTAATTATATTTTGTAAGGCTCGGCTTATTTTCATATTCTAGCAATTTTAATAATTAAATAGAATGTAAGAAAACATGTAAGTAAAATATGAACCAAGATAGTTCCTGGATTTTTAAATAGCCTATTTTCTCATTAGAAATGAAAATGATTCCTTTGCTTGTTACATAGAAGCTTGTATGGAATTGTCTAGTCAGGTAATAGGTAAATATTAAGGGTTAGCCGTGTGCCTACACTGTGCCTGGTATTGTAGGAAAGATGTTGGGGGAAAATACAAGAAGCATAGAGTTCCTTTTCTTGTTGTTTACGTACAACAGAAAGAATTTAGAACGTCTTACCAAAAAACACAAAGATAAATAAAGCCAAGATGAAGCTAACACAAAAATACATGCTATCAGGAAACTACAGATTTCACCTTAATTGTTTTAGCAGCTAACGCAAAACAAGAAACCTAGCTGGTCAGTTATAATTCATACATAGTATTTGTCAGGTTAAAAACAAACCACCTGCTTAGGGATGCACAGCTCTGTCTGATAATCAGACGAGTGAAAAAATTCCTGGCGAGGTTTCCTCATAAAGAAGGCTTTACTGAAATGAACAGTGTCCTTAATCCGCGTTTTTGGATATACATGTTTCTTTAAAATATTCCTTGATGTAAGCCGAAGGTGTAACACCAAATTGTAACTTAATAAAAGCAAATTGAACGGGGTGTGTGTGTGTCTCAAATAGAATAGTCTAAAACCGCAATTCTCTCTCGTTGCTGGCGTGTTCTTCCCACCCTCTGGTCATCTTTTAGATCGTCCCTCAAGTAGGAATTTCTCTAGGGGGCTTTTGCAGATGTCAGAGCCCCCACTTGTAGACGCTTACAGAGCCATGTGCTTGTGTCCTGAAGTTTGAATCTACTCACATACAGAGGCAAATGGTAATAAAGGCCCCACATTTCAGTTCTTTATTTTGTAACTCTAGTAATTTTTGCCTGAAAAAAAAAAATTAAAGCAGATAGACGTAAAGATTCTTCCTACCTTGCCCTTAAAATTAAAACGTCATAGGTTTCTAATTCAAGAGGGGAACTGAGCTTGCAGTCAGCCTTCTATCTCTCTCCCAGTTCAAGTGACTGTAAGAAAATACAAAAGAGAATAAATCCCTTCATGGAAAGAGAGGAAGGGAAATGGATTGGAAGCCAACAGTGTGGAAAAGGGACAGAGCAGTTGAAAGTGTGCTGGTAATGAAAGCAAGCAGATGACTGGAGCCCAGAGTCCAGAGCCTGGGGGCTGCGGGGGTGGGCGCCGCCTTCCCTGCGGGGGCGGGGCGCGAACAGCCCCCGCGCAGTTCGAGGCCCTCGAGGCCCGGATGGTAGTGGGGATGGGGGGAAATGAGAAGGTGAGCTACAACATGGGAGTCAAATTTAAAACTGGCTTACAGACTACATCCTTGGCCAGCTCTTGCAGACTAACTGCCGGTGACGACCTCGGGACAGGCTCCTCTTTAAATGAACGGAGCAAACTGCCTGGGACAGCTCAGGGACGCTAGAGTAATGGCGTGAGGCGGCCCCTGCCCCAGCTCCTTTCCCACTCCCATGCAAGGTGCCGGTCGGCAAGCCCCCACGTACAGAGCTCTCAGCTGGCCCGTTCATTTGGGGGATGGTTTTAGCTGGAAAACAGGCCCATTTACAGACGCAGAGAAAGCCTGCCTCTAGAATTCCAAACTGGAATCAACCACTGGGCATTTGACATGTGAGGAAAATGAGAACATGAACGACAAAGACCGAAACAGATGATCCTGGAGGAAGTAGATCATTCAGGAAATGGAAAGGAACCTTAAAAACATTGGTTATGGGGCGCCTGGGTGGTGCAGTCGGTTAAGCGTCCGACTTCGGCCAGGTCACGATCTCGCGGTCCGTGAGTTCGAGCCCCGCGTCGGGCTCTGGGCCGACGGCTCGGAGCCTGGAGCCTGTTTCCGATTCTGTGTCTCCCTCTCTCTCTGCCCCTCCCCCGTTCATGCTCTGTCTCTCTCTGTCCCAAAAATAAATAAAAAACGTTGAAAAAAAAATTAAAAAAAAAAACATTGGTTAATAGCATCTTGGAGACTTGACATTTTTGCATCCATAAAACAGACATGATGCTGTGGAGGTGAAAAAGGACAACTAGGAAGCAAGAATTCTTAGAAATGTGAGCATGTGATTGCTGGGAAGAAAAACAGAAGGGCCGGAAGACAACAGCAAGGAGATCTTCTAAAACAGAGGAAAATAGCGGACATAAAATAACGAAGCAACGTAAAAATAAATAGCTAACGTTTGCCGAGGCTAAGTATTTGTCAGGCACTATGTAAAACACTTCACGTATTGTAATTTCTACTAATCCTCACGTGCACGTTATGAAGGGGAGACTGTCACTCTCCTCTCTTTGCAGAAGGGAGCACCACTGATGGTAGTTTGTTTAAAGTCACATGGCTGGCAGGTGGTGGCACAGGCCCAGACCCAAGCCATCTCTTCCTGAGGCCACACAGATAAAACGGCGCTCACCTGGTGGGCATGACAGTCTAGCACTGGAGGCAGACAGTGCAGAAAGGGGGTGTTGATGTTAGACAGCTTTTGTGTTTCCTCGTCTTCTAAATGCAGGGAACAGCACCTGCCTTCCTTGTGGGAGGATTACATGAACTGGCACCTGTCCCATGGCAGGCACTCAACAAATGTTCATTTTCTCTCTTCCTTTTGTTCATCCCTTTCCCCTCGACTGTAAGTGATTGTGCCTTACTTGGTTTTTAATTCCTTGTGCTCTTCACAAAGCGTGGCATGTAACTTTAAGCTAAATAGTATAAGGGTAATACAGAATGTTGACTTGAGTCTCTAAAAGGAGGTTTTTGGAAAAAAAATATATATATATTTTAAGTTTATTTATTTTGGGGAGAGAAAGAGGAGGGGAGGGGCAGGGAGAGAGAGGGAGAAACAGAATCCCAAGCAGGCTCCGTGCTGTCAGTGCGGAGTCCAATGGGGCTCGAACTCATGGAGCTGTGAGATCACGACCTGAGCCGAAATCAAGAGTCAGACACTTAACCGACTGAGCCCCCCAGGCGCCCCAGAAAAAAAAAAAAATACGGTATTTTGAAACGGTGTAATCCTGAAACACAGCAGCCTTCACTGTCAAGATTGAGCTATGGAGGAGGATGAGCACGAGCAGCCTCCACCTGGGATAGTTGTAAGCTCGGTGATGCTGTAAGGGGAGCGCCGGTGTTTGGTTGTGGCTAGAGGCTGCGGGGAGGTGAGGGGCTAGCGGTTCACCTTGGGTGGTGACTACGGACATGGGAATGAAAGGAGAGGAACTGGAAAGCCAGAGGGTAGGGACATGAAATAGAGCCTCCCTTCTTTGCGGCCTCCCGGGGCATAGAAGGTTCTGAAAAATGTTAACAGGTTTTCCTGTTTTAGGACTTGGGGCCCAGGAATATACGTGTAATAAGCATTGTAACGTTTTTAGTATCTCTCAAATGCAGTTGTTTTTAATGCCGTACTTCTCCCCTCGGCTTTCCTGCATGTGGTTGGGAACTGGACAGTCCGTGCAGGGTCTCTGAGGAGCCACAACAGGGGCCTAGAGTTGATATGTAGACGCTCCCGGATAGTTCAACAAGAACTGCGCAGGCCCTCACTGAGAATCGTATGCTTTATTCGCAGTTCTATAAAGCTGATCTATCTAGCGATCTGGCAGTTAGCAGCAGCAAACTGGGAGGAGGCAGTATTGGACTGATAGTGTTTTGAGAGAACATTGGACCTAAATACCCAAAAGCACATTACAGGGGTCATTTAAGATATTATTAAATTGTTTATTCCTCCAAAGCCCCAGTGATCGTCTGTGGGCATTTTGCTAATTTGGAAATAATAATAAAAGGTTAAAAGATGCCCAGAATAACAAGACACCATTATCAGCAAATACATGAATGTTTGACCCCTAGAGGTATGAACCTCAGCTATCCGTAGATTTGTTTAAATGAACGTCCTTTGATGACGGAAAGATAAGTGAACGATTCCTGTCCTGAGCTGCTAAAAGACCTCTGAAAATTTGGCTTAAGAGGGAGGAGTCTGTCTTGTGATCTTCACTTCAGTTTTGTCTGTAAAATGGACACACTGCCTTACTGAGGACTGAGTAAGAATAAAATGAGATGATGTACGTGCAAAGGCCCTGTAGCCCTGCAAAGTTGGGTGTAAATTTCAGGTGGTTTTTCAGTGTGCTCATTATCTTTGAAAATATTCCTCAGAGGTTTCACGCTGGTGGATTGCTTCTCTAAAATACTAATGGCCATCTCTGTAATTTCCCATTTGCTTTCCAGATTTCTGTATTCAGATGAAGTTCAAATTGGCCCAGAGACGGTTATGACCACTCTTTATACTGCTAAGAAATATGCAGTCCCAGCCTTGGAAGCACACTGTGTGGAATTTCTCACCAAACATCTTAGGGCAGATAATGCCTTTATGTTACTTACTCAGGTAAGTAAATGTAGCTAAGGTCGGTATCCTCATAACTACATGAGTATTAAGTATTTCCTGGAGAATTCTAGATTAACTTAAAGTATATGTAATTATTTTTACGGTACCATTCAGGGAAGTATATCAGATTCATATGATTTTAGAAAAGCAAATTAGAGTCAATACAGTATCATGTAAGAAACTGAGGCTTTATGTAAGCAGGCTACTGTGACTCAAAGTCACACGGATGTTTAGGATTGGAATTGGGATCCAGTTTGTTCCTGCTGCGATTGAGCATGTGATAGCATAGGGTTTTCTGGACGTCTTTTGTCTCAATTTTTGTTGGATCTGGACTTTTTAAGTCCAGATAAGTTCCAAGGTTTACTGTCTTTGTACTTAATCTGAAAGCTTGGAGGAATTAGAATTTCAGGTTTATGTGAAATGTTCTTTCTCTGATATTTAGAAGTTTCCACTAAATACAGTACACATGCAGAAAATTACACATTATCTTAAGCACTCAGTCTGATGAATTTTTACAAACTGAACACATCTGTGGAACTATTAGCCAGTCTATATCGTACTATTTAGCATTTGTTAAACGCCTGTAATCTGAGCGTTACTTCAGATATAAATAAATCACTTGTTTTTCTTTTTAGACCAAGTTATAATACCCTTGTATGAATTGTTTAAAAAGTTCCAAGCCAGCCTATACCTTGTGCTAAGGGTTGAATTGTTTCTCCAAAATTTATGTGTTGAAATCCCAGTTCCCAGAACCTCAGAATGTGATCTTATTTGGAGATAGGGTCTTTACAGAGGTAAGCAAGTTAAAATGAGGAGAAAACAGTTGTAAGCTGATAATATATAATCCTGTTGACTATTAGTGCTGGAACCGGTCACAGATGTCCCCTAGTTCACCTCTTTCATTTTCCAACTGGAAAACTCAAACCTGGGCCAATGGACTACCTGCCCAAAGGCTCCCAGCAGGCTGGCTGGGGCCGGGGGCCAGAGCTCGGGTTGCCCGGCTCTGCGTCTGTTCTGTCATATGGAAGTTGTATGATGGCACCTTTTGTTGCTGTTGTTTGTTCAGTCATCTGTCAACAAATATTTGAGGTTAGGGAAGAAAGAGCACACCGATGTCACCTCGTGGACATAATCGCCGAACTCCATTCTGGACATGGTGCGCCAGACACTAAGCTAGTCACTTTGCGTGTATTATCACAGTTAGCCCGCGTTGCAGCTCTGTGGTGCTATTTACTGTTGTCCCCATTTTATCAACGTTTTTTTTATTTATTTTTTTTTGGGACAGAGAGAGACAGAGCATGAACGGGGGAGGGGCAGAGAGAGAGGGAGACACAGAATCGGAAACAGGCTCCAGGCTCCGAGCCATCAGCCCAGAGCCTGACGCGGGGCTCGAACTCACGGACCGCGAGATCGTGACCTGGCTGAAGTCGGACGCTTAACCGACTGCGCCACCCAGGCGCCCCTGTTGTCCCCATTTTAAAGATGAAGCAATGGAAGTGTAAAGGGGTAAATATCTTACTTCACATTAGACAGCAGGTGGTAAACCTGAGATCCCAACCTTCAACCAGTCGTTCTTAAGGTGTGGTGATCCTGATAGTAAGGATGATAGCAGAATGTCTTGAGTGGTGATGGTGTCAGGACCTTGCATTAATTCATTTAATCTTCTACAGTAACTTTGGGAGGGGTAGGTGTTCTAGGTTTTCTTATTGTCCCCACTTAACAGGTAAGGAGACAGAGGCAGAAATATGAATCAATTTGACCAAGGTCATAGACCTGTTAAGCAGCATATCCTTGCATTTCCCCCTCTTTTGAGTTTGTGATGAAAATCGATTATGGAAGTTGATATTCCTAAGATTCTTTATCGTCCAAGGGTTTTAAGGTATGTGGAGGGGATCACTTAATTGCTTTTATTTTAAAAGCTTATGGAAAAATTCAGAAACCAATGAATTAAACTCTGACAATTAAAATACGGTTTCTAGTTCCGCAGGTCCAAGGTGAGACCTAAGAGTCTGCATTTCTCATGAGCTTTCAGATGATGCCAGTGCTTCTGGACCACACTTTGAGTAGTAAGGGTTAACAGCTGTCACTACGAGAAAGAAAAGGAGCTTTTCAGCGTGTGGTTGGTCTGAGAACCCAATTTTACTGCACATTTTTCACTGGTGGGGTCATGTGAATTAGCCCACGAATTGTCATGTGAAGTTCTTCTTCCTGCCAAGCGAGTCATTTGCACTGAGCCTGTCAATTACTTGAGAGGACCTTTGCCAGCTTCATGCTGAAACAGGAGGCCAGTGTGCTGTACCAGCACGAGTGAGACCGGGAAGAGACGCTTGTTCGGAAGTGATATTTTTTTCAGAGATGATGCCAGACTCAAACTAAATTTTGAGAAGGATGTATTTTACTCTAAGTAGCAACAATAGATTCCCTAGGAAACTTGATACTGCCTGTGTAACTGAAGAGTCACTGAAATGCTGCTGTTCTGAATAAAATAATTTTTATAAAAATTGTTTTTCTTAGAGTGAAAGATCAATTTTTGCATGAACACTGGAAATATAGTTGGGTTGGCCGGTTAAAATACCTGCCAGTTAAAATGTCTAGAATTTCTTTTTTTAAAATTTTTTTTTTTTCAACGTTTTTTATTTATTTTTGGGACAGAGAGAGACAGAGCATGAACGGGGGAGGGGCAGAGAGAGAGGGAGACACAGAATTGGAAACAGGCTCCAGGCTCCGAGCCATCGGCCCAGAGCCTGACGCGGGGCTCGAACTCACGGACCGTGAGATCGTGACCTGGCTGAAGTCGGACGCTTAACCGACTGCGCCACCCAGGCGCCCCGAAAATGTCTAGAATTTCATTTGATAAAAATGTGTTTTTCATATTTTAAAAATTCATTAGACTGTGATCCTAGACTGGATCCTATTCTAGGAGGAAAAGTGTTATAAAGAATTGGGTCAGTTGGCAAAACTGAAATACAGTAGATGAGATAAAAATATTGTATGGTTATTTATCAAAGTTAATTACTATGGTTATATAAGAAATATTCAAGTATTTAAGGGTAAGGGCTGTGGTGCTGTAATTTATTCTTGAATAGTTCACCTCAAATATACAGACACTCACTATACGTTGTCTGTTTTCTTATACATTATTTTCCCATTTATATATACATATATATGCATACATATATGTGTATATATATATATATATAATGTGTGTGTGTGTGTGTGTGCACGCCTGTGTGTGTATAGAGAGCACAAATGATAAAGAGGTGAAATATTAGATAAATAACATTTAGATAGGTAAATCTGGGTAAAGGGTATATGGTGTTCTTTTTACTTGCATCTTTTTTGCAAATTTGAAATTATTTCTAAATTAAAAACATTTTAAGGGAAAATAACAAGGAATAGAGTTAATTTTATTCTACTAAATACAGATTTTATATTATTTTTTTGGAAAATTTTGACTAAGCAAATTAATATAAGCCCAATATATAATCTAAGAAGAACATTAAAAACAATTTTTTTTAAGTTTATTTGTTTATTTTGGGAAAGAGAGAGAGAGAGTGGGGGACCGGGACAGAGAGAGAGAAAGAGAGAGAGAATCCCAAGCAGGCTCTGCACTGTCAGTGCAGAGCCCAACACGGGGCTCGAACCCATGAACTACGAGATTACGACCGGTGCCAAAATCAAGAATCAGATGCTTAACTGACTGAGCCACCCAAGGGCCTCAAGAAGAGCATTTTCAGACATGTTTGAGTATTGCATAATTTTAGGAAATGTCCTACTGACTTAAAAATATATGCATATTTTATACGTGTAAGTACAGTTACATATCATCTGTAATGTGTGTATCTATTTTAAATTCATTCCAGTGTGTTTATTGCTGTCTTTTCTCCCCCATAAAACACAAGATAACTCTTTAGTTTAGGGATGTTTGTTAATATAATAGGTCAGTAGCACCTGAGTTATTGAATCCTTTGAAAATGAATTTTACTTTACAAATAAGAGTCATCAGCCATGCCAAATAATGGTTAATTAATTGCATTATTGCCAGCATGAATATCTGTGTGCGTCTTGTGTTTGTCCATACTGTTAAATGTAAATGGACCTGATACTAGGCCAGAATGAAAGCTTGGTCACTGGCACACCTATCATCACATCTGTTTTCAGTGTTACAGTTTTTTAAGTCTCATTTGAGTTTGGATACTCCCACCCCTTCCCCGATGCCTGGCTTTTAAACTTGGGTTGTTTTTTTTTTTTTTTTTTTTTTTAATTATAATGCGCATCCTGATTAATCACATATTATAAGCTTGGCTTCTGAATTCTTAAAGCCGAGATTAGCTTTATTGGAATCATACAGTATATATTTTTTTGCTCAGTTTATACTATGGCTTCTTTTGTTTGTCATTGTGTTTGTGCGTTTCACTCATATTATTGTATGTAGTTGTAGATCATCCTCACTGTCGTATAAGATTGTCGTGTGTCTATTATTTGCTTTTCAGTTGTTGGCCTGCTGTTTGCTTAGGTTCCCAGAGCTTTCGTGTTCTGAAATTCCTGTACTTCATTCTCTCCCCACATCAAGACAGAAAATGGAAGAAAATAAATCTGTTTGTACTGTATGCTTGACAATTGGTATAACTTAGTGACAGTATCCTACAACTCGGATTTAATAATGACTCTGCAGCATGACTAGCCAGATCATATTAGGCAAGTCAGCACACCTTTCTAAGCCTGTTTCCACATCTGGAAAATGGGATAATCATGTCTGCCTTATCTAACCTAGAGCGTTTGTTAAGGATCAAAATAAGTAATGTATAAGAAACCAGGCAGTGTGTGTATATGAGCAGATGGAAAGGAAAATAACAGGTCATCAGTGTGTATTTGTTATCTAAGCGGAGCATTTGTGCTCTTAGCTTTTCATTTCTGATTGTGGAAGGGAAACTTTTAAGAATATATACACATTATAATGGTATTTTAAGTTGGTGTTTTTACATAATTACCAATTGTAACTTTACAGCATTAACTGAATATGTACTGTCTAAAAGTAAGATAACTACGAGAATAAAATAACTGTCTCTCTGTATGTTTAGGCCCGATTATTTGATGAACCTCAGCTGGCTAGTCTCTGCCTGGACACGATAGACAAAAGCACGATGGATGCGATAAGTGCAGAGGGCTTTACTGATATCGATATAGGTGAGTCCTCCAGGATTCCAACTGTGCCGTTTATTTAATTTACTTTTGTAGTGTTTATTTTTGAGAGAGAGAGAGCTAGCAGGGGAGAGGAGAGAGAGGTGGGGACACAGAGGATCTGAAGCAGACAGCCCGATGTGGGGCTCGAACTTGCAAACCGTGAGATCATGACCTGACCTGAAGGCATATGTTCAACCGACCGAGCCCCCCAGGTGCCCCCAGATCATACGGTTTAAATACAGTAACACCTTAACAGTCACCCTTTCTGGTGAATGGGCTGTTTTTAAAATAGTGGTTTTTCCAAATTAAATAAGTCTACATTTAAAAATTTTTGCTTTCTTTATTTTGGTGATAAATTCTACGTTATCACCTTTTACAAAATGTCAAATCAAATAAATATTCACTGGGGTGCCTGTGTGGCTGGCTCAGTGGTTGAGTGGAACTGTCTGTTGTTGGTGCAGAGCCCACTTCTGATCCTCTGTCCCCCTCTCTCCCTGACCCTTCCCCCCTCAACAAAAATAAACATTCAAAAATAAATAAATAAATATTCACTGAATGCACCATGTGCACAGCATTATAGTAGGATCATTTCAGAAAAACAAAGAAGAGGGGCACCTGGGTGGCTCAGTCAGTTGAGCATCTGACTCTTGATTTCAGCTCAGGTCATGCTCTCATGGTTTGTGGTTCAAGCCCCACATTGGGCTCCACACTGTCGGTGGAGCCTGCTTGGGATCCTCTCTTTCCCTCTCTCTGCTCCCCCCCAGCTCCCCGCCCAATCAGTCAGTCAGTCAATGAGTAAACGAACGTTGTTTTAAAATGTTTATTTATTTTTGAGAGGGAGAGAGACAGAGTACAAGTGGGGGAGGGCAGAGAGAGAGGGAGACAACAGAATCCGAAACAGGCTCCAGGCTCTGAGCTGTCAGCACAGAGCCCATCGCGGGGCTTGAACTCACCAACTGTAAGATCATGACCTGAGCTGAAATTGGACACTTAACCGACTAAGCCACCCAGGAGCCCCAACCAACAAGCATTTTGAAAAATTATTTAAAAAAAATACGAAGAGGAGTAAGATGTGATTTTTCTTAAGGAAACTATGATCTAATTGGAGAATCAAGGAACAAGCATGTAAAAATTAAGATTTAATAGAAAAATCTGGATAACATACAGTAAAATGTGATTTTTACCTTTTCTAAGCTACACATATAGAAAGTAATTACTCTTCAAATCCAAAATATGGAGGGATTACCTCAAATTGAGTAGTGTTATGAAAGTCTTGACAGGAGATTCTGCCATGGGCCCTAAAGAATGGGTAGTATTTGGGGATTGAAGAGAGGGCGACATTCGAAGCAGGTGGAGCCCCATGAGGAAGTGTGTGTGAGATCGAGGCAGGGTAAACCAGGTTGTACATTAAATACATTTGGTGTATCCTTTTATAACCACATCCCATCTGATGAGGCTGGGGAGTCTGAATGTTGTTATTGCAAGAGAGGAGACCGCTAATCAAGGCCTATGGCTTTAAATATTCTCTTCATCATGATGAACATAAAATATATATTAGTTATCTGTTGTGTATTATTATGTTATTATCTGTCTTGCCAGTAGACAGGAAAAAGTATGGGCAGGGAAAACACCCACATTTTAAAAGCTTTGGCCTCGGTATGGCACCCTCATTTTGGCTCTTACTTCATTGTCTAGGATTCAATAACATTATCCCACTTAAATTCAGAGGAAGCTAGGAGATACAAGCCACATCTCAAGAAGAAGAGAAAACAGATGTTTTGTAAACAGCCAGTACTCACTGCCTGTCTCTGTCTGTACCTGACCTTGTCTTCTCTCACTCTCCCCATTATTCACTGTGTTTCATAAACACTAGCCAGGGTTATTTCTATTTTAAGCCTTTGTGTTTACTATTCCCACGAATTGGAATCCTTTTGCCTTGAATCTGTATGTGGCTTCCTCCTTTTAATCATTCTGATACCAAGTTAGTTGAGACCTGAGAGAGGCTGTCCCAGACCTTAGTCAAAGTAGATACCATGTTCCCCTAAACAATCCTTTTCTGTTACTCTGATTTATTTTACTCACAGTAGGTTTCACTATCTGAAATTCTTAAGTAGGTATTTTTGTATGTGTCTGTGTATTTGCCTGTGTATGTTTATGATGGTTATCTACCTTCCCCACCTAGATTGTAAGCTTTTTTTTTCTTTTAAGATTTTATTTCTCAGTAATCTCTACACCCAGCATGGGGCTTGAATTTAAAACCCCGAGATCAAGAATCACGTGCTTTACCGACTGAACCAGCCAGGCACCCTGATTGTAAACTCTTTGAAGGCAGGGACTTTGTTGGGTTACCACTGTATTTGTAACACTAAAGACAATAGAACATAGTACCTGTTCAGTTAGTATTTGTTGACCAACTGGACTGTGTCTAGAATGTTTCCTTTCCTTCCCACCTTGGCTAGTTCTCACTCATCCTTTTTTTTTTTTTTTTTTTTTTTTCATGTTTATTTATTTTGAGAGAGAGAGAGACAGAGCATGAGCAGGGGAGGGACCGAGAGACAGGAAGAGAGAGAATCCTAAGCAGGCTCCACGTTGTCAGTGCAGAGCCGAATGGGGCTCGAACTCACTAACCGTGAGATTATGACCTGAGCTGAAATCAAGAGCCGGACACTTAACCGATTGAGCCACCCAGGCGCCCCTACTTCTCACTCATTTTTAATGTCTTGGCTAAAATTATACTTCTGCAGTGACTTCTTTCTTAAGAATTGACACCCTGCCCTCCTCCATGACATTTAGTGTATTCTGTTATAACCACATCCCATTGTGAGTTTGTCTGTCTATTGCACTGTACCTCGGGAAGGATGTACAATCATCTTGCATTAATTATCCTGAAGGGTGGGGGCTAGATTGGGTCGTCCCCACTATACATAATATCCACTGACTGGATGTTTGAGAGCCCCAGGCACTGCCCACGTTGCTGGGACACATTGCTTAATCCTAATTTTCTTCCCCTAGGGGGTTGTCACTCCATTTGCAATTCGGTTTATGTTTGAAATAGCATTGCTTGCATCTGCGAGTTGTGTTGTAAATAGCTCCTATGTTAGGCGTGCCATTGGAGCCTGGGGGTCTTGAAGTAGGTGCCTTGTGCAGTGTAAATACTCAAAATATTTGTTGATTTGATTTGATTCACCATTGCTTATATTAAAATCTAGTCTTGATTATGTGTACAAAACATAATCTTAGCTGTTTTTATGATCTTTACTGGGCTCTCAGCTGTAATTTCTTACTATAACATCTGCCAATAGAAGACCTGTGTGTTTCCACACCATAGTCCAGTTTGCTTCAAGTGTACTTGTGAAAAATTGGGATGAAAGAGAAGTCTAGGAGCTGAGAGAAAGAAGGTTGGGCCATGCTTTAGGAGCTTTTTTTTTTTTTTTTTTTTAATGTGTGTTTGTTTGCTTATTTAAAGAGAGAGAGCTCACAGTAGGGTCAGAGAGAGGGAGAGAGAATCCCAAGCAGGTTCCACATTGTTAGCACAGAGCCTGATGCAGGGCTTGAGCTCACAAACCATGAGATCATGACCTGAACTGAAATCAAGAGTCAGATGCTCAACTGACTGAGCACCCAGACACCCCAGGAGCTCTTTTTATAGTTTTAGATTCTAGAGAAGCTTTTTCTCCTCTGGGATTTGAATATACGTTCTGGAGGGATGTGCTTCCTCCAGAGAGATGCTGTTTCTCTCTTAGAGCTTTTTGCTAAAGGAAGAAGGTACTGTGTCACATTGATAGAAAAAAGCAAATTTACATTATGCCAAGGCCAGTATAATGTGTTTTTTCCCCTGCTGATATGTTAAGGTTCTTTGTTTACCTTTACTGAAGTTTATTAGCATACAAAGTAGAGATATGTGGATCCAAAGTTGTCTGTTTTCCCACTGAATGATTAATTTTGGTCAGTGTATATTCCTAATCCTACAGAATATTGAGGTATATTGGTTTACATTCATTTACCTGTGGAAAAGCTTTATGGAACTGTACTCTGTATTCATCTGCTTAGCTACCAGAGAAGGAAAAACTTGATTTAAAAAAAAATTATGTATAACCTACTCATTTTTAACATAATGTTGAGCCCCTGTGCTGACATCTGCTCGAATGATAGCTGTGGTTCAATACTGACCAAGTGTTTGGATGTAGTATGAATGTGTAGACCATTACGGAATCGAATTTTTTTTAAATAAATTTTTCTTAGATGTGTATTACTGGGTAATTTAAGCACAGTGAATGTATGTAAGTACGGCATCCTCATTTTTATTGGAATCCTGTGATTATTAAGTGTCGTTATTATGAGTATCAGTTATTGTATTAGCGAAGCCCTCAGGCCTCTGACGTGTTTTTTTGTTTGTCTTGGGTTTTCAGTCTTCCTCTTCAGAAAGACTCTTTGGACTGTGATGCTTTTCAAGCACTTCCATCTATTTGTCACACATTCCCTCTCTCCTCTGTCTCTGTTTGGGTGCAGCCTGTCGTTTTGTTCTGGTCTGTTGGCCTCTATGGCCTGTTTCTGGACTTCCTGCTTTTGGTCTACTATAGAAAAGCTGAGCGGATTCGAGTTTTGCATCTGATTAAAGGAGAAAGGTTCTGAGTGAGGGCCTGAGTTCTGGGCAGGATGTTTATGCTTGGACGTCAGATAGGGATTTCACACTTCACATGTCCCAAACGAAACTCCAGATCCCCCTCTCACCATCCCCCAAGGCCGCCTCTGTAGGCTTTCCCATCTCAGTTGATGCCACTGTCGTCGGTCCGTTGCTTAGACTATAAACCCGGGAATTGCCCTTGACTCCTATCACCCCCGGTATTCAGTCTGTTAGGACATCACACTGAGTCCTCCTTCAGAGTATATCCTGAATCTGATGGTTTTTCACCACTTCCTCCTGGTCCAGGCCGTCATCACCTCTGATGTGGATCAGAGCAGGAGCCTTCTAACTGATCTCATTTCCACTCTGACCTCCACTAGAGTCTCCTCTCAACATGGCTGCCAGCGTGATCCTTCTAGAACATAAAATGTCACAGCTCAGAATCCTCCAGGGGTTCGTTCTCCTTTGTACTCAGAGTAAAAGCCAGATGATTGACAGGGTACTATAAGATTGTACCCCATTTTCCTCCATTTCTGGCCTCCTTGCCTACCACTTTTCCCTCTTGCCCACTGCAGTCTAGCCACACTGGCCCCCTGGCTTGGTCCTCACACATGCCAGGCACACTTTGATGGGAGAGCCGTCACACTGGACATGCCAAACACTTCTGGCTAGGCCTCTGGCTGACTCCCCCATACCGTATCCCCGTCAAGTCTTGGCTCAGACGAGCTGCCCAAGCCGCCCTGTTTTTTTTATTTATTTATTTATTTATTTATTTATTTATTTATTTATAAACAATTTTTTTTTTTTTAATGTTTATTTTTGAGAGGGACAGAGACAGAATGCAAGTGGGTTAGGGGCAGAGAGAGAGGGAGACACAGAAGCAGAAGCAGGCTCCAGGCTCTGAGCTGTCAGCACAGATCCTGACGTGGGGCTCGAACTCATGAGCTGTGAGATCATGACCTGAGCTGAAGTTGGACGCTCAACCGACTGAGCCATCCAGGTGCCCCAAAGCCATCCTGTTTTAAACTGCATTTGGGGGGCGCCTGGGTGGCGCAGTCGGTTAAGCGTCCGACTTCAGCCAGGTCACGATCTCGCGGTCCGTGAGTTCGAGCCCCGCGTCGGGCTCTGGGCTGATGGCTCGGAGCCTGGAGCCTGTTTCCGATTCTGTCTCCCTCTCTCTCTGCCCCTCCCCCGTTCATGCTCTGTCTCTCTCTGTCCCAAAAATAAATAAAACACGTTGAAAAAAAAAATTTAAAAAAAATAAAAATAAAAAAAAAAATAAACTGCATTTGGGATTCCTCTCACCCTACGGTCTGTCCTACACTTAGCATCTAACTTGTTAAATCTATTTATGTTTAATGTTAACCCCCACTAGAATGTAAGCTCCATAAAGGCAAGGGACTTATTTTTAACTTTTTATTCAGTGATGTATCCTTAGCATCTAGAACAGTGCCTGACACACAGTGAGTGCTTAATAAAGAATATTTGGGGAACGAATGAATGGTTATCTGTAGTCTTTATAGATTTATGTATGTCACTAATTTGAAGCCCTTTTCTCAGACTTACAATTAATCTTACTAAATGGCACAAATATACAAGGAGATACTGTACCTAAGCTTCCACGTATGGTAAAGAAAAAGTTGAATATTAACTTCATAGCAATTATTTAAACTCTTTTTTTTAATAAAACTTTTAACGTTTTTTTTTGAGAGGAAGCGAGAGCACATGAGCGAGGGAGGGCCAAAGAGAGAGGGAGACACAGAATCCGAAGCAGGCTCCAGGCTCTGAGCTGTCAACATAGAGCAAAACGTGGGGCTTGAACTCACGAACTGTGAGATCATGACCTGAGCTGAGGTCGGATGCTTACCTGACTGAGCCACCCAGATGTCCCCTAAACTCTGTTTTGTTTTGTTTTTTAATGTTTATTTTGAGAGAGAGAGAGAGAAAGACAAGTGCGTGAGCAGGGGAGAGGCAGAGGGAGGGAAAAAGAGAGAATCCCAAGCAGGCTCTGTGCTGTCAGTGCAGAGCCTGACATGGGACTTGATCTCATGAACCGTGAGGTCACGACCTGAGCCGATATCAAGAGTCGGAAGCTTAACCAAATGAGCCACCCAGGCACCACACTTTATAGCACTGTTTTAAAGAAAATTTTGCTGTTTAATTGTTTTCATTCTTTGATATTTTTAAGTATAGGGGCTGTAGTTTTAAGTATCTAATCTCCTTTTTTATTTATTTATTTATTTATTTATTTAAAAAAAAATTTTTTTTTTTAACGTTTATTTATTTTTGAGACAGAGAGAGACAGAGCATGAATGGGGGAGGGTCAGAGAGAGGGAGACACAGAATCCGAAACAGGCTCGGGGCTCTGAGCTGTCAGCACAGGGGCCCGATGCGGGGCTCGAACTCACGGACTGCGAGATCGTGACCTGAGCCGAAGTCGGCGCTCAACCGACTGAGCCACCCAGGCGCCCCTCTAATCTCCTTTTTTAATTGAGATTTGAAAACTGAATGTAAGTCTGTTTGTTGGTGTTTTGTTAAAGATCAAAATATTCCTAATTTGATTTATTCTTGTATTTTCCCTGTAGACACACTCTGTGCCGTTCTGGAAAGAGACACACTTAGTATTAGAGAGAGTCGACTTTTTGGAGCCGTTGTACGATGGGCAGAAGCGGAATGTCAAAGACAACAATTGCCTGTGACTTTTGGAAACAAACAGAAAGTTCTAGGAAAAGCACTGTCCTTGATCCGGTTTCCACTGATGACCATTGAAGAGTTTGCAGCAGGTAGGGCTATAACTTGACCAAAATCTATGTGAAACTATGCCAACAGGCAGTCAGCCAGCAAAAGAGGGAAAGAAGCTGGTACTTACTGAGCTCTAGTCACATGACACATGGAGGTGTGTGTAATTTCCTTTACTTCTGGTAGCCCTTCAAGATAATATTGTAAGTTAGTTATTTATTTTGATATGTGCACTAGGTTCTTCTTTTTTGGGTGGGGGCTATAGTGTGCTCAAGTGTTACGTTAGTCTCTGGGGTACAGGTGGTGATTCTGTTCTACGGGGCTGTATGCTCACCGCAAGTGTAGCCGCCCGTCACCACCTAAGACTACTACGGTATCATGGACTATATTCCCTGTGCTGTTACTTTTTATTCCCATGATTTGTTCATCCCATAACTGACGGCCTGGGCCTCCAACTCTCCTTCAGCCGTTTACCCCATCCTCCCACCCCTTTCCCCCTGGTAACCATCAGTGTGTTCTCTGTAGTTTCTTGGTTTGCCTCTCTCTTCTCACCCTTATGGTCATCTGTTTCCTAAATTCCACATAGGAGTGAAATGATATATTTATCTTTCTCTGACTGACAAACTTCACTTTAGCTCCACCCATGTTATTGCAAATGGTAAGATTGCATTCATTTTTATGACTGAGTAATATTCCATTGGGGGTGTGTGTGTGTGTGTGTGTGTGTGTGTGTGTGTACACGTCCGTACGTACATACATACGCACCACATCTTCTTTATCCATTCATCAATTGATGGACACTTGGGCTGTTTCCATATCTTGGCTGTTGTAGGTAATGCTGCTATACACATAGGGGTGCATGAATCCCTTTGAATTAGGGTCTTTGTATTCTTTTTTTTTTAGTGTCTTTGTATTCTTTGGGTAAATACCTAATAGTGTGATTGCTGGATCGTAGGGTAGTTCTATTTTTAAATTTTTGAGGATCCTCCATACTGTTTTCCATAGTGGCCGCCCCAGTTTGCACTCCCACCAACAGTGCAAGAGGATTCCTTTTTCTCCACATTTTTGCCAACACCTGTTATTTCTTGTGTTGTTGATTTTAGCCATTCTGGTGATACCTCGTAGTTTTGATTTGCATTTCCCTGATGATGAGTGATGTTGAGCCTCTTCATGTGTCTCTTGGCCATCTCTGTGTCTTCTTTCGACAAATGTCTGTTCATGTCTTCTGTATCTTAAACTTAAAATAAAGGAAATCATACATACAGTATGTGCTCTTTTGTATATGGCTTTTTCTTTTTTTAAAGTTTATCTTTAAGAGAGAGTGTGTAAGTGAGTGGGGGAGGGGCAGAGAGAGCGGGAGGGAGAGAGAATTCCAAGCAGGCTCTGTGCTGACTGATGTGGAGCTCCAGCTCACCCACTGTGAGATCATGAACTGAGCCGAAATCAAGAGTTGGATGCTTAACCGACTGAGCCACCCAGGCACCCCTGGCTTTTTTCTCTTAACGTTATGTCTGTTAGATTCATCCTTGAGGTAGTGTTTTCACTGTTGTATAATCTGTCATAGGAATGTGCCATGATTTATTTATGCATTTTACTGTTGTTGAACATCTGGGTTGTTTCTCTTTGGTGGCCATTAAGAACATTCTTGTACATGTCACTTAGGAGACATATGTAAA
Source organism: Neofelis nebulosa (assembly GCF_028018385.1). Taxonomy (NCBI): domain Eukaryota; kingdom Metazoa; phylum Chordata; class Mammalia; order Carnivora; family Felidae; genus Neofelis; species Neofelis nebulosa. The sequence continues at coordinate 4,273,112 of NC_080788.1, forward strand.
CATTGCCGTTGCATGCCAAATCTTGCCATTTGCACCTACGTGGATGGAACTGGAGGGTATTATGCTAAGTGAAATTAGTCAGAAAAAGACAAATATCATATGACTGCACTCATAGGAGGACTTTAAGAGACAAAATAGATGAACATATAAGAGAAGGGAAACAAAAATAATATATATAAAAACAGGGAGGGGGACAAAACAGAAGAGACTCATAAATATGGAGAACAAACTGAAGGTTACTGAAGGGGGTGTGGGAGGGGGGATGGGCTAAATGGGGAAGGGGCACTAAGGAATCTACTGAAATCATTGCTTCACTATATGCTAACTAATTTGGATGTAAATTTTAAGAAATAAAAAATAAAATTAAAAAAAAAGTTAAGGTTAAAGTTCATTTTTTTCCCTATCAAGCCATATATTAAAAAACTATCTTTGTCTCGCATACATTGCAGGGCCAACTTTGTTGTAAATCAGGTGACTTTGTGTGAATGAATCTGTTTCTAGAGTTTCTATATTCTGTTCCACTATTACATTTGTTTATTCTTGTACCAATCCTGCAGAGTTTTAGTTCTATAGTTTTACACCAAATCTTGAAATCTGATAGTGAAAACTCCCCAGCTTTGTTCTTCAAGATTATCTTGGCTATTTTTGGTCTTTTGCATTTTCATATTAATGTATTTTTTAAAGTTTATTTATTTTTTGAGAGAGAAGGAAAGAGAATCCCAGGCAGGCTCCACACTGGCAGCAGAGCCTGCCTGACGCGGGGCTCAAACCCACAAACCATGAGATCATGACCTGAGCTGAAACCAAGAATCGGATGCTTAACAGACTGAGCTACCCAGGTGCCCCACATATAAGTAAATTTTTTAATCACCTTGTCAATTTCTACCTCTCCCCCTCACCCCCCCACCCTGCAAATTATCATATTTTGATTGGAACTTAGATTGGTGTGGGGATAAATGGCATTTTTATAATATTGAGTCTTTCAATCCATCAACATTTATCTAAGTCTTTTAAAATCTCTTTTAGTAATATTTTGAGTTTTCTGGTAGAGGTCTTGTATGCTTTTTGGGAGGTTTATTCTAACCTAGATACTTTTTTTTTTTTAATTATTTTTTTTAATGTTTTTGAGAGAGAGAGAGACAGAGCACGAGTTGGGGAGGGTCAGAGAGAGAGGGAGACACAGAATTCGAAGCAGGCTCCAGGCTCCGAGCTGTCAGCACAGAGCCCGATGCGGGGCTCGAACCCACAAGCCGTGACATCATGACCTGAGCTGAAGTCGGACGTTTAACCGACTGAGCCACCCAGGCGTCCCTAGATATTTCATTTTTTTGTTTTGTTTTTTTTTTTTTTTTTGTTTTTACAGAGAGAGACAGAGCATGAGCAGGGGAGGGGCAGAGAGGGAGGGAGACACAGAATCCGAAGCAGGCTCTGAGCTGTCAGCACAGAGCCCGATGCGGAGCTTGAACTCACAGACTGTGAGACCGTGACCTGAGCTGAAGTTGGACGTTTAACCGACTGAGCCACCCAGGCGCCCCTAGATATTTCATTTTTTAAATGCTATTGTAAATGATTGTCTTTAAAATTTCCATGTTATAATCAGTTGTTCACTGATAGAAATACAGTTGATTTTTCTATATTGACCTTGTATCTAGTGAACTTGCTAAATTCACTGATTCTAATAATTTATTTGTAGGTCACTGTACATAGTCTACATGTACAATCATGCCACTGCAAACAGTAATAATTCTCCTTCTTCCTGTCTAATCCTTAGACATTTTATTTCTTTTTCTTGCTTTATTATGTGGTCTAGGACCTCTGGCATATTAGTGAATAGCAGTGCTGGTAGCGAACATCTCGTCTCATTCCAGTGTTACACACAAAGCTTTACTATTTCCCCAGAGTAGGCTTGCTGTAAATGTTTTGTAGGTGCCTCGTATTGGATTAAGCAAGTTTCCCTCTGTTACTAGTCTGCTAAGAGTTTTATAATGAATTTTATCAAATACTTCTCTTCATCTTGTCATGATACAGTAGTTTTCCCCTTTATTTTCTTTTTCTTTCTTATTTGTAATTGGCCTTACTAAGCGGTTCATAATTGGGCAGCATCCCATCTCGCAAGTAGAGAGATGCTCCTTGCTTTATTTTCTTAACTTGGTGAACTAGACTGATTTCCCAAATTAAATCTATTTTGGATTTCTTATGTAAGGTAGACTTAGTTGTCACGCTTTATCCTATGTTACCAGATCCAATTTGCTAAATTTTAAAATATTTTTATGACTATTTCATGAGAGAAATTAGTCTATAATTTTCCTTTCTTGTAATTGTCAGATGTGGATTACCAAATTTATGCTGGTCTCATCCAAAACTTAACAAATGCTTGTTTTTTTCAGTGTTCAAGAGATTGTGTAAGATTGGTGTTGTTTTTTTTCTTAAATGTTTAGGAAAATTTGCCAGTGAAGTTATCTGGATCCTGAGTGTACTTTGTGGAACATTTTTAATAGATCTTTTTTTTTTTTTTTAATTTTTTAAAGTAATCTCTACATCCAACATGGGGCTCAAACTCACAACCCCAAGAACAAGAGTTGCACACTACTGAGTGAGCCAGGTGCCCCTGTGGAAGGTTTTTAATTAGAGATTCAATTTCTTAGGTAGAGTAGCATAGCACTATTTCTTTTTGTAACCGTTGCCTCTAGCCTTTTAATTTTTTTAACATGAATGTTACAATATCCTTTTATTATCTCTATATCTGTGGAGTCTAAACTGTGTCCCTATATTCATTTCTTTCCTTTTTTTTTTTTTTTTTTTTTTTTTAAAGTTTATTTATTTTAGAGCAGGCACAAGAGCAAGCGGCAGAGGGGCAGAGGGAGAGAGAGAATCCCAAGCAGGCTCCACACTGGCAGCCTGGAGCCCAAGTGGGCTCAAACTCAGGAACAGTGAGATCATGACCTGAGGCGAAATCAAGAGTTGGATGCTTAACAGACTGAGCCCTTACCCGCCCCTCCCATACTCATTTCTGTTATCGGTAGATTGTATCTTCTTTGATCAGCCTTGCCTAGTGGTTTATACATTTTATTAATTTTTTCTAAGAACCGACTTCTGGCTTTATTAATATTTTCTATTGTATGTATGTTTTCCATTCCATTAACTTCTGCTTTTTTATTATCTCCTTCATTTGATTTTAGTTTGCTGGGGATTATTTTGTCAGTCTTTGTGGGTTTTTTTTTCCTTTCTTTCTTTTTTTTATTGAATGCTTATTTTTATCTTTGAGAGAGAAAGATGGACAGAGTGCAAGCAAGGGAGGGGCAGAGAGAGAGAGACACAGAATCCAAAGCTGAGCTGTCAGCACGGAGCCCAGTGCAGGGCTCGAATCACGGACCGCAAGATCATGACCTGAGCCGACATCAGACGCTTACTGACGGGGCCACCCAGGTGCCCTTCACTTCACAAGTTTTGATATGTATTTTCATTATCATTCGATAAAAAGTACTCTCTCGTTTTCATGGTGATTTTTCTTTATGACCCATGATATCAGCCAAATTTTCAAATATTTGGGGACTTCTCCCCCCAGCATTTTAAGACCCCTGAAATTTCTGTTAAATCTTTAGTTTCTTAGCAGTTTCTTTCTGCTTGGTTTCTTGGTCTCATAATTTTCCCTTGCTTATCATAGCTTAGGAATCAGCAAACACTTCCTGGAGAAATTGTGCAGAAAATGTTGGTCTTACCTCTCTTACCCCCTTTCTGTAGCATTGTTGTCTGGCTGCTTTGGTAGCTTTAAATTCCAGTGTTTGTCTCCTCAGTCCAGTGAGGATTACATGATTTCTAGGTTGCCTGTTTCTGTTTGGCATTTATGCCCTGTGAAGCAGATCAGCAAATATCCCAAGGGGGAGAAATAGTGACAAATATATGGCTTCATCTCAACACATTTCCCTTCTCAAACACTGACTGCCTCAGCTGTTGTCAACTTAAAAATAGCTATTTTATGTATTTCATCCATAGTTCTGTGATGTAGATGATTCCATCCTACAGACCACACTCCTTAGTATTTTTATGTAGTCAAATAATGTTTCTTTTGCTGTTAGGCATATTCTTTTCCCTATATTACCTCTGTATTGTGCTTTTAAAAATGTTTTTATGGAGAATTCCCTTTATCTATTTTGCTGTTGAGTATGTTTGCTTTTTTTTTTTCCCTGTCTAGATTTGGAAATTAGAAATTCTGTGTTTATTTTTCCCCCTCAGTTTTCTTAATTCTCCATTTCACAATAAAACAATACTTACTGCTCATCCCTATTGGAGATAAGAAGGTTACAGTGGTGTGTTATTCCTTTCAACCTTTGCAGACCACTTGGTGACTGGTCACACACACACACACAACACGTTACGGTGACACAACTGTGGTGGGCCTGGTTCTAGGTCATACTAGGTCGTATCTGATTACTTTCTTGCAGTAGGTATATGGCTCATATCTGAGAACAGTTTCCTGATCCGAAGACTTCTTTTTTCAACTAAGGAAGTTTTATTATAGTTTTGAATTATTACATCATCTTTTTATTTTAATTTTCTTTTTAATGTTTGTTTATTCTTGAGTGAGCGTGAGTGGGGGAGGGGCAGAGAGAGGGAGACACAGAATCCAAAACAGGCTCCAGGCTCCGAGCTGTCAGTGCAGAGCCCGACGCGGGGCTCAAACCCACGGACCACAAGATCATGACCCGAGCCCAAGTTGGACGTTTAACCGAGTGAGCCACCCAGGCGCCCCTGCGTCCTATTTCTTATTATTAGTTCTTCAGGAACACTTGTGACCTGTATGTGTGTCCCTGCTTTTTATCGTTTTTACTCACCTGGAACATTTTAATTCTTTTGTGTTATGTTAGTCCTCGTCATTCTGAGAAAGTCACATGGGTTCATCCCCATCTCTGTTGATATTAGCACTCCCAGTTCTGTTCTTTTTACTAAAATGCAGGTTTTAAGTTTTTAGTTTTTTTTTTTTCTTCCTTTTTTACACTCTTTCCTCATCCAGAGGCTGCAAATCACTGTTGGGGCCAGCTCTGGCAGGTTGATAGATTAATCTAATGTTTAAAATCAGGGGGTTTTACAGTACTGTCTGAATTTAGGACTTCTAAACCGAATTTCTGGTGTTGTGCAGTCTCTTATTTAGATTGCTTTTACCAGTCTTGTAAGGGATCTGGCGTCTTTTTATTAGGAGTGGCATTTATTCCTGGATAAGTTTGAACTGAACGGGCTTTTTCAGAAGCAGTGAACGGGAACACTGTAACATACGTGACGTGCTGCTTGCACAGCTCATCCAGTCTTAGCTTCTGCCCTCTGCTGATTTCTGAACGCCGGAAGCAAGCACCATCCCATGTGTTTCCCCCTCTAGGTGGGGTGTAGAGAGGTAGCGAGAGCTCTGGCTGCCACATGAGCATTGCCCCCGTAGGGAATGACTCTTCTTCCTGGCGAACAGGTGTCTGTGGTGCACAGAGGGGGTGGGTGGGTAGAAAGATCCAGAGATCCTTCTGCGATTTCAGGGTTTCATCTAAGCTTTGATTTATTTACTAATGGTTTTCACACTTAAGACCTATTAGGTTAACTTCAAATGGATTTTGAAATCCTTACAATTAAATACATGCTCAAAATTTTCTGCCTCATCGTTACTTTACCTCTTCCGGATTTGAATTCACTTCGTTTGGAGTGTTACAAAGTTAGGGATTGAAATCCAGTCGGTTTTACTAAGGTCAGATTTTTATTTCTGCAGGTCCTGCCCAGTCCGGAATTTTGTCAGATCGGGAGGTGGTAAATCTCTTTCTCCATTTTACGGTCAATCCTAAGCCCCGAGTGGAATACATCGACCGGCCAAGGTGCTGCCTGCGAGGAAAGGAGTGCTGTATCCGTAGGTTCCAGCAAGTGGAGAGCCGCTGGGGCTACAGCGGCACGAGCGACCGAATCAGGTGTCTGTCGCGTTGCAGGCGCGGGGGTGACGTGGGGCCGCACCTAGCATTTTTCTTTTGTCCTCATGTCGTGGGAGACAGTTGACCACGTTTTATTTTCTGCTTTGTTTAGTATATTTCTGAGTTACTACAGGAGTCCAGAGTCAGGAAGATACAGCAGTGTCTTCGCTGCACTGGGAGTGAGGGGATCTCTCAGGAAACAAGGGAACTTAGAGAGGGCCGGCTGGGGTTTTCCACAGCACGGATTCTGTTTGGATCTCTACTGCTGGAGAGCAGGGTCTACACCTTCATTAATCAAACACTTGCTTCTACTGTGTTTAATGTGAGCTTTTTGTTTGCAAAGATATTGCACGGGAGATAGTTCTATGTACGGTTATAAAAGAGTGAAAAATCTAGAATCTTGAGACGTGTGTATATAATCCTGTTGAGGAGTTTATCTTTGCCCTACCTTGTTTTCTTTAGGCCAAATGTCAAAATAGAATGTTTCAGTTTCCATAAAATAATACGTTTTGGAATTTTACTTATTTATAATAGCACTTTAGTATAAAGCTAGGAGCTAATAACAAGCTTGTTAAAAAACAACTCTGAGGGCGAGAACTCAGAAACGTTGGATTAAAATGGAAATTTAAAATGCATTTGTGGGCTGTTTAATAATTACTCACAATGAGAATATCCTATATGAAAATTGATGAGATGAGGCCAAAGTGTCACACAAAGAAACAGTAACAATGATCTACTTTTACTAAATAAACTAGAGTAGAAATAAATGATTTAAGCATTCAACTCAAGTAGCTAAAAAACGAATAGCCAAAAGAACAATAGAAAAGAGAAGAGAAATAAATCTCGTAATTAATGAATTAAAAATAGAATTAAGAAATCCATAAGTTGGTTCTTTAAAAAGATCAATAAAATAAATAAACTTCTGGCAGAGATAGTAAAGAAAGAAAGCATACATTTGGAAATAATAATGGGAATATAATCATATACTAAGGCAGTTTTTATTTTAATTCTGAGTTTACTCTGTGCTAATAAATTGAACATCTTGATGGAATGGATCATTTTATAGGCAAATATAAATTATCAAAATTGACTGAAGAGGAAAGCCTGAATAGACCAGTTACCAGTGGAAGGAATTAAAAGTTATCAAAGAACTGTCCCTTCACAAGGTGGTTTTTACAGGTGAGTTTTATCAAACCTTCAAGGAACAGGTCCTTGAGCATTAAAAGAAGAAAATACTTCTTGGTTCATTATTGAAAGAAGCATAACCCTTATACAGGAGTTTGATAAAACAAGAAAGTTTCTAGATCAGTCTCATTTACAGAGAAGAACAACGTCGACGTAAGGTATGAGTGTCTTGAATCTGGCAATGCCTCAGAAAGATAATAACTGAGCAAACAGGGTTTATTTGAAGATCGAAAACTGTATTAATATATATTCACCACAGCAGCAGATGAAAGAAGAAAAGCGATTTGATTGCTGCGGTGGATATCAGAAAGACTTGACAAAATTTCACCTTCATTCCAGATGTAACTACTGATAGACTAGGTCTAGAAGATCTTGAACGCGATTCACTGTTGAAACCTCAGGATAGGGATGCTGGCCAGCACCGTTGTACTTCAGCAGCATTCTTAGAATTCTGGGTGACGCCGTCATGAAGGATAAAGAAATTAGAACCCTGGGTATTGGAAGGGAAGAAGTCTTTTTCAGAATTTGCCGATGACGTTATCTACATTAGTACCACTTTTCCCTTTTTTACGATAAAACATTTCGTACTCCCTCTTCAGTAACCTGGTGAAATTCATAGACTGTATACCTCACGCATTGGTTTTGGTCAACATAATGACCTAGCTCCAAGGTAACGGAGCAGTAAATGTAACGGAGATGAAATAAAATCCGTCCTTCAGTACGTAGATGCTTGAGCAGGACACCAGGAGGCAGCCCGAAGCACCCGTGTGCGTGCCGCACAGGCTGCCGGGGCAGCTGTATTATGTTAACGTGTCAAGAAGCGTGAGCAGCGTTGCTGCCAATGATGTCATTTTTTTCAAAGGTTTCAAATAAAACAGTACGGTCAATCCTGTTTGTTTAGTTTCCAGATTTGCAGCTCGCCTGCTCCCTAAAACTTCTCTGTACTCCCAAATCAATACTGGCAGCGCTTCCTTATCACAGACCTGAGTTGCCCGGAGGTATGTCCCTATTTGAGGTCGCACAGGTGACCCCCTCCTGAGGAAACGGAGACAGCAGGGGGCAGCGCAGTGTAGAGCCAGACACTGGCCCCGGGGCCGTTTGGGCAGCTGGCCCCTAACCCTGCACCTGTTGGGGGTGGCCTCAGGCGAGTCACTTAACACTTCTGAACTCCTGTTTTCTCTTTTGTAAAATAAGATGGAACCTCCGAGGATGAGTTGTTTGGGGGATTTAAGGTTACAACCCATGTGGGGGGGGGGGTGTGGGTACGTGTGTACACATGTTCCCCGTAGGAGCAATGGTTTAGTATCTGTGGCAACTTTATAGAATATAATTACTACAAATAGTGAGGATTGACTGTATAAGATTTCCTTTATTTATATGGTAGTAACATCTTGTAAAAGTCACTGAATATTAAAATTGCCATAAAAATTATTGGTTTGTGCTGAAACACTGTGCGATGCTGAAGACTCGGGGACCCTTGCTCTGCAAGGAGAACTGGGGGTTGAGTGTAATCCCTTAATTCCTTCCTGTGCTCAGACGGAAGACACACCCTGTCTGCAGGAGCAATCTTGCTTTATAACAATGCCGAAATCTGTAGTTTGTCAATAAAGTGGACTTAGGTTGAGCTCTTGTAGTTATAAACAAGTTTTTCACCTACATGAATTCCGACAGGACACTTGAAAATTGGCTGGGATTCTTTGTTTTCAGAGACCGTCCTGATCATTGCAGTAAATCTTGCTGCCACTGGAACCCCTGAGCCTTTGTGGGAAACAGAGCATGGTCTCCGTGGGGCTGGGACTCTTTTTGAGAACAGTTCATCCATCCTGATGACCTCAGGATCAGTAAAAATCTATTAGAACCAATAAAAGAGAATCGTGGCCATTTGTGAAATGTATATACAAATCCCAGTGATGGTCCTGTATGTCCTCAGAATTCAGTTACAGAGACGGATGGATGGTGGTGAGGGTTGTATAGCGATGTGAATGTTCTCAGTGCCACTAAATTGCACACTTAAAAATGGTTAAGATGTTACATTTTGTTACATATTTTGCCACAACAAAAAGATACAATTTAAACATGTTTAGATCTTCAGTTACAATATTAAGTAAAAAAAAAGATCTCACTTACAATCGTGACAACATAAAGGAACAAGAATAGATTCCGTAGGAAGCAGACAGAACAGCACCTTCATGGAGAACCGGAGAACCTTGCCTGTAGCCATTGTCTTGCCAAGCTAAGTGCGTGGACTGCGGCTCCCTGCAGGACTGACGTGCTCTTGGCAGGAAGCATTGGCTTGGCCCAGTTACTCTAAAATTAAGCTGGAAGAGTAAATTTTCTCTTTTTAAAAGAGCAGTATGGATCAAATAAATGTAAGACTACCGTAAAGTTAAAGTAAGTTTGTGCCGTATGGAACACTCTACAGAGTCCAGGAAGCAGACTGACCTAAATGAGCATAGAATATGAGGGGAGAAACTTAGAAGGTGAGGAAAGGATCAACCACTGGGAAAATACAGTTTGATTCCCTGCTGATACCATCTGCCAATATTTGTATCCATTTATTTAATATTAAAAAAAAAGAACACGTGACTGTGATGCAGAGGAGATAGGCCTCTCTCCACTTGGCAGGGGTCATAATACGACTACAGGTAATCCAAGGTTTTTGTGTCCACAGCCACCATGAAGTTAATAAGTAAATGACAAACAGGACACTTGCAATAATGGATAGTTACTGACAGAGCATAGCTATATAACGTGGTCTTAATCCACATGAAAGAGACGCTCAGCAGCAGAGAAAAATGGGGAAAGAACATGAGTATTTTATTAAAGAGAAAATCTGGTAGACGGTAAATATTCAAATGTTTTAACTCATTAATAATCCAAGAAAAAAGAATAGAATTTGTCAGTCATCAGCTTGTCAGTGGCACAAAGACATAGAAATACTCACAATTGCTGAGCATCAGATAGAAACGATCTTCGTTCCCTGTGGGGTGAACGCTTCCACCGGAAAGCAGTTTGATAATGTTTATCTGAAGCCTTAACACGCCTTTCATTTTCCTCAGCAATTCTAAGAATTTATTCTCAGGACATAATTAAGGCTCTGCAGAGTGATTTAGCTGCAAGATTGTTGCTCATGGCACTGTCACATAATAAAAACTGCAAATAACCTGGATTATCCAATGATGAGATATCAGATCTGGTGGAGCAGCAGTAACCTTTTACCTTTTTAAATGGAAAAGAAGTTTTTGTTTTTTTGTTTTTGTTTTTTTTTTTTTTTCAACTTTTTAATTTATTTTTGGCACAGAGAGAGACAGAGCATGAACGGGGGAGGGTCAGAGAGAGGGAGACACAGAATCGGAAACAGGCTCCAGGCTCCGAGCCATCGGCCCAGAGCCTGACGCGGGGCTCGAACTCACGGACCGCGAGATCGTGACCTGGCCGAAGTCGGGCGCTTAACCGACTGCGCCAAATAGAACTAAGCCTAAAAAGACAAAGCACCAAAAGCTACGTGGGATTTAGAGATGCTTTAAATGTTCCTTATTTGATTAGCTGCATTTCTACTTTTTTTACCCCCACGGAGAATATATTGCTTTTTTAAAATAAGGAAAAACTATATTATAGATGACATATTTAAAAAATGTTAAGGTGGTCTTCGCCCTGTGCTGGGAGTTTTAGCATAGCGGTGGGGGAGTGCGCGCCCTTTGGCCCGCCACACTTCTTGCCCCAGGCAAGTTAATTTCTCCAAGCCTCAGTTGCCTCCACTGTAAAGACCGGGGGTACGAACAACACTGTGTTAGTCTATCCAGCCATTACAATGATTCAAGGAAATAATTCATGTAAAAAGATGGCCGGGCAGCGCCCAGCACAGGAAGTACTTGGCGTGGCGGTAACAATATTGATCATCGAAGTTGCTGCTGAACGTGTGGAGGGTGACTGCTTGATGTGACGGATTGTCTCTGATTACATCTTTCGTGCTGTTTGTACTCTCGGTCAGTTTTCCTACATTGGTAAAGTGGAGCAAGATGGGTCTGTTTCTTAGCTCCTGTGACCAAACTGGTCTTGCTGATTGTTCTAGTATGAACCCTCATTCTGATCCATCTGTGTAAGTTAGGGCCTGGCCCCAGCCCTGCACCACCAGTGTTCTGTTACAGCAGCTTCCCTCACAACTCTTACCCCAACCTACGGTTGTTGACTGATCCCTTTGTTTACTTTTTTATTATTCATGTCCTCCTTTGGGCTCTAAGCGCAGTGTGGTGCCCAGTATTTAACTCTGACAGGCCCCTAGTAAGTATTCATAGAAGTGGTAAGTTGTTACAGATTGGACTTGCTGGGCTCTGGGCCTTTGTATCATGAAGACGTGCAGACATTTGGACTAAGACATCATTAAGATGGTCATTACAACAAAAGTGGGCATTTAGGTTAAATAATTTCCTTTGACTCTCAAAAATGTACAGTACAGAAAACAACTTCTACTTAAGTTCCCATTGAGTTAAAATTTTTTCTAGAAAGAGTTTTTTGGTAAGCAGATGACACTTCCAAGGATATCAAATTTATGACAGTTTTCCTTTTTATGAGCAAAATTTATTCCAGGTAGCACTTAAAAATTTTATAGGCCTTCAGACTATGAATATTGAATGAATTATGTATATTATTTTATATTTGGCTTCATTCTCTCAGGTTCACAGTTAATAGAAGAATCTCTATAGTCGGATTTGGTTTGTATGGATCTATCCACGGACCCACGGATTATCAAGTGAATATACAGGTACAGTTCTTCCTCACTGTTTATCGTCTTGAAATACAACAAATGTAATTTTATAGTAAGATCTCATTTTGACAAAGTCAGATTTCAATATAGTTATCAAAGGCGTCAGAAGGCCTAGAGAGTTCTGTCTTACAACCGATGAAAAGCACTTTCAGAGAATCGGGACTCCTGGGGTCCTTCACAGGAGCATTAGCACACAAGGAGCCTCCCTTCTCCAGGAAACCCCTTCTGTCACTCCCTTCTGCTGCGCATTGACTGGCTAAAAACATCTGCAGGCTATTTTTCCTGGCACTTTGAAAACTCTAGGGCTTGAAGCTAATTTTTCAAAACTACTGTGAACACCTTCTGATTTCCAGTTGTCTGACTATACCCTGCCTTAGTCGTTAGATCTGTTCCACCTCAGCTCTTAATCAGGAAGAACGTTAAATACCTCTCTCATTCCCTTCAGTAGACCAGTATTCTCCCACTATTTTGACAGTCCACCCCAGTTAGTAAAATTGTTTTTGAAACATGTCTGTGCTGGACTTGTATTTACAAGCTGTACATATACAATACTGTGCTTCTATAGTAAAACACAAAGAATAGAAAAGGAAGTAAACACTGTTTCAAACTTTTATCCGTAGAAAAACACTGCCTTCTCTAAAACGTTAATATTTTATTTATTTTAATGTTTTTATTTATTTTTGAGACAGAGAGAGAGAGAGAGAGAGAGAGCATGAACGGGGAAGGGGCAGAGAGAGAGGGAGACACAGAATCTGAAGCAGGCTCCAGGCTCTGAGCTGTCAGTGCAGAGCCTGACACGGGGCTCGAACTCACAGACTGTGAGATCATGACCTGAGCTGAAGTCGGACGCTCAACTGAGCCACCCAGGTGCCCCTAACATATTATTTTTAATAGCAAAAACCTTGGTGAACTTTGTGTTCAAATTTCATCATTAGCGGGGTGCCTGGGTGGCTCAGTCGGTTAAGTGTCCGACTTCGGCTTAGGTCATGATCTCACAGTTCCCGAGTTGAAGCCCCACATCAGGCTCCGTGCTGACAGCTCAGGGGGAGAGAGAGAAAATCCCAGGCAGGCTCCGTACCATAAGTGCCTGGCGCGGAGCTCGAACTCACAATCGTGAGATCATGACCTGAGTCACAACCAAGAGTTGGACACTTAACCGACTAAGCCCCCCAGGCGCCCCATTGCTGGAATTTTCTAATTTGATTTTTCCAACAGCCTGAGGAAGAAAGCAAAGCAAGGTTTCCCCCAAAGTAAACAATAAAACTGCAGCTCAGAAGTGTAGCGGTTTGCCATGGATTAGATTTCCACAGCCAAATTCTGGGTCTCCCTACTTTATCCCAGGAACCATTGTGCTGTCTTTTTTATTTAAGTTTTTTTATTGAACTGTGATATACATGTAGAAAAGTGCACATATTTGTACATGGTGCGTAAGGCTCGCTTCTCACAAGTGGAGTGCATTGTGTAGCCAGCAGCCAGATCAAGGAACAGGCCGGTAGAGCGCCCCGGGAGCCCCCTTGTGGTCTTCTCCAGTCACTGTCCCTGCGGAGGTGATCTCTGCCCAGACCTGGCACAGCATTGATTGTTTTGGCCTATTTTACTGTTACTGTTTTTACCTAATGTATGTGAACAGGCAGGTCTGTGAGCCTCTGCCTCTGCACGTGATGTTCCCTCGCATGGACCTTTGTACCTTTGTAGCTTTGTAACCCGGTAGGCCCTGGCTGGAGCTCTTCCAACTCTCACTCCTTCCTGGCAAAATAAAATTCTCCTCTTCTGCATTGCTCTTTTACTGCCAGTTCTGCACTGCACTGTCGCTGGACACGTGTCTAGTGACTGGAAGCTCCTTGAGGGTGTGGCACAGATTATGGAACTAAATTGAAAAAATGGGGTTTTCACATTTTTAATATCTACATACCTGAATACTGCATTTCAGGTCATTTTAATTTCAGTAAGTAACATTTAGACATAGGAAACGCTATGGGAATTTCCTAGCAGCAAGACACAGGCTAGCAAGGAGGAGAGGCCTGTTTTCCTCACGTATCTAAAATCCAGGTGTTCTAAAAACCAGTTCCCCGGGTTGGTGTCTCCTGGGCAAGCCCCTGTGTCCTGCAGCCGAGTTGCGGTTAGCTGGCATTCCCCCCCCCCCCCCCCCCCCCCCGTCGACCTCGTGGTCCAGCCGTCTCTGGTGGTTAGAGAGAAGTAGGCAAGACTTACACTCTCCTGTTCCTAAGGGCTCCGTGGGCTTTTCTGTGAAACTTTGCTTCAGTTGATTTCGCTTAAGTGTAACTTGTCTTTGAAAAATTACAGATCATTGAATATGAAAAAAAACAAACCCTGGGACAGAATGATACCGGATTCAGTTGTGATGGGACTGCTAACACATTCAGGGTCATGTTCAAAGAACCTATAGAGATCCTGCCCAATGTGTGCTACACAGCATGCGCCACACTCAAAGTAAGAGCCTTCCGGAATGTTCTCGATGGTGAACTGGTGGGTTTCCTCTCCCATGTTACAGAGAGTGTGTTCTCCATAGAAACGGAGAGTCACAGACAATAAAGCCTTCAGGAAGAAGGGAAAGAAGGAAGCTGGGAGCTGAAATATTCCACTGCTTGGAGAAAAGAAGTGCCTGTCAGCATAGCTCTGCTCTGACATGGTTCTTTATAAGCAGTAGCCCTTTGCTTGAGTAGGAGATTGAATGTTTGACAGAAGATAAAATAATTATTTTCTTAAAACCATTTCCCTGTTCTCTAAAAGCGGAGTTCTACATTATTTTTAATCATTAACTAGTTTTGTAGCAAAAATTCCATTTTTCATGAAGTGACATAGCATAAAATTTCATACAAGAACAGTAATGAAATACAACAGATCATTAACCTAATTAAAACACCACATTAAATTGAGTGCTTATTAAATGAAAATTACTAACGAACCTTTTGTTCTCATTTAGGGCCCAGATTCCCACTATGGCACAAAAGGATTGAAGAAAGTCGTGCATGAGGCACCTGCTGCTGGCAAGACTGTTTTTTTCTTTTTTAGTTCCCCGGGCAATAATAACGGCACTTCGATAGAAGATGGACAGATACCAGAAATCATATTTTATACATAATCCAGCATTCTGATACATCTTGGCTGAAGAGTACCATACAGTCTAGTCTCAAAGGCCTATAAAACTGGCCACAAAAAATAGTCTGAATGTCATGAATATTTATAATTGTGAGATCAGAAACATTTTGGTTTCTTAGAGGACATGAACAATATTGATTTAAATCTCTGCATGGTTTAAAAGCAGATTCTCCTTTTTCTTATAACCTTAGGGAAAAAGAACTGGGTGTAACCTTAAAAAAGCTGTTTCAGCTTTATCTCGTATAATTTCGTAGATGAGCTGACTCATGGTCTTTCCACAGTTTTATAATTGAAAGATTCTTGTTTTAGACAGATGGTTGTGTTGTTTTAACTGTTGTGAGGGTTAGATGAGATGGACTTCTAGGCTTATCTGTTTTGAAGATTACATGAGATGAGACGGGTCAGTATTCCTACAGAATTCCTATTAATTCAAATAACTGATTTCAGAAAATTAAGAAAACTGACCTTATATTTGGAGTTTTGAAATATCTGGTTGTTAGCATTCATAATATTTCTAGAAGCAGGCCTAATAAATGCCCAAGAACATTTTCAATGCATTTACAAAAAAGGATATTTTATAATAGTATAGTCATGTGTTACATAGTACAGCTTTAAACTATAAATGGAGTTGGTACAAATTCACAATAATGTGATATACACAGAGGATCTAAAGGTATAGTCTAGGACTGGATTCTTCATCACCAAGGTGCACCACTGCACTTGCTGGTAGCTGTCCGGGGGATGGTCCTGAGGATGCCCGAGACTGAGATGGTGACTGGCTACACGGGCATCGGTTCCACATTGTGGTGATAATCTAACACAACAGGAAACTGAATAAAATACTAACCTTTCTGACAACTACTTTGGAATTTTAAAGATCTCCAACAGCATCACTCCTGCTGAAAAGTGTACTTTGTCACCGACACAGTTCTACCCAGGAAGTAAGCTATGTTTCATGTTTATACCTCCTTCATGTCACAGGTTATAGCCGTTTTGGGAGGGGATAGGAAGTATACCTGGCAGAATAACATTTATATACTTTTTTATAAAGCAAAATTTTTATATAAATAACATTATCTTTTTCCCTTGAAAACGATTATCTTGTAAAAAAAAAAAAAAACAAACCCTATGTGTAATTAAGATCTATCACATAGTTTGGGAAGATGGTTAAAAAAATCACAATTCTTTAAGTAACAGCTTAAAAAGAATTTTTTCTAAATAATAGTAATTAGGACAAAAAATTTCATTTAAAATAGTACTTCATTTTATATTTTCAAGGAGGTAGTGATGTGTGTCGGTGGCAGAGGTCTCAAAATCGCTGAAGAAGGGAAATTTTTCTCTGGTAACATATGGACATAAACGTCAGTTAACTGGAATATCTATGGAATGTGTCGTTCTGGTTAATTACAGATTAACTGGCAGGCGCAGATTAACCAGCTGTAGTAACCATTATGGAAAGTACTTCCACCTTAAAGTGTGGAATAGGTAAGTAAGTTCATGGTTTTTGACATTAGAGGCATTTCAAGGGCTTTTCAAGTACGTTGCACTGAACAAGGATTGTAACTGAAGGTGCTACAGAACGTACAAGAAACGGAACTGTTTACGGATCTGGGACATCCCCTGGAATTTTTAAAAAATAAATATTATCCTTGTATTTATTTTTTGGTCATTTGTCTTTTTCTTCCGAAAGTTGAGTGTAACCGCGTTCTGGAACAAGGTTTCTAGTTAATTGAGGTTTTAACGTTATTTGTAAGGAATGGAGGTATTTATTGCAGCACAAAATATGAGCGCCTTGCTGCTGCCTTAAAGCAACGCGTCGGAACCGCAGTAGTGACCGCTGTTGCCTCTGTGCTTCTTGGACCTTTTTTACTGGCCTCAGGGTTTTCTCACCCGTTCTAATCTCGGGAGGGGGAGAAGGAAGACTTGCCGTGTGAGGACTGAGTCCCCACTGGGTAGTACCACTAGCAGCTACCAGAGTGATGCCCGTGTGCCAGGCTCTGCGCTGAGTACCTGCCACACGTTCTCACTTGTGTCTCGCGTCAGGCTGCGGTAAGTACTAACACCCACTTCACAGGCGGGGAAATGTCACGTTTAACAAGGTCGGTAAGGGGGGAGGCAGGATGAAAAGCCAGGTCTCTCCCTCCCGAATATCCGTGCCCTGACCCGCCGTGAGCTCGCTGTCCCACTGCCGTCTGGCATGTCAGCGGCAGGTCCCGCGCCTCGTCCACGGGCCACGCTGCAGCCCGCGGTCTTTCTCAAACAGCACGGGTTGGACTGCGCCAGTCCTGCCTCTGCCCACTTCTCCAGTCTCGTCTCGCACATCCCACACCAGAATGTGATTTCCTCGCCTCTGACACGGTGGAATCCTCAGCGCCTGGCACAAGGCAGGTGCTCCATCGGCACGTGGGATACACCCCAGGGCTGAGGCCGCACGAGGCTCCACGTCCACCTGTGGGCCACGGGAAGCAGCGTCCGCATGGTGGTGGCAGCGGGAGCCACAAGACACCCGCCCCGGTGCACTCCTTGCCTCTCACTGCGATCCTTTTCTTAGGAGGAAAGAGAAGAGCAGAGGTAACACAGCCTACCTACGTGCTGCGTGTGCGGAGCCAGGGAGGGGTGGGGGGGCCGGGATCCTCGTCTCCGTCTCCGGGGCTACTTTCCAGGATGAGGGGTCGTGCTCCCGCCGGCCGGGAGGGGTCGCCCTCGGGCCGGAGCAGAGGCGCGGGCCTGTGGGGTCGCTCCCGCCGGCCGCGCGCGCAGGCGCGGAGCGCTCTTCCGGCGCCGCTCCGCCTCCGCCCGGCTTCCCCGCGGGGATGCTGCGGCTGGGCCGCGGGCTGAGGCGGCTCGGGTCGGGACGCGGGGCTGGAGACTCCGGCCGGCTCCCTTTAAGTGCGGAGATGCCCAAGAAAGCTGGTGCGACGAACAAGGCCAGTGGCAAGCCCCGTGGCAGGGGAGGGTGGGCGGCGCGCGGGAGAGAGGCGGGCCCCGCGGGTGGGCGAGGGCCGCCGGCAGCCCGCGGCTCCCCGAGACCCGTCTGCCGGCTCTGAGGCCGGGTCCCCGCGCTCCCAGGGGGCCCGCCCCTCACGCAGGCTAGGCGCCCCCGCGGTCCCGGCACGGCCTGCGCCACCCGGCGTGGGAGGCTCGCGGCGGCGCCCCGGGCCCGACCGCCCTCCGCTCTGGGTCCCGGGCGGCGGGGGCTGAGCTCCTGGCGGGCACGCCGGCTGCGCACCTGCTGCCCCGGTCCAGGCATGGGAGGCTCTGCTAGAGAGCTACCTCCGTCGTCCCTTCCTCTCTCCCCAATACACGCACACTTCCGGCCTAGTTGCTCGCGGACGGTCCTCACCTCGGGCTGCAGGGGATGCAGAGATGAGTTAGTAAGTGGTGTCTGCGCCTGGAGAACGGGGGATACAGCGCAGACGGTAGGAACCAGCGCTCAGGTGTGGAAGCCAGAGTCCCGGCCCCCCAAGGCAGCAACAAAACGCTCCGTTGGGCTGATTGGAGGGCTTCGTGGAAGAATTGATTTGGAATGCTTGGAAAACCTTTCCGGGTGGCCAGAAATCCCTGGACACGACTCATTCGTCTTGGTTAAGGGTGAAAGGGAGTAGAGGAAGGATCAGATGTGCGCAAACGTATTTTATAGCTTGTAAAGTTGTAGTGTGGTTGTTGTCGTTTTAGGGTAAAAGCCAGACCAAGGAGCCAGAGACACCACTTCCTCCCTTAGGTCCTGTGGCAGTTGATCCTAAAGGTTGTGTCACCGTAGCCATCCATGCCAAACCTGGTTCCAAACAAAACGCTGTAACAGGTACATCTGGCCCCGGGGGTGGGGGTCACGAAGGGGCTGGGGCTGGGGGGGGGGTTCTCCTCCATCCTCCCTTTGCCTTGGTTAGCGGAAAGTCGGTCTGTACAGTCAGGGTTTTCATATTCGTGATTGGAGGCTTCTCCGTTTTAAGATTCTAGATTCTAATGTAAAAGTGTAAGTAAATCCAGTGTCAAAAGTGAATATATGATATTTACAGCATACCAAGTGAGATGAACTATCGTGTATTTTCTTTTTTTTTAATACGGTATTTTGAAAAGGACACACGCGGAAACACGTGCAGCCTAGAATTACTGCGTTTGTCCTATTTCAAAACTGGAGACATTAGCCAGAGAAAGAAAGAAGAGACATTTTGGTCGAGTTTAATGACCATTGGCCCAAGGAGGAAGAGAAAACCTGGTGTCTGAGAGTCCTGATCAGCAGCTCCTGTGTGGACTTGTTTTAAAACAATAAAGAATTTTTCTGGGCCCAGTTCTTTTCATCTATGGGAGACGATACTGGACTAGGAAGCTTTCAGGCTATTCCCTGGAGCCCAAAAGGTGCCTCGGGGGTGTTTTAGGTGGACAAGGGGAGGCCAGCAGGCAGCTATGTTTACATTTATTTTAAATGCTGGGAGCCCAGGGGAACTTCTGTGGGTGCAGAGCCGGGGAGGTGGGGAAGGGCTGTATTCCGAATGAGAAGTCTGAAAACTGTTGATCTGAATTATTTTGAAGGTCTTTTTAACCTCTAAAGCTCCTTCTTTTTTGTTGTTTTGTTTTGTTTTGTTTTTACACTTTGGAAAACAAGACCTCAGAATTGGGGTACTAGGCTGTGGTTTGTGCCGGTGGCCGTGTTAGTCTGCCTTTTCTGAGTAGTTGTTGTGGACCCTGTCTCGTGTCAGCATACCATGTTTCATCGCGTCTGAGATGCCGTCAGCTAGAAGGTGCACAGGTATTTTGTGTACCAGCAAGACAAAATCCGTACGAACGCTTTCTTTTCCGTCCGTTGTGAGACGTGTCTGGATTTGAAAGGTACTAACGCAGCGCACGGTGACAGGCCAGGCGGCGGGCTGTTGTACGAGATTCTGTGGCTGTGTGGTTGACACAGGCAAGGCGTAAGCATGTGAAAACGCCTGAGAATCCCTACGTGGGGGACCAGGTTCAGCCCACTTGAGAACTACTGTGAGAACTCCGCTCTCGGAAGGACAGTGGAGTGGGCTGCAGGCGGGCCGCTCTTTATAGAGGCTGTACTGATGGGGGTCACGGCCACTGTGCAGACTGGCCCTGGAGTTCAAAGCATGTAGCCAAACGACTTTGAGTTACAGCATCACTTTGTCACCGGGTGACCTTGGGCACATCTTGACTTCGGTTTCCTCGTTTGTAAACTGGGGATAATAATGGTATGAATATCTTCTTCGTGAGGTTCTTACGAGGATTAAACAAGTTAATATCTGTGAAGTCCCTAAAACGCGTGTGCCCTCAAGTTACCGTGCGCAAGTGCTGTGTAAATGTTTAAATGTTGCACCTTAAAGACATGAAACAGGCATTTCACGCGAGCCGAACCAGGCCAGTCCTCTCCTTTCCTGAGCCCCGAACAACCCTTGTCCAGTGCAGCGAGCTGCCTCCGTCCCGCTTCCTTTGTGACACTGCTGACCCAGCCTGACCTTGCCTTGGGGTTCGTCCTGCCACCCCACGCAGTTTCCAGTAGCCTACATCCAGGACACTGCCCAGGGTTCTGAGCTTCTCTTGATCAGCAGGATGGGGGTAGATGTAGACTTTCTGTGGATTTCTTTCCTGAAGTGGTGAGGGCTTATTTATCATGTTTGTGTACCCTAAAGCTTGAGTAGTTTGCTCGTTCATTTCTTTGTGCAATAGTTATTCATTGGAAACCTACTATGTGCCAGGTGAATGCAAACTCTTTTACAAAATAGCTTCACCTCTTGAAGAAAAACAACTCCTTAAGGGTCAAGTCCACACTGATCTCATTCCAGACTTGACACCTGAAGCTGTGAGTGTGGCCATTGCTGCGCCTCCGTCGGAAGGAGAGGCTAATGCCGAGCTCTGTCGCTATCTTTCCAAGGTCTTAGAACTCCGCAAGAGCGATGTGGTTCTGGAGAAGGTAGGTCTCTCTCTCAAAACAGCTTGATTATTACATGTCAGATATTACTATGTTAATGCTGATTTTTCTTTTCCAAATCATTGAAAAAACTCTCATTCATTTCCTCACGAAACTATGTGAATTCTGTTTAGTTTCCTCCATTCCTGCTGCCTCAGCCCTTACTCAGAGTGACCACGCTCTGTATGTCTAGTCCTTAGTTGCCACCATCTCGAGCATTTTCCTCTTCCCACATGTTTTCCTGTATCTGCTGGCAGATTGATTTTGTCTCCTCTTTCATCATCATTCTAAAAATCTGAAAGGGTTCCTGTTGCTTATCGTCTCCATTAGTGAGTCTGTCAGGTGTTTCTGGTCTCCCCACGTTATCCTTGCTCCCCGGAAAAGCTGATTAGGAAGAGAGGCCAGATGAAGTTATTCACACGACGGGTTTGCTCTAGGGGTAGATATCAAAATCACCTGGCATTGATTTCTAAAACACAGGTTCCTGGACATCTCTAGACTTACTCAAAAATAGACTTGGCAGGAGTAAGACCCAAGCATGTTTATGTTTCTTAAAGCTCAGTTTGTTTTCTCGTGATACACTCTCTAGATCTAGGTCCCAGCTGGCATTCAGAGTCCTTGGTTAATAGGCTGCATCTGAAAATTCTCCCATCAGGCCACTACCCTCGATACATCCCCCTTGTGTTGCAGGAAACTCCTGACTCTCTGCCAGTGCCCTGACATCTGCCTGAAGGGGACTTCCCACTCCTCTGCTAGTCCAGCTTCTACCCCTAGAGATAGATAATCCCTGCTCACATTTTACCTTCTTTAAAGGATGTTTCAAAACGAGTATTATAGCATTTGCTTTTCGTTTGGAGTTTTCAGAAATGTGGAACAGAGAGAACAGCAATTTGTTTGGAATTATTTTTACACAAAGTTTATATATAAAATTGCAATATTCGTTTTGGTAATTTAAAAAATAATTTTAACTTTTAATTTCGACAAAGAAGTTATTTAAAAACAGAGCATTCTACATCTGGACTCTATTCATTTTGAAATTGTAATGCCAATTCTTATTATTACAGAAATTGATACATGAATGTAAAATCCCTAGATCTGGAGTGCAAAAATTGGTAGAAGGTGGAATCTGAGCTAATCTGTGTTGAAATCAGAAATGACCGGGAGAAAGCGATGGCTAAGCTGTCAGGACAGCCCCAGGCCACCACGCTGGCCCCATGAGGACACTGCCACGATGGGTGCCTCTGAGGTCTGCTGTCTCGGGGTTATCCTGACACCATTTTCTCCTTTTGGTCCAGGGTGGTAAATCTCGTGAGAAAGTGGTGAAGCTTTTGGCCTCCACAACTCCAGAAGAGATCTTGGAGAAATTAAAGCAGCAAGTGGAAAAGAAATAAAAGCCAGTTTTGAGAAAAACACATCCTTGGAAAGCTTTTTTTATTGGTATTAATGGAGAGGCTGTTAAATAAGAAAATATATTTCAGTGCACAAAAGAACGTGGAAAAAATACATGTTTAACAACAGAACGCAAGAATAGGAATTTAAAAGTACTCTACGTTCAATATAGGTTCTAAAATCCCTGACCCCAGCTTGGAGTATGTTACTCTGATTTTGTGGCATCACAAAATAAGAGAGCTGGAAAAGTTGTTTAGGATGACCTCACTCAGTCCGTTTCGTTCTGTGACGGGGCTTCTGATGTCCCGAAGTTGAGAGAGTTCTTCGGGATCTCATGGCGCAGGGTGGCAGCTGGAACCCGATCCCTGGACTCCTGGTTGGATGCGGTTCATCGTGATTGTGAATTAAAGTGCTATTTCTGCGGCCACCTCAGGGTTCCGAGGATTGCCTTCAGGTCCAGCTCACAGGTGACAGAAGAAGACCTGTCACACTGCTTTGTGCTCTTAGTTTGTATTTTAAAAGGCGTATCTAAATACGAAAATGCTTTCTGTGTCTTTTTAAAACTCTGTGGAGCATTTTGTGAAAAAGTAAACAAGAACAACTAAGACTTGTAATTTCGGGGAAGTCACTGACTTTTCGTCCTCCTTGGATGGTAGCTGTAGTCTTCAAATCTGGTATTTCTGAAGACTCTCCAGAGAGCCTTAAGAGAGAGGACCTGGCAGCTATTCTCAGTATTGGTAAAGGCCTGTCAGAAATCATATGTATATTCAAGCTTCAAAAGCGAGTAATAAAGATCTTGTTTTTAAATCTCCAATGCAAATTATAGTGATTTGGTAAAGGTACATAATTTCATTACCTTTGCCGATCAGAACCAAAGCAGTTGTGTGCTTTTGTCCAAGTACCTGAGAAAATGTACGGGGAAACAAAAATCTTTAAAAATACAAATTCCACAAAGAAGGAACAATAATAAAAATTGTTGATGGCGAAAGGGCTGGGAAACAGTCATCTGGTCAACTCTTACTCTGTGGATAGGAACCAAGGAGAAGGTCACGGTCAGTATTAATGGCAGAGCATGGGTCCCACTCCACGGCCTTCTTTTCTAAGCCATTATGTCATACTGCCTCCAGATGTGTCTCCCTTGGACCTGGTCTTGGCTTAAGAACAAGTAGCAGAAACCCAACTCCATCTGGCTTACGTGATAAAGATTCACTGGCCTGATACCTGGCAAGTCCAGAGGCAGCAGCTCAGTGTCATCATAAAGGACCCACTGCAGCTGACAGCGCCCGCTTCAGCCTCGTGCCCACTTGGAGGCAAAAAGGCAGCAGCCCTAGGCCTCACGTCCACGTGCCGCCCCCGCCGCCCCCCCCCCCCCCCCCGCCGGCAGGAAAAGACGCCAATGCCACTAGGAAGAGCGGGCTCCCGCTCGGCTTCCCCCCACTCCTTGGTGGTTGGGGTGGGGGAGAACCAGAGGATGGGTTGCCACCCTCGTGGTGTTTCAGGTTCCAAACACAGGTGGTTCCTTAACTGTAGTGCAGAATATAAATGTAAAAACCCACCGGGGCCCCCACTACAGAATTTTCAAATGCATGTGACTAGGGCCTAAAAATTTTAAGAAGCTGGATTTTCAGTTTACGTCCAAGAGGTGGCACCATAATGCAGCGGCAGAAAGCCGCTTCGTTAATCTGAAGTGAGCAGTGCTAGTAGGAAGTCTCCGTAGTGCCCGCCAGTGTCCCACACTCTTCTGTCTGGTCTGGGAGACATTTCTTAGGCTTATACCCTCATTCCCTGAGTTCAGTTCAGGCCAGGGTGTGTGAACTGCCCTCTACTCGGCTGGGTACTCAGGAGTCTGGCTCAGTGCTTTAGTGGAGTCAGCATGGTCTTAAGTTTGTCTCCCTTAATTCTGCCGCTTTCAGAAATCCCATTTAGTTGGTGATTGAAAATGGAATTGGGCTGGAAAATTAGCAAGGAATTCATTTCGAAACAAGATACCAATTTATTAATTTGAGTGAAGAACACACCTGCCAAACAGACTGTATAGTGGGATCCTCCAGCTAGAACATTCTGTCACTTTGGGAAGTCTCTTGACGAAGCCAGTCAGCATCTGAAGAGCGCTTGGAGAGCCTGGGATCAGAACCAGGGGAGGGAGGAGGGCGGAGCAGGGAGCTCTGACCATCTGCGATAGACCCATTCTGTCTCCTCAGCCCCTCTCCTGGGACAACTCTGGACACTGATGCTCCCTTTTTCCAGGCTCTGAGAAGACTACCTACTTCTGTCCACGTGGGCTGTCCTCAGACAATCCTCAGAATTCAACTGATACGGTTCTCAGCATTTTCTAATCCTTTTCTAGGTGAGTGCCACAGGATCCATCTAGCCCCCTTGCTGTTAGAGTCAGCGGGGGAGAACCCCCAAAGTTGGCAGCAGTTTGTATAGACTCTGTGGTCATTTCTACATGAAACTTCTCCACGATGTGGCTTTACTGTCACAGTGGCTTTCACATGGTTTCAGAGCCTTATGTTTCTCTAGAGATACCTGGGTGGGTTGGAGAGCCATGGAGAATAAGGGAGGGAGTCACGTCAACGTGACTCTAAGCCTTTAGCCCTCTTCCAAAGCTGTGCTGTCAGTGTGGCGGCTGCTAGGCACATGTGGTTACTGAGCACTTGAAATGTGGCTGATCAGTTGTTTTTTTTTTTTAATGAAAGCATCACGGAAATAAAGGCCACGTTGGAAACACAAAAAAGGTTGAAAATACGGCATAGAATTTGGGGGGCAGGATAGAAGGAGGTGAGCAAACAAAGGAAAATGTCAGATCTAGAAGTCAGGAAGGGGCAGTCAACAGACATAACTGGGGTCCTGAAAAAGAACCCCCCCCAAAATGGAGCAGAACAAAGATTTCAAGATAAAATGAAGAAAATATTGAAAAAATAAAATATGAATTTAAGGAATAAAAGGTGCAGTGTCCCAGGGGAAATACGGACAAATGGTTGACAAGGAGATACAACCTAGTAAAGTTGTCTGACTTCAAAAACAAAAAAGCCTACGGCCATCTAGACAAAAAGTTGAAGGCCTAGGGAGGGAGGGGGGAGACACACACATGTACACTCTCATTGCTCACGGGAATGTGAATTGCTACAGTGTTTTAGAAAATGTGGCACTTATTAAAAATACAGGTGTTTTAATCTGATTATCCTACTTTTTGAGAATGCCTCATAGAACACATAAAAATGCCAGAGTATATGGGCAAAAAAAGGGTAACAATCTAAGCGTCTGCCTGTAGGAGACTCATCATATAATCAACAGCAAATCCATACTATAGAGTATTATGCTATTAAAATTAGCTTTTAATCTATAGTTACTGACCTGGAGTGATGTCTATATTGCATGAACAAAGAATAGTGTACATGTCTGTGTGTGTGTGTGTGTATGTGTGTGTGCGTGCACACACACACACATATATAATCTGTGATAAAGGAAAAATACATATCTAATTTATATATATTTGGGTGGGCATGATAAAAGAGAAGTGTACACAACAGGCCATGACCGCTGGGTGAGCGCAGATCCTTCCTAGGTGTAGTGTTTCACTTTTTTGTAACGTTTATTATTTTGTATATACACCGAACATATATAATGAAAGAAATTTTAAAATGAGAAAAACAGACTCAAATGAAAAAGCTCCGGCCTTTAGCAATGAGAGCAGCTTCATTTATGTAATTCAGAGCAAGGCGGGAGGGCCTTAGGGAGCTCAAGGCACGGGTGGTGGAAAAAACCATGAGATCATCATCACATCAGCCCTGAAGCTGTCTCCAGAGAAGCTGCTGAAAACTCGGAGAAAATCTAGCTGGTAATCGATACATAGGGCTCTGTGGGCCCTTAGGGACGGGAATGAAAACACCAACCGAATTAGCCTGCCAGCCCATGGAGACGTTGGCGAAGGACCTGCGAGCTACACCTCTTGCACCCACGTCGGCCCAGAGGTGCCCCACACCCCACTACTACTTCTGGAGGCACACGGCCGACACGGACTCACAACCTGTGACGTGCCCAGCCCCGTGATGCATAGCGTGGGAGTGCTTTCACTTAGTCCTGCGAGGGGGCAGTCCGATGACATGTTAGCCGTTTTGATGGAAGACGTCCTCATCACTAACCTGCTTCTCCCATACTGTCCGGTAAATCTAAAGATCTGGGGTGGTATTACCCACATCTCTTTTCCACTTTTCTGCACTGAGGGCACTGATAACCAGCTCCCCAGATCACTGCGCCTTCTGGCTTCGACAGTGTTCCAGGGGCTGAAGCTAATTCCTCTTCATCTCTGGCACATTCCTGATACCATGTAGCCTTATTGATGAGACCCATGCGGCCAGCTTGACCCGGGGCCGTTCTCTCCCAGAATGTCCACGGGCTCAAGGATCTCTGTCACTGTCCCTATTTCCCTTAAAAGCTGGTCCTAGTAGAGGTCTAGACTTCTGGAAAGGAGGAAGTACTTGCTCAAGTCTGCCGTGGAGTCCAGTGGTATAATCTATTTGAATCTAGTTGTTTATTTGGCTCTGTAATTAGGAGCCAGGAGAAATCTTGGTTTAGGTAATTCAGAATACAGAGAATATATGTGATTTCTGAAGTAGTAATCTAAAAACTAACATCACGAACTCCTACCAATGTCAAGAGTATTTACTCCTGTTGGCCTTAATTCATTCTAAATTAAAAGCCAGAGGACTGTAAAAGCACACATTTCTAAATTCATAAATAGAGGAAAGACACTGAGGGACCCATATAATTAGGTTTTTTCACACAGAATTAGCCAAAGCCTATTTAGTATTTCAGAATCCTTATCTATCTCAAATATGCTTCTTTGGTCAAAATACAAGATACTGAAAGAAATCCCAAGTAAGGTTTTCAGTGAATGGTTTGTGATAACTCAATTTGTCTAACATTACCAAAGGAAGCACTTTCACAAGTAATCTTCCCAACTGATTGAAGTTATGAAGTTAATATACTCAAGCTGGGAGTATATTTCCCACATTTCCTAATAATAAAAAAAATTCCCTTTCACTATAAACAGTGTTAATTAAAAGAAGTCAAAGGCCAGGGGTACAGATTTCCATACACAGCCAAATCTTGTTTGGGTTAAATGAATCAAACGGAATAGGTCTGGGAAAATTTTAAAGGTGTTAAAATAACTGTATTTGTTTTAGAAACAAAGTGTAGGGCTTTTATTAGAGTTCAGAGTTATGATATCAATAATCTTCAGGGCCAAAAATCATTTCCTTCCATTTTAGTATTCTAAACTTAAAACTGACATTTCATTACTCTTAATTCTGTCACGCAGTTCTATGTTTTCCTTTAGGCGAATCAATTACAAAGGGAAAAATTACATCCTGTCTGTTGAACATTATAAGGAAGGCAGCTTTGAAACCCAAAACCATGCTACAAGTCTCACCAGATCTCTTTTTCCTATCTGGTTTCAAGAACTCAAACTGTACTCGGAGCTGTGACCGATGGTTATTAGTACTCTGGATAACCTCAAATCCCTCTAGCACTCAAGAAAGAAAATAAAAACAACCCCTCCATCTCAAGTCTCCAGCAAGCTGGTCTCAGTCAGTATTAACCTGATGTGCTTCCATCATCAGCATTCGACATTTTAAAATCAGGGATTTCCAAATAGCAAATGCTACTAATTTTTAGCTTAATGTTTATATACATTTGATATTTGAAATTTGTTATTTTCTGAAGCATATAATTTCTTCTTTTGCTAGTTCGTGTATTAATTCACTTAAGAATCACAAGTCTTCACTCGCAGTGTCTCCTGCTCTCCCCCATCTTCTGTCAGTTACTCCACATGCTTCACAGCCGTGCTGTGATTCACCTCTCACCGCGTCCTTCCCTCCCGTTGACAGAACGAACGTTTATGCGGCACCGGTTACGTACCGCTGGGGGTGTAATGGTCACAAGCTCTCATTTCTACCTTAAGCCCTTGTATGTTTGCTCACTTCTTTTCACGATCACCCTGTGAAGAGTAGCAGGGTGAGTGTTCTCCTTATCCTGACAGGGAAGCAAATAAGCTCCAAGTGTAAGTGATTTTCTCAAGGTCACACACCTCGTGAGAACAGGACTGGAAGCCAGGACTCCTTATGCTAATGCTAGATGCTGTCAACAACAGACGGTCTATTTGAGATTAATTCCATCTGACACGATTTTAATTCTTCTCACTCTTAAATTATCCTTTTTTAAATGTTACTTTCAGTCTCTCCCACATGAAGCAGAAACCGTGTCTATTATTTCCTCTCAGTTTTAAGCAGATAGGGGACAGGCTAATGGTGACTTGCTATTTAAAAAAAAGAAAAAAAACCCACCACCATATAGGCTACTCTAGCAGAATGCAGAAATAACTCGCGTTAAAGGGACTCCTGTTTTCAAGCAGGGCTGAGTCTCGGGCCATCTGTGATCTTACCGTACTAGGATTAAGAGATTTAAATACTATTAGAAAATAACCTTTCCTTTGAGTTTCCTGAGACCCATCCCTCACTCCAGCCCCACGGGCCCATCGGTCTCCCTAATTAGGGCCAGGAGCCGGTACGGCAGAGATCCTGTTGTAAAGCTGTGGCCAGTTACTATCCGGGTGAGTCAGTGCCTGTGCTTTATCAGTTGACAGACATTTTTAATAACCCATCTGCCTTCAGACAGGATCTTGGGGTGCTGTGAGGCTATCCTTAACTCTCTAGGCTAAGTATCTGTGGTCTCCAGTTAAAGCTGTAACAGCACTGTGCCTACTGATGTAATTAGAGGGGTACAGGGAAAACCCTTCTTGCTAAAATTTCATTCACATCTGAATGTGAAGATCCGGTTTTATTAGATCCTTTCCAATAAAAGTTACCTGAAAGGATGGCTCTTCAGGAAGGGGGGAGGGGAGAGTTGGCTCCAGAGCATGGAGAAGTCAACCTCAAGGGCCTAGAGTGGAGTGTTAAGAGAGGAGGCAGCAGAAGGCAGATTTAAGAAGTTGCCTTTAAATTCCTTTTCCCGGGGCGCCCGGGTGGCGCAGTCGGTTAAGCGTCCGACTTCAGCCAGGTCACGATCTCGCGGTCCGTGAGTTCGAGCCCCGCGTCAGGCTCTGGGCTGATGGCTCGGAGCCTGGAGCCTGTTTCCGATTCTGTGTCTCCCTCTCTCTCTGTCCCTCCCCCGTTCATGCTCTGTCTCTCTCTGTCCCAAAAATAAATAAATAAACGTTGAAAAAAAAAATTAAAAAAAAAAAAAAAATAAATTCCTTTTCCCCATGATGAAACTTCTACTCTTAACATTACTCTTAAGCCAAATAAACTTTTCAACAGATATGAAGGAAAGAGCAAAAAAACCCCAGAAGGTTCATCACATCAACTGCCAAAACTTGAGGAAGAAATTGTTTCATCTTAAGTATTTTATTAGCTGAATAACACCATTGTAGTGGCCATTAAAATGATCTGAAACAAAACGATCAGTGTAAAAGCAAGTTACAGCGTCACTTTATTTATACAAGAGGAAGCAGCAAAGGTGCACATTTGGAAGTGGATAGAACACTGTTCAATCAGCCCACGTTAAATACCATGAAAGTAGTCAGGATGCAGCGTTATATACATACCATTGGAAAAGAAAGGGTTTACAGAGTTAAACTTTTGTATAACATGAGTTTTCATCTGCTATGTTTAAGTTGGCAAAAAGCCTTAGAGTTTGTATGAAATGATCGTGTACCCTAATCTCACCCACCACTGGATCAAGACACTGAAACTGAGAAGAGTTCCTTCCTTATTTTACAGCTTTATTCTTGACATCCCTCTAAAAAGAGACCAAAATGATTGTGGAGCTGACTCATACCTGGAGTAATTATAAAGTACCACGGTCATAACAAAAGCCAAAAGAAGTATCTACAATTGTTTTACCTTTCAACTGCTGAGGTCACATACAACACAGTACAAGTAGGCATAATTGTGCATTCATGAGTTGACTGTACTAACCTCTGCAAAAACTTCGGAATGAGCATATCCAAGTAAATGGATACTTCCTTATCTTACAAAATAAAATCAAGCAGGAGTGCGTGGGTGGCTCAGTTGGTTAAGCATCCGACTTTGGCTCAGGTCATGATCTCGTGGTTCCTGAGTTCAAGCCCCGCATTGGGCTCTGTGCTGACAGCTCAGAGCCTGGGGCCTGCTTGGGATTCTGTGTCTCCCTCTTTCTCTGCCCCTCCCCCACTCCTGTTCTGTCTCTCTCTCTCATAAACATTAAAAAAAAAAAAAAGTAAAATCAGGCATTTTCTACTTTAAAATTTTTATTTCTGTGTAAAACAAAGACAGAACTCCTAGAGGTCAAACAAAGAAAACACACAGCAAGCTCAAAGCCTGTTAAGTCATGAAACAAAGAAAAAATCTGAGGTAGAAGTCAGGTAATAAATCCACAACCTTTTTAGAGGCATACTTATTCCCAGCAACCATAATGTCTCTGGTAAGATCTCATTTAAAAAAAAATAAAGTCAGAAGTACCAAAAAGTTAATAATCCACTCTCTGAAATCAAACGTAAAACTATGACCAACAGAAGATACAAACTTTTGTCACGTTAACAGAGTAATGGTTTTACTAAAAGCTGCTGCCGCTTCCATCAGTAGTAACCATAGGGAGGCCGTTGGTTGTAACCATAGTGTCCGTACTGGTGGGGGTAGTAAGGTTCTTGTCTGTGCTGCGGGTAATTGTTACCCCAGGATCGTCCATGCCACTGATTTGATCGATTGTCACTGGGCCACCCCCGTCTGCTATCCCTACCTCTAAACTGTCTGTTATCTTGCAACCTACAACAGCAAAACAAAAAGATTTTTATACTTCTCTTTTAAAAAACACAAATGACAACTCTATCCCAGTGCATTTTATTTCAGTCTACTATTCCGTCCACAAGGGGGTAAAAAACATTTTTCTCCGCAGAAATGTTATAGCACCAGTTAGTCAAAACATTCCCCAAATTTAAATCATTCTTCTAGTATCACACTGGATACGCTTTGCAGAGAAATAGGCAGACCACAACACAAAACCCAAAACAACAGAATAGTTCTCAAACTGAATTCTATTTGATTGTACAAAAGCAGTATGGTAATCTATTCATCTATTTTGAATTCTTACATAGACATAATTTCTATTGTATAAATTTCTTTCTCAAGTATAAGCCAAAGACAGTACCTTCTCTATGGAATCTAACACAGAGTTTTATAGAAGACTCTGGGATTTTCAAGTATATTTGCAAAGAAAATCAAATGTCAGTCCACAGGAAGAACATTTTAAAACAGAACATTAAGACACACACAACTGAACAGCAAGGGAAAAATACATGGTGCCGACAAAATACTAAGGCACACGTTTACTGGCCGCTTGCTCTGTGCAGGCAGGCGGTCGGCACCAGGAGTACCAAACAAAAACATCGGTCCCTGCCCTCGCTGGCCTCGGGGGCTAACGGATTAAAGCCGTCCTCTCCCACGTCAGCCATCCGCAGGTGTCCTCCCATGATACATACCGATTGCCTCTATTTCTCTGGTTCCCAGCGGCTCTGCTAGTCCACTCCTCGACGATCGGAGGGGACTCAGGAGGGCGCTTCAGGTATTCCTGGTATTCTTGGTCATCTTCTGTGAATCTACTGGCGAACATCTCTTCAAAATTTGGAACAGCTTCAGAAGCGTCTGTCATCCTGAAATTCTGTTGTTTTTAATACAGTTCTCTGAGAATTTTTTTAAAAAGTCACATTATCTTACCAGATAGTGAAAAACCAAGAGATGAACAATTTTAGGCAGGGTATTCATAAACGTCTTTGTGTACTTTTAAACTTCAGATAGTTTTAAACATTCAATTCAGTATTTCTTGACTTCTGTAATATAGATGTACTAACTGGCACCCAGGATACAAAGATGAACAATATATCGTGGTCTCTACCGCCAAAGAACTCTTGGTCTATAGCGTAAGACAGACGTGGTATAAAGGGAGGAACAGTGAATGTCAAGAAATGAAGCTGGAAAAATAGGCAGGGATCGAATTATGAAAAACTGTGTATTCCACATAAACAACTGTGCACTTATTCTGGTAGGAAATGGGGAGTCCTAGGTGGTTTAAGCAGAGAAGTCTCCAGAGCAAGCCGACTATTTAGAAGGATCGCTTTTCTAACCGGGCAGAGCACAGATTAGCGAGGACAGACCAAAGGCAGCTTACTGCACTGCTGTAGGGCTCAGTCTGAGGAAGCAACTGTGAGGACAGGTAAGATTCCAGGAGAAATTAATCACTCACTAGATGTTGTGGGGTGGCAGGGGAGACAAAGGATAACTTCCAGGCTTCTAGCCAAATGAGCGCATGGCCTATGGTGCCATGGGAACCCCAGGAAGAAGGGTGGGCAAGGGTACACAAGAGTTTGAAGTTAGTTACGTTATGCCCATCCACACGGAGAGTCAGCTCACAGTTACCTATTTGGGACTGAGAAGCAAGTTGATGATAAATACGGGAGACATCAGCAATTCTGATGGTGGTTAATGCTGTCAGAATGGAGGAGATTCCTCAGGAAGATTGTGGAATAAGAAGAGTATCAAGGAACAGAATCCTGGAGAACACCGACGTATAAGGAAGTTGAAGATAAAGAAGAAAACCGATAAGAACCAGCAAAGTGAGCTTACCATAGAAGGCAAGAGACTAGAGTGAATGGTCCTCAATGTTGAACAGTACAATGATAGAACCAAGAAGAGAAAACTAATTGGGTTTAGCCATTAGGAGGTGATTATTTTAGAGTACTAGGGATTGAAACAGGACTGCAGTTAATTGAAAAGTAACTGGAAGGTAAGGAAGTAGAAATCTACACTGACTACGGACTAAGTTTTCAAGAAGCTTCGCTGAAAACAAGAAAAAGGCAGTAGCTAAAGGGTTACTGGAAAATTATCTCCTATTTTTCCCAGGACAAAGTACCTGAGGTTAGGTTTATAGGAAAAGAAAAAAGAACCAGTAAAAAAGTGAAAGACTGAAAATACAGGAGAGACACAAAAATGGAAAAGCAAATAGGCATTTAAATGAACAGCTACTCAAGTTTAGGGTACTTTATAATGGCATCCAATGCGCTCCTGTACTGTGACAAAATGAAAACTACTATAGACACTGTCTAACAAATCTGTATTAGTTGGGTTTCCCAGGCCCATTCTGGATTCGTTCAAGTAGTATTTCCTTACCCACATTCTCCGGGAGCCCTCTACCTCTAAGAAAAGATTTGGCTTAGGTGACAAAAGGCCTCATCCTCGAGACGCCATGGGACAAAGACTTCTCTTCTTTTAAACTTTATCCAAGACGTGGAAGCCAGCCTATCAGCGTGCTGTAGGGAGCTCCCCCCTTCCCAGTCTTCCTTGACCACATACTGGTCAGGACTCCCGTCGCTGTCTTTCCTAACCCAGACTTCATCTTTCTACTCTTTGCCTCAAGACTCCTAACACCTGTTTTCTGACTTGGGATATATGTGACATCATACGAAAACTTTCAAATCGGACATCCTGCAATTATTTTTCTTACTGTATTACTTCAACTTACAATAAAACTTTTTGACAAAGACGTGACAGTGGAAGACAATTTCTTCATTAGTTTGTTTCTCATCCAAATCCCCCAAAACATATGCAAATATTTATAATTCTACCCTCATCCCAGCAACATTAAACCAAGACTACTGTGTGGATGCAAGAAGCAATACCTAGACGTTTTAATCTTTCTTAGGCTGCTGCTCTCAGACTTTCCACTTTCTCAGATGTCAAATTCTCAAACCCAAGGTATGATTTGTAATAATAAGTTCAGCCAATGACCATCATGCCTGGGTTTCTATAGGAATCACAGAAACCACCAGAAGGATGACCCATACCCAACCAGATGGGGAGTAGAAACTCCAAGACAAGGCAAAAATGCCACTCAATTTCTATGTTCTCCTACGGTCCCCTTCTCACAAGTAAACAAAAATCTCTATTGTTACTCACGACAATGAAATTTAAATATAATTTTAATCGATCTGAGCTTTACTTACCCCAGCACTTTGAGGCAGTTGTACTATTTAATGTTTATGTTGTTTCGATCTGGGGGAAGGGAGAAAAACGTTTGATTCCCTGGAAGGAAACCCGCAAAAGGTGGTGGGGAGGGCGAGGAACACAAGGGCCTCAGTGAGTGAAGGGGCTGTCCTAAAAGCGCTCCGGAGACTTGCCACGCTGGCTGGAAAGCGAGCGCGAGCGCCCAAGTGGCGGCGGAGAACGCGGGGCCTTCAGGACCCAGAAGCCGGTTCAGGCACGGCCGGCACAAGGTACGTGCCCCTCGGTGGAAGGCAGGGGCTCAGCCTTTCGGACCGGTCTCGAACACAGGTAAAACCGCGCGGCGCAGTGGCTGCAGGCGAGCGGCCTTGGGGACCAATGACCACTGGGGGCTTCTGCTGCCCGGGGGGACGCGCACCGGCTTCCCAGTCCGCTGTCGGAGCGCACTGGGCTGGTCTCCCGCGGCCCTGGCAGGCCTGCTCCCTCCCCAGACGCGAGGGCGAGGGGAGGCCACTCGGCGCGGCCCGCCCGGCTCCTTGCTCCCCGCGGCCACGATCGCCCGCCGAGGGCCGCGTCTGCCCAGCTCGGGCCGCACCCCGCCGGCCACACGCGCAGGAGCACCCACCTCCGGCCCGCAGCGCGGCCACGGGATCTCCCACTACTTCAGCTCTCCAAGGTAACGGAGCCACTCGGGCCACGAGCCGACTTCCGCTTCCGGCAGGCCCGCGCGGGGGGGGGGGGGGGGGGCGGCCTGCCCAGTCTCGCGAGATCTTGGGCCCGTCGTGCAGGTTTGTCCTGGTTCCTCGATCTCCCGAGCCCCGCGCTGAGGGCGGCGGGTGTCGCGCGTGCGCTTTCGGCCCGCTCTCCCTGGACAGGACACCGCTGTGCGTGAGGCCTCCTTAGCGAGGGGCCGGTGGCGGGCGGGGACGGACGCTGAGGAAACGTGCGGGGAGGAGAGGGAGAGGCCCCCTTCCGGCCACCTGTTCCCGGGGTCGGGCGACGCGAGGGCGGCGCCGCGGCGAGGCCACAGCTTTCACCTCTGCCTTGGCCAGGCCCCGGTAGTAAGGTGTCCGCAGTCCGTTGGTGCCCGTTTTTCCCGACACCTCCCCCCCCCTCCCCCGCAGCAGTGAAGTCGTCAGGGCCCAGCTACCTCCAGGCGCCGTGACCTTTTCTTCTCGGAGGCCCTGCGGTTCCATCAGTGCCGGGTGTCCCAGACGTGACCCGCCCCCGCCCTCGCGACTGGCTTTCGGAATTGTGCGCCCCGCTTTTGTTAGGATTACCTCCCGTTTCTGCTTGGAAACTTTGACGTCCACCATTGATGCCCTTTTCCCCCTGTACTTGCTCCCGTCAGTTGACAGGTGCCATCGATTCTACCTCCGCAGTAATTGTGGCCTCCAGCCACGCTGCGTACACACTGCCTGCACCTCCTCGAGGTTCTCGTCCCCTCAACGGGGCAAGTGCAGTACTTTTCCTCTAGCGTCACTCACTTGCCAGCCCTGTAGTCCTTTTCAAGCACAGCTGTGATCAGGAATCGTCACGGGCTCCCTGTTGCCTGTAGGTTAAGGACCTAATTTGTGAACTTGGATTCAAAACGAACGATTTTCTGCTGTTCCCCTTTCCTCCTCCCTTGTCGGTGGGAAACCAGACCGTATGAATCTCTCCCGACCTCCCTTTACCTTCTGAAGATTGCCCCTGGCTCTTTCTCCTTAGGAATACTCTTCCTTCCCTATCTTCGTACACTGTTGAAATGCTGCCCGTTGTTTAAAGCCACATAGTGGGGCACCTAGGTGGCTTGGTCGGTTGAGCGTCCGACTTTGGCTCAGGTCATGATCTCGCGGTCCGTGAGTTCGAGCCCCGCGTCGGGCTCTGTGCTGACTGCTCAGAGCCTGGAGCCTGTTTCAGATTCTGTGTCTCCCTCTCTCTCTGCCCCTCCCCTGCTCATGCTCTGTCTCTCTCTGTCAAAAATAAACATTAAAAAAATTTTTAAAAATAAAAAATAAAAAAAATAAAGCCACATAGTGACCTCGCCGTCTAGAAATAAATTTTCTTTCTTTGGAATGGCCATCATACTTTCCAAACCATTCTTCATGTATCCATTCAGTTATTACCACTTCGTAGTTTCTAGTTTCGAATTAAAACAGTGTGTACAATTCCTTCCCCTCCTAGACTGTAAACAGACCTCCATCACTTCTGCATCCTGGAATGTGTGACGCTGTGCTTTGTATAAAGCGAGCGCTCCGTAAATGCAGAACGAATGTGGAGCTGCCAGCGTTCCAGGCCATGTTTTAGAAGCACCGACCTAGTAAAAGTGACTAGGACAGCATGGATGAGGAGCTCTGATACTCATTACTCGCCTTGGATGGTAAAGGTGAGAGGGGAAAGAGCAAGGTTGCAATAATTGAGTAGCGCTCTCCTTAGTGACTGTGTGGATGGTGGGGGGAAAGAATTATGAGCAACCAGGGAGGACTCCAGTTCTGTAAGCCAAGAAATCCAGACTGAATGCCCATAGGGTGAATTTTTTTAATCTATGTTTATTTTGGGGAGAGCGCAAGCGGGTGAGGGGGAGTGAGAGGGGGACATAGGATCTGAAGTGGGCTCTGCGCTGACAGCGGTGAGCCAGACGTGGGGCTTGAACTCGTGAACAGCGTGTGATCATGATCTGAGTTGAAGTCTGACGCTCAACTGACTGAGCCACTCAGGCGCCCCTAGGGTGAGTTGGTTTCAAGGCAAAAAATGAGCTCAGATCTCAAACAGGTTTGGAGAATATGAGATGGCTGAAGACAGGTTATGGCACAGTATGTAAGTGTGTGAGTCATCCGTGAAGAAACGACAGTTGAACTCCTCAGTGTATATGATCTTTCCAAAAGAGAAAGTATTTATAGAGAAGAGCAGAAGGCCAAGGCCTACGCCTCAGGAAATACTCCTATTTAGGAGGCAGGAATAGGAAATATAAACTTGGAAGAAAAGATGAGAATAAATACATGGTAGCAATGTCACAGTTGGAAAACTCAGAAAACTGCTTCCCCACCTGGTAGCAGGAGGCAGGGAGGATATTTGGGAAAAAGAGGGCTGTTGAGCAGTTTGCTGACTTCCTTCTGACTTTATTAGGGCATCACTTCTAGGTAATGAGGACTCGCACCGGAAAGAGCGTGATTTATTTAATTTCGTAAGCGCTTAGGAGCTCCAAGCTTCTGAGAGTTTCTGGGAAGAACTGTAGATAATTCTGACCAATTTCAAGTGAGACTATTTCTGCCCATAACGTCTTCTTATATTCTGTCTGATATTTTATCAGTTTTATACCTCATTTTCTGGCATCATTGGGGAATAATCTGTTCCATGAAAAGAAATTTTTCAGATAACGGACATTTAGCCTTTAAGCATTAAAATGTTTTCTCTGGAACCACTTAAAAAATTTTTTTTTTTTTTTGGGGGGCGCCTGGGTGGCGCCGTCGGTTAAGCGTCCGACTTCAGCCAGGTCACGATCTCGCGGTCTGTGAGTTCGAGCCCCGCGTCAGGCTCTGGGCTGATGGCTCGGAGCCTGGAGCCTGTTTCCGATTCTGTGTCTCCCTCTCTCTCTGCCCCTCCCCCATTCATGCTCTGTCTCTCTCTGTCCCAAAAATAAATTAAAAAAACGTTGAAAAAAAATTAAAAAAAAAAAAAAATTTTTTTTTAATTTTTTTTTTTTTTTTTAATTTTTGACAGAGAGAGAGCATGAACGTGAGCAGGGGAGGGGCAGAGAAAGAGGGAGACACAGAATCCTAAGCAGACTCCAGGCTCTGAGCCATCAGCACAGAGCCTGTTGCGAAGCTGAAACCCACGAGCTGTGAGATCATGACCTGAGCTGAGGTTGGGCGCTTAACCGATTGAGCCACCCAGGTGCGCCTCACTGGAACCACTTTTGATAGAAATGTACATAAAACGTAGTACTTCTCTGCCATGAACACAGCAAATGGGACATGATTTAAACTACGCTTGGCAACTAAAGCTTACTGTCACAGCATCTGTTATTATGCTCTGCCGGGTAGTAAAGTCCTTGGCCCTGTTGACACATCTGGAAAAGACTGCCCTATGTTAGTTGACGTTTTTTTTGTCTCTGTTATTAGTGTTATATCTCAATGGCTTTTCCTCAAGCACCTCTGTAAATTAACCTCATTTACCCATAATTTTAAGCCTCACGTTGACCCAGTGATCTGGAGGCAAAATACACCAGCAGACGTCCCTGGGGAATCCTGGCAGCTAAAGAATCCTTCATTCAGAGGCTGTGAGTGACCTTGGACAATGACCACTGTATTTTTTTTATTTTAATTTTATTTTTTTAATTTACACCCAAATTAGTTAGCATATAGTGCAGCAATGATTTCAGGAGCAGATTCCTTAATGTCCCTTCCCCATTTAGCCCATCCCCCCTCCCACAACCCCCCCAGTAACCCTCTGTTTGTTCTCCATATTTAAGAGTCTCTTATGTTTTGTCCCCCTCCCTGTTTTTCTGTTATTTTGCTTCTCTTCCCTTATGTTCATCTGTTCTGTGTCTTAAAGTCCTCATATGAGTGAAGTCATATGATGTTTGTCTTCCTCTGACTCTTTTCGCTTATTACAATACCCTCCAGTTCCATCCACATAGTTGCAAATGGCAAGATTTCATTCTTTTTGATTGCCAAGTAATACTCCATTGTGTGTGTATGTATATATATACCACTATATATATATATATATATATATATATATATATATATATATATATCACATCTTCTTTATCCATTCATTCATTGATGGACATTGGGCTCCTTCCATACTTTGGCTGTTGTCAGTAGTGCTGCTATAAACATTGGGGTGCATGTGTCCCTTCAAAACAGCACACCTGTATCACTTGGATAAATACCTAGTAGTGCAATTGCTGGACTGTAG
Source organism: Neofelis nebulosa (assembly GCF_028018385.1). Taxonomy (NCBI): domain Eukaryota; kingdom Metazoa; phylum Chordata; class Mammalia; order Carnivora; family Felidae; genus Neofelis; species Neofelis nebulosa. Next base: position 4,312,358 of record NC_080788.1, read on the forward strand.
GGTAGTTCTATTTCTAATTTTTTGAGGAATTTCCATACTGTTTTCCAGAGTGGCTGCTCCAGCTTGCATTCCCACCAGCAGTGCAAAAGAGATCCTCTTTCTCCACATCCTCGCCAACATCTGTTGTTGCCTGAGTTGTTAATGTGAGCCATTCTGACAGGTGTGAGGTGGTAGCTCATTGTGGTTTTGATTTGTATTTCCCTGATGATGAGTGATGTGGAGCATCTTTTCATGTGTCGGTTGGCCATCTGGATGTCTTCTTTTGAGAAGTGTCTGTTCATGTCTTTTGCCCATTTCTTCACTAGATTATTTGTTTTTTGGGTGTTGAGTTTGATAAGTTCTTTATAGATTTTGGATGCTAACCCTTTATCTGATGTGTCATTTGCAAATATCTTCTCCCATTCCGTCGTTTGCCTTTTAGTTTTGCTGATTGTTTCCTTTGCTGTGCAGAAGCTTTTTATTTTGATGAGGTCCCAAAAGTTCATTTTTGCTTTTGTTTCCCTTAACTCCGGAGACGTGTTGAGTAAGAAGTTACTGTGGCCGAGATCAAAGAGGTTTTTGCCTGCTTTCTCCTCGAGGATTTTGATGGCTTCCTGTCTTACATTTAGGTCTTTGATCCATTTTGAGTGTATTTTTGTGTACGGTATAAGAAAGTGGTCCAGGTTCATTCTTATGCATGTCGCTGTCCAGTTCTCCCAGCACCACTTGCTAAAGAGACTCTCTTGGTTCCATTGGATAGTCTTTCCTTCTTTGTCAAAGATTAGTTGGCCATACGTTTGTGGGTCCATTTCTGGGTTCTCCATTCTTTTCCATTGATCTGAGTGTCTGTTCTTATGCCAGTACCATACTGTCTTGATGATTATAGCTTTGTAGTATAGCTTGAAGTCCGGGATTGTGATGCCTCCTGCTTTGGTTTTCTTTTTCAAGATTGCTTTGGCTGTTTGGGGACAATGGCCACTTTAAAGATGACAAAACTGAGGCTCCAGAGGTTATGTAATTGGTTCAAGGCCACAGCTGTAAGTGGCAGCAGGATTTGGATCAAGTCAGTGATGATTCAGAAAGCCTTGCTGCTCTTTCCACAGCGAAACACAGTTTTCTTTTCGTTCCATACTCTGCACATCATGAGCCACTGCCCAGACTCTTCTGCTCCAGGACGGATGTGGAACCGTGGAAGACAGGACTCTGTCCCTGCGGCCTCCCCACCAAAAAGTGCAGCCAGGGCTACATACCTATTTCCTCACATTCCTCGCCGCTTAAAGAATTTATTTTTATTTTTAAATTTATTTTTATTTTTAGAGAGCATACGAGCAGAGAGAGGGGCAGAGGGACAGAGAGAGAGTCCTAAGCAGGCTCCACATTCAGCACAGAGCCTGACTCGGGGCTCGATCCCACAACCCTGGGATCATGCCTTGAGCTGACATCAGGAGTTGGATGCTCAACTGACTGAGCCACCCAGGCACCCCACTTTTTTTTTGTTTTTTTTTAACTAATGCCCTGGAAGATGAAATGACTTCTCCAAGCTCAAACTGGTCAGTGGCAGAACTGGAACTGTAAACCTCAGGCATTCTTCATTGGTTTAACAAATATCTTTTGAGTACGCACTAGATGCCAGGTACTGTTCTGGGCCCTGAAAACATTCATGAATAAGGATAAAAGCCCTGCCCTCAGGGGGCTTCCATTCTCATGGGGAAGATGAACAAGTGAAAAAGTAAACACCAGGGATAGTTAAGCAGGGCGAGAGAACAGAGAGCAGTGAGCTGCCACTATGGAGAGAATGTGTGAATGTGTGGTTTTCATCTCAGCCCCCTTCCTTGTAAGATGGAGCCCCTCACACTTTCCCCGATCAAGAATATAACAACAGAATTCTTTGTTTATTTTTAATGTCTGTTCCCTTCACAGTGAGTAGAGGAATCTCTCATTTCTGGGACAAGGAAGATGTGGGTTACACTGTAGGTCTTAGACTGTGCCCAGTGGCAAAATTGAGCTTCTGTGCCTATAGCTTGAGTTGGAATTACTCACAAATTGTCTTTCTGTCTTTAAAAAAAAAATTTTTTTTAATGTTTACTTTTTTTTTTTTTTAACCTTTTTTAATGTTTATTTTTGACACAGAGAGCGTGAGTGGGGGAAGAGCAGAGAGAGCAGGAGACACAGAATCTGAAGCAGGCTCCAGGCTCTGAGCTGTCAGCACAGAGCCTGATGCGGGGCTCGAACTCACAGACCGCAAGATCATGACCTGAGCCGAAGTTGGACACTTAACCGACTGAGCCACCCAGGCGCCCCATAATGTTTACTTATTTTTGAGAGAGAGAGTATGTGTGTGTGAGCAGGGGAGGGGCAGAGAGAGAGGGAGACACAGAATCCGAAGCAGGCTCCAGGCTCTGAGCTGTCAGCACAGAGCCCGATGTGGGGCTGGAACCCATGAACTTCAAGATCATGATCTTAGCCAAAGTTGGACGCTTAACCAACTGAGCCACTTAGGCACCTGTGTCTTTCTATCTTTATAGTGTGTTATTTAAACGACCTTTCCCTGCCGACCTTTCCCTGCCGCACTCCAAACCTCCCCACCCTATCCATAAGCACACTGACCATCTTGCACAGAGACAAGCACATGAATGAAACCCAATAAATAAGTTCCTAAACAAGAATTAAATTATGATTGCCTTCTGCTCACTTTTTCAGACCTGGGGGAACGTCAGCATGTTTCCCTGCCCTGACTTTATCCTCTGCAAAATGGGAATAATAGTCCTCACTGCTTCTCTTCCTCATGAGGTTATGGTAAGAATTAATTAGCATATATAAAGTGCTTTAGGCTCAAGTGAAGAAAGATGCTATGTGGATGCTAGTGACAATTAGTTATTATGTGTTACATAAATGTTTAAGCGCCAAGAAAACATTTCAGGTTATACGAGGCATCGGTTCAGATCCACATCTGTAGCCCTGTGGCTTTAATTACACAGAATTGTTCCTATCAGAGATGACAAGATCCTAATGCAGTTCCGCCCCTCAGTGTCCCCCTCCCATGTGACAAGTCCTTTGTGTAGGGGACTTTTTCTGTGGGGGGTAGGGAGTGAGCCAATGTTTGTTTGCTACCTGAGTTTTAAAATATTTTACAATTTTTTTTAATGTTTATTTATTTTTGAGTGAGAGAGAGACGGAGAATGAATGGAGAGGGGCAGAGAGAGAGACATACAGAATCTGAAACAGGTTCCAGGCTCCGAGCTGACAGCGCAGAGCCTGATGTGGGGCTCGAACCCATGAATCATGAGACCTGAGCCAAAGTTGGACACTTAACCGATCGAGTGACCCAGGCGCCCCTTAAAATATTTTTTTTAATGTTTATTTATGTATTCTGAGAGAGACGGAGGGACAGCGGGAGAGAGAGAATCCCAAGCAGGCTCCGTGCTGTCAGCACAGAGCCCGGTGTGGGCTCTGTCTTACAAGTCGTGAGATTATGACCTGGCCTGAAATCAGGGCTTAACATTCAACCAACCGAGCCACTCAGGCACCCCCGAGTTTTACTACTGCCCCTAGAAGCCAGTTGGTATCATTGAAGAAATCACAGAAGGGGGAAAGACTGGCAATCTGGGGGAAGAAGAGGCTGTGAATTGGGCTTAATAGGTTGGGAGCACAGTCTCTTCCTGTTCTAAGATCCGTGATTGCGACGTGAAGGGTTTCTCCTCTCCTTTTCCTAATGCCTGTTACGGAAATAAGAGCACAGGCTGTGTTTTTCTAAGCGGAGGTGATTGGGATTCCAGTTGCGCAGTATCTGCCTGATTTTACTCCCTGGCGGGGCCCTTGCAAGATCCCGTGACGGCTCTCGTCCCTAGCGTCCTTCCTTTGCTTTTCCTGGCTGCTTTCTCTGCCTGCTCCCTTGGCCAGCTTTCCTGACCTGCTTCAGTGTCATGTTCCCATCCACCTCTTCATCAGACATGCATGTTACGCTCAGAAGGGCAATGTACAGAGAGGCCAAGAGACCTGACCAGAATTCACTCTCAACCACTCCTTCCCCCACGCCTCCATATGCTCTTCTCCAGGTAGTTTCCCAGAATCTCTTTCACCGAGGTGAAAATCACAGTTCTAAGCCCCTGGGAGTGGCACGAGTAAATCAGGATCCTTATCTGAGGGTCAACTTCCGCTGTCTTCCCCATTTTCAGAAGGTCTCCATCCAGGGTCTTGACAAGCTTCTTGTCTTTGATGACAAGGCGGCCTGTTCTGCCCTCATATGAAGCCAGCCTTGTCTAGTGGTCTTTCAAAAGAAAGGTCCTGGGGTGCCTAGGTGGCTCAGTCAGTTAAGCATCCAACTCTCGATTCCAGCTCAGGTCACGATTTCACCGTGTATGAGTTCGAGGTCCATGTCAGGCTCTGCACTGACTGTGCGGAACCTGCTTGGGATTCTCTGCCCCTCCCCTGAGTGCCCATGTTTTCTCTCTCTCTCTCTCTCTCTCTCTCTCTCTCTCTCTCTCTCTCTTTCTCAAAAAATACACTTTAAAAAAATTTTTTTTTAATGTTTATTTTTAAGAGAGAGCCAGAGTGTAAGTGGGGGAGGGGCAGAGAGAGAGGGAGACAATCCCAAGCAGGCTCCAGCCTCCCAGCTGTCAGCACAGAGCCTGATGCAACACTGGAACCCACAAACTGTGAATCATGACATGAGCCGAAGTCGGACACTTAACTGGCTGAGCCACCCAGGCGCCCCCCCCCCCCCAAAACCGAAATAAATACACTTTAAAAAAAGAGAGAAAAGTCCAAAAAGCCCCATTTTAACATATCTCCAAGTGACATAAGTATCTTCAACCTAAGTGAGTATAACATAGGGAATAGAGCACCAGGCAAGGAGTCAAGACACTTGAGTTAAAATCTTACTCCCCGTGGGTTATTGTTGGAGGAGGTCGTAGAGAGGTTGTGACCGCCAGCTGCCTCTTGGGCGGTACCGGAGCCATCGGAGGCCCCTCGCCTCTTCCCCAGCCGGGTCGTGTACGTCCTGCCGGCCTTCCCGCAGCCCAAGCTGTTTTCAAGGATGCAGCCTTGAGAGAGCAAGGTGTTGAGACCATCTGTCCTGAAGATTCTGGCAGGCGGTGTGGAAATCTGCTTGTCTTGCAGCCGCCCAAGATAAGCCTCAAATGTAAGTTCCTGTGTTTCTCGAACCCACCACCCACCAGTCTGGAGCGGCCTGCCTCTTTCTTTGGTCCCTCCCTGCCTTCAGTGTCCCGGGGACAGTTGGCAAACTAGCGGTTGTCATGCAAGTTATCACCTCTCTGGGCCTTACCTTCCTCACCTCGTTTCTCATTTCACAGGTGAAGTTGAGGCTTCAGCCTCAATTCCCTCGATGTCCCAATCCCGTAACTGTGGTGTGACCACTTTCTGACCCTTCCCACCTCTTGTCTGCCAGTATCTTGCTGCTGCTGTGTCTTTGGTCAGTGCACAGCCTGCTCTTCCGGTCCATGCTCCTGCAGTCACTCCTTCTGTCTTCTCTGTTGTCAGCTGCCCCCCTTTACCAGCTCCTCCTGCCCCCGCCCCCACCACGTAAATTTGCTCAAGTTTCTAAGTCTCACCGAACCCTGTCCTCAATCCTGTGTCCTCTGAACATCTCGGATCCCCTTTCCCCACACGCTGAGTCCCTGACAGAGAGCCCTCCACACCTGCAGTAGTACATCGCCCCCCTTTTCTGTCTCCAGACGGTCCACTGAAACCACTCTGGCAAAGTTCACTGGGACAGAGTTGAGCTGGGGCCAAAGGCAGTGACTTCACTTTATTCAGTATCTGTGCAGCTTCTGACGCTTTCCTCTCCCTCCTCCCTTACACCTTCTCTCCCCTCGTTTCCAAGTTTCTCAGGATCCTCCTTGGCCCCAGGTCACTGTTTCCTCTCTGCTTCCTACTTTACTTTACCTGAGCTCTAGACTCATAAATACTCCTGCCTACTAGAAATTTCTATCTGCTTATCTGACCTGCATCTCCAGCACACGTCTACACGTGAGTTCATCTTTCTTCCTGGACCTGTTCATCCACCTCAGTCTCCATTTCTGGAGAATGCATCCTTCCCAGTTACCCACACCGGAAGCTGGTGGTCACCCTGGACTTTTCCCCCACACCCAGTCCCCCCCCCACCCATGTCCAGGGGACCTCAGTTCCTGACCAGCTCTTCAAACTGAGAGACTACTGCCACTGGTTCTGACTCTCATCCCTTCCCACATAGACCAGGCGATAGCCTCTAGCTGGTCCCTGTACCCGTCTTTGCTCCCCGTCAGACATCAGACACTTGTCCACCCTGCTAGTGGGTGTTCTTCCGTAATTATTATGAAACATACAGAAAAGAATTGATAACGGCATAACCAATTCTTGTGTGCCAGCCAGCTAAGAGTAGGTCCTTTCTATTTTTTTTTTTTTAATGTTTTTTATTTACTTTTGGGACAGAGAGAGACAGAGCATGAACGGGGGAGGGGCAGAGAGAGAGGGAGACACAGAATCGGAAACAGGCTCCAGGCTCCGAGCCATCAGCCCAGAGCCTGACGCGGGGCTCGAACTCACGGACCGCGAGATCGTGACCTGGCTGAAGTCGGACGCTTAACCGACGGCGCCACCCAGGCGCCCCTAACCTGTATTTATTTTTGAGAGAGGGAAAGAGACGGAGCATGAGTGGGGGAGGGGCAGAGAGAGAGGGAGACACAGAATCGGAAACAGGCTCCAGGCTCCGAGCCATCAGCCCAGAGCCTGACGCGGGGCTCGAACTCACGGACCGCGAGATCGTGACCTGGCTGAAGTCGGACGCTTAACCGACTGCGCCACCCAGGCGCCCCTCCTTTCTATTTTTTTAAGTTTATTTGTTTTGAGAGAGAGAGAGTAGGAGAGGGGCAGAGAGAGAGAGAATCCAAGCTGATAACACAGAACCCAATGCAGGGCTCAATCCCACAAACCATGAGATCGTGACCTGAGCCGAAATGGAGTGTCAGACACTTAACCGACTGAGTGCCCCACAGTAGGTTCTTTCCAAAACAGAAACCTGATCGATTCACTGCTCACAGGTTCCTAATTACTTCCAGGGCACACTCGAAGCTGCTGAGTGTGGAGTTCCAGGGTAAGAGTTCACTCTGTCCTGTCTGCCCTGTCTGTCTGTCCTGTCTGTCCAACCTCATCCCCTGCCAGTCTCCCCAAGTGAGCTAAATGCGTGACCATATCGCACTGTTTCAGGTTCCTGAAAGACTTCGTGTTGTGTTGGACACTTGCTGTTCCTTCCGTTTACAATGCCCTCCCCACTCTGGTCCACCTGGGAAGCCTTAGCCCGAGACGGCATCCTCGGGTACCTTCCGCAATACACCCCTCTCTGTCCCCACCTCCAAGGAGAGCCGATGATCCCTTCCTGTATATCTTTAATGTATATAGTCACATCTGGCTAAATTATAAATCCCTTGAGGGCAAAGCTGTCGCTTTCACATCTTTGGCAATTGGCATACAGTCTGGTGACCTGATACGTCATTGGTGCTCAGTAAATGTTTACTGATCCGGCCCCCACCTTCCTCTCCAGTTTTATATTTGACTGATCTTTTCCCACTTACATTCTCCCCTGCTCAGTAAACACTCAACCATGTACAAAGTCTCCGCCCCCCTCCTGTGCACAGCGTATGTGTCCCTCGGACACCCCTTTATCGGGGCACCTGTGTCACCTTGTAGAATCTGATTTCCCTGCTGGAGTGTAGGTGCCGGGAGCCCCAGGACCTCATGAGCCATCTCTGCCTCCCCAGCACCCGGCACCGGGGCCGACACTCAAGGCGGAGCGGAAGCATTTGTGAGCCCGCAAGTGAAGGAGTTAGGCTTGCTGATTCCTAAGTCCTCCAACTCCAAAACTGTGTGATTTGAGGTTCTGAAAACTGTGACATAATCTGGAAGTTTTCTCCCAGCAGATGGTCAGAACAGTTGAAACACCGATTCCAACAGTTGGCAGATACAAAGGGAAACATTTAAGACAGTGAGTCAGAAGGAAGGTGAACCCTCCAACGGGATCGGGAACATCAGCAAAACAGCGCGTGCACGTGGTCACAGGCGCCCGGCTGCACCCTGTGCCGGCCTCCGCGCGCTCCCCCAATGATACGTGTGCCTCGAGAGCTTCTCCAAAAGGTGTTTGACAGCTTCCCTGTGACTGAGCCCCCATTGGCTAGACATGACCCGGAAGTTCATTATTTCTCTGTAGCAAAAGTTACTTCCCCCGCCCCTTTGGCATTTCACTTTAATTTGCTCATTTTTTGTGAACTCTAACACAAAGTTTAGTCGTTTATTTAACATGTGATTTCTGTTCAGATAGAACTCTAGGAAAAAAAACCAAAAACCCAGATCTAAAGTCTTTCTTCGGATTTGTGACCTTGCTTATTTTTTTATCACTCCATAAGCGTCTATCCATTTCCAGCATATTTCTGGGTTAAATGTTGGGGGGAATGGAGAGAAGTGAAAAAATGCCGAACACAGTCTTGGGATCTCGTCGAAGAGTCAAGCAGAAGATGGTCATGTCGTGGAAAACACGTGATGGACAACAGCACAAGGGAACCCGATTGCAGTGCAGGGAAAGATGCTTCCAGCCAGACACCTAAGTGTAGACTGACTTTAGGATGAGGGAAAACTCAGAGCAAGTGAAATTAACCCGAACACATTTAGGGAAGGTGGCGGATCTCCAGCAAGTGCTCAAACACGTGGACACACATATACACACACATGCACCATGCATTTTGGGTGTGGAGGAGGGAGACAGGCTACTCTTTGTTGAATATTCTTCGGAGCAAGACTCCCAATGCTTCTCCATTTCCTTCAGGCCAACTTGCAGAGCTCTTTACCACCCTCTGTCCCAAGACACCCCCTGCCCCCCAGACCCGTCGTGTAACATCATCCCTGTCATATTTGGAATGTGAGTTGTGACCTCTGCCGACTTGGGAAAATGCGTGTTTCTCTTTGACTTCAGCAAATTCCAGTTAGACGTTGTTGAGAGTTCACTCTGTTCTCCCTCCAGGCAGGTGAGAGTCTGCCTCCCCCCCCGCCCCCAACAGGTGACTGGAGAGCTTTTGCTCTACAGGGATCTTTAGCTTTTTTTTTTTTTTTTTTTTTTTTTTTTTTTGCTGTAACTTTTTTTCCCTAATGTTTATTTATTTAGAGAGAGTGAGCAGGGGAGGGACAGAGAGAGAGAGAATTCCAAGCAGGCTCTGAGCTGTCAGTGCAGAGACTGACACCGGGCTCGAACTCACGAACTGTGAGATCATGACTTGAGCCGAAATCAAGAGTCGGACGCTTACCTGCCTGAGCCACCCAGGCGCCCTGAGATCTTGAGCACTTTTAGGTGGGAGGGGCACCGGCTTCCCATGCAGGCCAACCTGAGCGACTGTCCCCAAGAACGAGGCTCAGTGTCCTTATTTCTAAAATGAGATGATAACGATTAATATTTTCCACCGCGGAGATGATAAGGATTAAGAAATGTTAGTGCCCCCTCGACTCCCTCACTGTTTCCCAAACCGAAGTGAAACATTCTGACCTCCTGGTTTGAGCAGGGACACGTTGTGATGCAAACATTGGGCGACAGGCTTGTGAAACCAGTCATGTCGAAACACCACTACCATTGCTGTTTACTGAGCACGGACTACATGCCAGGCAGCAGCGGGCAGTGCTCTGTACCTACATTATCTCCTTTATCCTCAGGATAACCCACCGAGGCAGATACCTGACTTGTCCAAACAAGGCTTGGAGATGACGGGTAACTTGCCCAAGTTTGCACAAGCATCAGGGCAAGCGAGATTGGAACCCACCCTCTCCTTCCCAGGGAAGGGGCACCAGAGAAGCTAAGGAACGAGACATCTGCTCTGGAGTTTTGAGAAACGAGCTGTATGACAGGCCAGTCGAGATTGCCCTCTGTGGTTGAGAAAGGAGCATCCAGATGTTTGTGGCAGTGAGTGAGGCAAATGCCGTGTGCGTTCATGTGAGACACTGCTCGAGCCGGAACGCAGTCTGTCGGGTGTCGCGTGACAGCGGGGACATGGTTCATAATTACTTTTACTTTGGTTTGTTGGTTTTTTCTCTTTGAGAGAGAGAGAGCATGAGCAGTATCCACAATCAACGTGGACCCTGACACCGGGTTCAATGTCATGAACCGTGAGATCATGACCTGAGCTGAAATCAAAAGTCGGACGCTCAACCGACTGAGCCACCAGGCATCTGGCTTTGGCTTATTTCTGAAGCAGGAGGAAAGCAATGCAAGAGGTACAAATGAGGAAAGGAATCAGGAAGCTCTTTTTTGTGTGTGTTTTTAATTTTTAATGTTTATTTTTGAGAGAGAGAGAGAGAGAGAGAGATCGTGAGCAGGGGAGAGGCAGAGAGAGAGGGAGCACAGAATCCAAAGCAGGCTCCAGGCTCTGAGCTGTCAGCACAGAGCGGGGCTCAAACTCACAAACCATGAGATCATGACCTGAGTGGAAGTCGAACACTTAGCCGACTGAGTCACCCAGGCGCCCCCAGGAAGTTCTCTGATGCCTGCCTCTTCCGTATCTCACCGAGGCGTGTCTTGCGAGCCCACGCAAAGTGAGATGTCCGCCGGGTCCAATACCTATAGAACCGCGTTTACTGCTTATCACCCAGAAACAACTTGTACCTCCACGTAAAGCTGTCTGTCTGCTACTCGGAGGAAAGCCATGTTACTTGGGCCCGACAGCCACATCCTAGGCCTTGAACTTCCTGTCGTGTGTGCTAGAATTCACGGCAATCTCCCTCTCCCTGCTCCTATATTGCAAGGCCTAACAATTTTCCGTTCGTGTCCACTGCGCTGCTTTCCTTGGGCAGGTCTGGTCATGGCCAACGACAGACACACAGGTGTAAGGTTACATTCTGTTGTAAAAAATTGAGGAGTGCAGGGGTGCCTGGGTGGCTCAGTTGGTTGAGTGCCCCTCCCCCCTCACAGTTTCTCTCTCAAACATAAATAAATATTTTTTTAATCTTTTTTTAATTGAGGAATGCAATTTGTATTCTTACCCAGAGGACCACCCCAGCTTCATGTAGAAGTATTTATGGATGGTCACAACCAAAACTGTGTTCTAAAAAGAAGCTCTGATAGAGACAGAAAGCAGATCAGTGATTGTGGGGTTTGGGTGGGAGAGAGAGACAGACTACAGGTGACAATGAAGGAGCTTTTAGGGGGTCCATGGAAACGTCTGAAGGCTGGATAGTGGTGGTGGTTGCACAGGTCCATAACTTTGCTAAAAATCCTGGACCATACAAATACAACGGGTGCATTTTATGGTGCGTAACTTACCCAGGAGAGAAGAAACAACAGCGGCTTTGGGTTTGCTTGAACAGATGGCGAGCACTCGAGTGAAAGCCCAGCGTTTAGGACCACAGAGCACAGAAGATTGGGGCCCAGAAAATGTTAGGGGCAGGAGTAAATACTTGGGATCTCAGCGTTCAAACATCCAACCTTGAGTCATCTGCCTCCTGATGTGTCCCCTCGGAGAGATGACAATCGTGATAGGAATAATGGCTCTGGCAGCAATGGCTGGTTCCTCCCGCCCCTCTGTCCACAGAGAGGGAGGGTTTTGAGTTCCTGGTCCAGAAGCGAACTGACTTCAGCAGAGTCAGAGATTAATAATACTAAGAGCCATAGCTTCTTCCAGGAATCCTTTAAAATCCATTTGAATATTTAAATAAATTTTCCACTGTAAGAGTTGTCACATCCAAAGAGAAATGTCAGGGTAAGACATTCTCAGTGCCACAATTACTAAAATTCGAAAAGGGTGTCACAGTAAAAAAAAAAAAAAAGACACCCTTAGTGTCTGTGCCTCCCCAACAGCATCTGTCCACCTCCCTCTGTGTGTGTGTGTGTGTGTGTGTGTGTGTGTGTGTGTGTGTCTGCCTGTCTGTCTCCACCTCCACCCACTCCCTCCATCCCCTGCCCTTGGCCACCACCCGTTCCCTCACCTGGTTCAGGACTAAGGGAATAACAGTGTTAGCACCAAGCACCAAGCACCCTGCCGGCAGGAAGGAGACCCTGAGCCTCTTCTACCTGCCCCTCCTGCCCCTCCCCCCACCCCAGGGATTTTTAATGACCTGCACCTGCGGCACGATCCAGGCCTCAGCTGAAAACATCCAGAGATCAGAGTTGCTTGCTATTGAGTATTGGCTTCTGCCAACCAAGCTGTGTAAGCTAGCACACCCCCACACCGGTTTCTGAGTAAACCAGATGCTAGTTTATTAACTGACAGTGAACAATACACGTTCTTTGCGAAGGCACTGCCTCCTTCCCATCGATGACCCAGAGTGTCCTTTCCCGGCGTACCCCGGGGGCTACCAGGGGCCACGGACCGTGGCTCTCCGCCTCTGCATCCCTGGAACACAGCTGGCGCTTGATAAACATTTGCCAGACGGAGCCGCATCCTGCCAGGGATGAGACTTGTTTATCTGTAGCCATTTTTGGTCAAACGGGAGCTGGTGATGTTTCACTCAACAGACTCTCTCGGTCGAATGCTGCTCCTAACCCACGAGGATGCGCGCAAACACCGTGCGGCAAGATTTATGGAGTGGCCGTCTCGTCCGGTGTTTCCCCGACACCGGGGACTTCGGGAGAAAGACATTCATCTCAGGAGATTTGCCTTGCAAGACAGCACTCCACTTCATTTTGCATTTCCCCTTTTCCTTTATGTTTGAAACGAATGCTATAAAAGGCCCCGCTACGCCGCAGGTAATAATAGCACACAGCCGGAGACCATCCACTGCCCATCCCTGAAATAGATTCTTCGGGGAAAGAACAACGGTGTTGTCATTTACCGAGTTGTATGGGAAGCAGGGATCGGAACTGAAGACATAAAAAGACTTGTGAGTCAGTGGAGTCCAATTTAGCCGTGGTAGTAGTGTGAGGCCTATTATTAGGTCCATTTTCAGGGGAAACTGTATTGTTAGGGAAGGAAGAGTTCTGTGCATTTTTCAGGTCCCTGGTGATAGGGACCTCTTTTTAGGCCCTAAAACCCTTCTCCCCTGCTCTCCCCTCCCAAGTCCCCTGCTGATCCAGACATCCCTAAAGGTCCCCAAGCCCTCCTGCCAGCGCTGTCCACCCCGGGTCGGGCAGGAAGAGTTTCTGGGGTGGGGTTGTTGACGAGGCCGTGCTCAGAGCCTCGGGCTACCGTGACACTCCCCACGCTCTCGGCCGCCAGCGTGCCCAGGACTCTGCCCTTGACCTCTCCTCATCCTCCACACTCTTCGCACGAGTTGTGACTGTTCCTGTGGATTCCAGTACCACCTGCGCGCTGCAGCCCCTGCCCCAACACGTATGCCGTCCACGAATTCTCTTCCCGCATCCCAGGTGCCTCTCCCTCCGGCCGCGCGCTCCGTCCAACCCGGCAAACGTTTAGTGCCTAGGTTGGCAGGCGTCTCCTGTAGTTACTGAGGAGACAGGGCTTCTATTCTATTTAAATAAATGTTCCTCTATTTAATATGCAGGGTTCTTAGCTTACTATCCAGTAACTGTTGGAATCCCCGAAGCCTTCATTATCAGCCACTGGTCTTCTCTTCATCCCCGAGATTATTCATTAATACGGTTTCTGTTTCGTAGAGATAATTTTTCAAATATTCATACCTGGTGCCAAGTGTCTTACCTGTCTCATTTGGTGCATGGACTTAGATGTTTCTCTAGCTCCTTAAACATCTGATGTGGCTTTAGTTCCTGGATCTCTAAGATGCAGAAGTGAAAGCAGAGATAAGTTAGTAAGTTACAGTGTTTCAATGCAATACAGTTTTAAAGTTTATTTATTTTTGGGGGGGGGAGAGAGGATGAGTGGGGGAGGGGCAGAGAGCCAAGAAAGGAGAGAATCTCAACCAGCCTCAGCTCAGTGTAGAGCCTGATGTGGGGCTCAGACCTACGAACCATGAGATCGTGACCTGAGCCAAAATCAAGAGTTGGATGCTTAAATGACTGAGCCACCCAGGCACCCCAATGCAATTCAGTTTTTTATTAAGTTTATTTATTTGAGAGAGACAGAGAGAGAGAGAGAGCGCAAGTGAGACAGGGGCAGAGAAAGAGAGAGAGAGAATCCCAAGCAGGCTCTGTGCTCTCAGCATAGAGCCCAATGTGGGGCCCCATCCCACGTACCTCAAGACCACGACCTGGGCTGTAATCAGCATTGGACACCCAACTGACTGAGCCACCCAGGCACCTCCCAGTACAACTCAGTTTTAAGCAGCTATTAAAAATGCTTACAGGGGCGCCTGGGTGGCTCAGTCGGTTGAGCTTCCGACTTCAGCTCAGGTCATGACCTCACCATCTGTGAGTTCAAGCCCCGCGTCGGGCTCTGGGCCGACAGCTCGGAGCCTGGAGCCTGCTTCAGATTCTGTGTCTCCCTCTCTCTCTGACCCTCCCCCGTTCATGCTCTGTTTCTCTCTGTCTCAAAAATAAGCATTAACAAAACATTTTTTAAATGCTTACAAACAACTCTGGGTACATTTCTGCTTCTGCATGCACTTCTCAATTTCCCCAAGAAGTCCTTTCTTTTCTAATCGGGAAAGAAGGGAGGACACAGGTGACATGATCAATTATGTCCTAGAGGCTAAGATGGCCAGCAATTCCCTGCCACCTTCACCAGCAACACCTGGCAGATCCCCTGGAGAACCCTCCAGGTTAGCTGCCTTTGCCCTTCCGAGGGCCCGTCTGCGAAGATAGCTCCGAGGATGGTCGGCCTCGAGGCAGAAGCCTCTGGTTTGTCTTTGTTGCCCCCTTATCAAAAGAAAGTGCTTTTTAGACTCTGAGCTGGCTGGGAAAAGAGTTTCCAGAACCCCGAAGCACTTACCACAGGGTGCGAAGCAGCCTGACCGTGGGGAGTACTATGCAGCTGGGAAAAGGGGAAGGAGCTGTTTGTGTTCTGTTACAGAATGAACCCAAGGTAAGTGATGGGGGAAAGGCCAGCTGCAAAGCGGTGTGTACAAAATGGTACCATTCTGGTGAACCAGGGGGGAGGGGAGGTTTAACCTCTGGAAGGCTGTGTGGGAAACAGATGCCTCTGGAGAGGAAGCTGTGTGCCACTGGGGCAGAGAGGTCGAAGGGAAGCTTTTCACTGCAAACTCTTGTGTACTTTCTGAATTTTATTTTTTTAAGTGTATTTATTCTGAGAGAGAGAGAGACAGAGACAGAGACAGTGTGAGCAGGTGAGCGGCAGAAAGAGAGGGAGAGAGAGAGAATCCCAAGCAGTCTCTGAGCTGTTAGTGCAGAGCCCAATGTGGGGCTTGATCCCAGCACCCTGGGATCATGACCTGAGCTGAAATCAAGAGTCAGTCAGTTGCTCAACCAACTGAGCCACCCAGGGGCCCCTACACTTTTTTTTTTTTTTTTTGAGCTATAATTGACATAATGCATACTATAAAATGGTTAAAATGGTGAATTTTACATTAAATGAATTTTACCATACTTATAGATATATAATTATACATATTATATGTAATTATATTTTTGAATGAGTGAATGAATGAATAAAATGTCTTTTATATTTACAGACTTACATTAGATGACCTCTCTGTGTAATGAGCTGTCTCAGCCGTTTTTTTTTTTTAATGTTTATTTGCTTTTAAGAGAGAAAGAGAGTGCCATGCAAGTGGGGGAGGGGCAGAGGGAGAGAGGGACACAGCAGATGTGAAGCAGGCAGCTCCATGAGGGGCTCAAACTCATGAACCCTGAGATCATGACCTGAGCCGAAGTCTGATGCTTAACTGACTGAGCCACCCAGGTGCCCATGCAGTTTTATTTTTTTAATGTTTATTTATTTATTTTGAGAGAGAGAGAGAGAGAGAGAGCAAGCAGGCTCCACACTGTCAGCATAGAGCCCAACATGGGGCTTGATCTCACGGATCGTGAGATCATGATCTGAGCCAAAATCAAGAGTTGGATGCTCAACTGTCTGAGCCACCCAGGCGCCCCTTAAAAAAGTAAAAAAAAAATTTTTTTTTAACATTTATTCATTTTTGAGAGTGAGAGAGACAGAGCATGAGTGGGGGAGGGGCGGAGAGAGAGGGAGACACAGAATCCGAGGCAGGATCCAGGCTCCGAACTGTCAGCACAGAGCCCAACGCGGGGCTCGAACTCACAGACGGCGAGATCATGATCTGAGCCGAAGTCGGACGCTCAACCGACTGAGCCCCCCGGGCACCCCGGCTTAAAAAAGGTTTTTTAAGCAATCTCTACCCCAAATTTGGGCTCAAACCCACGACCCAAGATCGGGAGTCTCAAGCTCCACCTGCTGAGCCAGCCGGGTGCCCCGGCTTTGCGGAGGTTTTAACGAGAAATTCCAAACACGTACCAAAGCAGAACGGTGGAATGAGCCCCACTCACCCCCCAGCTTGAGCAATTAGCAAGTCATGGCCAGTCCAACTCTATGTCTACACTGACCCTCTTCTCTGCATCCCTAGATTGTTTGAAGCCGGTTGTAGCTGTTGGCATCTCTAACAGCCAAGGATTCCTTCTCAAAAACTTACTTACAACACATCAGCATGTCTAAAAAATCAGGCTATTCCTTAGTATCATCAAAGGGCAGTGTTGAAATTTCCCAGATTGCCTCACAAGTATCCTTTCTAGAGTTGCCTCCTTGCGTTGCGTGGTTTTAGAGAGACCAAGCTGCTTTTGCCAGGACCGACCTGGTGAGCTCATTCTCAGCCATAATGAGGTTTGAGGAAGTCCAAGTTTCTTCTCTGAAGTCGCACAGGATGCTATTCCCGCTCAGATGTTTTCTGGAGGGTTGCTGAGGAACCGGTGTGCCTGCGTGGCCCACGTCACTGTGCCGCAGTGGCTGTCCGTCCTGCAACGCCAGTGGGGTGACTGAAATCCTAATTTGAGGGGTGCCTGGGCGGCTCAGTGGGTTAAGCGTCCGACTCTTGGTTTCAACTCCAGTTTTGATCTCACGGTTTCGTGAGTTCGAGCCCCGCATCAGGCTCTGCACTAATGGTGCAGAAACTGCTTGGGATTCTCTCTCCCTCCCTCTCTCTCAAAACAAATCAATTAAAAAAAAAAGAAAGAAAGAAAGAAAAAGAAAGGCTAATTTGAGAGCCCCAGCGTAGTGCTGGAACTCACCAGCAAGACCTCTCCAGTCTCCCTCTCGGTTATTATACAGCGGCCGCCCCGCTCCTCATCTGGGGGGTTTCCAGCCCCCAGCGGACACTGAAAGCAAGAACCCATATATACCGTGTGCTTTCTGCTAACGCCTAATGTATACACCGGGCCCCGCAGGAGGTGAAAGCGGTAACTCACGGTAAAACAGAGTGATTGCGACAGGACTGAAACACAGGTTATGTGACTGTGCCCTCTCTCTGTCGTGTGCTTCCTCCTGGGAGGATGTGAGGTGATAAAGCGCCACGTGAGGAGGTGACATGAGGGCACTGGAGCGGGCACGTGACTAACGTGGCGTTAGGCTGCGAGTGACCCTCTGAGGAGGCGTCAGGAGGACGACCATCCGCGCCGGGAAACCCGCGTCGGCTGTAGGTGACTGAACCCACAGCAAGTGAATTGTGGGTAAGGGCCGGGGTTGGGGGAGCAAGTGAATTGTGGGTAAGGGCAGGGGTTGGAAGGGGGTCAAATGAATTGTGGGTAAGGGCGGCGGGGTGGGGGGGGGTGGGGGGGGGCGGGGTGGGGGGGTGGGGGGGGCAAGTGAATTGTGGGTAAGGGCCAGGGTTGGAAGGGGGGGCAAATGAATTGTTGGTAAGGGCGGCGGGGAGGGAGGGGTGGTGGTGGCAAGTGAATTGTGGGTAAGGGCCGAGGTGGGGGGGGATGGCAAGTGAATTGTGGGTAAGGACTGGGGTTGGAGAAGGGGGGCAAGTGAGTTGTGGGTAAGGGGGGGGGGGCAAGTGAATTGTGGGTAAGGGCCCGGTTGGGGGCGAGCTGCTCTATCTCCATATTTCCCTGTCTTTGCTTAGTGCCACTCTGGATGGCCCTGTCCTCCTGTGACTCCTCAGTGACCTTCACCCCCCTGTGTGGCCAGAGAGCTGTCCAGGTCATCAGCCTCCTAAGAGCAGGGTGATGGGTACAGCTGTGCCGTCCTAAAAGACATTTTGAGGTTTGACACTTTTCTTTTTTCTCCTCTATGTTTTTTCTCTTTTTTGTGTGTGTTTATAATGCATGTATTGACCCGTGTAAGTACGTATTTCTATACGCCCTGTCTCAAGGTTGACTTGATTCTTTTCCTCTTTTTGCATGTTTTAGGGATCCTTCCCCTCCCATCCCAGGCCCTGTGGTCCTGGCCTGTACCTCTGTATTGCGTCTCAGATGCTCTGGGTTTTTAGCTACAACTCCTCTTCAGTTAATTCTCACCCTTGCGTTTGCCCCTCCGTCCTGGTGTGCCGCCCCTTCCAAAGTGACCACTAGTTTATCTGCGGGACCATTGAGCCCAGAAGTGGGCAAGAGGATCTCCCCTCAGGAGACTGGCTCTGTGGCTTGACAGTAATAGCTCAGGCTTTGTCTGTTCCTCGCCACTACCTTCAAGAACCAGTGCTGCCCCTTTTACAGACGGCAAAGTTGAGGCATTAGGAAGTTAGTTAACACGCCTAAGGCTGGTAAGTGGGGAAGCCCAGGTAAGACCCCAGCCAGCCCACTCACTGTACTGTGCTCTATTGCTTGACCCCAAGAAGTGAATTTTGTGGTTACAGAGAGGGATGCGACAGAGGGAGGAGATATTCACCAGAGAGCGAACAAAATAGCAAGGGCTTATTTCTTATAAGTCACCTTGGCCCTGGGTAATAGCATCCTCTATTTCAGTATTTGCCAAAACGTGGCCTCTGCAAAACTTACTTAAGGTTTCATTGTTAATAAATCAATTTTATTTAGAAAATACAGTCCATTGCATTTATGTCTTGGGAGTTTCCTGTCTATACTGACATATTAAAGCTTCCTTAAAAAAAAAAAAAAAAAAAAAAAGGACTAGTAAAGAAATCTATTTCACTCAGTTTAGTCCAAACCTGTGGAGAACGGAAACTTCTCCTGCATCACACCTGTTGACGTTCCACGGAAACACCGAAACGCTGCTTTGTGTAAACTTTCTGGAGTGAAGATAAACACAAAATTTCTGAAATAGCTTCCTTGTAACTTCTTTGTTTACATTTTTTTAACATGTATTCATTTATGAGTGGGTAGCAGAGGGGCAGAGAGAGGGAAAATTTGTCGTAATGAAAACAAAACCTTCTGGGCTTCATTAACAGGAAGACACCTCTGAATTTCTAGCCTGTTGTGCTCTAACCCGCTCTGACTCACTGTACCCAGGAGTGGTTGTGGGAGAGGGTGGTCCTGTCTCTGTGATGCTCGTGGGCCAGGAGGCCCACCGGAGCCACTCCAGTGTGAAGGAGCCTCCCAGGCTTGGTCCGGCGGGCGTGTGTCGGGAGGGCCCCGAGGTGAAATTTCAGCTGTGACGATATGGTTGGTGTCCAATGTCTCCCTCTGTAAACACTGACCTCAGATTTGGTAGATACGAGCTTTCCGACTTCTTTCCATGCGATGACCCAGCTGGAGCTAAAGGTGGACTGTGATGTCACCAGCTGTCTATAGTCAGTCCCTAATTAACACCTGGCCATGACCACCTGGCTCTTTTGTTCTAAATTAGGACTAGGTCTCATTGTCCTCCCTCAACTATGGGGAACCAAGCCAGAGGACGGAGCTGCCAGAACTCGGGATCGTGCAAGGCCTCGGCACAGAGGAAGAAATGAGAGGTGGCGTATGGGCCCTGCGTGTAGGATGTCGGAAGAGGAAGGCCCGAGCGTTTAGAAGCACCAGGCCCACGGGAGTCTTGGGGACTAGCAGCCCTGGGAAGGTTCTGGAAAGCAGCCTACAGCTCTGAATAGCTCTTGGGAGCATAAAGTAAGTCTGGCTGGGAGCCTTTACCTTCACAGCCCCAGGCGGCTAGGCTGGCCCCACCTTGCTGATGGAATATTCTAGTTCATTCTTCCCAAATTTGTCTTTCATAAGAATCATGCCAGGCGCTATTAAATATGCAGATTCCCAGACCCCACCCCAGAAGTACTGATTCGATCTCTTTAATGGATGCTCTGAGTGATCTCTGTGATGAGCCAAGTTTGGGGAAACACTCTTTTCTTTGTTCAAGGAGTCTCAGGAATAATGGGCTTGTCCATCCCTCCAGGTGCTTTTGTTGGCTGTCTCAGAAGAGAGGACAGGGTCTTTCCTCCTCCTCCTCATCTTCTTCGGAGGTCTTGGACACATAGACCGTTGGCCAGGGCCAGGTCATAGCTTAATGTAGGGACTCATCTAGAATAAACTTCTATATGTTTTCTACCTCTTTGGGAGTCTGTCTTCCCCTTCTTGTCTTAGTAAGAAGTAATTTTACTTATTAAAATTAAAAAAAAAATTTTTTTTAACGTTTATTTATTATTGAGAGACAGAGAGAGACAGAGCATGAGCAGGGGAGGGGCAGAGAGAGGAGGAGACCCAGAATCCCAAGCAGGCTCCAGGCTCCCAGCTGTCAGCACAGAGCCCGACGTGGGGCTCGAACTCACAAACTGCAAGATCATGACCTGGGCTGAAGTTGGATGCTTAACCGACTGAACCACCCAGGCGCCCCATATTTATTAAAATTTTTTTTAAATTTATTTATGAGAGAGAGAGCAAGCCGGGGAGGGGCAGAGAGGTGGGGGGGGGGGGGTGGGGACAGAGAATCCCAAGCAGGCTCCATGCTGTTAGCTCAGAGCCCAATGTGGGACTCAAACTCACAGACCTCGAGACCGTGACCTGAGTTGAAACGAGAGTCGGACACTTAATCGACTGAGCCATCCAGGTGCCCCAAGAAGTAATTTTAGAAGAGGTGGTTTGGGGCACCTGGGTGGCTCAGTCAGTCAAGCACGTGACTTCAGCTCAGGTCATGATCCCACAGTTCGTGAGTTCAAGCCCTGCATCGGGCTTCGTGCTGACAGCTCAGAGCCCGGAGCCTGCTTCGGATTCTGTGTCTCCCTCTCTCTCTGCCCCTCCTCTGCTCGTGCTCTGTCTCTCTCTCACAAGAATAAATAAAACATTAAACAATTTTTTAGAAAAGATGGCTTGATAAGCTATTGGTGCCTGTTTGGGGCCTTTTATATTAAACCTCTTGTCTGTTCTAGTTAGCCAAGAGTATTTATAGATCACATATTATATGTAGAACGAGGAATAAGTCAATTAAACATGTCCCTACTCGCCGGGCATCGAAAAACTTGTTTGGATTTGGAGTAACAAAAAAGTTCTAGAGATGGTTAGCGGTGATGGTCGTACGACCTTGTGGATGTACTTAATTTCACCGAAGCTGTACACCTAAACGTGATTAAAACAGATGTTATGTTACATATATTTGGCCACAATTCGGGAAGAAAAAAAAAAGCCCCAACCTGTTCAAGGGACAATATACCCAAGAGCCACCAAAAAAGGCATTTACAAAGCAATAAGCCAGCAAATGTACAGAAGTGGATTTAAAGGGATACTTGAGTGAAGAAAGCCAAACACTCAGGCAGCTTTCGTGCTGGTTTTGAAGGAGGGATAGAATCACGATCCTGGGGGACAGCACAGGTGAAAGAGGTCACAGGGAATAGAAGGCAAACTTTTATTTATTTTTTTTTTTCAACGTTTTTTTTTTTTTTTTTTTTTTAAATTTATTTTTGGGACAGAGAGAGACAGAGCTGAACGGGGGAGGGGCAGAGAGAGAGGGAGACACAGAATCGGAAACAGGCTCCAGGCTCCGAGCCATCAGCCCAGAGCCTGACGCGGGGCTCGAACTCACGGACCGCGAGATCGTGACCTGGCTGAAGTCGGACACTTAACCGACTGCGCCACCCAGGCGCCCCAAGGCAAACTTTTAAAGGGGAGCGTCTGTGAGGAGGCAGCCCGCACACCACCCCGCCCCCCCCCCCCCCCAGGCTGGGTGAGGGATGTTTTTGGTGAGTGACAGAGTGAGGAATGACCCTGACACTTCTTGCTTCTAGTGGGTAGAGAGGCATGGTCTTGATTGGAAGGGATTTTCTGCTAACTCTTTGGTATTACAGTGCTGACTTAGGGGAAGGAAACGCTGGGACCTCCCCCTCCCCCCGGGGGCCGAGCTGTTGGAGAGATGGTTAGAAATGGCCGGAAGAGGGGTTCTCACTCATTTCTGCACCAACTGCCGGCTCATACTTCTCTGCCCTGAGCCGCATGGGAAAGAGCCGGAGGTGGGGCCTGGCGTAGAAGCCAGCTCCCGCTGGGGAGCCCAGCCCAGGCGAGGGCTTTCTGGAACCCAGAGCCAAAACCCGCCGGGCAGCTGATGAGAAACAGGTGGCTTTCAGGAACAGTGTTACTTGCCAGGAGGACCCCGGATTTGCAGGGGGGCCTCACTTAGAACAACCGGTGGGTGAGCCGAGCTTTATTGGAGGCAGAGGTGCTGGGACCCAGGGCTGCTGTGGCCTCCCCGAGGGGGCTGGGGTGGGGGGGGACTAGGAGTGGGGCTGGGTGTCTGATAAGCTGCCATGCCAGCCGAGCCATCTGCGGCTAGTCTGGCGTGTAGTAGGCGTTCGGTGTCTATTTGCCACACTGAAATGGATTGAAAACTCACTCGTTTCTATTTTGTAGGATTTTGCTTTTTGTTTGTTTTTGTTTTGTTCTTCATTTTCTACTAAAGCGTTTCTTTTTAAAAAAAACTGAAGATATTTGTTTTTTTTTAAGGTTTATCTATTTTTGAGAGAGAGTAAGAGAGAATGCAAGCAGTGGAGGGGCAGAGAGAGAGGGAGACACAGAATCTGAAGCAGCTCCAGGCTCTGAGCTGCCGGCACAGAACAGGGCTCGAACCCGCGAACCGTGAGATCATGACCTGAACTGAAGTCAGATGCTTAACCAACTGAGCCGCCCAGGCACCCCAAAAGGTTTTTTTTTTTTTTTTTAAGTTTATTTGTTTATTTGAGAGAGCGAGTGCCAGCAAGCGTGAGTGGGGAAGGAGCAGGGAGAGAAAGAGGGAGAATCCCAAGCAGGCTCCGCGCTGGCAGCACAGAGCCCAACACGGGGCTGAAATCACGAGATCATGACCTGAGCCCAACCAAGAGCTGGACGCTTCACCAACGGAGCCAGCCAGGTGCCCCCCACAAAAGAATTTTAAGATACTAGACTCAGCTAAATCAAGCTAAAGGTGGGGGGGGGGTCGGTCCACATCTAGAACAGGTGGCCCCTGGGTGCTCAGGGCCACTCTTTTCAGCCTCCAGGCTCCCCTCCCTCCCTTGGTGATGCCACCTGCCGTCCGTCCTCAGCCCCAGCTCTGCCCCACCGGCTCAGTGTGCTCCTCCTGGGGTCCTCTGGGTTCGGCTCTCGAGTCCCCCTTCCTTGCTCCCTGCCTGCAGCATCCTGCTTCTCAGCGGGTCCAAAATTGCCCCGACCCTCTCTCCTCTCTGCTGCCCGCCTCCCTCCGGGCTTCCATGTGCCCTCAAGAGCCATCGTCATCTGCATGATGTCTCCAGTTAGAAACCTTCTCAACTCACCCTGTCTTGTTGAGTCGGTTCTGAAGGCTGGCCCCACCTGCCTGAGCCTGCCCACCCCAGCTCTCCTGGACGTACAAATGGGCGCCTGTCAGGCTGTCAGGGGCTCCACGGGGCAGCTGCGGGCTTCGGGATTCATTCCTTCTGTTCTGTGCTCAGAGCAGGCGCTGAGCCCCACAAACTCCTTGGGTTTCTTAGTTCCCCTCCGGAGCCCTAAGTCTCAAGGAAGCCCAACCAGTGACCCAGTTCCTGCACCCCGGGGCTCTGTGTGCCACGTATCTACACCCTCTTTGGGCACCTGAGGCTCAGAGCAGTGGTTCCCAGCCTTGGCTGCACGGTGGGATCACCTGGGGAGTTGACAGGATTACCGATGCCTGGGCACCACCCAGGGCGATTAAATCATCCTCTCTGGAGGTGGGGCACTGGCGTTGTCCTTTTGTCAAGGCTCTCTAGGTGATTTTAATCTTCCGGCAAGGTTGAGAACGACCAGTTTGCAACATATATTTCCATTCTTTTTTTTTTTTTTTTTTTTTTTTTAATTTTTGCAGCTCAATTCTGGGACTATGGCTTGAATTGTTGGGGAATTTACTAATTTCTTGCTATATATGCATGTGGGACCAGAGCTGGGAAGAGAGCTTATCTAAGAACAGAGCACAGTCAGAGCAAGGAAGACCCGGGAGGGATCCCGCCCTTGAAGGCCACTCTCTTCTTTTTTTTTGAAGATCACTCTTACGGGGAGACTCACTTGCGGATTCATCCCAAAGGACAGTAAGGTGACAGGGTGCTGGCTCCTGGCAGCGAGGCAGCACAGCCTGGACAGCCCTGGGGCGCTTGCAGCTGGCTGGGCTGCCCAGCGGGTCATTTCCAGCTGTGCCTCTCGTGGCTGAACTCTGCTGGGAGGCAGCCAGGGAGGTCCGGCCTCTCCTCAAGGCTGTTGGGCTGTTGGATGACCGGCCCTCCGCCCAGACCCGCAAGCGCTCTGTGGTCTCTTGTTTCGGGCTCCTATCCCTTACTGGAGGCTGATACACACACCTCCCCTCCTTCCCCAGCCTCGGCTGAACCCGCCCAACTTGGATCCTAACAAAATTCTGCCCTTAATCTCTGCTTCTCTAGCCCATTCTCCCCACTGCTGCCAGAGCATCTAAGATGCTAATCTGATCATGCTTCAAAACTTGGATTTGCTTCCCGCGGCCTTCAGAATCAAGTTCAAACTCCTTAATGTGTCCCTAAGATCTTCCCCAGTGTGGTCCCAACCTCCCTCTCATGCCTGGCCACTTCCTACCACACACTACTGAGCCAACCACATGGACATTGCTGTCATTCCCCATGTGAGTCACGCTCTTGTGCTGGTCTATTTGCAGGAACTGGCCTTCTCTCCCATGCATCCTTTAAGATCCAGCTGTGATGTCTCTCTTTTGAAGCCGAAGCCAGGCAAAGTCCGTATTTCATGAACTTTATTTATACCTCGGTTACACTATAGTTTGCTTATTAGGTTGTCTGAGGACACAGCCTGGCTTGGAATAGGTGCTCAGTTAAGGTTCAGTGATTGAATGAATGCTTTCAGAATCCCCAGCAGCAGCTAGGACGGACAGACTTAGGAAGGCCCTGGATGGGACTGCTGGCAATCAGTTCCAGCTCGCCTTCCTAAGGGCGGGTCCTCGGCTCGACTGGAAACAAGGGTTTGGGCCCGGTGGTCCCACGTCCATCTGGTGTCATCTTAAAGAGATAGCCTGTAGTCTTCTCTGACCCTCAGGTGCCCTGCAGAAGAATCCTGAAGCTATGGGGAGTTTGGGACACAGGGTTGCAAAGTGTTACTGGGCAGGAAATGCGTGAGCTGTTTCCATACAGTTTCAGAATCCCCAAACCAATTCTAAATTTTAGTGTGTTGACTATATAAATAGCATGATAGCAGTATTAATTCAGTGACAATAAAGAATGAAAATTTCTCCCCGGTTCCACCATGATAGCCAGTCAATATAATGGTACTTACAATGTATTAAGAAGGTACTATTCCAGGGGCTGAGCTAAGCACTTTACATGTAGTATCTCATTTAAGCTTTCAAAAGACTTGATTCTGAAGATTCAGGGAGCAAGCTAAGATCTACCCTTACAAGGGAGTCAACAGAGAGGTTGGAGCTTGCCCACCAGCACAGAGATGGTCAGAGACAGAGCCGGGACGCAGCCCGGGTCTGTCTGACTCTGATGTTGTGTTTTTACCCCATATTCCTTCTGCTGCCCCGTGAACCAGACTTTTCATTTTCTGTACCTCCAGGCCTTCTCCATACACACAAATAGCTTTCGCCTAACCAGAGTCCCAACACAGTGAGTGTGGGAACATAGATTACTGTACTTAACTTTATATCAAAATCTACACCCAGTCCCTCACCAAGTCCTCCTGAGCCTACCTCCAAATACATGTCTGATCTGTAACTCACCTTCCTTCACCTCTGCCCTGACCTTTTGTCTGGGCTTTGTGTGAGAGCCTCTTAACCAGTCTCCGTATTTTTACTCTTGCCCCCTTCTTATCTCTCCTCCCAGTAACCAGAGTGATTTTTAAAATAATATACACCAGGGGCGCCTGGGTGACTCAGTCGGTTGAGTGTCCGACTTCGGCTCAGGTCATGATCTCACGGTGTGTGAGTTCGAGCCCCACATCGGGCTCTGTGCTGACAGTTCGGAGCCTGGACCCTGCTTTGGATTCTGTGTCTCCCTCTCTCTCTCTGCCCCTCCCCTGCTCACACTCTGTCTCTCAAAACTAAGTAAACATTTAAAGAAAATTAAAGAAAACAAATGTAAACCGGATCCTAGCATTCCCCACCTGCCAGTGCATTTGGGCAAATCCCAAATCCTTAGCCAGGCCTCTGTGCCTGGTGCTCGTCTCCCGGCTCACCTCGTGCCTCATGAAACTCACACCATCCTAACCTCGCTGACCTTGCGGCTCCGGGGAACTTCCTGGGTCTTGTCCACCTCAGCGCCTTTGACGCTCCTCTGCCTGGGACCTCTTGCTCCCACGCCATCCCTGGTCAGTGCCCCTCCAAAGAGGCCATTCCTACCCACGCTTCTCAACCTAAATTAGGACTCTTTTATTCACACAGATCACAGCTTATGCTGTGTGATTATTTGTCATATGTCTTCCACTGGATGTTCTGGTTCCGCGACAGAAGGACTGTGTCTCTTTTGCCGAGCACTTACTTTCTCCCTCGTGTCCAGATCAGCATCAGAGACACGGTAGGTGATCAGTACTTGCAGAAAGAATACGTGTTTTTCTATGTTACTGTATGGTCTCCATGAACATAATCTGGTGGCTGTGTAACACCTGACAGATATCCATTTAATTAAGGGCTTTAATGAAACGTTTGTTTCCTACGTCAAGAGCTGACCTTTCACGGTCAGAAGAAAACAAAATGTTTGAGGTCCCTGCATCAGCACCACATACATGTACACAGTAAACCTAATCTTGCTGTTGAAAGAGAAATATATATAGATTGCAGGTTTTTGAAATCAGTGTGGTCGGTTGTGAACAGCGCTGCTTTTCAAAATAGAACAGAAGGGAAAACGGTGAACGCTTTGCAGGTGAGGGGGTAAGAATTGTTCTGTGTAACTTCCATACATATACCGAAGTCGTGTTTCCATTTTATGAGCTCTGCTTGCGCACCTCTCACGCACGGCCGGTGGCGAGACGGCACACAGGCTCTGGTCTACGGGAGACTCCCAGGGCTGCTTTCTTTTTCAATAAACGTTTTTATTCTGGACCAGTTTCAGATTTACAGAAAAGCGGCAAAGACAGTGCCGAGGTCCTTGGGTGCCTCTCACCTGAGTGTCCCCCGTTGTCAGGGTCTTACGTCGCCACGGGGCGTGTGCCACGAGGAACCGACGAGTGCCTTGTCAGTAACCGAACTCCAGATTTTAGTTTTTCTTCTTTCTCTTCCAGGACCGAATCTAGGATCTCGTATGCATTCAGTCGTCTTGTCTCCTGGGTCTCCTCTGCTCTGTGACAGTCTCCCAGTCTTTATCATGAACTTGATTATGTAGAATGTTCCTCGTTGTGGATTTGTCTGGTGTGTTTCTCATGATCCGACTGGGGCGATGGGTTTAGGGGAAGAAACATCACACAGGGGAAGTACACGCCTCCTCAACACCCCATCAGAGGGCACGTGATACCCAAGTGGCTCATCACCGGTGATGTTAACCTGCACCACTTGGTCAAGAAAGTGGTTTCTCCACTGTAAAGTTACCATTTTCCCCTGTCCATACTTTATGCCTGTTTGTTTAAAACTTACTTATCTATTTTGAGAGAGAGAGAGAGAGAGATCATGAACAGGGGAGAAGCAGAGAGATAGGGAGAGAGAACGAATCCCAAGCAGGTGACAGCCCAGAGCCCCAACGCAGGGCTCAAACTCACCAACTGAGATCATGACAGGAGCTGAAGTCAAGAGTCAGATACTTAACCGACTGAGCCACCCAGGCGCCCACCCCCGTACTCTATTCTTTAGAGGCAAATCACTAAGACCTACTCTCAGGGAGTGGGGGAGTGGGGGGTGTTGAACTCTACCTCTTGGAAGGGAAGTATCTCCATATCTTATTTGGAATTCTTCTGTACAGAGGATTTGCCTCTTTTCCACTTATTGAACAATTTCTTTAAATATGGACTCATGTATATTCATTTCTTAGGTTGCGTTATAATCCTATACAGGGTCGTTTATTTTATTGTTCAAATCGTTCCAACTCTGGCCATCGGAAGCTCTTTCCTGTGTCCCTCTAACATGCCTCCATCCTTTTGTTTTTTGAGCCTTCCTTACTTCCTGGTGCACCAACACGTTCTAGCACATCTCGTATTTCCCCTGCCCCAGCCCACAGCCAGCCATCTCTCCAGGAGCTGGCACCTGACAGACGGGAGGCCAGAGCCGTGGAACGTCACCCTCTCGGGCTCAGAGGGTGCAAAGTGCTCTTCTGCCAAGGCAGCTGGGGGGGATTTGTAGGCAACACAGAGGAAGGGTGTGTTTCCTTACTTCCTCAGCCCTCTGCACCTATAGCTCTCTGGTGAGCCACCCACGCTTGTCTCATCTGCCCTGGTGAGAGTGCAAAACCTCCTCGGACGGACTGTCCGTGCCTGGTGGTCAGATTCTGGAAGCCTCTGTTGCCACACGGACTGGCGGGAGTCCCGGGTGCCCGAGTGTGTGCCGGTCAAGGTTTGGTTTCCCAGACTTCCGGGGGCATCTCCGCGCCGCCCGCTCCCAACTCTGGATCCACTGACTCTGGACCCTTTGACTCTCCCAAGGCTCCCGTTCCACAGCTGGCTTCCCCGCACCTTCCCTCGCTCGTGCGTGTTCGGTAGGTGTCCTTGCTTCTCTGAGCAGAATGGAACCTCAGCCGCCACCGGTTTTCTTCCCTAGACCCTCTTCTCCTCTCCAAGGCCCACGCCTCTGCCTGGGGCTGGAGTCTCGTGCCCCCTCACTGGCTCCTCGTGCTCAGCCTAAAAGGACACTCGAATCTCCTGGCCTCGTCTCAGCCTCCAGCCGGCAAGGAGTCTCTCTCCCCGCTTCTTCACATCAGGCCTCTTGCTGAAGAGACTTGCTCAGTCCTTTTCCTCGACAACTGGGGCTGCACAGAGCATGTTGCTGGGAGATTTTTCACAGAAAAGGGGTGACTATTGATTCTGATGAAGCAGGAGGCACTGGTAGGGACCCTGAGGGGCCCCACGCTCGGGCAGATCCCACAATGACAAAGTGCTCCTGCTGGGGGCCACCCCAGGAAGCTTACACACGGGTCTGGCGACCTCAGAAGGTTCCCAAGAGGCAGCATCCAATCTGGGCCTGGAGTTGGGGGCTGAAGGAGAGGGGGGAAGGCACTCCTCGCAGGTCCCCACGGGGTGGCCGCTCAAAGCTGGTGGAAAGGAGGGGCAGCTGTTTCCAGATCTTGTCTGATCCACACGTTTCCTCTTCCCCCCCCCCCCCCCGCCCCTCACCCTGTAGCGAGGGCCTTTGTCCAGAGGGATGGGCATTTTACTCATGGGGTCTTTATTTATATCTTTAATTTTATTTTAGTAGGTTCCATGCCCAATGTGGGGCTTGAACTCATGACACTGAGATCAAGACCTGAGCTGAGCTCAAGAGTTGGACCCTCAACCAACTGAGCCACCCAGATGCCCCTACTCATGGAGCGTTTAGCCTCACGTGGGCTCACACCTCCAGCAGTGCCCTGCTTCCCACTGTCTGTGGGAAGCAGCCCTAGTGATTCACCAGCCCCACCTGTCTTGCCTCACTGCATCTCCCCGGGGTAATGTGGGTGTGCCCTTCGTATCAGCGGAACAAAAAGAACGTCTTCTTCAGGATTTGGGAGACTGCTTGGCCCCACTGCGCCGTGAATCTGTCTTCTGATACTCCGACCCCAGCTAAGCTGACCTCTGCCATTCATTCCCCTATGCTGACTTCTCCCTTTGACGCTGCTGAGGGCAACCCTCACCCCCATCCCCCTCATCCCCCCCCCCCCCACCCCCCCCCCCCGCCCCAAGCCGATCTTTGGAATTCAGCTCGTGAGAGAGTGAGAGATTCGTTTCCTCCCGGACCAAGTACCAGCCCTGGCTTTAAACAGACTCACTTGTGCTTACAGACTCTGGCAAATTTTGTGTGTCTGTGGCCTGGCTTATGCTAATTCATTCATTCAACAGGTATTTATGGAGGACTTTCAGGCACAGCTCTGAGCACTGGAGATACAACGATGAGCAAAAAGATATGGCTTCATAGAGTTTGCAGATGTGCCTGGGAGAACAGATATTAAACTGATAATTTCACAAATATTTATTACAAATAATAAGTGCAGTAAAGAAAAAGGATGGGCGTTCAGTTTGTCTAGGGTATTAAGTAAAGTTTCCACAGAGAAGTGACAGTTTAACTGAGATCTGAAGAATGAGTAGGAATTGACTAGGGGCGACAGAGACAGGAGAGGAGAAAATCTTCCCAGATGGCCATAATAGCATGTGCAAAGGTCCTGAGGCTGAAAGGAGGATGGCCAGTTGGCTAAGGGCAGAAAGGATAATGAGAGAGAAAAGGCTGGAGAGGCAAAATGGGGCAGGGCCTTTTAGGCATGTTTAGTGTCTTGGTCTTTATTCCAAGGACAGTGAAAAGGAAGCCAGTGAAGGATTTTAAGAAGAGTGATATGATCAGATTTGTCATTGAGAAAATTACTGACCACAGTATGAATTACAGGGGGTGGGGTGCACCCTGAGGAGACTTGGGGAGTTAGCAGGTAAAGTTGTGGTCCCAGAAGAGGTGAGGGTAGATTTGAGATGGTGACCCTACTTCATATACTTGTTCCTTTACTCCCCCCTCAGCCCCCCCCCCCCCCCCCCCCGCTGTCCTCAGATGGCAGGCTTATGTGGGCAGTGTATTCTCAGCAGAAGATGATCTGGTGGGAGACCCTCGGGGGATGGAGGTTAGCTTAGTCCCGGTGCCAGCCTTTAGTAGGGAATCAGGACACGATGTGTGGAAAGGGGATTAAGAGACTGCTCGTCTTTAAATTCCTCTTTGCCATCTCCATTTCCCTTGCTCTAAGAATAAAACTAAGCTTAACTAAGCCTCCTTAAAAGCTATTACACTGTAATTGGAAGCCCTGTCCCACCTTCACGCTGGGAAGAGCCCAGAACACCTGCCGCAGGTGCCGGATCCTCCCCGCCACGTTGGCTTTCCGGAATTTCATGGCAGCGGGTACCCTGAGCCGCCCAGCCTGGCAACGGACGGCAACACCCAGGTGGGCTTCCAGGAGGGGCGTGGCCGTGCCCATCTCCGATTCTGGAGATCTGAGCTCTGATCTGAATACGTGACCTTGCGCAACTCACTTCCCCTCCCGCGGCCTCAGTTCCCTCATCCGCAGTCGCAGGGTGGCCCCAAAGTCCCTCCGGCTGCGAGCGGGGCTCTGGGTCGGACCGGCGGGATGCTCGCTGCGGGCACTGCGCCGAGCGCCCGGGGCGCGCCCACGCCGCTCGCCGAGGGAAGGGGGCCTCCCGGGAGGCGGGCGGGGAGCGCGCGGCGGCGCGGGGGGACGCCCGCCGCCCTCTGCCCGGCGCCGCGGTCGGGGGGCCCCCCGAGGTTACGTAAGGAGCCGGCGCGGGGAGCGGGGCGGGACGGGGCGGGGCCCGAGCGCGGCCGCCCAGCCCCCGCCGGCCCAGCCCCCGCCGGCCCAGCCCCCGCCGGCCCAGCCCCCGCCGGCCCAGCCCCCGCCCGCCCGCGCCAGGCGGCGGCGGCGGCGGCGGCAGCGGCGGCAGCGGCAGCGGCAGCCGCGCAGCCCCGCGGCATGGAGCGGCGCCGGGGCTGAGCCGGGCGCGCACGGGCCGCCGCATGTGCGGCGCGGGGAGCGGCTGCGGAGCGCGCGGAGAGCGAGCGCCAGAGGGCCCGTCGGAGCGGCCGCCGGAGCAGCGCCGGAGATGGGGTGAGGGAGCCCCCCGGGGGGCCGGCGCCCTCTCCGCGCGTCGGGGGGCCCGGGGAGAGGGGGACGGGCGCGCGGCCGTCCGGGGGTGGGGGGCCGTCGACCCCGCGCCCTCCGCCTCGCGCGCGCGCGCGCGCGCGCGGGTCCCCGGCAGGGGCGGCCCGGCCGGGGCGCGGACTTGGGGCCCCCGCGCGGTGGCCCGCCGCCTCCGAGCCGGCCCCGGGCGCGCGGTCAACTCCGGGGCCTGTGTGTGCGAGCGCGCGGGGCAGTGTGTCGTCCTCCGCGGCGGGGTTCGTGACAAGCCGAATGGAAATAGAAGTTTTCCTGGAAGGGGAGCAGACCGAGTAATCCTGACCCCCCCCCCCCCCCCACGCGGCGTAGGAATAGTGGGTTCGGACTCTGCTTGGAGCGGGATGGGGGTGAGGGAGTGCGGAAGGAGCCGGGCTGAGGCTCCGGCCTCGGACACGACGGAGTAAGAGGCTCAGGGGGAGAAGTTGAAATACTCTGTCGGAGTGACTAATGCTTGTGAGTATATAAAGTCATTTGAAAAAGCAGGATTGATTTCTCCTTGGCGTCTCCGTGAGCAGTAGGCGCTGTGAGTCAGGGAGCCACTGTGCTAATAACACGATTAACTCCTTGCATCTGCTCGCTCGATGGGAGCACACGGCGGTGAGGGGCCGTCCGTTTTCAGGGAACAGCTCTGTAGCCCGATTTACAGATGCGGAAACTGAGGCCCTCGGTGGTCGGGCGACTGCCCCCAGGGGGGGCAGCCGGCGGGCGTTTGCGGAGGGACATTTGGTGCCTCCGCAGAGGGGAAGTCACAGCCTGCCAGGGGGCGTGGGGCCGGCGCTGGGGGTCAGGGAACCAGAGTTTCCGCGTCCCTGCCTCCTGCTGTGTGCTCAGCGCCCTCCAGACAGCCCTTCTCGGGACCCCCAGACGGCTCCTGGGTGCGTCTGGAGATGTTGGTTTTCTCTGTGGGATCGGGAAGGAGTGCAAGGGGCGACATGGTCCTGGTGGCCTGACCTAGCTCCCGTGGGTCAGCGGCTCCGTTGCGCCTCACTCCAGGCCGTTTCTGGAGTCCTCTTTCCCGGCCAACTTCACCTGTGGGGTCTGGAGGACCCAGAGGCGGGCCAAGAGGAGTTTGGGTGAAGTGTGAGGGCTCTCCAGAGCTCCATGAGCAGGGCGGGGGGTGGGGGGTGGCGAGAGGGGCCTAGAGATTGGCCTGAGACGTTGGCGTCAGTCCAGGAGATTTCCCACACGGAGAAACTGGGGGTGATTTTACCAGAGGCACGCTGGCTGGGAAGCGGGTTTTCTGTAACGTTTCCAGTGACCTCTTGGTAGATTACGAAAAGGCCGCTCTCTGTGCACTGGGAACCTTTGAGGCTCTCAGATTTCATACTTTAAAAAAAAAAAAAGAAAAAAGAAAAAGAAATTGATGGGGAAAAAGGAGTTGGCAAATGTAGGTCTCCAGATAGGAGATAAAAGGGGTCTGATCATTTTAACTCTCTCCCTCCCTCCCCCAGACAACACAAAACCAACCCAACACACTTGCGTGATCCAGAAACGAACGTTGGAACTCTGTTGGTTGAGATCAAATAATTCTGTGGAAATGAAAGTGTTTACTCATAAAAGCTGAAAGGAAATGTCAAGATAATTTTTGTTTGTGGAGCATCGGGGAGGAGTGGCTTGGGGGAATCTTGTGAAAATGGAGTGTGGCTTTCACGGAGTTTTACCATCGTTCGGTACGTGGCTTGTTACTCCGTGTAGGCGAGGGCGGGTCTGCAAGTCCTGCCTACTTCTGCCGGTTTTAATATACCCGCTTCTTCCGTAATTGACGGGTGCAGACAAACCAGGGCAGTAAATTGAAATGGAGTTAAGGCTGGATAAGCAGTTCAGGCAGAGGAGGGTGGAGGGAGCTATTTTCACCCAAAATAGAACCAATGTCATCCTTTCCGAGAGTGGAGTAGGACGAGGGGAAGGAGGAAAGGGCAGCCAGTAGAGAACCTCATTGCGGCCCTCCCCGTAGCCCTGTCACGGCTGCACTGTGTAGACGTGGCCCAGACTTAAGAGGAAAAAAAAAAAAATCTGAGTTTACTTCTCCCACTTCAGATGCTTGTCCTCTTCCAGACACTCACGGTTTCCGCTTCTCTTCTGTGAAGTGTTTTGCGTTAAGTGTGTGGTTTCCCCAGTAAGGTTGGGTTTTGACTCCCGAGGCAGCTGTTGGCACACTCTCTCTCCTCCTCAGACCTCTGTCTGTCCCCTCCCCACCACACCTTGCCTCCCTCTGCGAACAAAATAGGAGCCACGGACCGAGGAGAGTCTCCTCTCCCTGTGGCTCCGTGTCTTGCTTCCCACCTGTTTCATCCACTTGTCCCACCACCCTGTCCCCCTCTCACCTCGTCAGGCAACGTTGCTCTGTTCTTCCACATCCCCCGTCCAGGCTCTTTCCCATCAGTATACAAACATGCTTTGGTTCAGGGCCGTCCAGTAGAACTTTCCACACTGATGGAAAAGTGCTGTGTCTGCATGGCCCAATTTGGCCGGCCCCAGCCACCTGTGGCTCTAGGGCATTTGAAACGTGGCTAGTGTGACCGAGGGCCTGAGTTTGTAATTTAATTTCCATTGAAATGGCCACATATGGTGGTGGCCGCCATGTTGGAGAGCACCGCCATGTTGGAGAGCACCGCCATGTTGGAGAGCACCACCATAGCTTCTGTCATTTTGCATCTCTCTCCTGCTTCTTTGCTTCCCTTCCCCTGAAAACGTGTGTCCCAAAACCACTGCGTCCACTGGCTTTCTTCGCCTACCATTTGATTACGCTCCACACCCTGCAGTCCCACCCAGACTGTGGGGTCGCTGCTAGCCTGTGCCCTTGCCTTAGCCTCTTGGCCGTTCCCTCCCCCCTGGAACAACTGCCCCACCCCCCTCCAGCCAGCTTCTGGCCGCCACACTCCCCTGCTTTTCTGCGTCCCTTCCTGATGGCTCCTGTCCAGTCTTGCACCTCTGTCTGACCTCTGAATGATGGGCCGCTTACGGACCGGACCTGCTTCCTCTGTGCGGTCAACACTCCCTTCCTAGGTAACGTTATCCACCCACCCCTGCTGGTGACTCCCACGTTTTTATTTCCAACACAGCCCTTCTGGGGGCCTCCAACTCTTGTCCATGAACGAGCTCCTGATGCCCCTTCCAGTTCTGACCTTCCCTTTATCTTCCCCATCCCAGTCAGTGGCCCCACCGTCCACCCGCTTGCTAAGAATCATTCTTGCTTCTCCTCTCCCTTACCTTCCACGTCCACGCTGTCAATGGGCCCCGTGGTTCTACTTCCGGGATACTGTCTGGTGTCCACCTGTCCCCATGGTCATAGCCCCCACACTGGTCCTGGCCACCATTGCCTCTTTCCTGGACCAGCTCCCATTTTGGGTATCTCCAGTCCATTCTCATACGGGGGCCCAAGTAGCTGGCTTTAAAAATTGCACATCGGATCAGGTCACCTCGCACACCCTGCAGCCACAGGGGGATGGCTTGTGCCTCATCTCTAGTGTCCCCTGTCCATCCCTCACTGCCTTCTGCTAACGTGAGCCTCATTTCTCCTCTTGCCCTACTCGGGGTGGGGGGGGGTGCATCTTTGAACTTGCTCTTCTCTCTGCCTGGGAGGTTCTTGTCCTAGCTCTGCAAATACCTTCCTCCTCATGCTTCAGATTCCCACATCAGGGTCACCTGCAGAGCCTTTCCGACCCCTGCCGTTCCTGTTCCTTGCGAACACAGCCACACCTATTTGTCTGCGATTACTCACCACAGCGCACCTGCAATCATGTGGGCTTGCTTGCTTTCTTTCTCTCTTTCTCTCTTTCTCTTTCTTTCTTTCTTTCTTTCTTTCTTTCTTTCTTTCTTTCTTTCTTTCTTTCTTTCGTCCTTCCTTCCTTCCTTCCTTCCTTCCTTCCTTCCTTCCTTCCTCTCTCTCTCTCTCTCTCCCTCCCTCCCTTCCTTCCTTCCTTCCTTCCTTCCTAACTTATTCACAATCTGTCCTTGCTGGCATCCCACAAGGATAGGGGCTTATCTTTGTCACCTGTGTCTCCTAACACCTGGCATAGTGACAGGCCCCTTGTAGGCCCCAGTACTTTTTTGATGGAGTTAATGCTTGAATGCGGTGGGCAGCCTTGCTTGGATGCTGGCCTGGGAGCTGTGATAATTTTGGGATCACCTTTTATATGGCTTGCTTAATTGAGGGTTACAAGGGCCAAGAGAGAAAGAAATCACATTTGGATGCAATTTTCTTTTAATGCTAAAGCAAGCCATTTAGCTTTTATTATGACTTGGGTTAATTTTCAGGCTGTCAGCTGTCATCCGAGTATTGGGGTTATAAATTATCTTTTTACTCGCCTGCAAAAGGTAACAGAAAAGCCAGCTTGCCTGCTGTTGTGACTCTTGGCTGATTTTGTCAGTGTTTACAAACACGACCGACTGTAGTCCTGTCAGGCTTTGGTTTACACTCCTTTATTTTGTCCGGCCAAGATTACGTTGCACCGCGCGATAACAATCGCGGCGATCTAATACTTTGGGCCTCCTTTCGGTAACCGATACTGGGTAGCTTTCCTTTGATGTTCATTCCTTCTCGTGTAATTTTCCATTCCTCCCGCAGAGTATGAACTTTGCTTTTGGGTTCGTGTTGACAAAAACAGATACGGTCTCTCAGATCTGTTGAAGGAACTTGTCTTTCTTGGTTCTGTCTTGGGCTTTCTAAACTTCACTTTACTAAGGTTCTTTCGATCTGTTCGTCTGTAAGGCATTTATTGGGAGGGTCTGTTGGGAGATCCAGGATGAGCAGACCTACTAGGTCACTCCTGCCCTTAACAGAGATCGTATTTCCGAATCGGAGGTAAAGCCACGTGTAGAAGTACCAGCTTTACGTGTGTGTTTCAACGAAACGTTGTAACGCAAAGGGTGTCAGAGGCAGTGCCCGCCTATTTGGGACATGTAGGACAGATGCCCCCGTATGCTACAGGGACTACCAGGGCGCTGTTAGCATTGATGATCACCGTCCTCACGTAGGCAGCCCTTAGTGTCACATTCCGTGTCAGAGTTGGAAGAATATACAATGGAGTAGGCCCTAACTAGGCGTGTATGGAATGAATGCATGCATGCATGAATGAATGAATGAATAGCAAGGAATGACCACTCTTTGGGTTGACCTTCACTTTGGGGGACGTGCCATCATTCTTTTTTAATGTTTTTTATTTATTTTTGGGACAGACAGAGACAGAGCATGAACGGGGGAGGGGCAGAGAGAGAGGGAGACACAGAATCGGAAACAGGCTCCAGGCTCCGAGCCGTCAGCCCAGAGCCCGACGCGGGGCTCGAACTCACGGACCGCGAGATCGTGACCTGGCTGAAGTCGGACGCTTAACCGACGGCGCCACCCAGGCGCCCCAAGGGGACGTGCCATCATTCTTGCTGGAAACAGACTCAGAGCAAAGCAGGTGGTTTGTTCTTGTCAAGTGGACCTCATGACTTGTGTCAATAGTGGGTTTCTTTTCTGTAACGGCTCCCGGGGAGCTAGAGTTAAATGTGCGGTCACCCTCGGCAGACTTACCAGCCCTCGTTCGTTACCTTTATTGCTTGTTCTGTCGGATGGCCCTTCCTTTGCTCTTACTTCTCTCTCTCTTTTTTTTTAACAAAATGAAAATAGCTTTGCTTTTCTTCCCCTAATTATAAAAATGTTTCACGTTCATACTAAAAAATAACAGCATGAAGAAGGAAGTGAAAATTACTTGTCATCACACGTCTCAGGGATAGCCTCCCTGGGCAATCAGATGTCTGTCTTTGCAGATTTCTCTGCATGTACGTGTGTCTCTGCGTCTAGACGTAGGGCTACCTAGAACAAATGTATTTTTAACGAAATGGAATCATCTCCTACATCTGTTTTGTAACATAAATTTTTCAACTTAAAATACCTTGAGTGGACATCTTTTCATGACGGTGACTATAAATATACATCATCTCTTTTTTTTTTTTTAACTTTTTATATGTTTATTCATTTTTGAAAGAGAGAGACAGAGCACAAGCAGGGGTGGGGCAGAGAGAGAGGGGGACACCAAATCCGAAGCAGGCTCCAGGCTCTGAGCTGTCAGCACAGAGCCCGACGCGGGGCTTAAACTCACGAACCGTTGTGAGGTCATGACCTGAGCTGAAGTCGGACACTCAACCGCCTGAGCCGCCCAGGTGCCCCAAATATATGTCATCTTTTAAATCCACACCTACTTGTAATTTGTCGTTTTGCTAAATTTTATACATCTTTGTAAACTCGCTTAAATCCTCTGTAGAACAAGGCAGGGTATTAAAAAAAAAAAAAAGACATTTTGACAATTCCTTCAAGCAATCAGTTGCTCTAAATGAATTACCAAAGGAAAGAAATGGTAGACAAACCAGGATCACAATTAACATCGGGTAATTTGCAGTGGCTGCGTAATTTTGGGTGAGTCACTGCTCCTTAGTGAATCTTGGTGAGAACATCAAGAATTCATCGTTGTTGCTAAGGGTGGTTGGTGGACGAGGACCCAGCTGCTCAAACTATTTCTGCTTGTTTGGAAATATCAGGGCAGAGCGATTCCGCTTGCAGACCTGGACAGGAAGGTTCTCCGTGAGCAGAAAGCACGGTGCTTCAAAGCCCTTTGTCCGGTGGGCACTGCGGCCCCTCCTTTGGAGAATTCCCTTGGCGAGAGGGCTGGCAGGGACATATATACTGGAAGGACGTTCTATTCCCTGCTTCGATTGTAAGGCAATTAACACACACACACACACACACACACACACAAGCTGGATAAATCCTGTGACATGTCTCAGCCAACACAGGCAGGGGCACCTGGGTGGCTCAGTCGGTTGCATCCAGCTCTTTGTTTTCCGTATTTCTAGACACCGTGCACATAGGCTGCCCTCGGTCGTGTTATGCGTTTGGAGGTGAGCACTGGCATCGTGGCCCAGTTTCCTAGTGGGGCGCGCTTGTGTGGGAAGGTACCGGGTTGGAAGTCTCTGCTCAACTACGGCAGAGTCTCCAGTAGTTCTGCCTCTGAGCGCTGTTAGTCATATGGTATCGTTCTGGGAGAATTTATTTAAACTATAGTTCAAATTAGCTTGTTAGAATAAAAATATGCTTGTGGGGAACACATTTAGACATTTGTCAACGACTAGAGAGATTTAAGGAGAAAAACACATTTTTATTCACAACCCTGGTTGATAGTCGTATTATTATTATTATTATTATTATTATTATTATTCAGCTGGGGAATTGGGGACCGGGGTG
This sequence comes from Neofelis nebulosa, assembly GCF_028018385.1. NCBI lineage: Eukaryota > Metazoa > Chordata > Mammalia > Carnivora > Felidae > Neofelis > Neofelis nebulosa. The sequence continues at coordinate 4,351,515 of NC_080788.1, forward strand.
TCGCCACCAGCCAAAGAGTTTAGCCTGAGAGATGTGCATTGAGAAATCCCTTGGCGGGGGGGGGGGGGGGCCTTGGGTAGCTCAGTCAGTTGAGTGTCTGACTTTGGCTCAGGTCATGATCTTGCGGTTCGGTTCGTGAGTTCGAGCCCCACATTGGGCTCTCTACTGTCAGTGCAAAGCCTGCTTCAGGTCCTCTGTCCCCTCTCTCTGCCCCTCCCCCATTCACACTCTCTCTAAAAAATAAATAAAACATTAAAATAATAATAATAATAAAAAAGAAACCTCTTGGCGTGCAGGTGTCCTCCAGCCGAATTGAGGCTGGGTCCCGCTAAGGGAGGGGCTCTGGCAGGCCCCTTTCTTTGTGCCTTGTCCTGGGGACATCACAGGCAGTGGCACCTGAGGCCGTTTGGTGGGGGGGGGGGGCACTGTCGTCTGTGGATTATTGGGTAGGGGGTGTCCACAGGGATCCAATTAGTGAGGAATATTGCAGACCCTGCTGCCTGGGTATTGGATTCCTTCTGGGATCTTTAATTGGGAAAACTTTTAATGGAGTTGCTCAGATACATGGAGGAAAGGAGAGGCGCTTTGACTTGTGTTGTCCTCGGGGAGGGAGGTGACAGAGAAGGTCCTCGTGGGGAAAAGGAGTGGAGCTGTTCTGGGAGGCTCCAAAGGGCTGGGAGAGGAGCTTCTAGTAGAGCAGGTGCCGCAGATTTGAGCTCTGCAGGTCGGGGAAGAGCTCTCTGACGCCTCCGAGTGACTCAAGAGAGAACTGTCATTCTTATGTGGTGGCCAGTTCACTGTCATGGAGGGCCGCCTGTAGCGGGGGGGGGGGGGGGGGGGGGGTGGTGTGGAGCACGGAGCAGGGTTAAATGCAGTCAGATCCCCAGCCCCTGGCTGTGTGAGCTTGGACAAGTCATTTCATCTCTCAGATGTCACTGTCTTCATCTGTTTGTTTGTTTTTTTTTAAATTTTTTTTTAACGTTTATTTATTTTTGAGACAGAGAGAGACAGAGCATGAACGGGGGAGGGTCAGAGAGAGAGATGGAGACACAGAATCTGAAACAGGCTCCAGGCTCTGAGCGGTCAGCACAGAGCCCGACGCGGGGTTCGAACTCACGGACCGTGAGATCATGACCCGAGCCAAAGTCGGACGCTTAACCGACTGAGCCACCCAGGCGCCCCCACGTCTTCATCTGTTAAATGCACAGTAAAGTGACCACAAACAAGGGAATGTGTGTGAAGCGTCCAGCATAGTGCCCGACACATAAGTACTCAGCATGTGGTGGCCAGGTCTGTGATTACTGTCATCGACATCACCATCGTTTCTGCTTTGGGTGGGGGTTTGGCAGCTGACCCCTGAGGAACCTTCTGGAATATGTGGCCAGAGTGTCCCTGATCTTTGATCCTCTCAGCTGCTTGCTCCCAGTCCTGAGCGGTGCTGGAGTCGTTCCCGTCATCGGGTGACCCTGACGATATGAAGTTTGCCCTCTGGAGCCTTGCTCGCAGCACAAAACCCCGCAGGCTGTGTGGGTGGAGGGTCGTCACCGGCAGAGGATGGGCACGGTCAGGAGAGCCGACCCACATTTGCCAACAAGAACACCAGGCTGCCGGCCGGTTGCTTTCACGGGGAGGTGTAAGTGTGGGCAACGAAATGAGGGGTTGCTCCCCATTGTGGGTTCATACTGATGACTTATGTTGCTGGTCAGAGAGCCCTTCGTGTGATCATTCACTCGTTCCTTCGAGAAATTCAAGAGGCCATCCACTTTGGGGTGCCAGGAACAGAGTGGTGAATGTTTGTGGTCCCATGACGCTTACAGTGTAGCGAGGAAGGTGGACATTAAACAGACATTACCTAAGGGATCAACATGGGGCCAGGGGGCCGTGTGGGCTATGCACCCGTGGGTTTCAGGGCCTGGCGTTTCGTGGCCCTCACCCGCTCCCAGGGGTCTGAACTCCCTCCTCATCCCCCCTCAACTCTTCATCAGCTCCTGCCTGACCAATGACCACCACTTAGCTGCTGAGCGCCATCTCTGGGCCAGGAGCCAAGAAGTTAGAGGTTGTAGAACAGGGGCTCTGCCCTCCCAAGAGAGAAGGATGGTGAGCAGGATATTAGGGCAACGAGATGAGCCTCGTTCTTGAAATACGAACAAGGATAACATGCTTCCCTCTGCAAGAGGTTTGAGAAGGCTTCTTGAAGGAGGTGACCTTCAAACTGGGTCTTGAAAGGTGGGTAGGAGTTTCCCAGGCAGAGGAGTAGGAGTTTGGGGTGGGCGGTGGGAGACATTTAGATGGGGAGAGCTGCTCATGCCCATGGGAAGCGACGAGGCATGGAGGTCCAGCACAGAGACCCTGGACTCAGTCCTGGCGTCCCGTTCACTTGGCTGCATGACCTAGAGTGAGACACTGCCTGCCTTCGAGCTTTAGTTTCCTCATCTGTGAAATTAGCATAATAATGGCACCAACATCATAGGGTGGTTGTGAGGGTTAAAGGCAACACATTTTGATATGCTGTAGCTGTGAGTTCTGGGCAGAGAAGGGAGGGAGAACGTCAAGTACATGGCCGGGTCCAGTGCTCAGAAGGTCAGGAAGGTACAGGCATGAGGGAAAGGCCTTTGTGGCAGGGTGTTGGGACTCAATCCCGTGGGTGGCAAGGAGCCAGCCAGGGGCGAGGCCACAGGTAGGGGAGTCCTGGTACCAAAGAATGAGGCCTGGCAGAGGCGGCAGGCAGGGAGCTCGGGGAGCAGATGACTGGAGGCAGGAGGAGGAAGTGTGGTGCATACCGAGGAGTTGTGGACTCAGTCTGCAGGCAATGAGAGGACATTTTTAGGCTTGAAGACGACAATGATACTTGGGTGGAGAACATCGTTCCAGAGACAGTAGTGAGGGGGGCGGTGTGGAGGGTTAATGGACTGGGGAGAAGAGGCTTACCGGACCGGGCCGCAGTCTGCACGCAGAATGTCAGGAGGGGAAGGGGTGGAGGGGAAAGAGAAGACGTGACACAGGTGTATGTGGTGTCAACCCCCTCCTGTTCTGTAACGGATCCGGGACAGGCTTGGGGAATGCACGTGATACGAGAAAACAGAAAATATATGCAAGGGGCCTCGCTGAGGCTGGGAGGGCTCGAGGATCTTTCCTAGAGAGTTGTTAAATTGGGGCACAAATGAAGCCGTCCGTTCCTGAGATGCTGGTAGGTTGGAACTGCTGTGTTTATACTACATCCCATTGAACTACAGCAGCCCTCGAGTTCGTTGTTGGGGAAACTGGCCTGGGGAGATTCCATGATCTGTTCAAGGTCCCACAGGAAGGTAGCAGAATTTGGGAATCCAGCTTGAGTCTGAGAGCAAAGTCCGTGTTCTTGAGATGCACTTCCTGGGGGCCAGATCCCCTGTGGAAGTCATGTGGCCAGTGGACCCACGGCTCTTGATTGCTGGGATGAGAGAAAGGGAGAGGCTGGGTTGCCAACCGTTCAGATGTTTCTCGACTGTGTAACTGGTGCCATTGGCTGAGGTTGGGAACACAAGGGGAGGTGTACTTTTTTTGTGTGTGTGTGGGGGCAATTATGAGAGTTTAGTTTGGGTGGAGATGATGAATTCCCATCTGTGGTGGGTCTTCCACAGGGTGGCCTCTCTAAGTAGAAATTCGGCTCTGGAGCTCAGCAGTCAAGGTAGAACCAGAGGTACAGATTTGGGAGCTGTCACCTCTGGATTCGGTCTCTCAAGGAGAGGATGGGTCAGGGAGATGACCCGTGCAGCTCTGGGTAAGAGTGACAGTTGAAGGGATGGAGAAGGAGCCAGTAGATGAGACAGAGAGGCCAGAAGAGAGGACACTGAGTGGGGCTTCTGCTCTTGGGCGGAGGCCTCGGAAAGCTTGGGGAAGGGTGGGGACCTACGTGTACCCCAACCACCACTGTGTGGGGAATGGTGTTAGGGCAGGGTGGGTTCTAAGGGGAGCTCTAGCCCAGAGTAAAGCTCCAATCCATTTAAGGCCTTTCGCGGAGTGGGTATGTGGTGAGGAGTGGACCATGTGGCTGAAAATGCAGGAGAGCTTGTGGGCGAGTCAGGGTGGAAGGAAGCTTGACTTTGTGTGATAAACTGAGCGTGTTGGGAGCTGAGGGCAAAGAGGAGGAGGAGATTGAAGATACTAGAAAAAGCGAGAGCCGGTGAGGCTGGGGGCAGGAGCCAGCTGGAGCTGGAGCCTCAGGGGAGGAGTAAGCCTCCGGAGGGGCCCTGGAGGGTCGTCCCCTGAGACCAGGCGAAGGAGCAGGAATGGAGGCATCCTGAGGCCACGGCGGGAAGGGGAACGAGGGGCTGGGTGAATCTGGTTGGCTGGCTGTTCCTTCTCAGCCTGAGCTAACGAACTGAGCGGAGGACCGGGGTAGATGGGGAAGAGGTAAATGGTTTGGTGCATCTGGTCGTGGACGTCGGGGCCGGGAGTGAGCTGGAGGCACATCCACATTGGTGAGTAGCCTTGAGGGCTCAGTTGGGGGTCCCAAGAGCGTGGGTCTGTGAAGGTGCCAGTCACCACAGCTAGAAAACTCGCTAACACGCCCGGCGACCTGGGAGCGAGAGCAGAGGCAGGTGGTCCCGGCCCCAGACGGTGGGCGTTACAGAGACGGCCACCCTGCCTGGACTCCTAGCGCCGTGCCGTCCACAATGGGGGGATGCTGCGCGGGCGGAGGGGGTGCTGCTCTGTCCCCGTCAGTCACCTTTCTGCCCTCGCTCCTCCGAGTAGCCATTGTTCTGTTGTAATAATTATTCCAGACCCTTTCTAAAAAACGCATTAAAATTCTTGCCAGCATGACCTCTTCGAGTAATGAGATCTGTAAGTTTATTAACCTCTGTGAGAAGTGGATTTCCTTGCTCCACGGGAGCAGATAATCTCTTGGAGGGACGAACATTAATGTGCTGACCTGGAGGGTGAGCTCGACGCCTGAGGGTTGGAGGAGGGTGGTGGTGGCTTCTCGGTGCCCACGCACCGCCCCCCCCCCCAACCCCCTCCTGGCCTAGCAGGTGTCTCGTGGAAGATGGGCTGGTTGCTCCTGCACGTCAGTCTCTGTTCAGTCCCATTCAGGGAGTCTCACCATGGCCCAGAGCCGAGATGGTCAGAGAAACCGAGTCGTAAAAATACCGTGTCGCTTTAGATGAGCCTCATTCTTTAAAAAAGGCTTTTTTTAATGTTTATTTATTTTTGAGAGAGAGAGACAGAGCAGGAGCCGGGGAGGGGCAGAGAGAGAGGGAGACCCAGAATCCAAAGCAGGCTCCAGGCTCTGAGCTGTCCGCACAGAGCCCGACGCGGGGCTCAAACTCACAGACTGTGAGATCATGACCTGAGCTGAAGTTGGACGCCCAACTGACTGAGCCGCCCAGGCGCCCCTTATTCTTTAAGAAGGGGAGAGGAGGAGATGGGAGCACAGAGTCTTGTGCAGACAGGAATGTCTAGACTGCATGTTCTTTCACAGAGGACTGGGAACACACCAGAGCTGGCATGGGCGTTAGGATATCTGCCCTGTGACCATGTTGAAACACATCCTCTGTCATCCCCGTGTCAGCCTTCACCTGGGCACATGGATCGAACGGTTGACGTAAGCTCCTTGCAAGGCCTCCGGCTCGGTAGCAGTGATCTGTGACTTCTTCCTCCTTAGTTGGCATTTCAGGCCTGCTGTAACCTAGCCTGACCTGCCTGCCTTCTGGATACACTGAGGACTTGGCCCATGCCCCCCTGTGTCGTTAATCACACAAAACATGTCATTATAATGCAGAGTTATGTCAACATATTACCATGATCTGCGTCTCCCCTATTGTGGCCAACCAGACCGGCACAGTCCAATAGAAACATCAGTGCCACATACGGAATTTCTCATGTTCTAATGTCCGCATTAAAAAAAAGGCAAAAAGAGGGACACCTGGGTGGCTCAGTCGGTTAAGTATCTGACTCTTGATTTCGGCTCAGGTCGTGGTCCCAAGGTTGTGGGGTCAAACCCCACATCAGGCTCTATGCTGAGTGTGGAGCCTCCTTAGGATTCTCTCTCTCCCTCTGCCCCTCTCCCCTGCTTGCACTCTCTTCCTCTCTCTCTCTGTCTCTCTCGAAGATAAAATGAAAACAGTAAACAAGCAAAAAGAAACAGGTGAAATAAGTTCAATGTGTTTTAAGCCAGTATACCCAAAACATCATCATTTCAACATGCAATCAATAATGAGTAAATGAGACATGGTTTCTCTCACCACGGAATTTACATTTTGGTGAAGGAGAAAGACTCCCGTTGTCTCCCCATTACCAAAAAAACAAAAACAAAGCAAAAGACCAGTTGTAAATGGATTTGCAAACAAAATGACTGCAGGTTGTGCGAGGGAAAGCCGCAAGGGCTGAGACGGACTTGGGAGCGTGTGGCTCCAGACGCCTCCCCGAAGACGTGACATTTAAGCTGCTGCCTCGTGTGAAGAACAGGAACAGAGCATTCCAGGTAGAGGGGAGAGCAGGTGTACAGACAGAGTGGGCAGGAGCTGCCTGGAGTGTTTGAGAAATTGAAGTCAGTGAGATTGGAGGGTTTTACCAGGGAGGTGACCCACTCCTCAGCTTGTAAGAAGATCCCCCTGCGCTCTGTGGAGCCTGGACGGGCAGGGGCCGAGTGCGGAAGCAAGAGCTGGGGTTCCTGGGCTCCGGGTGACCGGTGACGGAGGGCACTGTCCGAGGTTAAGAAGGTGGCAGAGGAGAGGGGAAGGAACGGGAGCTTGGAGATGGGTTTGCCAGGACCTTCGGAGGGACTAGCTGTGGGGTAAGGGATGAGAGAGAGGGAGGAAATAAGGAGGACTCCTGTGGTTTCTGGGTTAAGCACCCAGTAGATGTGGGGAAGCCTGGAGGAGGAGCAGGTCAGGAGTGAGGCCGGGGGAGTCAAGGTCAAGGATCCACGTGTCCCGCTTGAGGTGGTGAGTGGAGCTGGGGAGAAGGCAGGTCACTACACGCCTGTGGGGCTCAGCAGACGTCAGGCTGGAGATGGGACAAGGTCATGGTGGAGGGAGGGTGGGCAGGGGAGGAGGGGGCTGGGGGCTGAGCCCAGAGCACACCCCTTGTCTCCTCGCTGGTACTGGACGAGGAGCCGGCCAAGAAGTTGGGGGAGGAGCATCTCGGGAGGAGGGCTTGGACCCCCCACGCTGCACTGCTGAGAACTGCACTCTGAGCAGATGACAGTGGCACCTGCTGATGGCCCTGGCGTGAGCTGGGTCAGTGGTGAGGTGGGGCTGGGAGCCTCGCGCTGGGACAGCGAAGGAGGCTGGGAAGGGGGTTGGCTGTTAGGGGAGCAGAGAGTAGGACGATCTCATAAGAGGCTGCCGGTGAAGGAGAAGTGTATTTAAGGGGCGCCTGGGTGGCTCAGTCGGTTGAGTACCCGACTTCAGCTCAGGTCACGATCTCATGGTTTGTGATTCTGAGCCCCCAGTCAGGCCCTCTGCTGTCAGTGCGGAGCCCGCTTCGGATCCTCTGTCTCCTGATCTCTCTGCCCCTCCCCTGCCCATTCTCGTTCTTTCTCTTTCTCTCAAAAACAGCAAGCAGACAAACAAAGCAAATGTATCTAAGGTAGGAGAGCCCCAGCACACGTGGATGCTGGCAGGGATGACCGGGGAGCCTCGGCCCTGAGAAGACGGCAGAGGTGGGGTTCAGCACCGGGGAAGGGCTGTGCCTTGGAGGGGCGAGGGAGGCGCCCTGCCACGGGAAGGAGGGGAGGGGGCCACGGTAGGAGCAGATACAGGCAGGTGTGCATTTGGTGGAAGATACCTGGGCTCTGGTGGTGCTCCTGGTTTCTCCAAGAAGTGTGGGGCGGGGTCATGTGCCGAGAGCCAGGGTGGAGGGCAGGGTGTGGGAACACGGAGGAGAAGAAGGTGCCGGTTGTCTGGGAGTGGGTGGCGGGCCTGCTAGAGAGCCCCAAGCTTGTGCGCCATTGCTGACTGACAGTTTGAGGTCAGAGAACCGGAATTTACAGGGAGACGTGTCCGCCCAGTTTTGGGGATGCTGCCCAGTGGCCTGGGTGTGGGCCTGGAGGAGGTGGACGGCGGGGCGCGCCAGGCTGGGGCGGAGGGTGTTCACGCGGGACGGGTGGCAGGGACAGACCTCCCAGGCTGGGTAGAGGGCGTGGAGGGAGAGCGTGAGGCCAGGAGGTGGCTGGTGGAGAGCGAGCCGGGCAGTGGATTGGAGGAGTCTGTGGGGTGGGAGGTACCTCTGTGCTGGAAAGTCGCACTCGGAGGGGGCGTTCTCCCGGTGGCGGTGGCGAGGGGTCCCGCGGACGGCTGTGGGAGAGTGCCCTGAAGGGGCGAAGAGGGCCTTGCAGCGGAGGACAAGGAGCTGAGTCCGGGGCGTTGGGGGTCATCCACGTGTGTGGTGACAGTGACAGGAGGTGGGCAGAGGGAGAAGCTGGGCCCGGAGCTGAAGCCCCTGATCAGTGGCAGGAAGTGACGTGGAGGCTGGCGAGCTTGGCTGCAAGGCAGGTGGCGGGGATGGCCGGGCTCTGAGGCCATGGCGAGAGCCACGTGTGGGGGCCACAAGGGCCCGAATCCTCTCCCTCCCCTGTATTCTCCTTACCTGCAAGGCAAGAGGCACAGAGCGGTGTGGGTGCGGGTGTGTGCTTGGCCGTGCGGCCTTCAGGGACTGGCCCGGTTTCGGGGAAGGCGGGAAGGTGCGGGGAACACCCCTGCGGCTGGGCTGCCGGTGCCTGCTGACCTCGGGACAGATTTCGGGGAGTCCCTGGAGAAGGGGGCGGTGCGGGGAGGAGCCTGGAGCCTGAGTGGGGCCGAGTGGCCGAGAAAGGGGGGAGTGCTCACGTCCTGGGTTGCGGTCGTGGGCACATCTCCCCGGGCCTGGGAGGGACTCCGGGCCTTCTAGTGGGAAGGTGAGCTCCGTGTTGAGTCCGCCCCGAAGATGCCCCGAAGATGCGTTCGTCCCAAACGCTGATCGACGCTTTGAAGACCTCAGTCAAGTGTGACGCGGCAGGAATAAAGGAGGTGATGGTCTGCTTTGCTCTGCAGCTGGATGCTGGGTTCTGGCACCGGAGTTCATCCCGGTTTAGACGTGTGTAAAGATGTCTTCAGGAGGAGCAGAGCGGGAGCGGTCTGGACACGTTCCGAGAGGGGGGTTCGAAGGAGGCTGTCTTTTGTTTTTTAAAGTTTGTTTATTTATTTTTGAGAGAGAGAGTGTGTGTGCGAGGGGAGTAGGGGAGGGGCAGAGAGAGAGGGAGAGAGAGAATCCCAAGCAGGCTCTGCGCTGTCAGCACAGAGCCCGGCGTGGGGCTCGAAGTCATGAACTGAGATCATGACCTGAGCTGAAACCAAGAGTTGGACGCTTAACCGACTGAGCCGCCCAGGCGCCTGAAGGAGGGTGTCTTAAAGAGTGGTCTCTCCATGCAGCTCGGGGGTCCGTGAACACCCCTTCCCCAAACTCCATGGAGAATTCTACGTATGTGCTTTTCTGGGGAGGTATCCATCGTTTTTATCAGATTTTCAAAGGGGTCTTTGACCAAAAAGAGATGAGAGCCACTGTTGAAAAGACTTGGGGGTGCATTTAACTGGCGAGGGAGAACTGGGGCCGGAGAGTGAGGGTAGGGGGAGAGGAGAGCAGTTTCCATGCAGACAGCCAGCCATCCTTCGGGGCTCGCTCTGTGTGGACTCAGCTGCCGGAACCTGGCTCAGTGAGAGGGAGGCATAGGGTTTGGCTCTGCGGGCATCTGGGGGAACCTGTGAGCACCTGTCACAGGTGGGGTACGCATCGGGCTGGTGACAGAAGCTGGGGGTCAGGGGCTGTGACTGGCAGAAACTCTGTCCAGATCTTCTGTTCTGATGAAGAATGGCTTGGGGTGTGACCGGGTTTTCTCCGTCCTCAGGGAGAGCGTCTCATGGGCTGGGCTTTGCTGGGGAGACGAGGCCCCCGTGGGTGCTCAGGTGTGCAGCTCTGGGCTGCAGGGGCCCCCGGAAGCCTGCCTTTCTGGAGCCGCGAGAATTAAAGATCATTCTGGGGAGTGGGCCCTCCACCTGTTCGGGGGCCTCAGCTGGCTCCTCTGTGGTGTGGGAACTGTGTTCTCCGTGGTGTTGTCTGAGCTTACCCCCACGTCCCATTCAGGGTGGGGAGCCCCCCTCGTGGGCCCCGTCACGCACCCACGTGGTCTGCGGCACTGGGTTCCCTTCCCCCGTGTGGCATCCTGTGGCACTCGTGGGCCTGGGTTGAGCACAGCTTTCTCCCCTAGCGGGCCCCGCGTGTCCCGAGGGACGGTTGGACTCCTGCCCTACTTTGGCACAGACAAGTGACTCCTGTGAGACAAAAGTGATGATTAATTGAGTTTGGCTTTGTCAGAGCTTCCTCTTTTTTTGTTTTTATGTTTTGTTTTCTTCTTTCAATCTTTTTTTTTTTTTTTTTTTTTCCCCCTAAAAGCAGGCATGCCTCACCAAGGATGGAATATTCTGGAAAACTGGAATTGGAATCCCACGAGTCTGATTGAAAGCCGTACCATTCACTTTAAGGAAGGGAGCTAAAAAAAGCCACTCCTTGGCTTCTCCCATGAATTTTAAATGTTCTGGAAGCTTTGCCCACAAAGGAAACAATGTCTCATTCCTTAAATAATTAAGTAGAGTATCCTGAGAATGGGGTGTCACCCAGGCCTGGTCACGCTGGAGCCTCTGGGGGCCCGTCCCTCAAGGGGAGAGCCTGGTGGGCGCCCCCGGAGGTTCTCCTCAGGAGAATCAGAAAATCGGTGCGGCTTCCGACAGCTGCCTTTCACGCATTCGGTGAAATTGTCACCACCCTGGCGATGTCCTGAAAGAGGATGACGGTGGCATGTGACGTGATGCCAGCTTTGCCCTGAGAGGCTCCGTCCATCCGTCGTTTGTGTCACAGTCTTGTGTCCCCTCACTGCCACGTGACTGCCCACGGGAGAGGACAGTGGCCTCAGGCCAAGCCTGTATCCTCGCAACCACTGTCGTACTGGCACTGGCTTCTGTGTATACTTGGTAGAAATTTCTGGAAAACGTGTGTAGGGAAGAGAAGGCTACTCCTGGCAGAAAGCCTTCCCTCCAGGAGCAGCGGTGGGATCTCAGCACCGGCCGGCTATTCCCCCGCTGTCTGCCCCACTCTGTGATCACCCAGGATCTATGTCACCGAGGCCACAGAATGGCACGCGCCGGGCAGACGTAGGGTCATGCCAGACGGTCATTATGGCATCTTTGTCTGTTTCCGTAGAAGAGCGAGTTCGGCCAGGGTGAGGGGAACTATCTTTATTGCGTATTTCCCTAAAGGTTTATGATTTATGGATGAGGAAACCGGGGTTCAGAGAGGTTCAGTTGGTGAAGGGAAGACCACTGGGCCAGATCTGGTGGGGCTGGTGACCAGGATGTGTGTCGTTCGACTTCTGAGGCTCATGCTCCGCGAAACTTCTGCAGTTTGGCCAGGAAGACGGCCTTTGTTTCCAAAGTTCAACTTATGGTGGGGCGCCTGGGTGGCTCGGTTGGTTAAGCATCTGACTTCGGCTCAGGTCATGATCTCGAGCCCTACATCGGTCTCTGTGCTGACTGCTCAGAGCCTGGAGCCTGCTTCACATTCTCTGTGTGTGTCTCTCTCTCTGTCTCTGCCCCTCCCCTGCTCACACTGTGTTTCTCTCTCAAAAATAAATAAACATTAAAAAAAAAAAAAAAAAAGTACAACTTGTGCCCTAAACTTTGGTTTAGAAGGACGTGTCCCCAGGAAGTTCTGTCAGTACACCTGTATCTTTTTTTTAAGTTTATTTATTTATTTTGAGAGAGAAAGAGCAGGCATGGGGGAGGTGCAGAGAGAGAGAGAGGGAGACAGAGAATCCCAAGCAGGCCCCTCGCTTTCAGCACAGAGCCCGATGTGGGGCTCGATCCCATGAACTGCGACATCATGACCTGAGCCAAAGTCAAGAGTTGAGTGCTTAACCGCCTGAGCCCCCCAGGCACCCCAGTCAGTACGCCTTTAAAAGGGAGGGTTCAAAGGAGGGATTTGCTCTGATGTGCCCTCACAGCCGTTCACACATCTGTCTGAGTGTTCCACAGATTTCTTCCGCCCAGAATCTACTGAGCCGTCGTTTTTGTCTTTCCTTCCTCATCCTTCTGCCTCCCACTTTCTCCCTGGGTCCTTTTATTCTCAGATTTCAGTGGACATTCTCAGAAAGATTTAATTCTTTAGTGTCGTTGAAGTGAATGTTGTGATCACATCTACCGAGACGGGTTTCAGATCACGCGATAGGAATCTACATTCTGCATCTCCATTAAGTAAGTCCCTGTGGGCCTCCGTCTACATGCGATCAGTTCTGTGGGCCTCTGTCTACATGTGATCAGTTGTATCCGTATCAATCTCGACAGCAGGGCTGTAAGTTCTGCAAAACCCACATGCTCACCCTCTTCGTGGCAGCAAGTCAGGATCTCTCAGATTTGTCAGTGGTTCTTGCTGTACGTGGTTGTCTGCTCTCTTTGCCTCAAAGATGCATGAGAGCCCTTCCTTCCTTCCTTCCTTCCTTCCTTCCTTCCTTCCTTCCTTCCTTCCTTCCTTCCTTCCTTCCTTCTTTCCCTCCCTCCCTCCCTCCCTCCCTCCTTCCCTCCCTCCCTCCCTCCCTCCCTCCCTCCCTCCTTCCTTCCTTCCTTCCTTCCTTCCTTCCTTCCTCCCCTCCCCTCCCCTCCCCTCCCCTCCCCTCCCTCCCTCCCTCCCTCCCAAGTGCTCTAGCTGTGATGTTGTAGCTGGGACTCTCCCGCCTGTAATAGAAGGTTTTGCCCATGAGACCTAACTGGGAAAAGTGCCTCAGTGATGGGGTTTTCAGGCCTGGTTTTCCAATCAAATGGCACTTGGTCTCCATAGAAGTTGAGGGTTTCAAGCCCCTTCATCCTAGGTAAGGGGTCAGACTGAGTCTGAAGTAGTGAAATGTGGTGTTCTCCATGCATCTGCTAAAACTTGTTTGGTTTATTCATCTGTCCCTTTCCCTGGAGCCGGTCTCTCACCCACAAATGGTTAAACTAACCCGGTGAATGACGGGTGCAGCTTGAAGAGGAAGAGACAGGCTGGAAATTGACCTGATACCTAGATGGGACCTTGTTAAGTGTGGGTTGTTTTTTTTTTTTTCCTAGAAGAAGTTCATGGTGAGGGTCTTCTAGGTAATTGGGTTTTAGAATGAAAATTTTCAAGTGATCTCTGGCGCTGTTCTTGGTAACTGATATCATCAGTTTCCCCTCATCTGTAGGACCACATCTTTGCATGGCAGAGACAGAAACCACTGTATGTGCTCCTATCTCTGTGTCCAAGGGCTTCTGGTGTGTCCTTGGGTTTATCAGAGTCAACAGCTCAGTTTAGCTCGCCTGGGTCAAGGTGGCAGCCAGCGGGAGCGGAGCTGAGCTCCAGGTGGAGGTTACCTTGTAAACAGCAGTTAGCCCAGCAGTGAGTGCCTTACATCCTACCTGTGCTCCAGCATCCAGTCAGCTAAGTAACATTTACCGAGTACCTCCAAGAGTGACGAAGATGGATTTGGCCCTGTCCTTGTAGGGAAAGTAGATGTTGAGTAATTACAAAACAGCTCATTGTAATTCATTAATTCAACAAGTATTTGTTTAGTGTCTATATTTGCACTAAGAGCTGTTCGCTTATTGAGGATATCGGTAACCAGACAGACGAGGAACCCTGTCTTCATGAAGCTCATGTTTGAATGACACATACAATAAGTTAAAATAGAACAAATAGGGGCTCCTGGGTGGCTCGGTCGGTTGAGCGCCCAACTCTTGATTTCGGCTCAGGTCGCGATCTCACAGTTCATGAGTTTGAGCCCCACATGCTTTGGATTCTCTTTCCCTCTCTTCTCTGTCCCTCCCCTGCTCATTTGCTCTTTCTCTCTCTCTTTCTCTCAAAATGAATAAACTTTAAGAAATGAGTAAAATATAACAAGTAAATTTTGTGGTGTAAGGGAGGAATACTTTTCCTCTCTTCCTTTTCAGATTCTTTGCTGGTCTAATAATTTAAATGGACATAAAACAGATTAAGAAGAGAAAATGTTAACTATGTACGGGAGCCCCAAAGATACGGGGCTCGAAGAAGTGACCAAAGCAGGCAGCCTTTTCACCTTTTAGACAAAGAACCAATAAACTTGGGCAGAATTGAGGAGACAGGTTTGAGCTTGGTGTGCTGGATGAGTGAAGAAGTAGCAGAGTTTGGTTACACAGCCTTCGAGCCTTGGATTTCCTGTCTCTGGTGATAAGGATGCTCTTCGTCCTCCTGGTCCAGGGAGGACATCTTCACATGGGAGATTCACCTCCTGCTTTTAGGGAGACAAAGAAGACTCAGATTATCCTTCTCGGACCTGATGTTTCTAAAGTAACTTTAGGGGCACGTGGGTGGCTCAGTCGGTTGAGCATCCGACTTGTGATTTCGGCTGAGGTCATGATCTCACTGTTCGTGAGTTCAAGCCCCGCATCAGGGTCTGTGCTGTCAGTGTGGAGCCTGCTTGGGATTCTCTCTCTCTCTCTCTCTCTCTCTCTCTCTCTCTCTGCCTGCCCCTCCTCCCCTAAAATAAATAAATAAATAAACTTAAAAAAAATAAAGTGACCTTAATTAAAAATAACAAGTATGCCGAAGTGTTGTATTTGGGGGTGGCAGGTGTTAAGTGCCATGGGAAACCAGTGGGTAAAGATGACTGGAAGTATGATAGGCTGGGCTGGAGGGGGTGTCTGCTTGCAGAGGGAGAGGCAGGTAATGAAGATTCTGGATAGGCTGGAATTACAAATCCTGGGCAGGTTATGACTGAGGGTTGCAGGGCTGAGGGGAGGGAAAAGGTGGGGGGAGGCTCATCTGTGTGTGTGTATTGAAATGACTGAGAAGGCTGGGTCATGTAAGACAGAGGGATGAGGCCTAGGAGCTAAAATCATGGAGAAGTGAGGGAGTGACACGGGGGTTGCTGATTGGCTGTGCTGAGGGTGGTGGACTGGGAGGGGTAGGGTGGTAAGTGAGAAGGGGTAGGGGGGTGGCTGGGGAGGGGGAGGGGGTAGGGGTGGGTAGGGAGGGGGAGAGGGGAGGGGGGTGGATGGGGAGGGGTAGCGCGGTGGGTGGGGAGGGGTAGAGTGGTGGACTGGGAGAGGTAGTGGATGACAGCCGGAAGAGGAAAGATTGAAAGCTGGGGAGTTTTGGGGGGAGGGAAAAGGTGTCTGGAGGGGCAGCGAGGAAAACAGTGGTCCGGCCGGGTGCAGTGCTCAGAGGGGGAGTTACAGGGCCGGCAGTCGGGGTCTGGGGGCTGCTGTGCTACAGTATTTTATTTAAATATGTATTTGGTCGTCTTCCCATCCCTGGCACAGAGCTCCTAAAACCTTTGGAATTTCCCGGAGCTGAGAGCCAGAAAGGTGTCTTTTGTTATGTTAACGAGGTGGCTTTTGGAAAGGTCCTGGGGAAGGCAGTTGGGGGGGAGGGGGAGGGGGTGAGCCAGCCCTGTGGTGACGTGGTTGGAACTTTCAGTCCCCGCCCCCTTCGAGGAGTGGACCCGGCTGGAGTCTGCATCAGCTGGCAGTGGCCAGTGATGTCATCAACTATGCCCACATAATGAAGCCTCCATGAAACTCCAAAAGGGTGGCTGGGAGGGCTGCTGGGTTGGTGAACACATGGCGATTTGGGGATCGTGGTGCACCCAGAGGGCATGGAGACTCTGCACCCTGTCCCCACAACGTGCCCCATGAGTCACTTCCATCTGGCCGTTCCTGAATGACATCCTTCCAGAACGAGCTGGTGATCTAGTGAGTACAAAGTTTCTCTGAGTTCTGTGAGCCGCTCTAGCAGATTGATGAGCCCAAGAAGTGGGTGTGGGAACCTCCTAGGTACAGCTGGTAAGTCAGGAGCACAGGTGACAGCCTGGACTTGCAGTTGGCAGCAGAAGTAGGAGCGAGGGGCTGGTCACGTGGGCTGAGCCCTTCCCCCGTGGGGTCTGAGGCTGTCTGCAGGTAGACCGTGTCAGAACTGAGGTGGATTGTAGGACACCCAGCTGGTTGTCTCAGAGAACTGCTCGGTGGTGGTGGTGGGGGGGGGGGAACCACACATTAGGCAGCATCTTAGCTTGCCCGAGGAAGTGCCATTTGAGAGGGTGGCAGGTGGGAAGGTGTGGTCCAGGGACAGTCAGGAGGGAGTAGGTACTTTCAGGGCCGCAGTCAGAAGGAGGCCTGCCTCACGTTGGCGCGGGGGGTGGGGGTGGGGTGCATGGAGCTTGGGAGAAAAGGAGGTTTCCCAGGTTATTTGTTTAGTGCTGTGGGAAGAAGAGATCTGTTTTGGTATTTGGAGGCTGCAGAGAGACCCTGGGGGGCCCAAGGGAGGTTTTCTGTAGCCACCCAGGAGGCGGGCTGTATTGAAACGACAGGTGAGCCCCACCTTACTGATCTGGTGGTTGGTTGATCAACATGGTCCAGACGGGCCTCAAAGGCACCTTTCGGGTCTGTGAGCCCTTGGTCAGGAACTGGAGCTCAGACAGAATTTTCTGGACTCTCTGCTGCCTACTGGGACTTGGGGAAGGGCTGTGGGGATGCTGCAGGAAGGCAGCCTATGTGAGAGACAGATAAGGATGTGAGCCTCTTTGCTCAGGGACCTGCCGAGTTCCTCAAGAGCGTCTCAGCCTGACCGTGGTGATGGGGAGAGGGGAGAGTGGCCGGGCCATCTAGGGAGGGGGTCAGTGGAGCACGGGTGTGGGACATCACTGGGAACACACAGAATAGACTGGCATGAAGGGTGCCTGAAGCCCTGTGTGTTGGGCTCAGGCAGTTTAGGTGACTGTCACTTAATGACTATGGCATTGGGCAGGTTACTGTATCGTGCCCCCCTTTCTGTTTTCCTCTGTAAAACGAGCAGTCAGATGCTGATTTCTCAGGGTTGGTGGGAAAATCAGGTGAGCTATGACGTCAGTGCCCAGCAGGATCAAGGCACACAGTGGGAGACGGCACCTGCTAAAGCCTCCGGAAGTACCTCCAGGAGGTTCTGCTGAGACGGGAGGGGAGGATCGAGGCATTGCTGTGTGACCATGGAAAGGTATTTCCACCTGAAAAAACACACAGAGGAGGGGAGCGTGAATTTCACTCGAGATGTGAATGTGCACACAAACCCGCGCATCTGAGAATGCAAGCTTGATGCAGAGCACTTGGAGAAGATAAAAATGAAGTGGGGAGAAGTCTACACACAGCCATCTGGCCCTTTGGAGGAGACGGGCGACGTGTCCTTGGTGCAAGGGAACAGGCACGGGCTGTTCTGGGGCCAGACTCTGGGCCGCACACACGGGCCCCAGCTGGCTGGCACCTGCCGGCTGCCTCATTCTGCTAAAAGCCGAGCATCAGACCTTTTCTGAAAGAGCGAAGAAACCAGAGAAGACCCAGTTTTGTAGTCCCACATTGGGTGCGTTATAACCTGGAGCCCACACACAGCAACCAGAGCATTCCACAGAGTGACGGGGGACACGACATGCTTCTATTAGGCATTTGTTTCTGTCTGTTGCAGACCTACCGGGACTCTGGACGTTTTCCTTCCAAACCTGAAGAAGTAGGACGTATTTGCTGGGTGCTTGCTCCTGTCCTCTCTTGTTCTCTCTTTCTCTCTCTCTCTCTCCTCTGCTCTCTCTTCTTCTTCTTTTTTTTTTTTAATGTTTATTTTTGAGAGAGAGAGAGAGAGAGAGAGAGGCAGAGAGAGAGAGACAGAATCCCAAGCAGGCTCCAGGCTCTGAGCTATCAGCACAGGGCCCGATGCGGGGCTTGAACCCACAGACCACGAGATCATGACCTGAGCTGAAGTCAGACACTCAACCGACTGAGCCACCCAGGCAGCCCTCTCTCTCCTTTGTCGAGACACGTTTACTGCTGCCAGGTTCTGGCTGTGACACGGCACAGAAGATGTGGTCAGTGGCCATCGAGCCCACACTGGCAGAGTTGTGCTTTCAGGCCAGGCAGGGCACATTGGAAGAGGTCACCTGTGCCGCACACTGGGGATTAGGGAGGAGGTTGCCGGTAGGGAAGCCATATGCTGGGCCTCCAGCCGCCCTGTGCAGCCTGGAGCTGGGGCGGTCGATGCGTCTCAGGCCCATGTGTGTGCGTGTGCCTGGGAGGAGAGCGTTACCTGCCAGGTCTGCTGTAGAGAGAGTTTCCGCTGCTGTCCAGCAAGGACCTGCCTTCCTACCCTGTGGAAGTGCCAGGATCCCGCCAGCTGGCAGCTCGTCCCCCGGGCCCTCTGCTACTTGAGTTCACTCAAAGCTCCTGGCTTCAACTTTGAGCTCTTCCTCTGTCAAGGCCCTGCGGGGCCTTTGGAAATGAAGACCGATCCCTGCTCAAGGGGGCTCCTCCCCCAGTCTGGGGGGTATGGCACACGACTAGGTCCCCCCCAAACGAGACAGAGTGGGAGGGTGCAGAGAGCTGGGCTCCAGGGAGAGAACGCGGTCTGGTGGTGGAAACAGGTGCTTCAGATGGAAGAGGGGACTGGTTTGCACTTTGTCTTGATGGATGAGAGGATTCTGACCGGTGGGGGGGTGGACACACACGAGAGGCATCGCCTGAAGGCACAGGGACTTCTGTCAAGCCTGGAGGTTGGGTACAGGGATCGACGGGGAGGAGACCACAAAGTCAGGTGGAGACAAAGGCTGGTGAGGATTCGAATTCCAGCTCCGGGGGCTGCCTTCAGAGCCTGTTGGTGAATAGCTGGACAGGGTGGACGCCTGTGGTTGGTTTGAATGGGATGCGGCCGACACGGCGTAGTACAAGGGGATCCGGCACAAAAACGGCTGCCTTCATTCGTGGGTCATTGTTTGAGGTCTACAAGGGCTAACTTTCCGTGGACCGCGGCCTCTCGCTCCTTCCGAGCCCGCATATGCCTCGCGTTGTAAGGCACTGTGGGCGCAGACTATTTCTGTGCTCCTTCAAACGCCCGTGTTTATTTTTAAACTTGGGCCTTTGTGAAACAGGGATGTATCCTGCGGGCTTTGCTTTTGAGTAAAAAGGTTCTCTTGGACTGATGGAACCAGAAAAGATGTGCTGATTTAAAGCTGTCCATTCTTTTCATTTAACGCCTCCACACATGCATCCGGCATTAGAGGGAAGGCCACCGAGGCACTTTGCTTGTTTAAAAGAAAAAATCCTGGAAAGAGGAAGCTCGCGTGCCGTTTCCCACTTCCTCCACATGCACCGGCAGATCTGTGCCTTGAGCAGCGGAGCTCGGACAGGGAGGAGGTCGGACAAGGTGGGCTGTGAGTCTGAACCCTGCTGTACCGCCACCCCCCCCCCCCCCCCACTCAGCTCCCACCAAGAGGAGTCAAGGACGAGGGGCTTAGAATAGAATGTCTGTTATCACTTCAGCATATGCAAGTTGTAACTGAAAAATTAACGAGAGTAACTCAGCGTCCAGGATGGGAGATTCAGCACACACGACTTCCCTCCGCCTTCCCTCCGCAGAACCCATTAAAATGATAATAAAACGATTACTAGCAGCATAATCCTACGGCAGGGAACTGCAGGGAATTAGCAGGAGCTGAGAGATTGCAGCACATTTCCGGATGATAGAAAGCAGGCAGGGGAATGGTAATGCCAACAGTGTGTCAGAGGAGCCTGAGTACGGGTGGGGGGGGGGGCAGGGGCCGGGGGGCCAGTCCACCCTGAGGACTCCAGAGGGCCTCTTGACCAAGCCCACAGGTCCAGCCCAGGGCAGGAACGGGAAGTCGTGCTAAAAGCTGGAACTTTAACGCTTTTTTAAAAATGTTTATTTTTTGAGAGAGAGAGAGTGCAAGCAGGGGAGGTTCAGAGAGGGAGGGAGACACAGAATCCGAAGCAGGCTCCAGGCTCCGAGCTGTCAGCGTGGAGCCTGATGTGGGACTTGAACTCATGAACCCTGAGATCATGACCTGAGCTAAAGTCAGATGCTCAACGGACTGAGCCACCCAGGCAGCCCTGGAACTTTCCTTGGCACTCCTACAGACACTGTGTTTAGTAGGAGAGAATGAGCGTGCTTACTGGCAGAGTCCAGGGTGGGAGTGCGGGCTGGTTGGTGTTGTGGGAGTGAAGTCTGCGCTGGTCTGGCATGGCCCTGGGGCAGGTGGATGGTGTTCCAAGCCCTGGTACTAGGGGTGACCAGCTGGGGCGAGCATGTGGAGTGCCAGAGCATCAAGGAGTCAGGAGTCAGGAAGAGCCAATGAAATAAACTTCTCATCAGATAGAGTGGAGGCAGGATACTAGTAAGGCTTTGAGCGAAAAGCATTTGTTAACTATTGAAAACAAAAATTTCATATCCAGTGTGGTCGACTGAAAAACGCCCCCCCCCCCCACCCCCCGCCCCCGGTAGATACTCCATCCCAGTCTCTGCAACCTGTAGATGTGACCATGTATGATAAAAGGGTCTTTGCGGATGGGATTAAAGTAGGGTCTTGAGATGGGGAATTATTTGGAGATGCTAAGCTGAGGGCTTTGAGCCTGGAGGAGGGTGGACATTGGTTCTTCCCCAGAGCCTCTGTGGGGAGCACGGCCCTCCTGGCATTGTAGTTGTAGCCCAGAGACATTGACTGTGGCCTTCTGGCCTCTTCACTGTGAGAAAATAGGGTCCTGTTGTTTAAAGCCACCAAGTTCTGATTTGTTGCAGTGGCCCTAGGGAACTGACACACCTTGCCAAACCAGTCAGGTATAAAGGCAGTTACATTTAAAAAAAAAAAAATTTTAACATTTATTATTTTTTTTTCTCTTTTTTTTTTTTTTTTTCAACGTTTTTTATTTTTGGGACAGAGAGAGACAGAGCATGAACGGGGGAGGGGCAGAGAGAGAGGGAGACACACAGAATTGGAAACAGGCTCCAAGCTCCGAGCCATCAGCCCAGAGCCTGACGCGGGGCTCGAACTCACAGACCGCAAGATCGTGACCTGGCTGAAGTCGGACGCTTAACCGACTGCGCCACCCAGGCGCCCCCAACATTTATTTATTTTTGAGACAGAGAGAGACAGAGCATGAACGGGGGAGGGGCAGAGAGAGAGGGAGACACAGAATCCGAAGCAGGCTCCGGGCTCTGAGCCGTCAGCCCAGAGCCCGACGCGGGGCTCGAACTCACAAACCGCGAGATCACAACCTGAGCCAGAGTCGGACGCTTAAACCACCTGAGCCACCCAGGTGCCCCATAAAGACAGTTACAGATGTGCAGGTCCTTAAGGTTGCTTCCCACTCATTTTGAGTGTCCACACCAGCAAAACAAGGGTAAAAACAACCCTGAAGGAGGCAGCGGGAGGCAGAGAGATTTGGTGGCTTCCAGGAGTCCAGAGAAAAGAACTCCCAGACAGACGGCTGTCAGCGGGCCTCCGCAGCACCTGGTGCAAGTTAGAACTGAGAGTCGTTGGTTCCAAGAATAATATCTTCAGGACAGACACTGAAATGGATTCCAGACGATGGACAGAACGCACAAGAAGCTGGAAGACAGTAGGGTTGTGGGGGATGGGCTATGTTTCTTTCTCTCAGTAGGAAAAAGAAGGCGACAGAAAACCCCACAAAAAAATAAAAACAGTCACCGGCATGTCTTATTCCAAATATGAGGCACACTAAGATATTGCCTGCTTTTATTAAAAAAAATTTTTTTTTAAGTAAACTCTATGCCCAACACGGGCTTGAACTCACGACTCCAAGATCAAGAGTCGCACGCTCTACCCACTGAGCCAGCCAGGCGCCCCTATACTGCCCGTGTTTTGAATGGTTGGGAGAGCATGAACAAGCTTCTCTTTGACCTTGATTTTGGGAGCTTTTTTTCTTTGAGGAGCACTTGGCTGTTGACATTGGAACTGTACAGGAAGAAATATGAGCCTAGCACATTTCTTGGCTCTGCAGGGAACAATATTTGTATAGTCATAATGTTCTCTTTTTCAGGTGGTTACACCATACTCTTGTGTTAATTTATTGACTTAACGCTTCCGGGTACTGGCCGTTCCATATAACTTCTGGTTGACCTTTTTGTAAATAAGGCTGGAATCTGAGGTCCACTCGACCCATGGAGCCTCTTTGCTGGAAGAGTTGGAGAACCGAATTGTTACCCTAGGAATGTATCATCATGCATGGGGAGGGCAGAGGCCTCCCGTGCAAGAGTGGTGGCCCAGTGCTGAAGGGAGGGTGGCTCCTTACTGTGCTGGGCACCAGGCCAGCCACCGAACGTGCCCGTGGGCCTTCTGATCCTGTATTGCCGAGAGCGGCCTGGTGCTTTCCGGAGCAGGGGCCTGTGGGCGGGAAGGAATGTTGGGGGGGCGCTTGGGGGCTGACTTGTGGGTCTGTGGGTCTGGTACAGATGGGAGAGACCTGAGCTTATTTATGTACCGACAGAAAGGATCCAGACACAGAAAGATGCTATTCTCCTTAAGTTTGGCGTTTCCCAGTCTTTTTTCACGTCACGGACACATGGCATGTATCTGAATGGCACACGGGTAAAAGGGCGAGACCAGTCATGGTCAGAAGTGACCCCGCGGGCATTGCAGTTGTCCCAGGCTCAGCTCTGCACCCGGAGGCTCGAGGAGATCTTCCTTGTCAACAGGCTCTTTGCTCTCAGCCCAAGGACAGGCGAAAGGCACTCCTTTCTTCAGATACCTTCTGCATACCTGCCGTGTGGCAGCTACTGGACGCACGTATGCAGGTGTTTCGTGACCACCCGGAGATGGACGCCCTCGGGATTGTACGCTGCACGGTCATTTGCAAGCCGGCTCAGCGCAGCCGCGGCCCGTTTGAGGACACTGCTCGCAAGGAGGCTGAGGGCCCCGGCTGCGGGGTGCAGCAGGTCCCCGGGTCTCTGGCTTGCCGGGTGGGAGTCCCTGAACAGGGCTGCCAGGAGAGCTTCTGGCAGGAGAGATGCAGGCAGAGATCAGCTGAGGCACCTGGGCCGCAGGTACAGATGCCTCTCGATGCCCTGGAAGTGAGCGTGTGGAAACAGTCCCTGGAGAAGAACTGGGAAGGAGCAAGCCCCCTGCCAAGGGGGGCCTGGTACTCGAGTAGTAAACGGAAACGAGGCTGGGGTGGGAAGGGAATCTGAGTGCCCCAACGAGATCGTGCTGCACAGGGTCCCTGGCAGACACCTGTGGTGGCCACACCTGAGTCCCAGTACCCGTACCCTCGGGTGTCGGCTTTGTGTGCTCTGTGCTCGCCTGGAGTGGGCGCGGTGAGCGCGGTGGGGGAGGGTGGTACCACATTCCTGTCGTGTCCCCCCGGCCAACTGTTGGAGCTTTGAAGGGCTCTGCGAGCGCAGTGGAGTGGACGTGTGGGCGACGCGGGCTCCAACAGCCCTGCCAGCTCCCGGCCCCCTGGGTTTTCTTTGGGGATTCTCCACGATACCCGCAGGGAGGGTGGTGCACCTGTCCTGCAGGCTGGCTCCCTCCTGCAGAGCTTTGTCCTCAGCAGCTGTCCCAGGGCTGACCCCAGGGACCAGAAGAGGCCTGTTTTGGGGCCCCACCCCTGTCCTTTTGAACCAGACAAGCTGGTTTACACTTTTGCCCTTGACGATTGTGGGACATAACGGGTTTTGCCTTGCTGGGCACGAGTGATAGAATTTCCACGTCGCATCAAAGCCAAAGAATGTAGTTTAGCAAATATTTTGGATCTGCCGCACGCATGGGACTGCAGCAAAGCAAGGGCTGGGGGGGAGGTGCCCTGTTCCTGTGTATCCATGTGTCTGAGTAAGCTCCTGCGGCTCTAGAACAATGGGTTTATTTTTATTTTCTAGATTTTCTTCCCTCAAGACATCCAGTGCTTCAGCCTTGTAGTTAAGTTCCGAAGGTGTCACTTTCTCCCGTGTATGTGCACACACGGAGGCCTTGTTACTGCCCCCAAGGGACAGATCCACCCCACCCCTACTGCCCCTCCCCCTTCACCCACCCCACCCCTCCCCAGTCCCTTTCCCCTCTCCCTCCTCCTACCCCCACTGCCCCTCCCCTTCCCCACAACCCTTCCCCTAGTCCCCTCCCCCTCCCCTTCCATTCCCCTTTCCCCCCCACCCCTCCTCCCCACTGCTTGCACCCCCTGGGTGCACCTTCAGTGTCCTTGGGCACAAAGGGAAGTGGCTGTCCAGCCATTCCCGCCCGGGGGCCTGGGAGAGCAGGGACAGGTGTCCCCACGTCTCATTATTTCCCTGAGACAAAGGGCAACTGTTCAGCCCTTCCCACCGCTGGAGCTGGTAACTAATGTACCTTGTCTTTGGCTGGAATCCTATCAATCCTTGAGGCCACCTTGGTGAAATCCTGCTGATTAGAAAGCTATTTGGCAGTTTTATGTGACTTTGATCAATAAGGATAAGAGAAAACAGATTTTTCTTTCATAAATACTGCCTGGAAGGCCAAAATCTTTCAATAGATGAGGTCCATGGGGAAGATACAAATAATAAATGAGTACTTCCTGGTCACGAGGTTGGAAACCAGTGAGTTAACTGTGAGGTAGAATCAAGCCCAAATAATAACGAAAAAATGAGGGCTCTGGCTTTTTCTAAAGCAGCCCATGGTTTGGGAGATACTCAGCCAAACACCTGGGGGCTCAGAGGGCACCTTGGGGGCTCAGTTCCCTTGGTGCCAAATTCCCAACCAGCTTCTGTCATCTCTGTCCCCTTGCTATCTAAACTTCTTTAAAAACCACTTTGTTGGTGGGGCGCCTGGGTGGCTCAGTCTGTTAAGCGTCCGACTCTGGACTTCGTCTCAGGTCATGATCTTATGGTTTGTGAGTTCAAGCCCTAAGTTAGACTCTGTGTGGTGCAGAGCCTGCTTGGGATTCATTCATTCATTCATTCATTCATTCATTCTCTCTCTCTTCTCTCTCTCCCCCCTTCTCTCTCTGCCCCTCCCTGGGTCATGCTCCCTCCCCCGCCCCTGTAAATAAACTTAAACCAACCACTTCACTGACGTATCATTGACCTGCAAGAAACTGTGCATATTTAATGTATACAACTTAATGAGCCTGGAGATACATACACACCATGGAACTGTCACCACTATCTGTGCCATAAATATTTCCCTTCCTTCCAAAAACTTCTTCCTTCTTCATCATCATCCTCCTTATTATTTGTGTGTGTGTGTGTGTGCACGCACACTAAGAAGTTACCATAAGTCTACCCTCTTTGCAAATTTCCAAGTATACAATGTCATATTGTTAACCACAGGCACCGTGCTGTAGAAAGTTCTTGCCTGGCTCCATCTGTCAGCTGGTGCTGGGGCCCTCTCACACCTGTCTTATTTGGTCCACGTAGTTGTACATTTGACCTTTGGCTGGGGAAGCAAGAGACACCATTTCACATTGCGTGTAGTCAACAAACCTGTTCTCTGTCCTGCCAGAGAAGACTCCAGATGCATGGTCACCGTGCCACAGTCTTTATCCTGTGCACACAGGTGCTCCAAACACAGACAGGTAGGAGTTCCCTGGATTCTGAGGCAGTGGCCATGACTTGTTTCCTGGGGGTATTCTTAGTGCCCAGCCCAGCCCTCTTACGTAGCTGCAGAGTAAATATTTGTTAAGTAAATATGTATTTATATTAGTATTCGTATTTGTAAGAATGGGAGCACAGTACGATGCTGTTTTGTGACCTTGTCTTTTCTCTCAATACTGTGTCCTTAACATCCACAGTCCTAGTATTGGCTAGCTTTTGTGGGAGTCCTGGAACCTATAAGGTTGTTGGGGTTTTTTCCTTAATTTTCTCTCCTCTCCTCTCCTCTCCTCTCCTCTCCTCTCCTCTCCTCTCCTCTCCTCTCCTCTTTCTTTCTTTCTTTCTTTCTTTCTTTCTTTCTTTCTTTCTTTCTTTCTTTCTCGTTGTTTTGTTTTCTCTGAAGCAAGAGATTTTGAGTGACATTCAAATCCTCCAAGGTCTAGATAGTTCTGTTCAGAAGGATCTGGGACTCTGCCACAGTTGATGGCCTCCTGATTTTGTAACTTCTGGGTGTAAATCATTGAACTGTGATGAAATAGAGAATGAATCATAATGGATAAAGAAAAAAGGAACATCTTTCCATCTTAGTAGGCACTTACGGCTTGTAAAGTTTGAATGGTATTTGTTGCATGGATATGTGGTTCTTTATTTAGCGAGTGCCTTGCTCTGGAGCCTGTGGATTATTTACGAGGTTTTTTGCATGTGTGTGTGTTTATTTTCATTTTCCATAGACAGTACTTCAGTGGCCGTCCTTTTGCCTGACTATCTTTGCATACCCTCCTTTGTTGCCCCTGAGCAGATTCGTAGAAGCGAATGCTTGGCTTCTGGAGTGGACAGTTTTAAGGCTTGGGCTGCATGGTGATAAATTGCCTACCATCAAGTTATACGCAAAAGAGACAGATGCATTCCACTCTGACAGCCTGGATTTTTAACAAAATCTTTTATTATTTTAAAAATTTTTTAATACGTTTATGATTTTTGAGAGAGCATGAGCACAAGCAGGGGAGGGGCAGAGAGAGAGAGAGGGAGACACAGAATTCAAAGCAGGCTCCAGGCTCTGAGCTGCCAGCACAGAGCCCGATGTGGGGCTCCTTAACCATTTTTAGGTGTGCAGTTTGGGGGCGTGACACACATTCATTTTGCTACATGACCGGCACTACTGCCCATCTCAGAACTTTGCAGCCCGTGATTGATTTTTTTCCCCTATTCTTTCTCATTTGTAGCTGAAAGGCTCTCGTTTTCGTTCACTGTGCCTCTTTGACCGAGAAGGTGTAACTTGTTACCACGCGCTGTGGACGCATGTCTCTTCGGGTCGTCTTCGGTCCTCATCCGTGGCTCCGTGGAGCCATTCGATGCCGTGGGCCATCCCGCCTGGGACCTCTGTGCCCACAGGCGTCGGCCTTAGCCGCCTTCTTCGCTGCTTTCGTCTGTCCCTCTCTGCTTGCTCAGCTTCCGCGCTTCACCTGCCCGTCGGTGTGTGCCGTTCACAGTTTCCTCTGCGCCTTTGCGCGGTTCTCCACCTGCTGTTCCCACCCCATCCTCCTGAGGACACCATTCCCCCCCCCTCCCCCCCCCTGCCAGGGGCCGTGCCTCACACTCTGCGGTCATGGTACAATAGGATAAAGTTCACCATTTTAACTATTGCTAAACGTATTTGCAATTCAGCGCCATCCAAAACATTCACCGTGCCCTGCGCCTGTCACTCCCATCCGCCTCCAGGACTTTTCCATCTTCCCAGATAGAAATTCTGCCCCCAGTAAACAGTAACTCCCCACCCCTCTCTCCCCCCAGCCCCTGGCACCCACCATTCTACTTTCTCTCTTGATGAACTTGACTTTTTGATTCACATAAGTGGGATCATACAGTTTTGTTTTGTTTTGTTTTGAGAGAGAGAGAAAATGAGCAGGGGAGAGGGGCAGAGACAGGGAGAGAGAGAATCCCCAGCAGACTCCGTACGCAGCAAGGAGCCTGATGTGGGGCTCGGTCCCACCACCCTGGGATTATGACCTGCGCCGAAATCAAGAGTCAGATACTCAACCGAGCCACTGAGGCACCCCACAGTTTTTTAGCCTGTTGTGTCTCGCTGAGCATAACGTTTTCAGGACTCGTCTGTGTTGTAGCGTGTGTCAGGACTGCGTCCCTTTTGTGTCTAAATACTGTTCCATTATATGTTCATCCACTCATCTGGTGGTGGACACTGGGTTGCTTCTTCCTTCCGGCTGAAGCGAATAACGCTTCTGTGAACACTGGGGTACGAGGGTCTGTTGGAATCCCTGCTTTCAGTTCTCCTGGGTGTGTGCCTAGATGTGGAGTTGCTGGGTCCTGTGGTAATTCTCCATTTAACCTCTTGGAGCAAACCTTCTTCCACGTGCTCTGCACACTTTGTGAATAAATGGCGAAAAAAGAGATGGCAGCTGAGACCTCCCA
Source organism: Neofelis nebulosa (assembly GCF_028018385.1). Lineage (NCBI taxonomy): Eukaryota > Metazoa > Chordata > Mammalia > Carnivora > Felidae > Neofelis > Neofelis nebulosa. The sequence goes on from NC_080788.1 coordinate 4,379,319, forward strand.
GGGCACCAGGCTGAGGGACTGTGCTGCGCGGGGACCCTGAACGTGGGAGTCTGGACGAAGGGTCCAGGCAGGGGTGGGGGCGAGACCTGGTTCCTGAGGCTGCACAGCTTGGCTGTGTGATTGTCCGTCTGTCCTTAGTTTACTCTTCCGAGCAGTGGCTTCTGTGTCTCTAAGGAAGGTGGCCCCTGAGTGCTACTTGCCGGGATGAAATACCAGAAGCGAGGACAGTTGCCGAGATGAGGGGAAGGGAGGGCTGTGTGCTCTGGGCTGTGGGTCCCCGCTTAGACTGTTGGGCCCTGCTGGCAGGCACCTTTGGCCAGGAGCAGCTGGGGCATTTCCAGCTGCAAAAGGGAGGTTCTAGAAGGATCTGGAGCTCTCCTCTCCTTGCGGCTCAAGCCTCCACACGATGGTCAGAGTAACTTAGAGGCAAAGTAAGAAAAGTGGAGGTGCTCCCTGAGCACTGGGTGCTTCTGTCAGTCTCCCTCCCCAGGGCACAGGGATATGCTGAGCTGTAACTCTGTCCAGGCCACTCCAGACCAGCAGAGAGTGGCAGCACCCGGAAGGGCATCTTCTTAGCCTTGAGATGAGGCCTCCCCGCCGTCTACACGTTGGCCTGTGTGTCCCCAGGTTGCCTCATGGAAAAACCATTGGCTGCACTGTTTCTTGAACTCCTTTCTTGGCACTCTCTAAACCCTGCCTCTCTGTGTTTCCCGTGTTTCTAAAAGCAGGCAAAAAATTCTCCTGCTAATAAGAGACTTTGAAATAGGCAGTCTGGCTCCTTCCTTGGTCACCAGCAACCAAGAAAGGCAGTGGAGTAGGCACACCTCTGTCTCCTCGGGGTGGATGTCCACGAGTATCCTTCTAGAATGTGCTAAGTATCTGTTAGCCTCTACTCCCACCCACTAGGATGACTGTAATCAAAAAGGCAATAACGGGGGGCGCCTGGGCGGCGCAGTCGGTTAAGCGTCCGACTTCAGCCAGGTCACGATCTCGCGGTCCGTGAGTTCGAGCCCCGCGTCAGGCTCTGGGCTGATGGCTCGGAGCCTGGAGCCTGTTTCCGATTCTGTGTCTCCCTCTCTCTCTGCCCCTCCCCCGTTCATGCTCTGTCTCTCTCTGTCCCAAAAATAAATAAAAAAAAAAAAAAAAAAAAAAAGGCAATAACGGGTCGCCTGGGCGGCCCAGTGGTTCCATGTCTGACCGTGGATTTCGGTTTAGGTCATGATCTCACGGTTCTTGAGTGGGAGCCCCGTGTCGGGCTCCATTCTCTCAGCAGAAGGCTCTCTGAATTGCAAGCTGTCTGCTTGGAATTCTCTCTCTTCCCGTCTCTCTCTGCCCTTCCCCTGCTTGTGCTCCGTCTCTCTCTCTCAAATAAATAAATAAACTTCACAACAACAACAAAAACCATTAAAAAAAAACACCTCAAAAAGGCAGTAACAAATCGGAACCCTCCTATGCTGCTGGGGGGGGGCGCAGGATGGTGCGGCCTCTTGGAAGTCAGCCTGGCGGCTCCTCAAAGAGTTAAGCGTAGCGTTACCCTGTGACCCAGCAGTTCCACTCCTAGATGCGTATGTACCCAGAGCCAAGAACACACATGCGCACGTACACGTAGTACACAAGCAATTCCTAGCAGCATCATTTATAAGGGCCGAAAGGTGGAAACGGTGCAAATGCACATCCACCGATGAACGGGGAAACAAAATGTGTCCGTATCCATACAGCGGATGAACGTTCAGCCAAAAAGTGAAGTGTCGATGCATGCTACAATATGGGTGAACCTTGGAAACACTGTGCTCCGTGAAAAAAGCCACACACCGTATGATTGGATTTATATGAAATGTCCAGAACAGGCGAATCCATGGAGACAGAAAGTAGATGAGCGGTTGCCTGGGGCTGGGAGGAGGGACAATGGGAGAAGTGAGGACGGGATTTGGGGGGAGGGTGACGGAAATGCTCTGAAATGAAAGAGCGGTGATGCTGTACAATCCTGCGAATCAGCTAAGGCCCCTGGAACTGTGCACAGGGGGAGTGTTATGGTGTCTGAATTACAACTCGATAACAATAACGTAAAAACTATGCGTTTATATGAAATTTAAATTTAGCCAGAAATCCTGTATTGTGTGTGTGTATGTGTGTGTGTGCGTGCGTGCACGCATGTGCACGCACGCGCACACGTGTGCTTGCCAAATCTGGCACCTCTATAATTGCCACCTGTTTTTCTAGATACAGTTTTTTGTAATACGTAAAATATCTGATAGCCTGAGAGACCAATTGATAGTGTAAATGGAAACATCACAAATGTGCTTTTGAGGTATGTCTGCACCTTAATTTTATTTTTTTAATGTTTAATGTTTATTATTATGTTAAGAATAATGTTATTATTAATGTTTAATGTTATTTATTTTGAGAGACAGAGTCCGAGCAGGGGAGGGGCAGAGAGAGAGGGAAACGCAGACCCTGAAGCAGGTTCCAGGCTCTAAGCCGTCAGCACAGAGCCCAAGGCGGGGCTCGAACCCACAAACTGTGAGATCATGACCCGAGCTGAAGTCGGACGCTTAACTGACTGAGCCACCCAGGCGCCCAACCCCCCAGTTTTAATTTTATTTATTTGTTTGTTTGTTTATTTATTTTTAATTTTTTTCTAATGTTTATTATTTTTTCTTTTTTCTTTTTTCTTTTCTTTTTTTATTTAAAAAAATTTTTTTAAACGTTTATTTCTTTTTGAGACAGAGAGAGACAGAGCATGAATGGGGGAGGGTCAGAGAGAGAGAGGGAGACACAGAATCGGAAATAGGCTCCAGGCTCTGAGCTGTCAGCACAGAGCCCGACACGGGGCTTGAACTCACGGACTGCGAGATCATGACCTGAGCCGAAGTCGGACGCTTATCCGACTGAGCCACCCAGTCGCCCCTAATGTTTATTTATTTTAAAGAAATAGAGATAGAGCATGAACAGGGAGGGGCAGAGAGAGACCCAGAATCTGAAACGGGCTCCAGGCTCCGAGCTGTCAGTGCAGATCCCAACGTGGGGCTCAAACTCACAAACCACGAGGTCATGACCTGAGTTGTAGTTGGACGCTTAACTGACTGAGCCACCCAGGCGCCGCCCCCCGCCCAGTTTTAATTTTAAATAGGAGTGAATCCTAAGATAACAATAGCTTTTTTCCTCCCAAACCCGAATTCAGAGGAGTAGCCACACATTCAGCGAGGGTTGGCTTCTTGAGCTGGTCCTAGAATACTGACTTTGCTACCCAGGAACGTGAAGGGGAAATGATGAACCATTCAAGCAGTTTGCCAGAACTCAGACTAACTGACCAGTAAAGGAGAAAACCAGTCTCAGACTCCTACATTTTTTAAACTTGAAAACGTTTTTTAAAATTGTGAAAGCACACAGTCACTCTTTTTGAAGATTTTTTTGTTGAATCTGATGATCACAGGAGAGACAGCTAGGTTCCGTTTGGGCGAGTGGAACTAAGGTGGAAAAGGGATCATGTTCCCTGCATCGTTATATTCAGAGTGAGGGGACTCATCCCAGGTCCCACGGCCAGGGCCAGCAGCCCCTGCTCCAGGGCCCTCGCCTGGTCCCCCTCCTGCCTCGTAGGAAGAGAGACCACCCAGTCTGAAGTTTGAAGGAGCCCCTCTGCTTTCTCAACATTGTCCCCTGACGGGACAGAAATGAGATAAAATCCAACCCTATTATGTCCCTGAGACAAATGAAGATACTTAAATCTTTTCAGTCCACCGTTCAGATATCTGTCGTTTTGCTTTCCTTTCCCAGAAAAGGTGGGGTGCGTGGTAACTCTCAATAGACGTGAAACCAGATGGTTGTGGGGTGACCCCGAGGACTTTTTTTGAGCTCCAGGACTTTGCTGCTGCCTCCCTGGTTCCGTTGTCTGTGTCCTCCTTTCTCCCTGTGGGCATTCTGAGTGCTCTCGTCGACCCAGTGGGCTCCCCAGCGTGGTCTAACCCCGCAGCGTCACCCCGAAAACGGAGCCCGTCGGCCTTCCAGCGTCTCGGCCAGATGGTCCGCGGGCAAGGTGCTCAGCACAGTGCGGACATCCCTCAACTGCCCCAGCCAGAAAACTCGGCCTCTGGGGCGTCCTTCTCCATGTTTTCTTCCACATTTGATGTTGAAACAAAACCGAACCGATAAACAAACAAAAAACCCAAAGCAGTGGTATCGCAGTTTGACTCGGGTATGGTATAATTCAGTTATATAAAATACACAATTCATTGATTTTTTTTTTTTTTAATATTCAGAACTTGCACAGACATCCACACCATCTAATTTTAGAACATTTTTATCCCTCCTTAAAGAAACCCAGAACCCATGTGGGGTACCTGGGTGGCTCAGTCAGTTAAGTGTCCAACTTCGGCTCAGGTCAAGATCTCACAGTTCATGGGTTCCAGCCCCGCGTCGGGCTCTCAGATGAGATCTGTCAGCACAGCGCCTGCTTCAGAGCCCGCTTCGGATCCTCCGTCCCTCTCTCTCTCTGCCCCTCCCCTGCTTGTCCTCCCTCCCTCCCTCCGTGTCTCTCTCTCTCTCTCTTTCAAAATAAACTTAAAAAAAATGTTAAAAAAAAAAAAAAAGAAACCCAGAACCCATTAACTGTCACTCCACATTCTCCCCATTTGTACTATAGACCAATAAAAAAGCCCTCAGCATTTAAAATTGAGAATGCTGGGGCGCCTGGGTGGCTCAGTCAGTTGAGCTTCCGACTTCAGCTCAGGTCACGATCTCGCGGTCCGTGGGTTCGAGCCCCGCGTCGGGCTCTGGGCTGATGGCTCAGAGCCTGGAGCCTGCTTCCGATTCTGTGTCTCCCTCTCTCTCTGCCCCTCCCCCGTTCATGCTCTGTCTCTCTCTGTCTCAAAAATAAATAAAACGTTAAAAAAAAAAAATTTAAAATTGAGAACGCCGTTCTTCCCGTCCTTTAAGAAAGATCCCATCTGCCGTGATCGGGCATAATGTTGCCAAGTCATATCCTCATACCAGGTGTGGCGTGCAGCCTCCTGTATTTTGTTTCCATCGCGGTGTAATATGGGACTCTGTGCGCCGATGCATCATAGCGAAGGGAAGAGAAACTGCTGCTTCGGCAGTATTTTGTGCTCTCCTGAATTAGCTGTCCCAGGGTTCATTAATCGTTAGGACTTGGGCAGCTTGCCACCTGGCTTTTTAGAAATCATCACTTGGATGTATTCCGATCCTTGGCTTGGTGTTCGCAGTACGTGAATCACAGAACTCTGCTTTTTTGTTTAGAACTCCCTTTTCTCCTGATAGATTCAGACGGGATGAGTTTTGATAGCACAAATGCTCCCTCGGTATGCCACATAACGGAATAAAATCACGAATACGTGTTAAAATCCTCAGACAGTGTGACCTTCCAGAGACAGAATGTGAACAGAAGGCGCCCATCGATGTGAAGGCCAGTTTGCAAGTGGGGGTCGCTCGCTCCCGTGTGGTTCCAGTGACGGACACTGCTGCAGTCACAGCTCCCAGGTGACGTCCAGCAGTCTGGGGTAGAGAATACCATTTCTTTTTTTTTGTTTTAATTTTTATTTAAATTCCAGTTAACATATGGGGTAATATTAGTTTCAGATACACAATAGAGTAATTCAACATTTCCATGCACCACCTGGTGCTCATCACAAGTGCACTCCTTTTTTTTTTTTTTTAATGTTTATTTTTGAGAGAGAGGGAGACAGAGCACGAGCAGGGGAAGGGCAGAGAGAGGGAGACACAGAATCGGAAGCAGGCTCCAGGCTCTGAGCGGTCAGCCCAGAGCCTCGTGCGGGGCTCGAACTCACAAACTGAGAGATCATGACCTGAGCCGAAGTCAGACGCTGAGCCAACTGAGCCGCCCAGGCGCCCCTAGTGCACTCCTTAATCCCCATCCCCTATTTTACCCATCCCCTCACCCACCTCCCCTCTGCTACCCAGTAATTTGTTCTTTAAAGTCAGGAGTCTGTTTCTTGGCTTGTCTCTTTTTCTTTGTTTATTTTCTTTCTTCAGTTCCACGTGTAAGTGAAATCACATGGTGTTTGTCTTTCTCTGACTTATTTCGCTTAGCGTAACACTCTCTAGCTCCATCCATGTCGTTGCAAATGCCAAGGTTTCATTCTTTTTTGTGTGTTTATACCACACCTTCTTTATCTGTTCATCTGTCGACGGACACTTGGGCTGCTTCCATAGTTTGATAATGCTGCTGTAAACATTGGAGTGTGGGACGCCCGGGTGGCTTAGTCGGTTGAGCATTCGGCTCTTTATTTCTGCTCAGCTCGTGGTCTTGGCGCCCGTGGGATTGAGCCCCATGTTGGGCTCTGCGCTGACCGTGGAGCCTGCTTGGGATTGTCTCTCTCTCCTTTTCCCTCTGCCCCTCCCCTGATTGTGCTCTTTCTCTCTCTCTCTCTTTTTCTCAATAACAACAGCATTGGAGTGCATGTGCCCCTTCAAATCAGCATTTTTGTACCCTTTGGATAAACACCTAGTAGTGCGATTGCTAGGTCGTAGGGTAGTTCCTCAGTGTCTTAGAGTTTTCAGAGAGGTGTTTTTGTTTTTTTTTTCTTTTTTTCCCAACAGTTCTTTAACAAGATTTATTTCTGGGGTATCATCATTTTTGTCAGTTTTGCCTATGACACATTTTTAAAGTAAATTTTTTCAGTTATACATACAAAAAAGTGCATACATAAATTATAAGTGTAAAACCCAGCTCAGGGAGTTTTCACAAAGTGAGCACAACCACACATCCATCACCCAGATGAAGATAGAGAACATCTCTTGCACTCCAGAAGCTTCTCTCGTGTCCCTTTCAGTTGAGAGCCGAGTGAGTTTTGTTGTACTTTCTGTCTTAATCCTGCCCTTGGTCTTGTCTTCCCATAACCTGTTTTCCTACCCTGCACCCCAGAGAAGCCCCCCACCCTACCCCATGCACGTATTTGACTCCCACACCAGCTCTGCTTTTCTGAAACTCTGCCTCTTCTCCTCACTGGCAAGATCCCCACCCGCCGCTCAGGACCACCACCCCTCTCGGAGACTCCTGACCCTTCCCCAGAGTGGATCCGATTGTCCCTCTGGGGCAGCCCACAGCCTGTGAACCAGTCCTGGAACTTCGTCAATCCCACATCACGGGGGGACCCACCGAGAATGTGTGCGGAGAGCCCCGGAAAACTGTCAAGCCCTCGGGGATATAAGGCAGTGTTATTAAGAAAGCCTGCCAGCATTCATCAGGGTCACTTGCCTCATCTCTGATGTAAATGTGACCCAAAAAGGGAATCCCCAGTCGGTGGAGGAGGAGGGTTTGTGACAAATGTGACTTACATGAGATCTCTCGTTTATCAGGTTTGTTAATCCGGGCAGTTTGGGGGCAGGCAGAAATAACTTGAATAGAATGGGTCCCCTGTGACCCGCTTGTCAGTGCTCAGACCAAGCGAGGACAGAGACTTCTGGCTAGCGTCAGCAGGTGCACGTTCACCCCAGGGAGCCCCTAATCCCTTGTCGTCATGGGGTAACGGGGAGTGAGTCCCGCGCCCCCACTGATGAGCGATTCCGCCTGCATCATGCTTAATTCTTCGGACTTCTGTTTCTTCCTTTTTAAAAAAAAGTTTTTTTTAATTTTATCTTTTTAATTTACATCCAAATTAGTTAGCATACAGTACAACAATGATTTCAGGAGTAGATTCCTTGATGCCCCTTACCCATTTAGCCCGTCCCCCTCCCCCCACCCCTCCAGTAACCCTCTGTCTGTTCTCCATATTTAAGAGTCTCTTCTGTTTTGTAGCCCCCCTATTTTTATATTATTTTTGTTTCCCTTCCCTTATGTTCATCTGTTTTGTCTCTTAAAGTCCTCATATGAGTGAAGTCATATGATGTTTGTCTTTCTCTAATTTCACTTAGCATAATACCCTCCAGTTCCATCTACGTAGTTGCAAATGGCAAGATTTCATTCTTTTTGATTGCCGAGTAATACTCCATTGTATGTATATACCACGTTTTCTTTATCCATTCATGCATCGATGGACATTTGGGCTCTTTCCATACTTTGGCTATTGTCGATAGCACTGCTGTAAACGTTGGGGTGCATGTGTCCCTTCGAAACAGCACACCTGTATCCCTTGGATAAATACCTAGCAGTGCAATTGCTGGGTCGTAGGGTAGTTCTATTTTTAATTTTTTGCGGAACCTCCATACTGTTTTCCAGAGTGGCTGCACCAGCTTGCATTCCCACCAACAATGCAAAAGAGATCCTCTTTCTCCGCATCCTCGCCAACATCTGCTGTTGCCTGAATTGTTCATGTTAGCCATTCTGACAGGTGTGAGGTGGTATCTCATTGTAGTTTTGATTTGTATTTCCCTGATGATGAGTGATGTGGAGCATTTTTTCATGTGTCGGTTGGCCATCTGGATGTCTTCCTTGGAGAAGTGTCTGTTCATGTCTTTTGCCCATTTCTTCACTGGATTATTTGTTTTTTTGGGTGTTGAGTTTGATAAGTTCTTTATAGGTTTTGGATACTAACCCTTTATCTGATGTGTCATTTGCAAATATCTTCTCCCATTCTGTCAGTTGCCTTTTAGTTTTGCTGATTGTTTCCTTCGCTGTGCAGAAGCTTTTTATTTTGATGAGGTGCCAATAGTTCATTTTTGCTTTTGTTTCTCTTGCCTCCGGAGACGTGTTGAGTAAGAAGTTACTGCGGCCAAGGTCAAAGAGGTTTTTGCCTGCTTTCTGCTCTAGGATTTTGATGGCCTCCTGTCTTATGTTTAGGTTTTTCATCCATTTTGAGTTTATTTGGTGTCAGGTGTAAGAAAGTGGTCCAGGTTCATTTTTCTTCATGTCACTGCCCAGTTTTCCCAGCACCACTTGCTGAAGAGACTGTCTTTATTCCATCGGATATTCTTTCCTGCTTTGTCAAAGATTAGTTGGCCATACGTTTGTGGGTCTGTTTCTAGGTTGTCTATTCTGTTCCATTGATCTGAGTGCCTGTTTTTGTGCCCCTCGACTTCTGTTTCTAACAATGTTCTGTTGCATCAATGTGTTTCTTTGCTCCTTGTTACGTGGGCTGTAACTTTATAATAATATATTTCAATATCTGATAGGGCTGAATCTCCTCATTGCTCTTCATTTTCAGAATCTGCTTGGCTGTCTTCATACGGTGAGTTTTCCACATGAATAACCCTATCTAGTTCTAAATATATTCCTGTTGATAATTGTGACAAATGTATGTATTAATTTAGGGATGATAGACAGCTTTATGTTCACTTGTCCTATTTAAGAGCAGAATGTGTCTTATTAAAGTTTGCTTTTGTGTGCCTTTAGAAGTTCTTGGGATGCCTGTGTGGCTCAGTCAGTTGGGCGTCCGACTTTGGCTCAGGTCATGATCTCACAGTTTGTTGGTTCGAGCCCCGTGTCGGGCTCTGAGCTGATAGCTCGGATCCTGGAGCCTGCTTTGGATTCTGTGTCTCCTTTTCACTCTGCCCCTACCCTGCTCATACTCTGTCTCTCTGAAAAATAAATTAAAAATTTTTTTTAAATTAAAAAAAAAAAGAAGTTCTTAATTTTGTTGAGGGGCAGAAAGAGAAAGAGAATCTTAAGCAGCCTCCCTGCTTGGGGCAGAGCTTGACCCTGGGTTTGATCCCACAACTGTGAGATCATGACCTGAGCTGAAATCAAGATGCTTAACTGACTGAGCCACCCAGGTTCCCCTAGAAGTTCTTAATTTTTTTTTAATACACTTTGTGCATACCTCTTCAATAGATTCCTACACATGGTATGCTTTTGGTTGCTACTGTTCATGGGATCTTTAAAAAAAACCCATTATATCACCTATGTGGTAAGGCTGTTGGTTTTATTTTTTGACAATTTTATAATTAGTCATCTTGCTGAATTTTATTATTCATATTCACTTGATTTTCAGCTGATTCTCCTGGGTGTTCTAGGTGTGCAGTCATATTATCTGCAAACAACAATCACTTTACTATGTTATATTTACTATGGGGCTTTTGTACGAAAGTAGAACCATGGGATGCCCATGAGTTAGAGTCTTTGCGTGGAAGAATGCACTAGAGGGACCTTTTGTCCGTTATCTCCTTTTTTACCCTCTCTGTGTGCTAGGCTTTGGAAATTTGAGACTGCCAGCTAGGGCCTTATGAACCATCTAGAGCAAAGTCTAGGAGCCAAGTGAGCCAGTTCTGCTGGTCCCTGTGACAGATGCTCAGTCCCGAGCCCATGTCCTGGGGCACAGATGAGACGTCTCTCGGTGCTCTGATGGGACTTGACGGATGATGAATAGAAGCTTCTGGCCAGCCAAGCAGGGGAGGAAGTATGGGCTCGAGGCAGGTCACGTGCACATGCACATTGGAAATGCAGGTGATTCGGAAGTGCCCGCAGGAAAACAGCAGGGCCGTCTGGGATGGCTCACCGGGGGCTTGCAGACCACGTTAGCACAACTGGAGTGGGTCCGAGGGAGCATAGAACCGGGGAAGGTGTTTGCATCGGGGCAGACCCTACCTTACTGTCCACTGAGCTTGAAGGCAGGCCCTTCTCCTGGTGTTGTGTGAGTGGTGTTGCGGGGGTTCAAGACCCAAGGTAGATAAACTAGTTAGGGCATCCTATGAGACTCTGAAACTGTTTAAATAGCTGTAACGTAATGCCTGGATGCTTTGTTTTCATTCAAATCAAACAGAAATACGAATAATAAGAATCATGAGGTTTTACAGACTCATCTCAGAAAAAAGCCTGGAGCTGAGCATTGCCAGTGAAGGATTATGATACATTAAAACATCATTTTTCTTTCTTTTTTTTTTTTTTCCTTGCAAAAACTGGTCCTGCCAGTTCTTTGCAGAATTATCTTACACGGAGCCAGGAATTGTTCAAAGCGGGAGTCTCTGCTGAGTGGGTTTCATATCCCAAACATACATATGTTGCACAGAGTGTCTAATTATTCTTGGGGACAATTACTGTCAGGTTCCAAAATGTGTTCAATGAGCAGCAATTGGTGTTTATTCAGCTCTAAAAGACTGTGCGAGGGAACAGTAGGTTATATTGTCTGCCTAAAGAAACGTTTTTGCCGTCCGGAAACATCTGCTTTCTATTTAAAGCGCTGGAGAACGAATGGGAGTATTTTTGAAATACACTCCCTAACCATGGAACACCAAAGAAAGGAGAATAAAATTGGGTATGAAGGTAGTTTCTGTTCTCTGATACACACTCCCCTCAGCTTTTCCCTGCTGGGAGGGAAAGGCGGCCTCCCGGGTTGGAAAGTTCTGCTTCTCTTGAATTTTTCTATTTATACTGATTTGCACACTTACAGGAACTGACTTCTGTGCCCTAGTTCCAGCATTTTCGTTTTTTCAGGGGATCTCTCAGAGCTGGGGTCTGCATTTCTGAATTCTACAGTCAGGTTTATAGACTCCCTGGATTTTGCCCATAAAGATGTAAGGATTTGTGGTATATAGTAAACTTTCTATGAAGGTCAATGTATTAGTTATCTTTTGCCGTGCAATAAGTTGTCACAAACTTAGCAGCTTAAAACAAAACCCTTGCTCTGGATCTAGAGTCTGGGCATGGCTTAAGTGGGTCCTCTGGGTCTCTTAGGAGATGTCATTAAGGTGTCAATGGGGGCTGAGATCTCATCTGAAGACTCAACCATGGAAAGATCTGAGCTCAAGCTTCTAAGCGGTTTGGGCAGAATTTTAGTTCCCCGGGCATGTTGGACTGAGAGCCTCATTTCTTCTCTGGCTGTTGGCTGAAGGCCACTCTCTGTTCTGCAATTGGGGGTCTCCCCAGCACGGCGACTTGCGTCACCAATGCCATCGAGAGTCAAGAGAATCTGCTAGCAAGACAGAAGCTACGATCCTGTGTAGCTTACTTGCACAATGATGTCCCATCACCTTTGCCATATTCTTTTGGTTAAAAGCAAGTCACAGGTTACCCTCCCTCCCCCCACCCCCACTGTCCTGTGCTCAAGGGAAGGGGCTTACATAAAGGTGTGATTACCAGGAGGTGGGGATGGTTGGGAACCACATCAAAAGCTGCCTCTTGCAGGGGTGCCTGGGTGGCTCAGTCGGTTAAGCGTCCAAATTCAACTCAGGTCTTGATCTCGCAGTTTGTGAGTTCAAGCCCCGCGTCAGGCTCTGTGCTGCCAGCTCGGAGCCTGGAGCCCGCTTTGGATTCTGTGTCTCCTCCTGTCTCTGTCCCTCCCATGCTCATGTTCTGTCTCTCTGTCTCTCAATAATAAATAAACATTAAAAAAAAAAAGTAAAACAAAGCTGCCTCTTGCAGACAGCTATTATTTTAGAGAGTGTGGCATAATGATTAAGAGGGAGGGTGACCATGTTACTTAGAGCCGACTTCCAATCTCTGGTCTGCCGCTTACAGTGTAGCCCAAGGCAGGTCCTCGGCCTCTCTCAGCCCCCATTTCCCCACCTGTGCACCCCCCTCCCCCCCGCCCGGAGAATTGCTGTGCTCCTAAAGGAGAGGTCACATGTCAAACCCAGCAGATGGTAAGTAGTCATTAATGTTAATTGCTGGCTTTTTTTTTTCAATCCTTCCCTGCCCCCCCCCCCCCCCGCCTTTTTTTAAAATACCATTAGATTTTTGAATTTTAGAAGAATTAAATGGAACTGCCCCTGGCCTCAGGCTTGGTTATTCACGTGGAAATCTCAGTATCGTGGGTAGTTTCCTGGATGTAAAGCTGCTACCAGGCCGGCTGGCTTTCCCAGGACTGAGGAAGGCAGGTCCTGGGCTCTCCCCGCTCTGCCCTGCAGAGACCTGACCACGGCGAGCCGGGCTGCAGCCACTGAGGGCGTGGCCAGCTGGGTCCGCTGTGCATTTCCGACACACTTGGGGTTCTGGGTGGGGCCCCCAGGGTGACCCACGATGGCTGTGGCCCATCCCCAGTGCTGAGCGGGCAGATGTGGAGTTGGGGCATCTTCCTGTCTGTGTGTTCACCTTGACCTGAATCACGCCATGCACATGACTCTCCTCTTTTGCTTATCCCTGGTCAGGAGGTCTCCTGTCTCTTGTCTGTCTGTCCGTCCCTCCCACCCCGCCTCTGTTCGCTTTGCTCTCCTCACTTTCTCTCTCCTGCAGGCCTCAGGGACACAGGGTGCTTGCAGGAGATCACTGCTTGGCCACACAAGCTGCACCCCCGTCTCTGCCCAGAGCACTCCTGCCTCACCGTGCATCTCCCCACCCTTTGCACCCCAAGTTCCTGTTCTTGGTGTCACCGTAGTCCCCTTCAGGCTGAGGGAGGAAGTGTTTGTGTCATTCCGTGTCATTCAAAATTAGCTGTGTCTTTCTGGAGGAGAGATGCCGGCTGTGGGGTTACTTTTTCCATCTTTTTATCTAGATCACTTGTTATGTTTGATGTGCCTATCTCCCCAGCTTCTTTGGGGGTAAAAATCACCTGGAGCTCTTGTTAAAAACAGAGCTACCCGGGGGCGCCTGGGTGGCGCAGTCGGTTGAGCGTCCGACTTCAGCCAGGTCACGATCTCGCGGTCCGTGAGTTCGAGCCCCGCGTCGGGCTCTGGGCTGACGGCTCGGAGCCTGGAGCCTGTTTCCGATTCTGTGTCTCCCTCTCTCTCTGCCCCTCCCCCGTTCATGCTCTGTCTCTCTCTGTCCCAAAAATAAATGAAAAATGTTGAAAAAAAAAAAATTTAAAAAAAAAAAAAAAAAACAGAGCTACCCAGGGGCGCCTGGGTGTCTTAGTCGGTTGAGCGCCCAACTCTTGATTTTGGCTCCTGTTACAATCTCACAGTTCCTGAGTTTGAGCCTGGCATTGGGTTCTGCTCTGAGAGCACGGAGTCTGCTTGGGATTCTCTGTCCCCTCTCTCTCACCCTGTCCCCCAGTCCCCCAGCTGCCTCTCCCCTGTTCATTCTCTCTCTCTCTCAAAATAAATAAACTTAAAAAAAAAAAAATAGACCTACCTAGCTCCTCCCTCTACAGCCAGGTTTCTGGGGGGTGGGGAGTGGGGTAGGTTGGGGCTCAAGATCTTGGTTTTTTTTTTTTTATGTGTATTTATTTTTGAGACAGAGACAGCATGAACGGGGGAGGGTCAGAGAGAGGGAGAGACAGAATCTGAAGCAGGCTCCAGGCTCTGAGCTGTCAGCACAGAGCCCGACGCGGGGCTCGAACTCACGAACCAGGAGATCATGACCTGAGCTGAAGTCAGATGCTCAACCGACTGAGCCACCCAGGTGGCCTAGGGATCTTGTATTTTTATTAAGTGCCCCAGCTAATTTTATCAGAGGGTTAGGAAACACTGGTCTAATGGTGCTAAAGCCCGGACCCAATCCCTCTTCCTCAGTGTGGAGGACACGAGGGCAAGTCTGAAAGCCGAGCCCTTCCCCAGCGAGGGCTCCTGCCTCGACCCCCGGGCCCCTGCCCGCTTGTTCCCCCTCGGTGCCAGGGAGGCGCGGACTTCAGCACAGTGTGGTTATTTTCTCTTATCGAAGTACAATTGGCATATCGCACTGTGTGAGTTTTAGGTGTATACCATGATTGGATATGTGTACACATTGCATGATTTCTTTGAAAACTTTTTCTGTGGTTTCTGCCCTTTCCGTCAGCCCCTCTTCTTGCGTATGCACGAGAATGCCGTGTGAACAAGTGTTTTCCTTTACGGTGCTGTGCTTAGATGATCTGCAAAACATGGTGCCGGGGCCGACAGCACAGCTGGGGGATCCAGATGTCAGACTTCCCCACGTGGACGTGATTAGCAGCGCTGGCAGTCGGGTGCACGCGCACACACTCCCCTGCAGGCTGGCCCCTGGTGACAGCAGAGGCGGGAAATTACAATGAGAATATCCCTTTTGTTTCCACACGCAGTCCCCCTGCCGCTGGAAGGGTGTCAGTTTGGGAATGGGTGGGGGGGGGGGGTGAACTTAATCACGGTTGAGGGAAGACAGATGTCCTAGTAATCCACACCCCCAGGGGCACATGTCCTGCTCTGGGATCTAAAAGGGAGGTTTCGGGGGCGGGGGCAGTGAATGCTTCTGTTGGTTCTTCTGGAAAGCTGGCCTCTCGATTAACAGGTGCATCGAGGTGGCATGCATAGCATGCCCTTGGCTTTTATTCTCCCAGAACAACAGTCATGAAAATCTTTCTGCATTTGTCTACAGTCGATGGCCGATGCTGATATTCATGGTGATGTTCTGTATTCTTTGCATGAGGCTCAAGTAGTAAATTGCTTTTCTAGGAAGAAGTTTCTCTTCTAAGAAAGAGCTTTCTTTCCAGTAATGAGCCTTCTATAGGCAGGATGGATTCAAAGCCTGCTTTGCCTGAAACCACTCTGTCTAGAGACCAGACTACTTAAAATTCACTTTCTCCTTTTGATTTTTTTTTTTTTTTTTTTACCCATTTGTCACGTCCTACTGTTTTATGTCGTCTCTTTTGGCATCGTCGGGATTTTGAAAACTCGTCGTAAGTTACCTTTTGGTTTTGTTTTTATCTCTAGTAAATGCTTATTACACTTGTAGCATTTTATGAATGATGGGGCTATCTTTACATCCTGCTGGCTTTTTCCCCCATCTTATTTTAAACACTTAAAGGATTTTTTTTAAGTTTATTTATTTTGAGAGAGGAAAAGCATGTGTGCATACATGAGCAGAGAAAGGGCAGAGAGAGAGAGAGGAGAGAGAGAATCCCAACCTGATGGTGGGGTTCAAACCCATGAACCGTGAGCCAAATTAAGAGTCAGATGCTTAATCGACTCAGCCACCCACGCGCCCCTGAACACCTTAAGGATTTTTGAGCCAGTTTGCCTGAAGACCCTTTCTTTAAAATTAGGTATATTCTGCAATGAGGCTATGTTTGATTTTTACCTTACTTTGTGAGGCATATACCTTAAAATATGAATTGCAGTATAATACATTATGGTTTTTATCCATCTGCCTTATTTCTTGATGCTTATTGTCAAGATCAAATTAATTCCCCACTTGTCAGAAAGAAACCTGGATAGTGTGCTCATTTGGTTAATAATCACATTAGGGGCGCCTGGGTGGCTCAGTCTGTTGGGGATCTGACTTCGGCTCAGGTCATGATCTCGCAGTGCGTGGGTTCAAGCCCTGCGTCGGGCTCCGTGCTGACAGCTCAGAGCCTGGAGCCTGCTTCAGATTCTGTGTGTGTGTCTCTCTCTCTGCCCCTCTCCCATTCACGCTCTGCCTTTGTCTCTCTCTCAAAAATGAATAAAGATTAAAAAAAAAATGTAAAGAATCACATTAAAAATTTACAGACGTGCAGAGGGAAAAAGCAACAACAGTGATACGGAGGCAAGAATAGCAAAAGAGCTGGGTTTCATGACTTTAAAACTCAAAAAGGTTTATAAGTTGGAAACAAAACTTTAAGGCTCAGTCCATTACGAATGAAGCCATCATTCATAAAATGCTGCGGATTTGAGAAGTACTCACTAGAAATATAACAACAAAGCTGCAAGTGGATTGCAGAATGCTAAAATGATGGCAGAATCCTCCCAAATAAATGTGTCGTAAAATCCCCAAGAGGCCAACGGGCTGTCAGAAAGAGCCGGCCTTCGGCAGGATGCAAAACACTGGACTAGGAGTGGCATTTAAGGCAAATTGTTCATTAGGACAGTCGCCCTGAAGCCTCAGTGTGCGGGGTTTCAGTGCCTCCTCTGCTGGGGTCTCTTTTTCCTCTTATTTTCATTGTCCTCATGCATATGTATGATGCAATGTATGCATTGCCAATAAGCTATGAAAATCTCTGGGGGCCACAGGGGGGGCCAGCAGTCACTGGCGATACACGAAGCCGTCTTCCCTCAACTCACACGCGCTTCTCTCCTCTCGCAGAGAACAGCCTATCTTCACCACGCGGGCACACGTCTTCCAGATCGACCCCAGCACCAAGAAGAACTGGGTGCCTGCAAGCAAGCAGGCGGTCACCGTCTCCTACTTCTACGATGTCACCAGGAACAGCTATCGCATCATCAGCGTGGATGGAGCCAAGGTACCACCCCAGAGGCTGATTTCAACATCCTCCATTCCTTCCTTCTCATCAAAGGCAGATAGGTTTGAAAGTGGAGGGGAAAGGGTGCACCGGATCCTAATGCTTAACGCAAATGCTGCTTTTAAAATCACGACGTTGGTATAGTCCCACAGCCTGCTTTTTTTTTTTTTTCCATTTAAAATTATGGTAAGTGAAAAAAGAAAAAAAAAAAGATTTCCCTGTTACCACATTGGCTTTGTAACTGGTGTTTTAATGCCCGTGTAATGGCTCCACTGAGGTCCTGTAATGTTCTCAATCTCTCCCCTTCTGGTTGCATATGTAAGTAGCTTCCAGTTTTTTACTGTTACAGATAATGAGCATCTTTTTTTTTTTTTTTAATTTTGTTAATGTTTATTTATTTTTGAGAGAGAGACACAGAGTGTGAGCAGGGGAGGAACAAAGAGAGAGGAAGACACAGAATCTGAAGCAGGTTCCAGGCTCCAGGCTGTCAGCACAGAGCCCGACACGGGGCTCGAACTCACAAGCCGTGAGATCATGACCTGAGCCGGAGTCAGATGCTGAACCGACTGAGCCACCCAGGCCCCCCTAATGAGCATCTTTATGCAACAAATACTCTCACTCATTCAGCACATACCTAGTGCTTTCTTGTGGATATTTCCTTAGGATGGATTCCCGAAAGTAATATTATAGGCCGAGATATTAACTATGGCTTATGATGGACGTGACCAAATTCCTTCTGAAGAGTCCCTTCTTCCAGCACGCACGAGAATGCCCACGTGTTACACCCTTACCAGCATTGGGTGTTATATCTAGTCTGGTTTTGGTGGTGTTATTCCCGGAAGTCGAATTTTATTATAAGATTTTGTAGTATTTCTTGAAATACATTTATTTTCTGGATGCTTGTATTATTCTGCTGTCTTCCTTGATATTTTGGCCACATTGCTATGGGAGCAGGATAAAGAAGGCATGTCGGCAGTATCACCAAGTTAACAAAAAAAGTAGATTTGATGCTTTATGATTTTTTTTTGTTTTTTTTATTTTTTTATTTTTTATTTTTTTATTTTTATTTTTTTTATTTTTTTTTTTTCAACGTTTTTTTTTAATTTATTTTTGGGACAGAGAGAGACAGAGCATGAACGGGGGAGGGGCAGAGAGAGAGGGAGACACAGAATCGGAAACAGGCTCCAGGCTCCGAGCCATCAGCCCAGAGCCCGACGCGGGGCTCGAACTCACGGACCGCGAGATCGTGACCTGGCTGAAGTCGGACGCTTAACCGACTGCGCCACCCAGGCGCCCCTTTTTTTTGTTTGTTTTTAATCTCTGTTCATCCCACTGGACAGTTTTACAATTTACATTATCTGCTGCACCAGAAATTCAGTCTGTCTGGGCGCCTGGCTGGCTCAGTCAGTAAAGTGTGCAACTCTCTCTTTTTTTTTTCTAATGTTTATTTATTTTTGAGAGAGAGAGAGAGAGAGAGAGAGAGAGACAGAGCATGAGCAGGGGAGGGCCAGAGAGAGAGGGAGACACAGAATCCAAGGGAGGCTCCAGGCTTCGAGCTGTCAGCACAGAGCCCGACACGGGGCTCGAACTCATGAACTGTGAGATCATGACCTGAGCCGAAGTCGAACCCTCAACCAACTGAGCCACCCAGGCGCCCCTAGAGTGTGCAACTTTTGCTCTTGGGGTCATGAGTTCAAGCCCCACGTTGGACGTAGAGTTGACTTAAAAATTTTAAATAAATAAAGTCACTTATTAAAAAAAAAGAAAGAAAGTCAGTGTATCTGAAGCTGAATTCCCCTATTTGCCCTCTAAACCACCTCTCCATTTTCATTCCCAATCATTTGGGCTAAAAAAAGAAAAGAAAAAAAGTAGAAACTCATTCCCTTTTTAGTTGGTCAAAAGAATCTGCCTTTGAAGTACCTCACATTTATGCCTACTGTTTTGTTTTATGGCCACAACTTGTCCTGAGACCGTCTTTTTCTTTTAATTGAAGTGTAATCAACATACGATGTTGTGTGAGTTTCAGGTACATGACATACTGGCTCACTGACTCCACGCGTTACTTCGTGCTCAGCAGAAGTGTCACCACCTGTCACCAAACAACGTTTTTACAGTATTATTGACTATTCCCTGTGCTGCACTTTTCATCCGCATGCCTTACTTATTTTCTAACCGGAAGGTTGGGCCTCCTGCTTGCCCTTAATGCATTTCGTCCACCCCCCCACACCTGCCTCTCCTCTGACAACCATGAGTTTGTTCTCTGTTTTCTGTTCATTTGTTTTGTTTTTTCACATTCCACATGTAAGTGAGATCATACAGTATTTGCGTTTCTCTGACTTATTTCACTTCGTACCGTACTCTCTAGATCCAATCATGTTGTCACAAATGGCAAGACCTCATTCCTTTTTTTACGCCTGAGTGACATTCCATCGCGTACACGTACCACATCCTTACCCATTCGTCTGTGGATGCTCACTTGGGCTGCCTCCGTGCTTTTGGCTGTGGTAAATCACACTCAGTAAACGTGGGAGTGCGTCTTTTTGAATTAGTGGTTTTGTTTCCTTGGGTGAAGGCGGGGGAGGGGCAGAGAGAGAGGGAGACAGAGGCTCAGAAGCAGGCTCTGTGCTGTCGGCGTAGGGCCTGATGTGGGGCTCGAACTGACGAACTGTGAGATCATGACCTGAGCCACCCAGGTGCCCCGAAATTGTTTTTAATGTTTATTTATTTTTGAGAGAGAGAGAGAGAGAGAAAGAGACAGAGTGCAAGCAGATGAAGGGCAGAGAGAGAGGGAGACACAGAATCCGAAGCAGGCTCCAGGCTCTGAGCTGTCAGCACAGAGCCCGACACGGCACTTGAACCCATGAACCATGAGATCATGACCAGAGCCAGAGTTGGCGCCCCGATTCTCTATGCTTTTGAGCTGGAATCCCCTTGATTCTTGCCAGGATTCTCTGATAGGGGTGGCCAGTCAAGCTGACCCACTTTATTTTATCTGTAGACGCTGTCACTTCAATCTGCTGTCCTTGAGCTGGGCTTACCCTTCTGTCAGCTGTTATCCAAGGCGTAAATACAGATGAAACCACTTTTCTTAGAGAAAGTGCTTTAGTCCTATTAGCTGGGCTTTCAGTAATTTGTCAAAGTGTCCACCACTGTATCAGACAGCTCTGCGGCTCCTGAAGGGCCAGGACGGTGTGGTGGGGAGTGAGCTGGACGTGCCAGTGGTGTGTGAGGAATCACATGGGTGCGGGGGGGCCGACACCCTGGCTGCAGAGTGGAGCCAATTCAGGCTCGGTGCGGGGTCCCTTACAGAGTGGGAATTGGAAACCTGGGCCATGGGACACTGCCGGAATTCAGAGACGGAGCCCGAGGATCTTGGGCCTGGCCTCCTGGTGTTCGCAGAGCCCACCCAGGGCTCCCACTTTGCCCCTGCGGCACGAGAACCGTGACAGGGCCTGTCCTGCAAAAGGGGGTGTCCTGTGAGGGAGCAGGAGGCCCAGGGTAGTGGGCATGTAGGGACCTTAGTCATTTAATTACTGTGATTAGCGCTCAGGGAAGAGGTGGGGGTGGGGGGAGGCAAGTTTCCTGCCGTGAGAACTGGGACATAGGACACAGATAGCAGTCACTGCTCTGTTTTAGGCCTTTCATCCCAAATGTTGATCCGAACCAAGGTGGCCGATCGGTCAGATGTTTTTTAGCCTTTGGGGCTGAGTCTTGGTGCGTGGGTAATTGCATCTCAGACCTCGGGCAGGTCTAGGGCCTGGGTCCTGCCTCTGTCTGTTGGCCTGGCCAATCAGGTCCACAACCTTGAGCCTCTTATTGGTGCTTGTCAGCCAGCTGTCCCTCCCAAACCATGGAATAGACATGCAGGTGTGGAAGGGACTTGAGGTCGCTGTGAGCAGAGGCCACAGCAGACTCAGCGTCCGAGTGAACCGCGGCCGGCCCGCAGCGCACAGGCCCCCCATTAAGGGAAGGTGGTGGCTGCCATTCCACACCAGGACACGGCAAGTGCTGGGTCCCATCCAGGCTTTTGTCATGATCCATTTGGGGAAGGATTTGGAAGGCCTCTCCTTCCCCTGAGAGCAGTTGGTGCTGTTCATCCCAGGAAAAACCTGTATTCAGACCCGTTCTTCATTTTTCCAGAAACAGTAGGCCCTTTCTTCTTCTCAGGGAAAAGGCTTTGCGTGTCAGCCCCACCCACTGCCAAAGGCACGGCTGGGCCGGAGTCCTGGTGCATCATCTTGGCGTTGCTCGATTCTGGGGGGTCACGCTCGATTCTGGGGGGTCACGCGGGTCCTTTTCTGTGTGTGGGCCGCCAGGGTGCCACCCTCTATCTGAGGACCGGGGACCAGGCCTGGCTCATCGTTGGGGTCCCGGGACCAAGCCGGACTGGGCCGCACCACAAGGTGGGTGGGATAGTCAGTGGGTGACAAGGCCGGGCCTGGCCGCATCCCCTCTGGCTCTGGGGCAGGTGTACCGAGAGGGACCCAGGACCCGCACCTCAGTGTCACCTGTGCGTGGACAGACTGGTAGGAGCGAGGGCACCCAGAGCGGCGGCCTGAGCCATTCCATGGCTACCAGCTGCACACCAACAGTGGGACGATTTGTGGGGAGTTTGGGGGCAGAACAGCCACCTCCGTTATGCGGGAACTCCGTTCCCAGAGCCACAAGGGTGCTGGATTTCATTGTGCCACTGGCCCTCTTTCCCCCGACCGAGCTCAGCACCGCCCCCTTGTGAGGTGTCGCCTCGCCTGTGGGCGGCACTTGCCCGGAACAGGTGCTTCTCCCAGGTGCTCTGGATGGCTCTGCTGCCCTTGGTGGTTCTGTTATTTATAGGATCACAGAAACCCGTGTCAGAAGAGACCTCGGAGGTCATCCATTCTGCAAGTACTTAGCAGCGCCCGCTGCATAGTGAGGACTGCCTAACCATGAAATTTCGGAGGATGTCAGCATCTGAAGCCCTGACTCGCTGGTATTTTCTCCTGGGAATGCGAAACTGCTTTCAAGAACACAGCCAGGTCCCCTCCTCCCCCGTCATTATAGTTTCCTCTTTCGGATCCGATCACCTTCTGTTAAAGGAGCTGACAAATGGAAGGGTCTCGGCACACAGTAGGTTTTCAATGAACGTTGGTTTCTTTTCTTCCCTGATTGGGGTTGAGAAGAAAAGAGAAAAAGCATCTATTAATCCCTACTCTGGAAGCAGGCAACATGTCTGTCAGTTGCTGTAACTCGGTCCCAGCCTCTTGTAGAAAATTTGCGGGTTCTTCCAGCTTCCAACACCCTGGATTCGGGGACAACTCTCAATGGAGAGGAATCCAGGGATGTCTGCCATTTTGTGCCACAACAGCATCCTCTGAAATCCAGAGCAAGGCCGCAGGCCGGGGGTTGGGGGCGGTGGACACATTTGTGCCTTCTCCAAAAACGTGGTTCCAGCGACCCGCAGGAGCTGGGTCTTTTACCACGGAGTCTTTTTTATTTTTCTCTGCGCAAGTTCCAGTGATAACTCTCTAAAGAGGAAGGGGGTGGGCGCAGGAGACAGGAGCTCACATTAAAGCCTATTCCCCAAGATGCTTTATATAAAGTATCCTTCTGGACTTCACCTTCTCCCCCCAGACAACCCTCCGCCCCTCACGGAGGCACTGCTGACTCATTCTGCTGCTGCATTTACCACCCACGGGGTACCCTCCTTCCCACCGCCCAGGACCTCATTCTCTTGTTCCCTCTGCATTGTCCCCACTGCCTCCTGCGTCCTTCCCCTGCTCCTCTTGGTGCCACCGGGGCCTCTTCTCTTGTTCTTTTGTCCCCTCTTGCTGGGGACACACCCCACTCCGGTAACCCCACAGTCTGCTAAGCCCCTCTCTCCCCTGAGGCCGGAACCCACAGGCCCAGCCCCTTCCTTTGTCCCCAGCACAATTCCCCAGTGTCCCTGAGTGTAGGGCTCCACCTCCCCATTCGAGAAGCTTCTGCTCACAGTGAAAATTAGCCTCTCTGACAAGTTTAATTTTTTTTAATGTTTGTTTATTTTTGAGAGACAGAGCATGAGCGGGGGAGGGGCAGGGAGAGAGGGAAACACAGAATCCGAAGCAGGTTCCAGGCTCCCAGCTGACGGCACAGAGCCCGATATGGCGTTCAAACCCACGAACCGGGAGATCATGGCCTGAGCCAAAGTCGGACGTTGAACTGACTGAGCCCCCCAGGCACCCCCAAGTTTGTTATAACTGTTTATTGGTACCGTTTAACGTCTGAGGATAGAGCCAATACTCTTATACCCAGCCGCCTGGTTGAGGAACTTAGGATTTTACTGCTCCTTCAGAAGTCCCTTTATGGGCTTGTCCCTAATTATATGCCTTTCAGAAGGTTACCACTCTCCTGAAATTTGCATTAAGCGATCTCTTAATTTTCTTTATGGTTTTGCCCCCTGTGTGTATCCCTAAACCAGAGGTTGGCAAAATTTTACTCTAAAGGGCCTTGTAGTAACTTTTTTAATGAACTGTAGAGTCTCTGTCTAGCTATTCAACTTCTCTTGTGGCAAGAAAACCACCGTAGCCCAGTATGTAAATGAATGGGCGTGGCTGTGTGCCAATAAAACTTTATTTACACAAATAGATTATGGGCTGGATTTGGCCTGCGGGCTGTATTTTTTTGATCCTTGCCCTAAATAATATATTAGTTTTTTCTGTTTTTGACCTTTATATAAATATCCTACTGGTGACCCATACTGTGTATCTCCTTTTGTGACTTCCTTTTTATTATTTTGCTTAGCGTTGGGGTTTTTTTGCCCAGTTTAATTGGGACATATCTGACACACATCACTGTGTAAGTCTAAGGCATACAGCATAGTGGTTTGATTTACAAATATATATGTATTTTTTTAATGTTTATTTTTTTATTTTGAGAGAGAGCACACACAAGCAGGTGAGGGGCAGAGAGCGGGGGGGTGGGGGGAAGAATCCCAAGCAGGTTCTGTGCTGTCAGTGCAGAGTCCGATGTGGGGCTTGATCTCACAAACCATGAGATCATGACCTGAGCCAAAATCAAGAGTCAGACTCTTAACCGACTGAGCCACTAGGTGCCCCATACATATATATATATATATTTTTTTAATTTTATTTAAGTAATCTCTACACCCAACTTGGGGCTTGAACTCATGACCCCGAAACCGAGTTGCATGCTTCTCCCACTGAGCCAGCCAGGTGCCCCTGATTTACATATATCGTGAAATGATTTCCACAATAGGTTTAGCTACATTGATCTCATATAGATACAATAAAAAGTTTCTCCTTGTTTTTTTTTCTTTTTAATTTTTTTTCAAGATTATTTATTTTGAGAGAGAGAGGGAGAGAGAGCATCCCAAGCAGGCTCTGCACTGTTAGCACAGAGCCCGATACAGAGCTCAAACCCACAAACCACGAGATCATGACCTGAGATGAAACTAAGAGTTGGACAGTTAACAGACTGAGCCTCCCAGGCACCCTGAAAGGTTTCTCCTTGTGATGAGAGCTCTTAGGATCTACTCTCTGTCTCTCTCTCTTTTTTTAATGTTTATTTATTTTTGAGAAAGGGACAGAGAGTATGAGCGGGGAAGGAACAGAGAGAGAGGGAGACACAGAATCCGAAGCAGGCTCCAGGCTCTGACCTGTCAGCACAGAGCCCAATGCAGGGCTCGAACCCATGAACCGTGAGATCATGCCCTGAGCCGAAGTCTGACACTTAACCTACTGAGCCACCCAGGTGCCCCAGGATCTACACTCTTGATGACTTCCCCATATATCATTCAGCAGTGTTAGCTGTGGTCATCATGTTGTACCTTCTATCCCTAGTATTTATGTATCTTACAGCAGGAAGTTTGTACCTTCGATCACCTTCCAACATTGTTTTTGCGATTCGTCCTTGTTGATGCCTGCAGCCTTGGTTCATTTTGACCGTGGGATAGTATTTTGTTGTAGGAATATATGAGTTTATGTGTTCTGCTGGCAGTGAACATTTGTTTTTGCAGAACTGGTACTGAGAACATTCTTGTTTATTTCTCCTGCTAGACCTGTGCAAAGATTTCTTTCATGGGTGTCCTTAGTGGTGCAGTGGCTGAGTGAAAGAGAATGTGCATTCTTCTTTACGTATTTACTTATTTTTAAAATATATTTTAAAAGTTTCATTTTATTTTGAGAGAGAAGCAGAGGGAGAGGGAGAGAGAAAATCCCAAGCAGGCTCTGTGCTGTTCAGCAAACACGTCAGATCTCACCACCTGTGAGATCGTGACCTGAGCCGAAACCAAGAGTCAGGCACTCACGCAGGTGCGCTGAGAAGGTGCATTCTTAACTTGAGAGTGAAAGCCACACTGTTTTTCAAAGTGACTTTGGCAGTCTGTGAGAGCCCCCATTGCCCCATGCCCTTGCCCCACCCTTGGTATCATCAGACATATTTTGGGTTTGGTGAGTAGATACTGGTAATGGGCATGCAGTTTCCATATTACTAGCGAAATGGAGTTTAAACTTCTGGCTGTGAAACTCACCCTACCTCATTGTCTCCAGGCTCACGAGAGAGGGGTCCATTCGTCAGCCCAGAGCTGAGCCTCCCTTGGGGACTGGGTCCTCCCTGCACCCCAGGGTGTCCCTCCTACCCCACACCTGCGCAGGGCACTCCCACCGCAGACCCGAGCAGATTGATGGGCTTTTCACGGGCGTCCCCTTCCTGTGCTCCCTCGTGCAGGCTGAGGAGGGTGAAGGAGCCTCGAGAGAAGCAGAGGCATTAAGGTAAATTCCAGGTACGAGACCACGTGGCCAGAGGTGACCTGGGGGCCCAGGAGGAGTACATGCACGAGGCATATCTCCCCGGGAGACTAGTCTTGCTGGGCTGCCCCACGTACAGCACAGAATGAGGTTCCCATGTTGGTGGAAAATGAAGGAAGCAGGCTGTGGGGCTTGATCGTGTTTGACAATGTGATTGCTCCCACTGACTCTCGTGCTGGGTGTCCTGGGAGCACAGCCAGCCACTTGTCTCACTGGTTATAGATGGACTCAGCAGTATGGCCCGGAGGTGGGTCAGACCAGCTACCTCCGGGGAGCTGTGGCAGCATAATGGGTAACGTGGAAGTCAATGATAGCTTTCCCTCCCATTTCTTCCTCTCTTCTGAATCTGGAAAGTTCTTTTTTTTTTTTTTTTTTCCGTTTTGAGAGAGAGCGCGTGCCCACGCACAAGCAGGGTAGGGGCAGAGGGAGAGGAAGACACAGAATCTGAAGCAGGCTCCAGGCTCTGAGCTGTCAGCACAGAGCCCGATATGGGTCTCGAACCCACAATCCATGAGATCATGACCTGAGCCGAAGTCCGACGGTTAACCAACTGAGCCACCCAGGCACCCCAAACATTTTCTTTTTTTTTTTTTTTTTTGTTTGTTTGTTTGTTTGTTTGTTTGTTTGTTTGTTTGTTTTGAGAGGGAAGCAGAGACAGCGGGAGTTTGGGAGGGGAAAAAAGAGGGAAGTGGAGACAGTGAGAGTTTGGGAGGAGTAGGGAGAGAGGGAGGGAGGGAGGGAGAGAGAATCCCAAGCAGGCTCTACACTGTCAGCACAGAACCTGATGAGAAGGGCTCAAACTGACAAGACCGTGAGATCGTGACCTGAGCTGAAACCAAGAGTTGGAGGCTTAACCCACTGAGCCATCCACGTGCCCTGCGAGCATTTTCATTCATTGTATTCGTGATGGTGATCTGTGATCACTGACTCCAAGTCACTGAAAGCTCAGATTATGGTTCGCATTTTTAGCAATAAAGCATTTTTTAATTAACGTGTGTACTTTTGGGGGACGCCTGGGTGGCTCAGTCGGTTGAGCATCCTACTTTGGCTCAGGTCATGATCTCACTACAGTTCGTGGGTTCGAGCCCCGCGTGGGGCTCTGCGCTGACAGCTCAGAGCCTGGAGCCTGCTTCGGATTCTGTGTCTCCCTCCCTCTCTGCCCCTCCCCCGCTCGTGCTCTGACTCTCTTTCTCAAAGGTAAATAAACGTTAAAAGAATTTTAAAAAATGACATACTATTTGTAAGCATAATGCTATTGCACACCTAACAGACTACAGCACGGTAGAAACATAACTTTTTTTTTTTAATTTTTTTTTTTAACCTTTATTTATTTTTGAGACAGAGAGAGACAGAGCATGAATGGGGGAGGGTCAGAGAGAGAGGGAGACACAGAATCTGAAACGGGCTCCAGGCTCTGAGCCATCAGCACAGAGCCTGACGCGGGGCTTGAACTCACGAACCGCGAGATCATGACCTGAGCCGAAGTCGGACGCTTAACCGAGTGAGCCACCCAGGCGCCCCGAAACATAACTTTTATATGCATTCAGGAAACTGAAAACCTCGCTTACCACACTTGATTGTGACATTTACTTTATCGCCGTGGTCTGGAACCGAACCCAAAATATCTCTGAGGTGTGCCTACAAATACTCCAAAGAATGAATCTACTAGCGGTTTTCCTTATGAAGGAAATGTTTATTCTCCAGGGCCAACTCAGAATGCTTTTCTTTCATCTGCTAAAGCAGGGAAGAGAGGACACTGAACAGGTACTCTAGTAATAGAAGTGTCATTGCTGTGCGTGTGTGAACATGCCTACTGGGTTTTCTAGTGAGGCATCAGCTCACGCATAAACCTTGCCTGCTTGGCACAACAACCTCTAGAAGTTAATACGAAGAGAACGACCGTTTATTGCCTCTGTCAGCTCACGGAGGCCTGGGGCTAGGCTCTCACCTTGATTTCACAGGACGAGAAAATGAGCCGGTGAGGAGCAGGGTCTAGCGATAAAACTCATGTTGTCCGACTCAAAAACCTGTATTCAGAATTTCTATGCAACGTTTCTCCTTCTGTGCGTGACGACCTCCCTTCTTACCCCGTCTGTGGACTAGGGACGCCCCCCGCTGCACTCTTGGCTCCCTTCCCATCCACGTGGTGACTCTCCTGGGGTACCAAAGCCCATGTGAGTTCAGACACGTTATCAAGCATTTTTCAGATAACCAAATTTGATACAGTTGGTCGAGAGCTCTGCCTGCTGTCACCGGATGCTGTCGGCGATGAGGGGGGAGGAGGGGAGTGGGAAGTGCGGCCTAAACCAGGGGCGAGTATAAAGGAATGCTTCTGGGGCCTCGGAGGTTGGCTGGGGTCTGATATGGTGGAATCAGAGCAGGCCTAGGGCTGGTGTGTGCCTGGGCTGCTCGATCAGCGTGGATCCCAAGATCCCAGAAAGCCAACCCTGGTCACCTCCCAATTACCAGGATGCTGGGAAGGGCAAAGCCATCACCAGACCCATTCGGAAACCTG
Source organism: Neofelis nebulosa (assembly GCF_028018385.1). Taxonomy (NCBI): domain Eukaryota; kingdom Metazoa; phylum Chordata; class Mammalia; order Carnivora; family Felidae; genus Neofelis; species Neofelis nebulosa. The sequence continues at coordinate 4,407,569 of NC_080788.1, forward strand.
ATTCATTCTAGATCTCTCTGCTCCTTTACAGCAAACCTGTACCTTGAGGTCAGCCTCCCCAAAACCCTCTTGATAGTCAGAGGACAGAGGCTGAGCGGAGTAGAGGACACACTTCTGAAGCTCACCCCAAACAGCCTCTTCCAGAGTCAGGCTGGAATAACATAGGTGAAGTCCCCTGGTAGTTCTTTAGAATGTAACAGATCCTAAGGCACTTTTTCATACAGTCTTCTATCTAATTCCCTTTTTACAGATGGGAAAACTGAGGCTCGACAAAGTCACGTTTATCAAATGACATGTTCAAGGTCATACAATTAGTAAGTGCTTAAAAGGAATGTAATGTACGTATTACTTAGAAAACAATGATTAACTGGCTTTAAGAGCTAAATCTGTCTCCTGCTTGGGGATTCATTCAGCTTCTCAAATCTGTGGACTCAAAAAAATTTTTTTTTCTTTTTAATTCTCAACCGTTCTGTGAATATCGCTCTGTTCCGTCTTCTCGCCTCGCCTTCTGGGACTCTGGTTACGTGTCCACTAGACCTCCTGAGTGCATGCAACATGGTTTACATTCTTACCAGCCTTCCACCCCCTGATTCTTGGTTCTGTTTCAATCTTGATATTTTCTGTCAATCGGTCTTCCGGTTCCCTAATCCTGGCTATTGATGTATCCAATCAGTAAACCTACCCACTGAACTGTTAATTTTAGACTTTGCATTTTTTAGTTCTGGAATGTCCGTTTGATTCCTAAAAACAAAATTCAGGGGTGGCTCAGCTGGTTAAGCATCCGACTCTTGATCTCGGCTCGGGTCACGAGCTCACAGTTCATGAGATCAAGCCCCAGGCTGGGCTCTGCGGTGACAGTGCAGAGTCAGCTTGGGATTTTCTCTCTCCCTCTCTCTCTCTCTGCCCCTCCCCCCTCAAAATAAATATATTAACTTAAAAACTCCTGAGTCCCTGGGGATATCCTTTTTCATCTATATTGTCCATTTTCCCATTTCCTTGAATATATTGAAAAAAATTTTTTAATATATTTTATTTATTTTTGAGAGAGAGAGAGAGAGCGCGCGCACACACACAAGTGGGGGAGGGGCAGAGAGAGAGGGAGACACAGAATCCAAAGTAGCTCCAGGCTCCGAGCCGTCGGCACAGAGCCCGTTGCGGGACTCGAACCCACCAACCGTGAGATCATCACCTGAGCCGAAGTCGGACGCTCAACCGGCAGAGCCACCCAGGCGCCCTGTGTTTTGCTTCTCGATATAAACGGCAGCCCCATGCGAGGCTGCATGTTTCCGCAGCAGAGTGTGTCACCTGAGACACGTGGTGAATTGCAGCCCTGCGAACTTCCCACGGCGTCTGCACTTGCACTTTTGCGTAAGGTGTATAAACTCTGGCAGGCAGTGGTTCCTCTGATGGCCACGAGCAGAACCTGGGTAAGATGCTTAAAGGCATCAGAGAACTGTAGAAACACTATGGACGTGAGGGACTAATATTCCGGAGGGGAGAGGACCACTGGAGAGGTCAGTGGCAGGTGGCAGCTCTTTCTGTGTCGGGAGCATTTGCCAGGGCTGGCCGGGGCTGCTGCGGGGAGGAAGGAAGCGCACAGAACGGGGAACAGAGCACAGGGCCCGGGGGGGGGGGGGCGCAGCCTCGGAGGCCGGCGGGCTTCAGGCCCACGGCTGGCCTCCCCACAAGACAGTGGCTGAACGGCAAGTCTCTGCGGGTCTGGAGGTAGGCTGGACGTTTCCAAAAGGCCAAGTAAAACTTCCTCGTGTTTACGGTGCTAAGAAGTGGAAGCCTGCCAAGGGGTCTGGAGAAGAACCGCGAAGGCAGGAAAGCTCCAGAGGGAGCGGGGACTGGCGCTGGCATCTACAGCCCCCCCTCCCCCGGGGCACTAAAGGGTGTGGGGAGGAGCTGGAGCTTCAAAGTCCGTGTTTGGCCCTTGGGGAAAAGACAGACCAGCAGAGATGTGGGAGCCTGCGTGACAGAACTGGGGACGAGCGGCCCCAGACGGCACGGCCTATTTCCCCTTCAAGGTTTGCCAGATTTGAAGGTTAAAATTTGGAAGGCTACGTACGGAACGAAGCTGAAGACCTCAGACAGAACGGGATAATCTCCCAAAGCCTTTCGGGGAAGAGGATATAAAGACGTGCCAGGCTCACAGCTGAGAGCCGTGGAGGGCCTGCCCTAAAAACAGAAGTGAAGCAGAGGGGGACTGAGCCTGACCAGAGCTGGAACTGGGCCCCAACCCGGTTCCGTGCCTGCGTGGAACATGGATTTGCTATACTCCCCGCTTGCCCAGCAGACGAAGAGGGGAACTTTCTCTTGTAGGTGATAACGTCATGTGGAACCCTAACCATGTGTTCATACCCATTTCCCACCATACAGTGGAGAATGAGTAGACATGCTCAGTCGGTTAAACGTCCGACTTCGGCTCAGGTCATGATCTTGTAGTGTGTGGGTTCAAGTCCCGTGTCGGGCTCTGTGCTGACAGCTCAGAGCCTGGAGCCTGCTTTGGATTCTGTGCCTCCCTCTCTCTGCTCCTCCCCCACTTACACTCTGTCACTCTCTCTCTCAAAAACATTTAAAGAAAATTGTTTTAAATAATTGAAAACATTTGCAATATTGCAAGAATCATCAAAATGTGACACTGAAGTGAGCAGACACTGTTGGAAAAATGGTGCCGATCGACTTGCTTGACGCAGGGTAACCACAAACCTCCAGTTTGTAAACAACGCAATTACCCGTGGCAGGCAGTAACGTGAACCCCAGCAGAACGAGGTGCGCCCCTACTCAGCATGCCAGCATTCCTGCTCAGATCATCAAAAGCTATTTGATGAGGAAGTCAGCAGCGAGTTTTGTCACTCCTGCCTGTTAACAAACGTCCAAGAATCCCTTATTTCCAGGGACCTTTTTTCTTGATTGTTTCTTAGAGCCTCAGGGCTTCGAAGGATTTCTGCCAGAGTGAGCCTTAGTTGCTGTTTCCTAACACTTCTCAGTTGTTCCTTGATTATTTATTTACATGTCTCCACCCTCTTCCTGACTTCCTGCAACTATAAGATGAGGAATCTTGACTCTTTCATCTCGTATTCGGTTAACAGAATGCCTGACAAGTAAATGCTCAGTATACGAATGTATGAACGTAGCGTGTGCTGGGTTTATCATTCCAGGTTCGTTCTCTCCCCTTCCTACCCTGCTGTGGCCTCCCAGAGGCTGATCTGCAGACCACAGCATGGGTCCCCGGGGGCCTCCGGCTTCTGGTTGGGTCTGGCCAGTGGCAGGAGATCAAGGGGAGAAGCGAGGGTATTTGTGCCCCCGGCTCCCCTCTGGTGGGAAGCCATGCACATCCTGGGATGTCTCTCATCAAAAGGTCATCTCTCTCCTCCAGGCAGCCAGCTCTACGTGACTCTGGCCTTCCTCAGTCTGTAGCCTCTTCCTCCCTGATCCTTTGAGCCCGAGAAGGGGGCGACATCTAACACCAGGTCCCCGTACCACCCCCTACAGCCTCCCTCCACCCAGCTCATGCCTGTATCGTTACTTCCTTTGTAAATTAACCCTCTGCAAATTACCCCCATTAAGTATACCTTTACCTTCTTGTTGGGAAACAGCAAGCCCCAATCGCTTATGGAGATTTTAAGTTGTTGGAGCTGGACGCTGGGGCTCCGGGTGCTTAAAAAGGGGCACAGCGCTGGTCGTCAGAGTGTGTGGTGTGGCTGGCCACGAAAGGCCGTTGGATGCGTGGCAGCTTTGAGGAAATAAACAGCAGTTTTGGAAACTATTCTCCACTCAGGGCAGACTTCTCTTCCCACTAACTTGTACGATCTTATTTTAGACCGACGGTCTGTTTTTAAGTCTCTGAAATTACCCCTTATCATGGTTGTGTATCTGACTCAGCACGGAACGTGCCAGGAGAGGAAGAACTCGGGACCAAAAAGAACAGAGTGGGGACGCGTACGTTAGACACCAGCCGTGCCAGATGAAGACTTTGTAAGGAGTTCCGTTGGTGTCGAATTCTGTGTTTCACTTCCTGCTCTCCTGGGTTTTCTCCTGCAGGTGATTATAAACAGCACCATCACACCCAACATGACCTTCACCAAGACGTCGCAGAAGTTTGGGCAGTGGGCGGACAGCAGAGCCAACACGGTGTTCGGCCTGGGGTTCTCCTCGGAGCAGCAGCTGACAAAGGTAACGAGGTCCCCTCGTCCGGACACTGTCACCCAGTCCCTGGGTGCTGAGGGCCTGAGTGGCCCCGCTGGTGAGCAGGATTCCTCTTCAGCCTTTGATTTCACCCTGGCTGGCCCCGCAGGGCTGCCCAACCAGATGGATGACCTTTTAGAAATCCCAGGTCCCTGGAAATGAAGCTGTTGTTGGGGAAGGAAACTCACAGGACACCTGCTCCCGCAGAGCCTGAGATCCCAGCCCCAGTGCACAGCTCTGCAGGCGGTTCCTTCCCCGTGTGTCACCCCGGGCCTTGTGCCCAGAGTGCGTGCGCCTGGCGGCCACCAGCATCAATGACCCCCTGGTTGGAGCCCTTAAGGAGAGGGAGGTCCTGCTGACTACTCACTAGCAAACAGTTCCTCATCTGGAGGCCCTGTGCCCCTTAAAGCGTCACACCGCGTTTTGTCTCAGGGTTTCTGGGGAAAGGATTCGTAGCTTAGGTTTGATTCTCCAAGGGGCCCAGGACACACTCTGTGGACAGTCAGAAAGTGTTGAGGAGCACATCGTGACCGACCACAGGCTTGGAGAGCCCCAGGGTCTGCGGGAACAAGCTGACCACTTCTGAGAGGCTCACCCGCTGATGGATGTGTGAGCAAGTGGGCTTCCCTGGAGGATGGGGAAGGAGCCCTGTGTGCGTGTTCAGAACGCATTGCTTGAAAGCGAGACTGGCTAGTTTACATGACAGGAACTTACTGGAAGGTCAGAGGGCCTCAGGGAACCCCAGGGGAGAGTTGAAAGGGAAGGGCTGGAGCCAGGCTGGCTTCAGGAGGCTAGGCTCTGGGAGTTGTTTCTCTCTAGACCATTGCTGTGAGCATATTCATTGAGTTGTGGCTGGGCCGACCCTGTGCCAGGCGCTGAGCACGTGGAGCTGTGGTCCGTCCGTCCCCAGAGGCATGTACAAAATTCCAGGTTCGGGGGACTTGACAGGGCCACTTGGTATGGACTGGGATGCTTGGATTTCCTGAGTACACGGGGGGCAGCTTTCAGAGGAGGTTCAGACAAGCCAGGAAGCCGCCCTGCAGGGGCCCACGGATTTGTACCTCTTCTCTGTTCAACGTGTGTGCGTGTGCTGTGGACACACGCACGCACACCTCGGCACACGCACGTGCACACTCAGGCACACACGCATGTGCACACTTAGGCACATGCACACGTGCATACTTAGGCACACGCATGTGCACGCTTAGGCACACATACACGTGCACACTTAGGCACACACACGCATCCCTAAGGAGGCCTGCAGCCCACAGACCCAGCCATCCTACCTCCAGCCAGACACGCGACCCCGATGGAGGCCATCCCACCCCCTCTGTATCCCCAGGTCCTTACATGGACGCCACTCCCTAAGAAGCCCAAGAGACCCAAAATGACCTGGTGGCACTTTGAACATCTCTTTTTTGCCACCTGCTCACAGGAGCATTCTTTCCTGGGTCCTAACACGTCCAGCTCACCAGGGCTGTGAAGCACAGGGAAAATCCTTGAGTCTAGGTCATCGGGTATCATCGTGGGAGGCGATGTCCCTTGGTCCCCGGACTCACGTGCTCCGCCTCTGGGGAGAAGCACCACGTGCTCCCACCCGGAAAGCCTGGTGCTCCCGCAGGCAGCACAGCAGGTGGGAGGGCCCACAGTCCTAAGGTTATCGGACGCTGCTTCGTTTCGTCGGCGCAGAAGCAGGTCGGCTGGTTTCGGGCTGTGCTGTGTGGCACAGGAGACCTTCAGGAGGCCTCCGGACGGCGGGGCTGGCCTAGCCACGACAGACCATGGCATCTGTCAAGGGAGGAGGAGTGCTCCGGAGGAAGGGCCCCCTGCGATCCGCTTTCCACCGAGCTGCTGGCCAGTGGCCTGAGGGTGCGGTGCAGATCTGGGGGCTCGGGGTGGATCCCTGTTGTTGGCAGTTGGCGCTCAGCAGGTCAGAGGGTGGGGCGGCCGTGGAGAGCAGGGGTGGGGGTCATCTAGGTCGCGAGGGGCCTCTCTCTCTGGTGCCCGGCAAGTGTGTTGGCAAGCCTTTTGGGCGAGCACTGGGCTGCCTGCAGGATCAGGGTGGGGCGTCTGGTTTTAAGGATTCTGTCTGATGTGAAGGTGGGGACTTCGGAAGAGCATAGTCTGTTCAGGCTGTTACAGCAAAATGCCACGTGTTGGGGTGGCTTACAGGCAACAGAAGCTGACTTCTTGGAGCTCTGGAGGCCGGAGGTCTGAGATCGGGATGCCGGCACGGTCAGGTTCAGGGGTAGGTCCTCTTTCTGGTTGTATCCTGGCAACTTCTTACTGTGCTCTCACGTGGCCCAAAGAGAGCAAGAGAGCTCTATGGGGTCTCTTAATAACTTCTTATTTAGTGTTTTTATTTGAGAGAGAGAGAGAGAGAGAGAGAGAGAGAGAGAGAGAGAGAGCGAGCGCGCGCACGAGTGGGGGAGGGGCAGAGCGAGAGAGGGACACAGAATCATCGGAAGCAGGCTCCAGGCTCCAAGCTGTCAGCACAGAGCCCAACGTGGGGCTCGAACCCACAAACCGCAAGATCATGACCTGAGCTGAAGTCAGACGCTGGACCAACTGAGCCACCCCGGCACCCCAATCAGTGGGGTCTCTTATAAGGGTACTAATCCCTTTTACGAGGGAGCCACCCTCATGACCTCATCACCTCTCAGTGGCCCCACCTCCTAATCCATCACATTGGGGGTTAGGACCTCAACGTAAGAATTTGAGGGGGGCACAGGCTTTCAGCCAGTTGCAGCCATTCGTGCAGAATATCAATCTTTCAGACTTGGGTTCCCTCTGGGCTCACTGGGTTCCTCTGATGTAGCCGTTCCCAAATCTTTGGCACTAAGCTTCCCACTTTGTTTCTTCCAAGTCCCTACCCAGGCAGCGAGGCCCCTCACCATTTCCCCAGGGTTCAGTGTAGACCCGACTCCAGGCGACCTGCCCCTTGCACACCGGACAAGGAAACACTCCAGCTCGTGCCCACAGGGAGGATTTTCCTTTTCCATCATCGTCCACGTCACGGGACCCGCATGGACAACCCCATGACAGCGTGTGCCAGGGGCTGGTCATGCGACGTGCGGCTTTGGGGGTGGGCCGGGCTGGTAGAGGCCGGCCCAGACGTGAAACCGCAGCCTACGAAGGGTTTCAAGCCACGAACGAAAATGGTCGGATCCGCACCGCAGGCAGATCTTTCCAGTGTTGAGGGAGACGGGGTTGTTCTGGTCCAGAACGGAGATGGCGAGGACCTGAGTGAGTGGATGTGGGAGGCAGGGGCTCTGGGATGAGGGCGGGCACATGGACGGATGGACAGAGCTGCCATTTTCTGAAACAAGGAAGAAGAGGGGCTGTGAGGATCACAGAGGATGTTTGTGAATTGGAAGCAAGTATGATCGTGGTTTGGTGAATGAATGATTCCAGAACTCCTGTCTGGGCTGGGCACCACGGCTGCCCGGAGGAGGCGGGGTGGGGGAGTTGGGAGCAGCCCCTGCCCTGCCCCCCATGCCCCCTTCCCACACCCGCTGGGGTCCTCAGACCCCTGGGGACGCAGAGATACGGGGAGGCTTCTGTGGGAGGCAGGGCGTTGGCGGGGCCGTGAGGCCGTGTGTCCCTGACCCCGCCCGAGGCTCCAGGCCTTCTGGAAGCCCAGGCAGAATCCCTCTCAGCTGCCTGGAACAACTTCTTCAATCTTTGGAGGAATCAAAGTTGCTAGGAAGGATAAACAGGAGAGAGTTTAACGGAAAGAATCGAAGGAAGGGAGAACTCAAAAATCAGAACAAGTTGTGAAAGTTCACTTCTTTGTCCGCCGAGACCTGGGGGGACCTCAAGCCGTGCCTGCCTCCACGCTCGGCCACTTTGCATCCTTCCCAGGCAGAAGAAAACGTCCTGTCATTAAGGAGGAGTGTCTGCTCTTCCCGAGTCACTTGGTCTCTTCTGGCAGCGGAGTCTCAGCTCTGTGACTGTGACCTGCCCTTGTCACAGAGGCTTATCAAAGAAGCCCTCGGATGTCTCCTTTGTTCAGAATGTTTCAAGCCAACTTTTCCCCTTCTCTGTGAAGGGAACGATTAACCACACACGGATAAATTACCATGAAGTGTGGCTGGAGGTCTCGACAAGTGGCAATTAGCTAGCAGAAAGGAACTTGGACCTGAGGGGACAGCTGTGGCCGAGTATTTCTGACTCCACAGAGCAACCACCCACAGTCCTGAGACAGGAATCTGTAATCAAACCCTATAACTAGGCTAGAAAAAGGAACAGCAGCGTGGCTATTTTCATTTCAGAACACTTTCTACGCACGTCTCTCTCTACCCCCCGGAAGGAAAATAGAAACCTTGGTCTCCACTGTTCCCATTATAAGGACCACTTTACACCACGGTCCCAAAAGTCCTACAGGGACACTTTCTACTCTTTAGACAGGCTTTCCAAAAATAATAGCAGCTGTGTCGTCCCAGAGGTAAGCTGGGACTCGGCTGTCCACCCACCCGAGGGGACGTGATAGCGGCCTACTGAACGTTAAAAGGGATTTGCACATTCTGGTAAAAGGAGGAGCTTTGGAAAAGAGACAAAAAGGAAGGAAACCCAAATGTAAAAGTGAGCCACTTGCTAAAGTTTAGATTCTTTCTGGTATCTGACCTTAGATGTCACTGTTCTCTGAGTTTGGCTCTGAGTTTGGTGTCGTTTATCCGAGACAGAAGGAAGCACTTCCTGCCACGAAGGCGGTGACCCAGGGTGGGGTTGCTTGTGCCCTGCGATTGATTCGTCTGAACCCTGACACACACACACACACACACACACACACACACACACACACACACACACACAGAACATTTGCTCTTGACCCATTTTAATTATTTCATCTGTAATTCATGTTTGTATCCTTATGTTCACTTAAGTCTGTGTAGTTGTAAGAACATTGCTCTGTCTGCCACCTTTCTGATTTAAGGGCAGTTGTTTTAAAGTAGGAGATAGTAGTCATTCATTCTTTTGATGTTTTGGTGAGAATGCCTTTGGCTGTAAGTGACAGGGAACTAGTCACAAGGCTGAAACAAATAGAGTTCTTCTTTACACACAGAAGAGAAGTCCTAAGGCAGGCAGTTGCCAGCAGGATGCAGTGGCCCCACGATATTGGGTGTGAGAGCTCTGCATGTTTGTTTCTTTCATTGGCATTTTCCTCATGGTGCTAAGATGGCTTCTCAAGCTCTATCCATCACATCTGCATTCATCGTAAGAGGGGAAGGTAGAAGGTGGTGCTACAGGAACTTCCCTGTGAGGTCCTTTGGCAGACTTCTCCTTGGGTCCAACTGTCAGTCCCTGGGCCACCTTCCCACAGGGGGAAAAAAAAAAAAAAGAAGAAGAAGTAGGTCACTATGGCCAGCTCGGAGTGGTTCTCATTCTCTCTCACCTTGGAAATTTCCTGCTCCAGTCAAATTTGAGATTTTGTTAAGCCAAGAGAAAACAAGAAATGGATTTTTTTTTTTTTAATTTTTTATTTTATTTTTTTTTTTTTTGGGACAGAGAGAGACATAGCATGAACGGGGGAGGGGCAGAGAGAGAGGGAGACACAGAATCGGAAACAGGCTCCAGGCTCTGAGCCATCAGCCCAGAGCCTGACGCGGGGCTCGAACTCATGGACTGCGAGATCGTGACCTGGCTGAAGTCGGACGCTTAACCGACTGCGCCACCCAGGCGCCCCAAGAAATGGATTTTGAATGGAGCAAATAGTGTCTGTCACAGAGTCTTCACTGGCCAAGGCCAAAAAAACAAAAAAGCCACAAATAAGATGATCGTCTTTCATTTTCTAGCAGGATAATGATGAAAAAGATGATGATTTTAACTTTTAAAAAACTATTACTGCAAGTTTAATAACTGCAGAAAATGATGAAGCACCTGTGGGTGGCTCAGTCGGTTGAGCCTCCGACTTCGGCTCAGGTCATGATCTCACGGCTCATGAGTTTGAGCCCCGCATCAGGCTCTGTGCTGACAGCTCGGAGCCTGGAGCCTGCTTCGGATTCTGTGTCTCCCTCTCTCTCTCTGCCCCTCTTCCACTTGTGTTCTGTCTCCCTCTCTCTCAAAAATAAATAAACCCTAAAAATTTGTTTTAATTTTAAGGGGCTCCTGGGTGGCTCAGTTGGTTAAGCATCCAACTTCGGCTCAGGTCATGATCTCGCGGTTCGTGGGTTTGAGCACCGCGTCGGGCTCTGTGCTGACAGCTCAGAGCCTGGACCCTGCTTCAGATTCTGGGTCTCCCTCTCTCTCTGCCCCTCCCCCATTCATGCTCTGTCTCTGTCTCTCTCTCTCAAAAATAAATAAAAAAACATTTAAAAAATTTTTAAAAACTGCAGAAAATTATCCTAACAAGTAAAGACGTGAGAATTTGGCATACATTTTAGAAAGCTTTATGCTTTGAATATCCTTTGATCCACTGGTTTCATTAACTGGCTTTTATTCTAAGGAAATAATTATGACTGAGTACAGAGATTGAGCTTTAAGAATTTGACTTGAAATATCATTTATAACGGCAAAAGCAAAAAACCAAGACACCAGCCAAATGTCCAACAGTAAGAAATTAGGTGAAATACATTCCAGTATATCCTTCAGGGCAAGATACTGCATAGCAATTCACATGCGGTAATAGAAAAGCATATAATTGCATGGGAATATTAATGTCCTGTTAATTTCAAAAGTGGCTATAAAACGAGGTGTACCATATCATTCTGTTTCAAAGATAAATGTGTATAATGGATGCATACATAGAGATAGGAAAATATTGGAAGTTTATGTGGTGGTGGGACCATAGGTTTGAAGAATATTTTTTTCTAAACTGTACTTTCTACATTCAGAAGCTTGTGCTTTTTTTTTTTTTTTTAAATGTTTATCTTAGGGAGAGATTGAGCGTGAGCAGGGGAGGGGGAGAGAGGGAGACAGAATCCGAAGCAGGCTCCAGCCTCTGAGCTGTCAGCGCAGAGCCCGACACAGGGCGCGAACTCATAAACCGTGAGATCATGAGTTGAGCCGAAGTCGGATGCTCAACTGACTGAGCCACCCAGGTGCCCTGCGTGTTCTTTTTTATAGTAAGGGGGAATGTTAGAAAACTTAAGCCTTGGAGATAAGATTTTTCACCGGTGGACAATCCCCTGGCTCCTTGGTTGCTTCTAAGTTTCCATTATTGTAGATAATGCTAGGATTAACATCTTTCTATTGAGGCCTTTTTTTTTTTTTTTTCACGTTCTCAGTTATTTTCATAGAGTAGTTTCCCTGAAGTGATATCACTTAGGTCAAGGGGTATGAACGCTGTTTTCACTGATGATCTGGAAATGTCTTGCCCGCCCTGGGTATTGTAACTGTATTTACTGTTTGCTAATTTAGCAAGCAAAGAATAGTACCTCATTATTTTGATTGGCATTTCCAGTGGGACTGAACAATTGTTTTTATCAATTGCTTACTTACTGTGTTTTATATTTGTGCATTTTGCTGTTTATCTACTGGGCTTTTCACGTTTTCCTTTTCAGTGTGTACAAACTTCCTCTACTAAAGATAATGGCCCCTTCTCTGTGGTACCAGCCTAGCAACGGATATTCCCCCCCAGGCATTTGTTTCCCTTCTGATTTAGTTTTTCTTCCCCTTTTCTGCTGCAAAGCTTTCACCTGTTTTTTTAGACAAATCTCTTCTATGATTCTCTTTTATTTCTTCCAAGTTGAGAACATTACCTTCTTACCCCTCAAGCAGAAGTTTGGTGAACGTTCAATTCTGTTTGCATCCAGATTTTTAAAAAATATCCCGACCCCGTTACCTCACTGATCATGTATCATGCCACTTGTTTGTAGTAAAGGTTTAAATTCATTTCCCCTGTTTACTAATGTTGTGTCACTCCATCCATGTGGGGTAACCTTACCTATCAGTGTATCGATTCCTCGTTTGTCACAAGATGATGTTTATATAAGAGGTAGGGCCTGTTTCCCTCACGCGGCTACTGATAACGCATCTTTTAAGGTGATTATTTATTAAATTTTTTTAAATTTAATGTTTATTTATTTTGAGAGAGAGAGAGACACACACACAGAGTGTGAGCAGGGGAGGGGCAGACAGAGAGGGAGACACAGAATCTGAAGCAGGCTCCAGGCTCTGAGCTGTCAGTCAGCACAGAACCCGATATGGGGCTCAAACCCACGAGCCGCAAGATCATGAGCTGAGCCGAAGTCAGACGCCTAACCGACTGAGCCATCCAGGCACCCCCCCGACAATGATTATTTGTTCCAAATTGATCCTATAGGACTTATCCTACTTGGTTGCATTTTAGGCTTACTTTGTGAAATTTCCTTTTTTATTCTCACCCATTTGAATGTAAAACAAAATCCTCCAAAAACTCAGAGTTTCTCTGAGGACAGAAACCAAATCTTAGGTATTTCAGTGTCCCCGGCACAGTCCCAAGTACATAGAGATCACCACTTCCTAGTTCTGAATGAATGAATTCACCCTGTTTTGGCACTCTTTTACGAACGTTCATGGTTTCAAGGCTCTCACTTTTATTTTACTTGAAGAAACTAGTCAGATGGAGGCCAGCGATGCCACAGTTCCCTGTTTGAACCCCTGTCACATGCCCAGCAAAGCCCTGTCCTTTTTCTCCAGTGATCCACGGGGGTAGTGTTATTGCCCACATTTTATAGATGAGGAAACCGAGGTTCAGAGTGGCTCATTTCCCTGCATTTGAAAGGCTGATGAGGGTCGGAACTGAGCAGCTCACCCAAGCTAGCAGTTAAGCAGGTAAGTCTTAGGACACTGTAGTGTCCAGTGCTGGTGTCAGATGGCCTGTGTTCAGTCTCAGGGTGACCTTGGCGGTTACGAAACCCATGTGTCCCCGTGTGGATACTGAGCACCTAAGGGTCGCTGGGAGTGCACGGCCAGACGAGACATTCCAGTGGCTCTCCTCTTATCTCTGTGAAGCCAAGAATAGGTGTCCTTCTTTTTCTTTTTCTGAGATGTTCTAGGCTGTTATTATTATTTTTTTTTAATTTTTAATGTTTATTTACTTTTGAGAGAGAGAGAGTACAAGTAGGGGAGGGGCAGAGAGAGAAGGAGACACAGAATCTGAAGCAGGTTCCAGGCTCTGAGCTGTCAGCACAGAGCCCAAGAAGGGGCTCCAACTCATGAACCTCGAGATCATGACCTGAGCTGAAGCTGGACGCTCAACTGACTGAGCCCCCCCCCAGGCGCCCCTGGCTGTTGTTATTTATAACGGCACCCTCATCCCGCAGTCCCTTTGAGGTTGTGTGTTTTGGTGTATGTGTTCGTGCCCTCCCTTTTATAACTGAGAAGGAGAGCCGCCCATCAGTGTAGCAGAGGAGAGCTGTAAAATCGGGACTGGCCAGGGGCTCCCTACTCCATATCTGACATTCTGTCCCTCAAGCCTCATCTTTGCCTTAAAGGTCCCCGTGGCCTGTTTTGAGTTGAAGCTTGTAGAAGTAATTTTTTAAAGGCTTTTTTTTTTAATGTTTCTTTATTTTTGAGAGAGAGACAGTGTGTGGGCAGGGGAGGGGCAGAGAAAGAGGGAGACACAGGACCCGAAGCAGGCTCCAGGCTCTGAGCTGTCAGCACGGAGCCCGACGCGGGGCTCGAACTCACGGACCGCGAGATCATGACCTGAGCCGAAGTCGGACGCTTAACCGACTGAGCTACCCAGGCGCCCCAGTAATTTTCTTTTAAAGAGGGAGTGTGTACAACCGTGTTTTACATCTTAAGGTAATGGAGCTTCTCTCTGCAAGTGGAAAACCTAATCAGTTAAGTATTCAGCAACTGCTTTGGGCAAGACTCTTGGCATTCTTGTTGGCACAGGAAGGTAACTGGGTGTGTGGAAGACAGATCTGCGTCCAAGTTCAGGTTTATCATAACTAGCCATGTGACCCCGGGCTTTAACCAGCCTCCCTAAGGCTGCATTTTCTCATCGGGACACTGTAGAGCTATCCCGTCGTACAGAATGGTGCGGAGGAACCAAAAGAGAGAACGTGTGTTAAGAAGCCATTACACTCCTTCACATATAGTTGTGGTTGTGCTCAGGGCCCAGGGGAAGTGGGGGGTAAGTACGCCTACCCAAGGCAGCGACTGTGGGACCACTGAGGGGCCGCCATGTTGGGTGTCAGGGGACAAAGAAAGAAGCCGCCACTGGAATGGAAGCTTTGCGCCTTAGGCTGAGAGTCTCCAAGAGCAGAGCTAAGGTCTTCACCAGTTAGGGATGTTAGAGACAGAGCGAATGGAGGCCCCAAACTCGTCCAGAAGTGACTTGTTCTGTCAAAGCCTAGAAGAACTTTATATACTGACTTGGTTGCCACTGACTTCTGTTACTCAGCCCTTGGCCTCCTGGGAGGCAGAGCGGTTTCTGGTAGCTGCACCAGATATCTGAGTATATCTGAGTATCTGAGTATATGAGTATATCTGAGTATATGAGGATATGAGGATATATGAGTATATGAGGATATATGAGTATATCTGAGTATATGAGTATATCTGAGTATATGAGTGTATATGAGTATATGAGTGTATATGAGTATATGAGTATATCTGAGTATATGAGTATATCTGAATATGAGTATATGAGGATATCTGAGTATATGAGGATATCTGAGTATATGAGGATATCTGAGTATATGAGGATATGAGTATATCTGAGTATATGAGGATATCTGAGTATATGAGGATATCTGAGTATATGAGTGTATATGAGTATATCTGAATATCTGAGTATATGAGTATATCTGAGTATATGAGGATATCTGAGTATATGAGGATATGGGTATATCTGAGTATATGAGTGTATATGAGTATATGAGTGTATCTGAGTATATGAGTGTATCTGAATATATGAGTATATGAGGATATCTGAGTATATGAGGATATATGAGTATATCTGAGTATATGAGTATATCTGAATATAGCAGTATATGAGTATATATGAGTATATGAGTATCTGAGTATATCTGAGTATATGAGTATATATGAGGATATGAGGATATCTGAGTATATGAGTGTATATATGAGTATATCTGAGTATATGAGTATATCTGAATATATGAGTATATCTGAGTATATGAGGATATCTGAGTATATGAGGATATCTGAGTATATGAGGATATGAGGATATCTGAGTATATGAGTATATATGAGGATATGAGGATATCTGAGTATATGAGTGTATATATGAGTATATCTGAGTATGAGTATATGAGTATATCTGAATATATGAGTATATATGAGGATATGAGGGTATCTGAGTATATGAGTGTATATATGAGTATATCTGAGTATATGAGTATATCTGAATATATGAGTATATGAGTATATCTGAGTATATGAGGATATCTGAGTATATGAGAATATGAGTATATCTGAGTATATGAGTATATCTGAGGATATGAGGATATCTGAGTATATGAGTGTATATATGAGTATATCTGAGTATATGAGTATATCTGAGTATATGAATATATCTGAGTATATGAGTATATCTGAGTATATGAGTATACATACCTCAGTGCCCAGCTTCCTGCAGGGCCCAGCTCACACACAGTGGCGGGGGGCGGGGGGAGGGGTACCTATTCACCGAAGGGCTGAGTGCTGCTTGGACCATGTGTTATTGACCGAATGAGCATGACGCTGGCTAATGACATTTCCAGTCTAGTTTAAAAACAGCTTCCCGTGAGACAAGGGGCAGAGACAAGACAGAGACAAGAAAGGATCCGTGAGAAAGAGTGCCCATTTGGTTTGGTAGCCTGGCAGAACATCGGCCTGCTTGTAGGGAGAGAGGCGTCCCCCTCCTTACTGAGTGCGGCACGGGCGAGACCCGGCAGGGCTGTCTGTTGGGAACAGTTTTCTTCACATCACATTTGACTTTTAATGGATACTGGACAAAAGCACATAAAATGATGCGTTTCGAAAATAGAATCTTTGAGGGGTGCCTGGGTGGCTCGGTCCCTTAGGCGTCCGACTTCATTCAGCTCAGGTCATGATCTCCTGGTTCGTGAGTTCGAGCCCCGCGTCGGGCTCTGTGCTGACAGCTCAGAGCCTGGAGCCTGCTTCGGAGTCTGTGTCTCCCTCACTCTCTGCCCCTCCCCCACTCATGCTCACTCGCTCTCAAAAATAAATAACCACTAAAAAGATTAAAAAATTGAATCTTTTAACGTCTTAATAGGATTGAAAGGTCTTTATGGTGCCTACACAAAATCTCTTCTGGGATAACGCTTATATTCTGAGGGATGCCCCACCTAGTTGGGTAAGTGCAGGAGGCGGCCAGATGGGGCAGGATGCCCCCAGACACTCACTGCAGTTCCTCGCAGAGTATCCGCTCATTGGTCTAGCAGAAGAGAGCTGTGCCTTTCTCAGGCTCCACTAGCACCTTGGACATGATTTGTTTTTCAAGTGGCCAGAGGGCGTGTGAGTCTGGAACCCAGAGTTCATTCATTCACTGAACAAACTGATTTGTGCCTGCTCTCTGCAGGTGCTGGGTAGGTGCTAAGAGAAAGGCATGGACCCTACCATCAAGGAGTTCTGGCATGATGTTTTGACTTTAAGAGTCCCCTAAGAGGAAGCAGGGAGGGGAGGGCTTTGTCTCAGGCTGGACCTCACATGGTTTTTTTTTTTCTTTTTTTAATGTTTATTTTTGAGAGACAGAGCACGAGCGGGGGAGGGGCAGAGAGAGAGGGAGACACAGAATCCAAAGCAGGCTCCAGGCTCTGAGGTGTCAGCACAGAGCCCGACTCAGGGCTCAAACTCACAAACCGTAAGATCATGCATGACCTGAACCGAAGTCGGATGGATGCTTAACCAGCTGAGCCACCCAGGCGCCCCTGGACCTCACATGTTTTAAACAAGTAATGTGATTTTCCTCTGATTGCTCTGGGATGGTTAAACATGAAGCCCTGTGGCTGGGCTTTATTTATGGTCCTGCGGGAGCAACATCGGCCAGCACAGAAGGGCTGTCCTTTCCTGCTTCAGCCAGGGTGCTTTGTTCACAGTGTCTGTCATCTGGCAAGGTTTTCCCAAGCGGCCCACTGCTGCCTGTGTTGTAAACATGCTCCCAGAGTAGCCTGTGCTCCGAAATTAACGTGTTCTCAGCAAAAGCCTCCTCGCAGCCTTGCAACTTGCTAGCTCTTTGTGTTTTGCAGCAAGCACGTTTAGCTCTCTCTTGCTTTGTAATGCCAGCTTTATCACAGAACGTTCTCTGCTTGAACAATGTATTTGCTAATTAAAATCAGTTGCCTTGTCAGTGACTATAAGCCAGTGATTGATTTGATTGCTCTGGCATTGTAAGAAATTTATTATGAAAATATTAAAACATTTTTTAAAAGTAGAGAGCATAGGATAAAAAACACCATATACACGTCACCAGACTTAACCCTTGTTTTGCCACATTTCTTCATCGATTAAAAAAAATTTTTTTTAATGTTTATTTTTGAGAGAGAGAGAGACAGAGACAGAGTGTGAACAGGGGAGGAGCAGAGAGAGGGAGACACAGAATCTGAAGCGGGCTCCAGGCCCCGAGCCGTTAGCACAGAGCCCAACGCGGGGCTTGAGCCCACAGACTGCGAGATCGTGACCTGAGCTGAATTTGGACGCTTAGCCGACTGAGCCAGCCAGGCGCCCCCTTCATCTATATTATTGTTGCTGAAGTACGTTGCAGACATCCAGACATTTTAGGATTTATCTCTAAAAAAATAATGACATCTTCCTTCATAACCATGACATCACGGGCATTTCTAGTAAAATGAGTAATTCCTTGATGTCATTTAAATCCAGTCTCCGTTCCCGTTTCTTCATTTGCCTCCCTGTAAGTCTTCCACGGATGCACCATGTTGACTTTTGCTGTTTTTTGCATTTTGCTGTTTTACGTCTTAAAGTTTTAAAGTCTAGACCGGTTCCTTCTCCCCAACTCACTGGATCTTCTTCTTCGTTTCCATCATATCGTACAAGTTCTTGGACCTTTCAGGTCTTTTGATAGAGGTGAAGTTTTTCATGGACTCCTTCTGTGGTACAGCTACATTTTATTTTCTTGCATTTGTATTAGTTACTTTTAACTGGAGGTGTTTGCTCTTAATACTTCAGTATTAACGTTTATTTTTGAGAGAGCGTGTGTGAGCCTGAGCAAGGGAGGAGCAGAGAGGAAGATATAGAATTGGAAGCAGGCTCCAGGCTCTGAGCTGTCAACACGGAGCCCGACGCGGGGCTTGAACCCACAGACCGCGAGATCGTGACCTGAGCCAAAGTCATATGTAGCCCGACGCGGGGCTTGAACCCACAGACTGCGAGATCATGACCTGAGCCAAAGTCATATATGCTTAACCAACTGAGCCACCCAAGTGTCCCAATACTTCAGTATTAAACTGGCTTCAGCAGCTTAGAAAATGATTCCGATCTGACCTAGGCCGGGAGTTTACTGGAAGAGGCGTTCCTTGTATCATTTCTTTTTAGTCTTGAATAAAATTATTCTTCTGGATTTATACAGATTTTATTGACTTGAAATGAGTGCAAAGTCCCGAAGGTGGGTCCTGGAGACCAGCTGTGTGTAAGGTTGAGAACAACCTCAGTAACTCCTGTTCACGTTCAGTTTGCAGAGAAATTCCAGGAGGTGAAAGAAGCCGCCAGACTAGCCAGAGACAAGTCCCAGGAGAAAACGGAGACTTCGAGCAATCATTCCCAAGTAAGTGATTTGTCCACAAAATAAATCTGAGTGTGATCAGTAATTGAGCTTCTTTGTTCCTTGTCACTTGTGACGAGAAGTAGGGACTTCCAGCATTAGGGGCGTCGTGAAGGCTTTTTCCAGTCTTAGCCTGCTCGCACTGAGGTGTGAGGACGTGTTTCTCTGAGAGTCTTGAATTTTCCAGATGTGCTGATGTATTTTTGACGGAAAGCACTAGATGAGGTTAGAATTACCGCATGCCTCTGGCCCCTAAAAAGCATTCTTTGTCATTGTGTTTAAATACCAGAGGCAAAGCAGTGTGTTTCCCTTCAGTGCTGGGGGGCGAGTCTGCGTGAACGATGTGCAGTGACAATACCGGTGGGTACCTCGTGCCCACAAGAGAGAAAACTTGGCTGATGGCAGAGAACCCTTGTCTTTGCTTCTCTGTTTTAACAAAGTCAGATGGGAGATGATATTCCAACGGCTCTGGTTTAGCAAAGGAGATACGGCTTTGCCAGAAATTGAGTAGTCTGTCTACTTAAAAGTGTGACGATTGGGGCGCCTGGGTGCCTCAGTCGGTTGAGCGTCTGACTTCGGCTCAGGTCATGCTCTCGCGGTTCGTGGGTTCGAGCCCCATGTTGTGCTCTGGGCTGACAGCTCAGAGCCTGGAGCCTGCTTCGGATTCTGGGTCTCCCTCTCTCTCTGCCCCTCCCCCCCCCAAATAAATGAAAACATTTAAAAAATGTCTAGTTCCTGAGGTCTAGTTTGGTGTATATAATGGTGGGTGGAAGCCTTGATCTCGTGGTAAGGTTATGTGCACAGAGACGGGGAGAGGGAGACGTCAGGGGCAGGATTCGGGGTTCGGAACAAGCACGATGCAACAGCCAACACAGCCGGGAGTCTGCCTGGCTGGGAGCAAGGTGCCCTGTGAGAGGAATTGGAGCTGCACTTGGTGATCCTGCAAAAGACCTGGAATTCTTGACTTGCAGTTTATTATTTGTTGTCTACTTATTGTTGGGTTGTTGTGGTAGACATTGGAGGTGTTCCCTGTTTCTCTGGAATTGATGTGAGGGTTGTACTCACACGGGGAGGAAGTCAGGGAGCCACAGACGGTCGGTGGATTGGTGAGGGCACAGCTGCAGTGGTGAGGAGGAAGGGAGGGATGTTGAGGACAGCCTGTAGGAAGAGAACCAGGGGACTGGGCATCTTGAGCTGTCAAGACTGACATTCTAGACTTGACCGTCAGCCTCGAAGAAGTAATAGCTGAAGGCTTGGCCTTTCCAACAAGCCGTGGGGAGAGGAGGGCAAAGCTGGAGCCTTGTTAAGTTTGCCCAGCTATGGGAAGGGGCCCAGTGAGGAAGACAGAGGAGAAATCTCCCCGTTACTGACCCGAGGCAGGCGCGTGCAGAGTGAGTCTGTGCTGCAGAGCGGAGGGCCCCGGGTTTGGCCACCGTGGTGACTGACCCTCAGGACCGGGATTTCCCAGCGCCGGTCCCGGCTCATCGTATGAAAGATGCCCCGTGTGAATTCATGGAAATGAATGCGTATTAGACTTCAGGTGGGCAAGAACTTTCCTGACTCTTTCTGAATAATCTTTAATGTAATCTGAGTGATCCTGTTAATTTCATATACTGATTACCATAAGTAACCACTGAGCACCTATGAAATTGGACCCCTGAAATGAAATTGGACCCCCCAAATGGTCCACAATCTAGAGTTTCTAATATACAATCTTTTTCTGGATACCACATATTATAGCTATACCTTTAAACTTTAATATCAGAATTTCTTTATATAAGTGTTTTATTTTAATCTTTGTTTCCCCCCCCCCCCCACAAAAGGTATTTTAAACCTTAAATCATGTATACCCATCAGATGCTATGTTATGTGTATGTATTAATTACCTATCAGGGTTTTGTTGTTTTTTTTTTTTTATCTCTAAGGTTTAGTTTTTATTTATCCTTCTTGATGTGCCCCCAGATGTAGAGACCACTGTACATTTTTTCTTTTCATTTTTATTAGAAGTCATACAGTTGCTTGCTTTCCTGAATCTCCTGGGGAATGAACACTTTGGCCCAGTGTTCCAGATATTTGAAGATTTTAAACATTTAATAGGGGTTTCATCCTGACCGTGAAGGCAATATATATTTATTGTAAAAATCAAAACATTGCCATTCTCTAAAGAATAGAGTCCGCACCACACAAAGATACGTGTTAAATATCTAGTATATATTTATATTGTTCTTTTTAACCTTTTTTACTTTATGTTTCGTGATCGTTCCCCTGTGTTTTCAAATATCCCTTTTCAAAACTATCTTAATGGCTAGACAACATTCTAGTATTTGTCTGTATCACACGTTACTCCATTAACCTCTACTTTGGGACACCTACGTGGTTTCTGATTTTTCATGAATACAAATGACACTGTGATGAACGTCCTCGCACATCTTTGTGCGTTTGATCATTTCTGCAAGATAAATTCTTGGACTGGAAGTACTGGGTTAAAAGGCAGGGACATTTTAAAAGGTTTTGATAAATACTGCAGACTTAGCCCACAGAAGTGGATGCTTCTCACTACCCCCAGCAGTGACTGAGAGCGAGTTTTCCTCCCACACCCTCACCAGCAAAGCTTTGTTGACTTGACAGAAGAAAAATATATTCTCTTGGCCTTTTCTCATTTTGTATTTCTTTACCAGTGAGATTAAGTATTTTTTGTGTTTATTGATTCTATGCATTTCTTCTTCTGTAAGTGTCAGTTATGTATTTTTTCCTTTTTTTTTTTTTTAAGTTTATTTGTTTATTTTGAGAGAGAGAGAGAGCATGAGCAGGGGAGGGGCAGAGGGGAAGGGGGAGAGAGTCCCAAGCAGGTATGATCTGCTGAGAGCGACGAGCCCGATGCGGGGCTCCAACTCACAAACTGTGAGATCATGATGTGAGCCGAAATTCAGAGTTGGACGCTCGACTGAGCCACCCAGGCGCTCCTTTTTTTCCTTTTTTAAAAAACATAAAAGTGTCAATCTTTTAGCATAGATTTCTAGGAATTTTATTTTTTTAACGTGGACGTTTTTGAACCTCTTCACAGCTTGGCAGAATTGTAAAATGAACCTCCATGGGACGCATAGGTCAGCTTTAACGATTAAGAATTTATGACCTGTTGTTTCATCCGTCCCCCCACCCCGGACCCTCCTCTCCCCCTAAATTTTAAAGCAAATCCCAGAGATCATTTCATCCGTATATATGTCAGTACGTGGCTCTAGAAGACAAGGCCTCTGAGGGTTTTCCAGCACAAGAAAAGTATTAACATCTTGTTTTTCATATATGCAAATGTTCAGCAGCAGATATGTTCCCACGTTTCTTGTGTGCATTTTAATTTTGTTTATGGCACTTTTTTTTTTTTTTTTTAAGAGAGAGAGCAGAAATTTAAAGTCAGATGTACACATCATTCCCTTTCGGGTTCCTGCCTTTGCCTTTATGCTTATTGGAGGCTAAATAAGGTCTTATCCTAGACCAGATGAGATGTCACCCACAGTTGGTAGGACTTGTTACCCAAAGCAGCTCAGAATATTCATATTCATAATAATGCTGACAGCAGTGGAGGCCACAGCCACATCCGAGTCCTGCATGTTTAAGGAGTGTTGGTCTCTCTGTGGCCCCAGGGGGTTTTAAGTTCTAGCTTCTAATACTTTCTCCTCATTCCCTCTTTCTTGTTCCTTGTTGTGAATCCCTCCCCCTGTTTTCGTCTGTGGCTTCTGTGTTAAATAAGGGAGCCCCGGTGTCCAAGCTTGTTAGGTTTATGTGTAAAGTTGAGTAAGTGATCCTGAGTCAGGGCCCCCGGTGGACTCTTTTTCTCTGTAAAGTGCACAGACTTTCTGAGCTTCCAGGAAACTCCTCTGGGCCTTTTCCTTTGTTCTTTTTTTTTTTTTTTTTTTTTTAGTGTTTATTTATTTATTTCAAGAGAGAAAGAGTGCAAATGGGGGAGGGGTAGACAGAAAGAGGGAGAGAGAGAGGGAGAGAATCTCAAGTAGGCTCTGCACTGTCAGCACAGAGCCCGATGCAGGGCTTGAACTCACAAAGCCACAAGATCATGACCTGAGCCGAAATCAAGAGTCAGATGCTCAGCTCGACCCACTGAGCCGCTCAGGCGCCCCTTCCTTTGTTCTTGATATCTTTCCACGTGCTAGTCTTTGCCGCATCCCGGTCTGATGACTTGCTTCTCCCCTGCTCACTAACACGCTTTCTCGTTATGCCCGATTTGCTGCTACTGTGAACAGTAATGTGTGAAGGGAATTCACTTTGGCCAGGAATCTGGGTGTGAAAGCCCGTCTTCTACTCAGGCATCCAGCGTCAACGGGACGGACGATGAAAAGGCCTCTCACGTGGGTCCTGCTGACACGCACCTGAAGTCTGAGAACGACAAGCTGAAGATTGCTTTGACGCAGAGGTAAGGGTGTTTGAAATCCAGACGCTATTTTCTCCCGGCTCAGTGCCTCCCTGCAGCCTTTCCTGCTGGGCAGGGCTTCCTGAGGAGACGGGGTCCTGCTCAGAGTGTCTGGTCTTGTCTCTGGGCCAAAGGAAGGCCAGCTGGCTCTGTGGCTGTTCTCCGTCTGGCTGACCAGACTGGTGTCAGTTCATGTGGGTGAGTGTGCAAGTGTGTGTGTGTGTGTGTGTGTGTGTGTGTGTGTGTGTGTGTGTGTCTGCTTACGGTGAGAGCACAGAGAACATGAAAAAGGTGTGTGTGAGTGTGACAGAGTTGTGTGCCTGTGCTTGTATGTGTTTTTTTTCATGGTTTTTTTTGTGGTTTTTTTTTTTTTTTTTTTTTTACATTTTTTAAATGTTTACTTAGTTTTAAGAGAAAGAGACAGGGTGTGAGTGGGGGAGACAGAGAGGGAGACACAGAATCCGAAGCAGGCTCCAGGCTCCGAGCTGTCAGCACAGAGCCCGACTCGGGGCTTGAACCCACAAAGCATGAGATAATGACCTGAGCAAAAGTCAGACGCTCAACCAACTGAACCACCCAGGCTCCCCTCTTTAATTTTTTTTTTTTAACGTTTGTTTATTTTTGAGAGAGACAGAGTGAGTGGGGGAGGACAGAGGGAGAGGGAGACACAGAATTTGAAGCAGGTTCCAGGCTCTGAGCTGTCAGCACAGAGCCCAGTGCGGGACTAGAACTCACAAACCTTGAGATCGTGACCTTAGCTGAAGTCTGACACTCAACCGACTGAGCCACCCAGATGCCCCCGTTTTGTTTTCTAAGGACCCAAGTTTATCATTTACTTGTATATAAGATTGCATCTTGAACACTCAAGAAAAACCTGTGAAAATCTAACAAACTATGAAAAACTATGAAAAATAATATAACATCTCACAAAAATCAATAGCTTCTCTATAGACAAACATCACATAGAAAATATGTATTTGAAGAAGAGATTTCCTTTAACAATAGGAGCTAGAACCATAAATTACACGAGCCAGAATCATAAAATACAGAAAACTTCAGAAAATACAATATCTCTGTAAAGAAAGCTTTAAAATGATTTTGAGGACTACAAATGAATAATTAAAAAATATATTTTCTGTTGGAAAGTAGTAGGAAGCCTTGATATTTTAAAAAGAATCAATTTCCAGGGTGCCTGGATGGCTCAGTCGGTTGAGCATCCGACTTCAGTTCAGGTCATGATCTCACAGCTCGTGAGTTCGTGCCTCGCATCAGGCTCTGTGCCGACAGCTCAGAGCCTGGAGCCTGCTTCTGCTTCTGTGTCTCCCTCTTTCTCCGCCCCTAACTCACTTGCATTCTGTCTCTGTCTCTCTCAAAAATAAATAAATAGATAGATAGATAGATAGATAGATAGATAGATAGATAGATAGAAAGAAAGAAAGAAAGAAAGAATCAATTTCCCCTAAACTGATGTATAAATTATTTAACACAATCCCCATAATAATATCAACATGACTTTAATTTGTAATGACTACACAGGCTATGTGTATGTTTTTGTATCTTGAGATGGCCCTTTTCCGGAAGGCTGGGCTGATCTGACCCTGTGAGCATATTCAGAGCTGCTATCCTTGGGAATCATCCCGTTCCCCCGGCGGGGGGTCTGGCCAGCTTCCCCCAACCTTCCTGTGGCTGAGAAGGTGCTCTCCTCAGACTTGCCCCCATTAAAAAGCTGGGTCATATGAACTCCATTTTACAGATGAGGAAACTTAGTCCCAGGTGGTAAAAAGTGAGTCCTTGCCTGAGGTCCCACAGCTAGTAAATTTTTCCATCATACCACCTGCTTTTCACTCTTTTGTGGTTTTAACACAGCGCTGCCTGGATGAAAACGTTTCACCCCTAAAAATAAATGTTTTTAAATCCCTACTTAATGAACAAGTGAATTATAGGAAGAGAGCATGAAACCATTTCTCTAAATCAGCTTACATTCTAGATCATTACTGATCATTAATCAGATTATATTTTACCTTTTTTTTTTTTTTTTTTTTTGCTATGGTGTTTGAAAGCTTATCTTTTCCAGTGAAGTTCCTAGATCCTTGAGACTGGGATGAAAGGTGACACAGATTATTGAGATGCAGTCCTATTTACTTACTGGAAAAAAAAAAAACCTCCCCCCCCCCCCCGCCCCCGTCAAAAAGGATTTAGAGACAGAAGTGACAGAAGTCTGGTTGTTCAGCCAGGCAGGATTGATAAGAATCCCAGGCTTGCCCTATGTGTCCTGTGCGGCTCAGCCCTCGGGGCACCCACGACACCCTGCGCTGGGCTCCAAAGCCAGGAGACAGAGGAACATGAAAGCCAACAGTACCTGAGGGGAACCTGATTCCAGTTTGCTTCTGGTTTTTTTTGTTGTTTTTTTTTTTTAAATGTTTATTTTTGAGAGGGAGAGACAGAGCGCAAGTGGGGGAGCAGCAAAGAGAGAGAGAGACAGAATCCGGAGCAGGCTCCAGGCTCCGAGCTGTCAGCACAGAGCCCGATGCGGGGCCCGAACTCGTTGAACCATGACATCATGACCCGAGCCAAAGTCAGATGCTCAACTAACTGAGCCACGCAGGCACCCCCCACCCCAAGTTTGTTTTTTGAAGCTCCTTCAGGGAGCACAGAGGATGAAGGGCAAACACGAGGTTGTTTTGGTCACATGGAGGTGTCCCGCAGACCTGTGGTCGTCCTCTGCCCCTGACGTCAGGTCAGCCTGGGCCCCCTCTCTCACAAGGTCACTGTGTCCTCTGCCCTCTGGTCTCTGGCTCTGGAGTCCTCTTTGGGCTTGGAGGGGACACAGGGGCCTATTATGGCCCGGAGCCAGTGTCTGTCATGACACTCCAGGAAGGGACGGGACGGGACACGACGCAGGGCTCTGGGGCCAGGGCTCAGGAGGGAGCGAGGGGGTCTTCCCCGCACTGCCGGGGTGGCAGGTGGGATGGAGCGGGGCGGAGGGCACACGGCCACCCGGTCACCTCCCGCGTCCCCGCAGCGCCGCCAACGTGAAGAAGTGGGAGGTGGAGCTGCAGACCCTGCGGGAGAGTAACGCCCGGCTGACGGCAGCGCTTCAGGAGTCGGCCGCCAGCGTGGAGCAGTGGAAGCGCCAGTTCTCCCTGTGCCGCGAGGAGAACGATCGGCTCCGGAACAAGGTGGGCGCCGGGACAGCGGCCGTGGACGGGTGGGGGGCTGCTTTGTTAAGTTCAGGACCGGGCCGGGGAGGGGTGGGGGGATCGCACGGAGGCTGGTGTTCACTTGGCTGTCGCTCCCCCGTTGGCCCCCTGCGCGCCCGGCCTGGATGGACCCGCAGAGCCGCCCCCCTGTCTCCCCACCTTCCTTTGGTACGGATGGCGCGGAGCCCTGCCTCGTGTTGTCTTTTTCATTTCGGTGCCGTAAGTGCTGCCGGCCAGGGCGCCAGGCCAAGTGCTGACTCCGCGTTCCCTCCCAAGGCCTGGCCGAGTGGCCTGCCAGAGGGATCGGTGGCCCTTTGCTGCTCTTTCCAAACAGGGAGTCGGTTTCTGTTTGCGTCTGAGTCTCAGACCCAAACCCGGGAGGAGTCCGCTCCCCTCAACGAGAAGCATTGGAAACCTCATCTCCAGGGTGCAAGGTAGAAGTCAGTGGGGTCCCCAGCAGCTCCTGTGGCTGGGGGTTCAGACCCCGAGAGCTGGTGTGCCGGCCACCTCTGAAAGTGTCCTCGTGGTGACCGCCCAGTGCCCTTTGCCTCGAGGCCTGCCGCTTGTTTGCGGGACCCCGTCGGTGTGGGGTTCTGTGTTACCAGCGGGTTGCGTTCCTACCGCGCACGTGCGCTCTGGCCGCTGGGAAGCACTCAGCATCAGACACACAGCAGTGCCAAGGTGGTGAGGCCTTTGCGTCCCTTCTGAGGGGGTCAGGACTGGGAAGGGGAGAAGAATGAACCTCTGGGGACTCGCCAGTTCAGTCTGCACGTCTCCTGTCTCCAGGAGGAGGCTCGCGGGCCAGGCCCTTCCTACCGTGCACCAGTAAGGAAAGGTCACCCTGATTTAAAATGTTGGAAATGTCCCTGTGTCCCATTTGGTGGCCATTGTCCCACAGGGCTGATTGGTTCTCTTCCCTGCTGGCTTAAACCTTTGAGATGAAACAGAATGATTCAGGACCTGATTAAACGATGTACCGATCATTATGGGGAGAAGTAGATAGATTCATGGGACATCCGGCCCCTATACTTGTGAGGAATCCTTTAAAGCAAACCTGAAGTTCCTATCCCTTGGCTGAGAGAGAGAACCGGAAGCCCGGCTCGTCCTGAAGCCAGGTTTGGTGACGGGACTGGGCTCTGCCCGGGGTGAAGGAGGGCAGCCGCCCGGAGTTGCTTCTTAAGACGCGAGGAAAGATGCGAAAGGGGGTTAGTTTGTGGTTCTGTTTGGAAAGACAGCATAAACAGCCGTGGTGACCTTCTGTTTCACCACCGAAGTAACGTGGCATCCCTGCTTTGTTAAAGATTGACGAGCTGGAGGAGCAGTGCAGTGAGATAAACAGAGAGAAGGAGAGGAACACGCAGCTGAAGCAGAGGATCGAGGAGCTGGAGTCCGAAGTGCGGGAGAAGGAGACGGTGAGTGGGCCGGAGGGGCCGTCCATGCCTGGGACACGGCAGGTGTCTGGGGAGCACGTGACTTGCCTGGCAGCTGCCTGGGCATCCGCGGGGGACCGCCCAGAGCTGCATCGAGGCACAAACGCTCAGATCACGGGGCCGACCCTGCCCTGCGCAGCCCCCACACCAGCTGTGTCGCCAGGCCACGGCTCCGACCCGCGGGGGAGCTGGACGCTTACAAAACACTCAGAAACTGTGACAGGTGATGTGCGATCAGGCAGTTGTTTTCGCCCCGGGGCGGGGCGGGGGGGGTTGGCAGGACAGCTGAGGTACCAAACCTCCCAGCCTCAGTTTCCCCATCTGCAAGTTGGGGATCGTAAGAGCACCTGTCTTTTCTGTGGTGGTGTGCAGACTTCACGCGATAACAACACCTAACACACCCGGCCGCGCGTTACGTGCTAACTTCATCCCCGTTGTCGTTACACAGACGGTACGGACTCAGCACAGCTGCCTCCGTCGGCTGCACACGGGTCATGGACGTTCATGAGGGCTTTCTTTTTTTTTTTCTTTTTTTTTTTTAATCTGACTTGCTTTCACGATTTTTTTTCAAACCTCTGTCCCCCGTAGGAGTTGAATGACCTCCGCAAACAAAGTGAAATCATACCTCAGCTCATGTCCGAGTGCGAATACGTCTCTGAGAAGTTAGAGGTAAGGAGGGGCACATCTGCCTTGGCTCCGACTGGAAGGCATTCGTGGGGGCTACCCGTTTCTCCGGGCTCCCCCTTTTCACACCTCCCACAGTAAAGAACAGTGACTTTCTAGTCCTGAAAAGCCGTTGGTAACCGCCTGCCAGATGCCATCTGGGACCCCTCCCCAGGGTGCAGACTCAGCAGTGTTTGCCTTCTGGTTTTTCCACTTCTGCGAAGGTGTGAATAATCATCGTGCGGTGACTGATTCCCGCCCACAGAAGTCTCTGCAGAGTCTTTGGGCGGTGAGGAGCCCGGCAGAAGGGAGGGCGGAGAGTGTAAGACCCCGGTGCTAGCCCACCTTGCCCGTGACCTTGGACTTAACCTTGGGCACCCGCCCCGCACCCCCCCCCCCCCCGGCACTGGCCTCAGGTTCCCGATCCACAGAGAGGGGTTTCCACGTCCCCTTTCACCTCCAAGGGTCCCCCCACTTCAGGAACGACCCCCATATTAGTCGGTGGTTCCTGTACACGTGAGCAGAACACTCCTGATCACGTCCATAAGATGAAGCTCTTACTGGATGTGAAGAGCACAGGCTTACACCTCGTTTAAGGACTCGCAGCCACCAGACCCTTAGGAGCTCAACTGCCCCCTTGGTCACACCACCTGATGCTGGTGCCCAGACAGCTGTGCCTGAGTCTGGCACGGCCCTGACCTTCCTCACGGTCGCCAGAGGCTGGCCCGGGAGCCTCTCCGTAGAGCCAGGGAAACAAGTCACTGGCCCATTGGACCTGCTTCTCTGTCTCAGAATGGAACTAGCATGTGGTCTCTGCTGACCGTTCTGGGACTGGGGCAGAAAACCCCGTGTGCTAGGCCTGCGGGCTTCTTCCCCTGGGCACTCTGTGAGAAGGCCCTCTTGCCTCAGGCTCCCCCAGGCGGGACCCGAGCTCTGCGTCCTGCGTGGAGCCGCCCTTTATCAGCTCAGGTGTTGGTCACACACTCTGCCAGGGAACCATCAGGAAAGGGGGTGCACCGGAGAGCCCCGAGTTCTGTGCTGACGTCAGCAGGCACAGGCGTGCGTGCTGGGGGACTTAGCTAGGGATGCGGGCCCCCTGGGGGGAGGGGGTCTCGGTGACCGGTCCCGGTGTGTCTTCCTTCAGGCGGCAGAGAGAGACAATCAGAACCTGGAGGGCAAGGTGCGGTCCCTCAAGACGGACATTGAGGAGAGTAAGTACCGCCAGCGCCACCTGAAGGTGGAGCTCAAGAGCTTCCTGGAGGTGCTGGACGCGAAGATCGACGGCCTGCACGACTTCCGCCGCGGCCTCTCCAAGCTGGGGGCCGACAGCTAGGGGCTGAGGGCTGGGGCGTCCTCCCGTGTGCGTCGCTCTGTTAGTGCAGGTGTGGTTTGTCGCGCCTCCACACCCGTGGTGCCGTCCACTCTCCCCTCCGGAACACACGCCTCCTCTCGCCTCCCTGACCTCGCGAGGCTGCGGACATCTGGAAGGTTCTGACTCAGGAATCCCGCGCTAGGTCTCCCTTAAACGTTTACGTAGTCAGGGCAGGGATGTTTGTATCTTTCTTAAGGGCTGTTGCGACCATACCAACTGAGCAAAGGATTTTCTATTACAAATAGGAACATGCTTTCCACCTCCTTTTTTTGGAAGAACGTTCAGAGCGTTTGAACGTCCACCAGGCACCCGTGCGCGGGGCATGGGGGTAACGCCTTCCCTCTCGGTAAGAATCGAGATGCTTTAAAGCAGCCGCTTAGTAGAGACTTGTCCGGAGAGAGCAAACAAGTCTGGGGTGGGCTCACAGGCACTGCCTGCACCCACTCTGCCCCCCTTCCACCCACCCCCAGTTCGTAGGGTTGCGACAGTGTTCCTTTCCTGGGTTTTAACTTCTGAGCAGATGACTGTGCTATGGGGACAGCGTGCAGTGAGGGCGCCTAGCACAGTGCCTGGCACAAAGGTGCTTAATAAATATTTGTTTAACTAAACAGATAAACAGAACTTAGTGTTTTAATCGACACCCCTCCCCCCCCCCCCCCCCCCCCCCCCAGCCTCCTGCCAGCAGGGTCCATTGGATCCTGTTGAACAATCCTTCCTTTTGCTGATCTGGGCGAGTATCAGATAGGAATTTGACTCACTGTGTGTGGTCAAGCTTCTGGATGGGCTCGGGTGGCCCTGGGGCAGGGCGGGTGGCCACGGAAGCGGCAGGAGCTGGTCTGAGGCCCCCCAGTGGTCCATTCATGGTGCTCTGTCCCTGGGCCCTTTTGAACTGGGATCACCCTTCTTCTCCAGGCTTGGGATGTAGGCCAGGACCCTGTGTGGGGAAAGAGCTCGCCCAAGCCCACGAGGGAGAGTCCGCTCAGCCTGGCTGAGCCGTGACCTTAGCAACAGGGGAGCCCTGCCTGCCTCCCTTCCTGCTAAGGGAGGGACCAGAGACGTTCAGCTCTCCTCTCTTACAGAGTTTCTCGGCGGGGCCAGGGACATCTGGGTGCCCTGCACGTGCCTTGGCTACAGGCATTTCGAAATGCCTTTCGGGATGTTGGAGGCCTTACTGTCTCCTTGCCTCCCTCTGCCTGCTTTGAGAACCACCAAGAGAGCATCCCCTTCTAGAAAGAGTTTCTAGAACTACCCTCTGGTGAATCTGGATAAACAACAAAACAGCCTGAGGAGGTAGTGGGACACACACACACACACACGCACACGCACACGCACCCTACGGTGAGTCCTGCCACCGAGACTGTCTCTGAGCAGAGAGGTCTTATTTGGGAGGAGGGAAGGCCGGTCGTCTGGAGCACCAAGGCACCTCGGGGCAGTGGGGGGTGGGGGCCTGCAGTCCGAGTGGGGCAGCTTTGCCTGAGCATGCCGGGCTCGTGACGCACGGGCAGTGGCAAGTGTGGGCAGCCCTCTTGGTGACAGGAGGTAGGGTGCTGCCGTCCTGCCCTCCCCAGAGCTCCGGATGGCACAGGACAGTGGGTAGCAGCTCCCTACTGGTCAGGAGACCAGAAAGCCAGGCTGGCCGTGGTTTGGCCCAGCAGTGGCTGAAAGGGGCTTCTTCTCAGGCCAGGTCAGACCACCTGGCTGCAGACTGGCTCTGGGGCTGCCTGGGAGCAGCCGGGATTCCGAGACCTCAGCCTGGAGCCTTCCGATGCCCAGCACTCCCGCGTGTTAGGTCGCTTACTGGTCTGGAAGGGACCCTCTTGACTGACGGGAGCGTGCCCGGGTGACCTGTTCACAGGGAGGTAGAGTTGCCGAAGCCTCTTGTGCGTTGCATCTTGTGTTGGTAGGAGACGTTGGCAGAAGTTGGCACCACGCCCACGATCCCTGCCCAGCCATCCCTGGGGAGTTGGGTGAGGACCCTGAAGGTAGGAGGTGAGGACCCGCAGGTGGCCTCGTGCGTTGCAGCCCAGGAGCTAAGAGCAGGACAGGCTCCTCAGAGGGCGCTGGGTTCAGCAGGGAAAATACAGCAGCCGTACAGAAGCACTAGCCTTGCCCCTCCTTCTGCTTTTCTCGGAAGATCTCAGTGCTTCTTCACCGACTTTATTTCAAAAAAAAAAAAAAAAAAGTCCTGGGGACAACCTGGAGGGTCCGTGAAGACACCGCCTGGTCACTCAGCCCCTGGCACCGTGCGTGTGGGCTCCGTATAATGAAAATGACCTACTCGGTTCGTCCCAGTCTCTGCCTGAGCCGGTGTAACACGTCCTCACTTATGAGGGCGTCAGCTCCACTGATGTCCTGTGCTTGGCATCACGGAAAGCCAGCGTGGGCAGCTCAGCTCGCCCGCCCCCCCCCCCCCCCCCCCCCGCCGGCTCCATGAGCACGTGGCCCCGCCGTGCTGCTGGGACACGCATCGCCAGCCTGCCCTTCGTTTCCAGGTCAGGCCTCCTGATTCCGGCACGTCCAGGGCCGGCTGCCCAAACCCGATTGGCTTTTGTCTGCATCTGTTAAAGCTGGGGTCCAAAGCGGAGGACGTGCAGCGCGGAACCCTGTCATCGTAATGGGCCTGAAAAATAATTTTCCTTCTGAGTAGAGACCCAGTTGGCAAGGGGAGGAGAGGTCTTCCTAGTGACAGGTTGGGGCAGTATGGTCGTGCCGTGAAGGGAGAGCGAGCCAGCATCCACGTGAGACCCGGAATGTGTGTGGCGCGTCAGTCCCACGCCGTCCAGCACGCTGTCACATTAGACCTCAAGTGGGTGAGAGGGTCTCTCAGGGTCATTCCCCACTTTGCAGACAGTGACACGCCTGTCACCCAGCTGGCGATCAGCCCCAGGGGGCGCTGCATCCAACTCTGCCAGACCTCGGTCCCGCCTCTTTCCGGGAGTCTTGCCACTCTTCTCCCTTGGTGACCTTTTGGCGCTAAGAAAACAAATTCTCTTGTGTCCTGATGAGACCACACTGTGGTCATATTTTAACGTGAGCCCACAGCAAGCGATGATTTATAAATGAGCGAACTAGAATTACATTTGCGTTCATTATAGATAGTAAGGTCCATTTGGTAATGACTCTGGCCTTGCCGGGGTCATTCCGAGACACTGCTGGTTACAGTGATGTCCGTGCTCTGAGAGGCCGGATCTAGGAAACACGAACACGTCGAGTTCTTTGTTGATGGCTCTAGTGGAGACAGAGCAGTGGGTGCACAGCAAGCGAGAAGCCCTGAGATGTTAGAGCGAGAGGTAGCGCTCTGGCTGGGAGGTCCCCCATGGGAAACGTGGACTCAGGGAGGACGGAGTATAAGTCGCGTGCTCCCAGAAGCATTGCCATCTTCCCGTTTTAAAGGACTGCTTTTCTGTAGAAGTCAGGGGCAACGCGGGACGAGAGCCAGCCGCGGGGCACGGCAGGGACCGTACCGGGGACCTCATGTGTGGCCAGGTGCACCCTTGGAAGGCAGACTTAGCGTAGGCCTTCGAAAGACGCTGCCCTGTGAGACGGAGCCAGCCCCGCTCTTTGCTGATCCCTGAAAGTGGGCTGTTGTGCCATCGGTCCTTCTAAAAGTTACGATTCTTTCTTTGAAATACCATTGGATTTTGAAGTGCTGACCATTTAAACTAGAAGCTTGTAAATCAATGTCCGTACATATTTTTAAATGATATGCATGGTTTAAGAGGAACCTAATTCTGGGTACATGGTTTCCTCCAAAAGAAAACATTATCTATTCCGGGGGTGGTGGGGTGGCATCATGGAGAGGGAATCCTGTACAGAAATGTATGTTCTTTAAGTGTCTTTTCCATACACCTGCCTCAAGGATTGTTACTCTTTAAATGCCAGCCAGGCAAGAGGGGGACTTTGGTGATAATTTGGTAGCTGGATGGAACATTCTAGTGAACTTAGGAGTGTGTGTGTGTGTGTGTGTTGGGGAAAGAGATGGGAGAAACTACAAAGAACAAGGTTTTAAATGAAAAATACGTACACCTAAGAAAGAATAGCCTTTAATACTCCTGGTGGTGATACTCCGTGTTCTGGAATCTATGAGAAGATGAGTTTCTGGGTCTTTCGTTTCGAATGGGGTTGTACAGTGCCCTGCACTCTCTGATGATGCAGAGCCTTATGAAGAGGGGTCCCCCCCCCCCAGTCACACAGACCCCTGGTGCCCCTGGCCAGAGCCCAGAGAAACCACAGTGGAGGCCAGACTGGTACGTTTTGGCAGGTGGTTGACAGGTCTGATGATACACAGCTGCGGGGCGTGTGTCACTGTTGTTAGGCCGTTGTCCCGCTTCCGGTATCAAGTCCTGACTTGAAATAGTCGTAGCGATGTCTCGTGATGTAGCAGGCCATTAGGCATTTCTTACATCGAATGTAAGAATTTAATCATTAGTATGAAGTGGTCGAGTGGGCTCTCCCAGGAGTACTAGGGTTTGTTTGGATTTTTTTTCCTTTTTAAATGCATTTTTGGTACATGAATAATCTATACATTTTTTTAAAAAAAAGGAAACTACAGATGAGTGAAAAGAGAAAAAATCACCTATCAGACCATCTGATTATAACCACTGTTAACATTTTGATATATATCTTTTCAGACTTTTTTCTGTGCGTTTATGTTTTATTACTTTTTTCATGAAATACAGTTATGTTATACGTACTGTCTTAGCACTTGCTTTTTTCCCTTGTGGCACCGTATCGTGACTCGATTTCTATATCACTAAAGATATAATTCCATCATTTTTAATATCTATAGAGGTTGTCCCTTAGG
The DNA here is from genome assembly GCF_028018385.1 of Neofelis nebulosa. Lineage (NCBI taxonomy): Eukaryota > Metazoa > Chordata > Mammalia > Carnivora > Felidae > Neofelis > Neofelis nebulosa. The sequence goes on from NC_080788.1 coordinate 4,442,323, forward strand.
TTACTTAGGTTTCTGATTTTTTACTGTCACAGTTGATGAAACCCTTCATTCTAACATCTTTGTAAACTTTTCAGAATATTTAGGATGATTTTCTACAGTTGGGCTTGCCAGCTCAACAGCGTGGTGGGCAGTCCACCCACTACTGCCCTGTGCCTCCTCCTGTCCTTCCTGGGCGTGTGGGAGACTACTTTCCAGCCCCCTTAAAGTCACGCGGGGTTCTGTGACATTCTGGCCAGTGAATTGTGAGCAGAAGTGCCAGACCCCCAGGCTGAGACTGTGGGATGCTTTAGCCTCTGTCCCCTCGCCTCAGCACGGGGTGATGTCCCGGAGATGGGGCCTCTGTCCGCCTGGGTCCTTGAATGACTGTGGAAGAGCCCCCGCTCCCCTCAAGACACCCACCCACCTGCATGGACGTGGGGTATGGGTAGACAGTAAACCTTAGGTGTTGTGTGTGCCCCTGGGGTTTCAAGGTTGATTTGTTACTGCGGCATAACATGTGCTATGCTGACTAACAAAACACGGTACGCATGTTTTTAGGACTTTTAATATATATTGCCTCAAATTGCCTTCCAGAAAGACAATACCAAATTAGACTCTTACCAGCAACGTGTGAGAATGTCCTACTCCCCCTTTAACACTGGTGTTACCGTGGGGGCTGGTGGCTAGTTTTGATACGCGTTTTTTCATTAGAGTGTGACCCTCCCTAGCAAAGATATTCACTGGACAATATACTTTTGTACTTTACCTATTCATCCCCTCTGGCCACTTTTCTCATTAACATTGCATGTTAACTATACTAGAATTTTAAAAAAGTAAAAATAAGTAAACTAGGCCAATCAATAAGGAATAAAAATAAAATGAACAAAAAAGGTTAAACCTATGACCCATCTGGAATTTTTTTTACTTAAACTGGGAAATCTGTCCTCTCTCTACAGATATGAAATTCCATTTTTCCTCTGTCCCCAGTCCTCACATATGGTTCAGTGTGCTTCTGAACTTTCGTTGTTCACGTTCTGGCACTGGTACGACACTGTTGGATCATTCCATATTTAGAGTAAATGCCTCCATTAATTAAACCTTTTCAAAAAAAAAAAAAGTCCCTTTTGTATATTACTATTTCTAAAAGAAATTTGCTATTTGTAATGTTTTGAAGAATCAGAAACTGGATCATGTAAAAATTTATAGGTTACTCCTACAATTCTTCAGCGAGAATTAACATCTTTATAATATTTAAACTCTGACCTCAGTAAATTTATGAAATCGTATGTTCCTCAGTATATTTCTTCTAGTATAGGTAATTTCTGCGCTTGTGCTTGTAAATGAGCTCTCTTGTTCATTATATTTTCCAACTGCTTATTCATATAAAGCATTAAGAGAAATGAAAATTAGGTCCATTGATTTTCTGATCTAAAGTATTATAGGTGAGTTGTATAAAGCGTGCCCATTAGGAAAAAACATAGACTGAAAGTCCCCCATAATGAAAATCTCTCTGCCCCAAGATAGCCCGTATTTACAGCATGTGCCTCATTTTTTTTCTAAAAGTCTTTTTCTCTTTTTTCTCATTTTGACCACATGCTACAACTCTTGCACTATTTGAGTCTTTTTTATTTGGCTGTAGATCTCAGGTGTCTTCCTGTGTCCGTATCAATCTACCTCATTCGTAACTGTGCACAGAGAGCAGCGTGTGTGTATATTGGTTTATTTAACGTGGCAGTTGGTGGTTTATTTTTTAACTAGCCAGTCACTGAGTTTTCTTTTGTTCTCATGTTTTTCTGGTTGTTAATTCTTTTGCCTTTCTCAGGTAGATAATAGTTGTGGGTGGTGATGATAATTTCACCTCCATATTTTTATCTTATTTCACTTCCTTATCATATTGACCAGCACTCTTGAAAGAACATTAAGTAACAAATATTTAATTGTGCTGGCATTTTACATTCTTCTTTATATATATATATATATATATATATATATATATATATATATATACACATATATATACACACATATGTACATATATATGTGCATATATATGTGTGTATATATATATATATATATATATATAAAGATATATATACACACACACATATACACATACATATACTTAGCAAGAATACTTCTAGTGTTTGTCTAAATGTACAAATTTGAGGGGGCACGTGGGTGGCTCAGTAGGTTAAGCATCTGACTCTTGATTCCGGCTTAGGTCATGATCTCACTCTTCACGGGATGGGGCTCTGCACTGACAGTGTGGAGCCTGCTTGGGATTCTCTCTCTCTCTCTCTCTCTCTCTCTCTCTCTCTCTCTCTCTCTCTCCCTCCCCTCTCTGCCCCTCCCCTGCTCGTGCACACACACTCTCTCTCTCAAAATAAAACAATTTTTTTAAAATAAAAGTACAAATTTGACTCAGTGTAAGATATTCTTAATTTATATATTATAAAGTTATATCTTCTCTTTCTACTTTGCTGAAAGGTTTATCAGTGATGGATGTTAGGATTTTATTAAATTTCTTTTATGCACATCTGTCGAGATGATGAAATGGTTTTTATCATGACCTAAGATGAATCATTTTAATAGACTTACTGATGTTGAGCCCTCTGTGCATTTCTAGAAAAACCTGGGTTAGTCATGGTATATTACTCTTTTAATGTAGATCTCCACTCAGTGTTAACAGTGGTTATTTATGATGGGTTAGTTTATGGTAGATTTTTGCTCTGTGTTCTTATCTGTATTTTCTGATTTTTCTACAAGTCTTGTGTATTACTTGTATAATAAAAATAAGAGCTTTAAAATAAGAAAAATATCCCAAACTTGGTTTGCTCATATTTGGAATTTTTCATATGTTAAGATGGATAGTTGTATAATTGTTTTTCTCCTTTGTCAGGTACTGGTGTTGGGTTTATGTTAACTTCTTTTAAAAACAAACAAAATGGCACCTGGCTGGCTCAGTGGGTAGGACATGTGACTTGATCTCGGGGTTGTGAGTTTGAGCCCCACATTGGGCATAGAGCTTACTTTAAAACAAACAAATAAGAACTTGGAGAGTTGTTGCTCTCTTTTTTTTATGCCCTGGACACAGTTTAAATAATATTTAGGATTTTTTGCTCCTTGAAGTTTTTATAACCTGTGTAAAACTGTCCCAAGTCTAGTGCCTTTTTAGGAAATAATTCTTTGACATTTTTTCCAGTATTTTCCAGGCTCATTGGTCTCTTCAAACTTTCTTCCTATTCTGTGAGTTTTGGGCCATTTAACTCCTAAATAAAGATTGTTAAGATTTTCCTGTTTGCCAGTGTGGAGTTGTTGTATTCTTCTTTCTCATTCATGACATTGTGTATCTGTTCTTTCCCTTTATTTGTATGCATGTTCCCAGGATTATTCTATTTCATCAGTCTTTTCAAAGAACTTAAATCCTAATTTACTCCACCATTTTATGATTTTTTGTTACTTCCTTTATTTTTTCACCTTCTCAAATTGAATGCCATTTTAATTTTTTCTTGTTTAAATAATGGACACAGGTACTAGCAGTTATAAGGCTGTGACTTCTCTTCTGAATATTTCCTTATCCATATCCCTCAAATTTTTAGGCAGGGTGTTCTAAGGTATAAATGATTTGTAATTTCAGATTTGACTTTATTTTTTACTGGAGAGTTATTTGAAATTATGTTTTTTAATTTCCAGATCATTTTATATTTGCTGTTGTTGTTGTTGTTAACATTTGTTACAAATTTCAAGTTTAACTGCTTTGCTGTCAAAGAGGGAATGGCCTGTACAATTTCTGCATTTTGGAGTTTTATTGATATCTTCTTGGGACCCAGCAAATTGTCAATTTTAATATTCCTAGGAAAATGGAAAAGAAGGTATGTTCTCTGAAGGGAACAAAATTCAGTCTGTATGTGTTAATTTGACCTTATTACTTATAATATCATGGACCATTAATTTTTACTTACTTGATTCATTAAAGACTAAGGAAAATGAGTCTCCCACTACTGTTGAATTTCTATTTTTCTTCTGTTTCTAATGGTTTTCGCTTTATGTATTTCAGTATGATGTTATTCGGCAAATTATCTTTTTTATATTTAAGGGGGAAATTTTTCCCTTTGAAGACTTCTATACCTTTGTGAGTTTTACCTGATTTTGTTGTAACAGAGTTGTTTACGTAGAAATACATAGTTCAGTAAAATGTTTGTGTCTGTTTTTCAGTCAACAAAAATCTTTCAGGATTTCAAAAATCCTTTGTGTCTTAAGAAGGTGTTTGGAAGCTCTTGATCTCCCCAAGGATAGGTTTATGTTCTCCGGGGTCACTTTCTGAGCCAAAAGCAAGGATGGCGATGTGCTTTTGGTGGAACAGAATGAGAGCTTTTGAGTACGCCAACATTTCCGAATCTCGGTTTGGGGCAACCGCATACTTGGATATGCTTAGCAGACACCTTCCCTTCAGGGGGTCACATTTTGCCTCCATGGGGCCCATAGCACAGCTGTTCTCAGCCCAAGAGGCACGTTTCTCCTGTGGGGCTAGCCTTCGGAGCAGAGGGCAGCAGAGAGTAGAGACGCTTGTGTTCCTGGCCATTTGGGGGGCGGGGGGCGGGGCGCGCTAATCTCAGAGACTCATTCTGTCAGAAAAGATTTTTCCAGAGCAGTTTGAACAGATTACTCACATGGCAAAGTCTGTGTCAGGCAGAGAACCAGCTTTTCCCAAACACACGTAGGAGGTGTGGATCTCAACCCACAGCTCAGGAGCGAAATTAGTAAGACCTTCTCTCTTTTCCCTTCATTCAAGTTAATGAATTTCTGTTTTGAGTCCCCATTCTGTCGAGCCCATGCAATTTGATCTGGGTCAATTCCGGGACCCCCTTTTCTCCAGTTTGAGTCTTCAGAGGTTTTGGGGGGGTGGCTTGTGTATCTTTCAAGGTATTGGGGGGGCGGCTAGTGTTCCTGCCCCCGCCCCGCTCTGCCACGCACCCCGCTCCCTCTGTGACATGCTTGCGTGCTCGGGAGTTCAAGAATTACGCAGACGTTCCTGTGCGGCAGAAGTCTCCCCGAGGCTGTCCTGGGCCCTGTCTGCAGCCATCCTGTTTGACAGCCAGGGTTTCGGGTAGAGGGTGGCTGAACGTGAAGGGTCCGCAGGACAGGCCAGACCTGTTGGCACGGAGTGCGCTGCCGAGCGGAAGCGGCTCTGTGGCTCCTGGCGCCTGCTTGTTGGCTTGACGGCCTGTCTGCAGGCACCGGCAGTTAGCTTGTGGGTTAGCCCGTGACCCTGACCGTGACCAGAGCCACCTCCCGGAGGGGCCTCCTGCTGCTGCATCAGGTCCTGTGTGTGCTCTCTCCGGGGCGTTTGGCCAGGTTGACCTTGCTCTTGACTTACTCCTCCATGACTCTGAGGTTTTCCCTCCCGATCCTGTCTTAACTTCTCACTGTTCTACCCTCCTTCCTCTCCTCCTCCCGCTCTGGAGTGTTGGGGTCTCCACGGATCCGGCCCGGACCGTCTTCCCTCGAGACTGTCCCCCGGCGTTTCAGGGCGTCTGCGGTTGATTCCGTCAGCTGCTGCTGTGCACCTGGCCTGTGTCCCCGTGGCCCCTGCACAGGTCAGCTGCCGTCCTCCAGCACCTCCATCCTCCCCTCCGTCCCGGCCCCTCTCATGATCTTGGGTTCCTCCCTCGGGCCAACCAGCGTCTTCACCCCTGCCCTGCTGCTGGTCTCCTTTGGCCCAGAGCTCCTCTTCCCAAAGCTGGAGGCATCGGTTCTTGCCCCACCTCCCCACATCTGCAGGGCCTCCCCGGGCGCCTGCCCCGCCTAACTGTGCTGTCCCTGTTCTTCCTCTGCTGCCTGGAACCTTCCCTGTGCCCACCCCGCTCTTCCCGCAGCCAGCCCGCGAACTCAAAGGTGGGACTCACGGACCTCCCGCAGGTGTTCCCCCTGGTGGAGGGAAGACCATGTGTTGCGGTGCTAATGGAACCCAGCCGATGGGGGGTCTGTGTCGCCAAGAACAGGGGCAAGAGCACAGCCAGCTTGTCTAGAAGCGGAGGGCCCAGGCCGCTCTGAAGACCCGCAGACCCCTGAGACGTCCGGCTCGAGGGCTCCCCGCTTGGAAGGAACCCGCAATGACTACGCCTGCTGCACGCCTCCCTCCCCACAGCCTGTGCGCGCTGCCCGTCTGGTTTGCAGACCGCACACTTCTGGGCTACCTGGGCTGTCCAGGCCATCCCAGAAGAACCTCCTGGATGAGCACCTTTGCAGTCTGGGCCTGGCAGCGTGCATTCCAGCAGGCTCCTTGTGCTGGACAAGACGCTGGCTCCCCAAAGACGGCCTCATCCCAGTCCCTACCACCTGTCAGTGTGTGGCAGAAGGGACCTTGCAGATGAACCTCGGATGGGGAGATTCTCCTGGACTATCTGGGTGGGCCCAGTCCCATCCCACGAGGTCCTAAAAACAGAGACCTTTCCTGGCTGGGGTCAGAAGGAGACGTGATGGCCGAAGGCTCAGATGAGGTCCTGCCGGCTTCGAAGAGGAACGAAGGGGCCACAGCCCGTGAACGCAGGTGACGTAGGCCAGGAAACAGCCTCCCCTCTAGAGCCTTCGGAAAGGAACACGGCCCCGCCGACACCCTGGTGTTAGCCTGGCGAGGCCCCCGTCGGACTTGGGACCTACAGAACGGTAAGATGCCCTGTCTGTGAGTCTCCAGGTTTGTGGGGGTTACGGCAGCAGTTGGTACACTCCTCCCGTGAGTTTCCTTAGAATCGAGAACCTTTGCTCTATGCATTCAGTCAACTGCTTGGTTTCACGTGGTGGGTGCTCCTTAATCAAAAACCTCTTGATTCTGGCACCTGCTGCCACCTGCTTGAGTCCCTGCTCAAATTCCAGAGAGGAAGCGAATGAACACGTGAACAGGTAAGTCTGGCCCAGCTCCTGTTTCGCTGCAGGACAAGCCATAGGATGCTTGTCACCAGGATGGACTGGCTACCTCGGGACCAGCTTTGGCCAGAGGGCCTGTCCCGGGTAGAAAATGTGGCCTCGGTGGGCTGCCCGTGTAGCGGGGGCTCTGGATGTAGAGGCAGCATGACTGGTGTCTGGGACCTGTCGCAGCCGTCATCTGGGAGGGAGGGGGCAGGGAGGACTCAGGAAGATTCCTGGGGCTGACTCTGCAGGATGGTGCGGCCTTGCCGGCAGGTGGAGGCACAGAGTTAAGGCAGCCGAGCACTTAGGCTTTGGCCGGGCCTCTTGGTGCTGGAGTGCAACCCGCGTGGCGGAGGGGCTGCCCAGGGGATAGAGGTGAGGTCCCTGAGGACTGGGTGCCCAGCGCCAGAGGGGCTGGGGAGCTGGGAGGGACTCTACTTGGGGAGGGGGGAGAGTGACGGGGGGCACTCAGGAGAATGGGTTGGAGTTTGGGACTTAGGCCCTGGGAGCTAACGCTTGTCCTCCTCTACGGTTCTGAAATCCCTGAGGCCAGTCTGGGCTTCATTCAGCAGCTCGGCTGGAAGAACGGGGAGAAGGGAGGGTTGGGGGGTGGGGGAGTTCGGGAGAAGGAGAAGGTTTGATGCACAGAAGACAGTTGAGCAAGGAGCTTTAATTGGCAGAACTCTCTTCCGAAAAGGATCCTGTTTCGAAGGCTCTTTGGCAGACCTTAGAAAGCAAATGCGGAGAACTATCCAAGCCCGAGTGCATCTCAGAATACTGAGATTACAGTAATTACCACAGTACTGATCTGCAAAGTAAGCATAGGGAAGGCCAGTCAAGCTCTGACCTTGCCATTTTTTTAAATATCAAATTCTTGGGGCGCCTGGGCGGCTCAGTCGGTTGAGCGTCCGACTTGGGCTCAGGTCACGATCTTACGGTTTGTGAGTTCGAGCCCTGCGCCGGGCTCTGCGCTGACAGCTCGGAGCCTGGGGCCAGCTTCAGATTCTGTGTCTCCCTCTCTCTCTGCCCCTTCCCCACATGTGCTCTGCCTCTCTCTGTCTCTCCGAAATAAATGTAAAAAAAATAATAATTAAAAAAATAAATAAACGTCAAATTCTTCCCCGAGAAACGTTCTGGGACTGAGCCCGGCCTGTCTGTGGTGGGGACGGGGCTGAGGCAGATCCGGCTGCAGAGGCTGCACATGCGTGTGTTCACAGTTCTAGATGCGGGGAAGGAGGGACGGGTGACAGACCTGTGAGCCACTGGCGGCCACGCTGAAATGTCTCCAGCCACTCGTGGAGGTCCAGGCTGCAGCAGTGGAAGAAGGTCCCGGATCCCTCCCGGCTGCAGCCCCTCGGGCCGGACTCACTCGGGGTGTAGTGAAGAAGAAACCGGAAGTACAACAGGTTTTGGTAAATCGCTTTTCTCTGGAAATAAAAGAAGGTCGATTCATATTGTTCTGTGGAAACCCTGGACTGCTGTGGCCATGGTGAGGGTTTGAGGTCAGTGCGGATGCCCTGGACAGTCTGAGAAGTGAGCAGACAGACCGCCTTGTGTTTGCCCTTCCCCTTCCCGATTGTAACAGGACGTGAGGCGGAGGAAAGATTCCAACGTGAGGCTTTAGTTCCTGAGGCAAAGCATTATTCCCTCATTATTAGTATTTGCTTAAGCAAATGTTTATCTAAAATCTTGTTAAAAACCTGACCTCCTCCCGCCCCCTGCCAGGCAGGGACAGCTGTGTTCAGATAGTGTCTCATTTCCTCATAAATCACACTGATGCGTTATAAATAGTTCTTTATTACAAGTTTATATATGTGCTTGATACATAAAATATATTTCATTTAAAATATTTAAAAGAATTCCTGAATATAAGCGGTTTATTCTGATTCTTGCTAAAACCATCTTCACATTCAATCAAGCCTTTATCTCGTTTTGTTTATTTATGAGAGAGTGTGCAAGTACGTGAGCCGGGGAGGGGCAGAGAGAGGGGGAGGATCCCAAGCAGGCTCCATGCCGTCAGCACAGAGCCCGGCACAGGGCTTGATCCCGTGACCTTGAGATCGTGACCTGAGCCGGATCCAAGAGTCGGACGCTCGGCCGACTGAGCCACCCAGGCGCCCCCACGTTCAAGCCTTTAAATGTGGGGAGGCCACGGCTCCACACAGACGGGAGGACACGGTCAGTAGCACGACAGCGCCGCTAAACGTAGTAGCGTCGCCTTTTTTTGGAAGAAGAGAATGATTCTGGATCACCCTCGGTGAAAAACAAATACTCTTGTCTTACGCCGCTAATACTGTGGGTTCTTAGATCCCAACAGTTTGGTGTGCGCATGTCCCCACGTCTCTACGTCCCGCCCTGATTTTAGGGGCCCCAACATTCAAGAAAGGCCGCAACATCACACGAAGCCCCACTGGTCTCTGGGGCTGTTATGTGGCCGGGCCACCTGTTCACGTGCCTTTACGAGAACAGATCTTGGGCCTGCGTCTCATTCAAGCGCTCGGGCGGTGCCGTCGGCCGTGGAGGAGAGCTCAGCGGTCCCACTCGCTGCCGGGGCTCGGCTCGTCACCGTCCTCCTCCTCCGAGTCAGCAGACACTCTCTTGATTCTCTGGAGTGCCGCCTTGATACTTGTCTCCAGGTCACTGGTCGGTTTGCTGCTGGGGCTCAGGTCGAGGCCGGAGTGAACTTTCCTCAGTTTGACCCCCTGCCTTATGGCAGCCAGAAGTTGCTCACTGAACGAGGCGCGGGGAGGGGGCGAGGTGGTCACCTCCGTTCTCTGCAGAGGGGTCCTGCGGCTCCTTAAGGAGGCCAGCACTTCGTCCATAGATCCTGAAATTGAGCGGACAGAGCAAGGACCGTCAGAACCCACACTCTCTCTCCCCAAGGCACCAGGGCGTTTTTGGTTTTTTTTTAAATTTTTTTTTAACGTTTATTTATTTTTTTGAGACAGATAGAGACAGAGCACAAGCAGGGGAGGGACAGAGAGAGAGGGAGACACAGAATCCGAAACAGGCTCCAGGCTCCAAGCTGTCAGCACAGAGCCCGACGCGGGACTCGAACTCACGGACCGTGAGATCATGACCTGAACCGAAGTCGGACGCTTAACCAACCAAGCCACCCAGGCGCCCCTTCGTACCAGTTACGGGTTACGTCGCACACAGGTTAATAACACGGTTTCAGCAAATAATCATTCCATGAAACAAATGCTTTGAACACCTGCGAGAAAGGTCAACCGCCAGCTCCCTGTTTGAACACAGGGTGGCTTAATCGCTAATATTTCACTTCGGCCACTCGCTGCCCGCCACTCCCTCAGAGTCACAGCAACTCAGGCACAGTCACACACACCTTTCGTCCCAATGGCTGTTTTACAAGATGCAGGTGTTGTCTTTTTGTGTGATCCTGAAGAGGGGTGAAAACCTGGGTGCAGATAACCGGATCCAGTAAGCATGAGAGCTGCACACGGTTTCAGTAAGTTGTATCTCCTCCGTGTTCCTTCCCTACAGTGCACCTGCTGTATTTCTCTAATTCCACCACTCTTTTTAAAAAATCTTTTAAGGTGTATTCATTTTTTCAGAGACAGAGACAGACACGAGCAGGGGAGGGGCAGAGAGAGACACACACAATCCCAAGCAGGCTCCAGGCTCCTGGCTGTCGGCACGCAGCCCGACGCGGGGCTTGAACTCATGGACCACGAGATCACAACCTGAGCTGAAGTTGGACGCTCAACCGACTGAGCCCCCCAGGCGCCCCCTGACTTCACCACTCTTGGATGTTAGCGGTGACTCATTCTGTGGCGGTGACGGGAGGAGGTCCGCGCAGGAAAAGGCTGGAAGTAGACGTTAGTCAGTGGCTCTGTGAGCCTGACGGGGGCCACGCTGGCGCATCTCTCCTTGTACCTGATGATTGCACCCGCACTGGTAACCCCGAGCGAACGCATGCCTTCTACCTGAGGGTGCACAATGCTGTCAAAACACAAATTCAATCAGAGCGTCAAGGCCTGGGTGAGGAGGAGCTGTTTTCTCCTCAGGCACCTTGAGACCCCCGAGGGGGTAAAATCTTTGACCTCTACCTGCTGGAGACGGGGGCGCGAGTGTGGTCACTAATGTAGAGGTGTCCAGGCGAGGCTTCAAGACGGGAGTCGTTTCTGGTTCAGGATTGAGAGGCCGTGCTCTAACAAAATACTGGTTCAGCCTGGATTTGAACCCACGACTTCTCATCACAGCTCCCTTCCAGGAGTGACAAAGCCTCACACTTGGGCATTTCGGGTACTAACTCACACTTTTTTATTCTTTGCAGTGAAACGGGGCAATGTGTGTGTGTGTGTGTGTGTGTGTGTGTGTGTGTGTGTGTGTCAACCCTGAACCGGGATGAGTCCCCCACAGAGGTCTGCTCACATCCAAACTCCAGGCCCAGGCATGTGAGCTCTTGCTTTCACTACACTACGTTGTTGCAGACCCTGTGGAAATGGGCCAGCTGGGTCTCCTCCTAACAGTGTGGACATTTTCATTGGTACCTGGTTCTGGATACAGTGACCCGTGAACTCCGAATAACCAGAATACCGGAACCACAGTTTGGAACCGTTTTTTTCCCCACGATTCCCATCACCTGCTGCAGAAATCTTGCGTGTTCTAGGTGGGGGCGCTCAGGCGTAGTCTTTGTAACAAGTGCACACGTTTGTCTAACACTCCCCCTCCCCTAAGCCGTAGGTTCTGGGTCTGGGCAGATTTAAGCCAGTCTCAACAGTCAGTGGATCAGACCAAACGAGAGCTGCAAGTCAGAGCTTCAGCCCTCCTTAAACAGAAAATTCGTGTGTTCAGTGTACTGTACTTGCAAAGGCAAGACGCGGGCTGCTTTTTTTTTTTTGTTTTTTTTAACCACTTCATTTTAGAAAGCTCTCCCTAAGTAAGGCTTCTCAGTCCACCAGTCTGTGAGAACAGCCAGGGATATTCTAATATTCCTCTGCAGTCAGTGCCAACCAATATTCTACTTAAGGCACGACAATTTCATTCTGTAAATGACTTCACAGACTCAACAGTAACACGGAGAATTCCAGGGGCCGAAGTCTTAACCTGAAACGGGTGATGATGCGGCAACAGACATCCCAAGTCACGTGACCACGGAATGTGTAGACCTGGTTTCTTCAAGGCGAGTTCGCATTTGTGAAACTCAGACTGTGCTGACTTTGCAGTCAGAGAGTGACACTAAAGGCAGCGAGCACTGGGGAGTTTTAAGACCGGAGAGAACGCTGACAAAGCCTGATGGGAGGGGGACTGATTGCCTCCCCCGCCCCCCACCCCCACCAGCGCCGAGTGGGGGGAGCAGCAGCGGTTACCTGGGCCTCGGGGACCGGCTGCGGCTGCGCAGTGGCGCGCTCTCACGGCAGGCGGTTCGCCCCGCAGGGGAAGCGGCTCCTCTGTCCCCCGAGTCCTCAGGGCCGAGTTCTGGCGATCTGCGTAAGGACCAGGGAGGGGTGGCGGCGGCGGGGGCGGCGGAGGCGGTGGCTGCCACAGTTCCTCACTGGATTTGGAGCGTGTTTGGTCACCAGCTGGAACAGAGCTCTGGTCGGTATTTCCAGAACAGTCCCGATCCTCGCGGGTTTTCGCATCGCTGCCATCAGGTGTCTCCCCTGGGGACGCAGCCGTCTGTGGGGCGAGCCCAGCTGGCAGGTGCAGGGCCGCAGCCCCCGAGCACGGCGACGTCGCTACAGACCCGCCCGGGCGCCTCTGGGGAGGAAACACGGGGTCAGAAAGCGGCCGCAGACTGGAACCATCCGAAGGGTGACGCTTGGTGCAAATGCTCTCGTTCACAGAGTGTCTCCTCGTCACCCTGGATGGCCAGCCTGCCGACGAAGGCCGTTCTTACGGAGGAAGCATCCATATCCCTTGATAGATACCGCTTGCTCTGTGAGAAAGACAGGCCAGTGTACATGCAGGTGAAAACACTCCTAGTGTTAGTATGAACAATAAAACTCGAAAGAGCAACAACAGGAAGTTACTTCAGAAAACTATGGTGAACTTATTTAAAATAGGAGGCAGCAATGAAAAACCATAAATAGTACGAAGTCGTGAAACATCCTAAAACAACACAGATGACGCGGTGTTAAATTCACAACCACGTAAAACAGCTGTCTGAAAAACTCCCCTGGAGTGGACCTCAAAGTGATGGTTATCACATGTTTCTTTTCTCTAAGTTTTAGGTTTACAGTAAACTTTATAATTTAAAAATGTGAACTTAAAATGTTCCGGTCTCAGGGCACCTGGGTGGCTCAGTCGGTTAAGCAGGGGACTTTTGATTTTGGCTCAGGTCATGATCTCACGGTTCATGAGTTCGAGCCCCGCATCAGGCTCTGCACTGATAGCACAGACCCTGCTTGGGATTCTCTCTCCCTCTCTGCCCCTCCCCTGCTCATGCTCTCTCTCTCTCAAAAATAAAACAAAACATAAACATTAAAAAAAAGAAGAAAAAGAAAACATTCTGGTCTCTCAAGTATTAGTTTGATAAGTAAAAACATAACCTTAGGGGCGCCTGGGTGGCTCAGTCGGTTAAGTATCCCAACTTCAGCTCAGGTCGTGATCTGGTGGTTCGTGGGTTCAAGCCCTGTATCAGGCTCTGTGCTGTCAGGACAGAGCCCGCATTGGATCCTCTGTCTCCCCCGCTTTCTGACCCTCCCCAACTCGCCCTCTCTCAAAAATAAACATTAAAAAATGTTAAAAAAGAAAAACATAATCTTATAAAAAACGAATCCTGAGTGGCGGGAAGGTGGTCCCTAATGTAGGCACTGACTAGCCAATAAAACACATAAAATGTTAATACTATGTAGCCATTAAAATGAACTAGATCTACCTATCTATCTGTAAATAACACATCTCCATGTAATTTAAGTGAAAAAAGAAACTGGCAGAGCATGTACACGACGGGCTAATGCTAATGTAAATGTAGTAGTAATACACCAAAAGGGCAATTCATGATAGAGTACAAGCATACCTCATCACATTGCCCTTTATTTTGCTTTGCAAAAATTGCATTTTTTTTTTTTTAATCAGTTGAAGGCTCATGGCAACCCTGAGTCGAACAAGTCTGTCAGTGCTATTTTTCCAGTAGCATTTGCTCACTCGGGGTCTCTGTGTCACATTTTGGCAATGCTTGCAATATTTCAAACTTTTTCATCGTTACGGTGATGATCTGTGATCAGCGATCTTTGCTGTTCCTATTACAGTTGTTTCTGGGGCGCCCAAACTGCGCCTGTATAAGGCAGTAAACGTCACTGTTGTCTTATTCTAAGAAATGGCCACGGCCCCCGCCTTCTGCAGCCACTGCCCTGATCAGTCAGCAGCCGTCGACATCGAGGCAAGACCTTCCACTGGCAGAGATGTTACAACTTGCTAAAAGCTCACCGGATGGCATTTTTTAGCAATAAAGTATTTTTAAATTAAGGTATGTACTTTTTTGTAGACCTAATGCTATTACTGCACACTTAATACACTGTAGTATAAACACAGTTTTATATGCACTGAGAAACCAAAACATTCATTCGACTCACTTGGTGGTCTGGGACAGAACCTGCACAGTCTCCAAGGGGTGCCTGCATTTCTCTCTCCTCCACATTTTTCTTCTTTTTTATTAAAAAAAATATTTTTAATGTTGATTTATTTTTGAGAGAGACAGAGCATGAGCGGGGGAGGGGCAGAGAAAGAGAGGGAGACACAGAAATCCTAAAACGGGCTCCAGGCTCCTAAAACGAGCTGCCAGCACAGAGCCCGATGTGGGGCTCGAACTCATGAATCACGAGATCATGACCTGAGCCAAAGTCGGACGTTCAACAACTAAGCCACCCAGGCATCCCTCTCCTCCACATTCTTCTAAGTCTTTCCACGACAGAAGAGCGATGGCAATAAGCCCCAAACCTCACAGATGCGGCTGCTGGTCATGCAGCCACCATACTGTGCCTTTCCGTCATCATATACCGGGAGAATCAGGATCCTGGAAACCCTGGGCCAGACTCGGGAGGTCATCCAGCCATCCCCAAACCCCAAGGACCCCTCCTCAGCATCCGGGCACCGGCATGTCGCTGTGACCCTGGCCTGTCGAGTTCTGCCTCATGGTTCTGGGCAGTCCGTGTCCCCAGGGCTCACTCAAGACACACTAAATCCTTTACCTCCTAACAGCCCAACCTGTCTGGGCTCAACAAGTGTCACATATCAAGTGATTCACTTCCCGTCTTCTCCCTCTCCTACTTTCCCCCTTCCAAATGTGCTCAGATTGGCTTTGTCCCTTTGAGGGTGGCACTTCTTGGTAAACAGACTCCCCTCATTCTACAGAGGACTCATCTGTTCATACATCTTAAAAAGTCCCGGGCTTTTCTCGGAACTTCTTCACAAGTGACTGCTAGGAGGCTGGAAGAAACTCCATTCTCGAGGTTCTTTCCCCTACGTTTAAAGCCCACACACTCCATCCTACCACCCTCTGGAGAAATCCACACCTCCAAAGGCCAAAAAACCCTCAGCTCGCACACCTTGGAGACAGGTTCTGTTCCAGACCACCACCAGTGTGAGGTCAACGTGTTAGATTTTTAAATTCATCCTTCTAGTCTATTGAGAGCGCAGGTGGCCTGATTCTGTCCCCTTCCTTCGGTCTATCCCTCCCACCTCCAGATTTGAAAATTTGATCCTGATCGGATGCTTCGGGGCTAAAGAGCCGGACTTGCACCCCCGGATCCGTCCTCCATCCAGGCCCCGTTAACCAGTGCCCTCGGGCGAGAGCTGACCAACCAGCTGTCCTGCGCCCATTCGCTCTACCTTCATCTGGTTTCACACAGCATCCCTCCGGCTCACCCTCCCTCCTTTGGAGGTGGGGTCTAGGCATCAGCAGTTCTGATGTGCTGCCCAGGCAGGAGAAGGCCTCTGCGGCTCCAGAGTTAGGAGACAAGCGGCCGCACACAATCCCGAGCGACGCTGTGCCATCACGCGGGCCGCAGGGTTAAGAATTAAATGAGAAAGAACGGGAACTGTCTAGCACCGGGCTGGTACGCAGTTAGGTGCTGGTTTATGAGCACATCAGAAAACAAGTTGAGGTCAGCGTGGCATGATTTATCACTCCAGGGGCCCCATTCCTTGGTAGCACAGCACACCTTCAAGACCTTATCCCGGAGTCCTGTCTGGGCGTGGGACGTTTTCCCTTGTGGGGCAGCTACGAACGTGGATCTGTGTGATGCAAACAGATTTATGTTTTATATTCAGCTAGTTTAACGTTATTTTTAAATGAGTAGCTACTTGTTTTTAAACCTATACACTTTTAACAGAGTACTTAACTATACTAGGTCACAGGGATTCCTTGGCTGCATTTCATTTAATTTTTGTTAATGTTTATTTTTGAGAGAGTACACACAGAGGAGGGGCAGAGGGAGAGGGACAGAGGATCCGAAGCGGGTTTTGCACTGACAGCAGTGAGCCTGACGTGGGGCTTAAGTTCACAAACTGCAAAATCGTGAGCAAAGTCGGGCGCTTAACCGACTGAGCCACCCAGGTGCCCCTCCTTGACTGCGTTTTACAGAATGTTAATAAAGTCAGGAAAAAGCAAGCGAAGGTTGAGGGCAATGTAACTGTTTTCAGTTTTTCTGGCTGGTCAACAGCATGGTGGGCAGAGTCAGCACCACTGGGTCAGGAGGAGAGAGCAAGAACCCTGGTGTCTTGCAATGTCAAAAATGTTAACATTTTAATATTCTTGTTTTTTACTTCTATACTAAAAATGATGGCATTCGAGGAACATCTTGTGTTCCAAATTATCGGTTCATAATACTTTATACTTTTCTCCTAGGATGCGCGGCCTTCATTTCTCCAGAAAATGGAGGTGAGGGGTAATTATTTGTAAAACTTACACCTTTATTTATTTTTTAATGTTTATTTTTGAGAGAGACAGAGAGAGAGACAAAGCTGAGCAGGGGAGGGGCAGAGAGAGGGAGACAAGAACCCGAAGCAGGATCCAGGCTCCGCATCGTCAGCATAGAGCCCGACGCGGGGCTCGAACTCACGAACTGCAAGATCACGACCTGAGCCAAAGTCAGAGGCTCAACTGACCGGGCCACCCAGGCGCCCCTGGAACTTACCTCTTTAAATGCTCTCAATCGCTGGAGTGTCTTCTTGCGCTCCTGGTTTATCCATTCTTTTTTCTTTTGCTCCTCTTCTTTTATCTTGTCTCTTTTCTATATTTAAGCAAACGTGTATTTGTAAATTTCTCAAACTAAAAGTGTTGAGAAAGACAGGGTGTGTGACGCGACGTTACCCCCTCCCCGGGTCTCACCCCCATGTCCCCTCCCCAGGCTGCAGGACTGGACTGCAGTCTCCCCAGGATCAAGGCTGGCACCTGGCAGCCCCGGGGCAGTGGGGCCCCAGTTTCTAGAGATCTAAGCCAGTGTGTCACATTATGCAAATATAAACCACGTTCTCTACAGCCACTTACCATCTGGATACTGTGATGCTGATGAAAGTGTTTCATACTTTCCGCAGCCAGTTGTAGTCGGAGCCGATGATTCTCTTTGCACTGATCCTGGGAGAATAATACAAGGCACGTACATGGTTTTTAAGATTACTGTGGGCTATAGCAAAGGAGTTTAAAAGAAGGCACTGTATTTGTGCTGTCACGTAAGGCGTTTGTTAATACGAGTTTCTGTGGTTCCAGGATCCTGCCTCCGCTAGCCTTGTGATATGTGCTGACGGGCGCCTTACAGAGTCCACGGTACCCACTCATAGGACCACAGCTGTGATTCAGCGCCACGAAAGACGAAAAAGCAAATCCTCCAAGTGGAAATGAGAGGACACGCGGGCAGTCCCCCGTTCTTAAATGGCACGTGTCCTAAGAATCTGTTTCAATGGGATTATTTTAAACTCAGCTCCTCATATTACAATAGTATTTCCAGTCATTAACTACATGACCATATGCAACCTACAAACACCTGAAAAATTCTACTAAAAACTGTATTTTAACTAAACTTAACCATTCTTAAGGTGTGTTACCTTTTTTTCCCTTTTTTTTTAATTTTAGAGAAAGTGTGAGCAGGAGAGGGACAAAGAGGAAGAATCTGAAGCAGGTTCCATCTCAGCACAGAGCCCGACTCAGGGCTCCATCCCACACCCCTGGGATCATGACCTGAGCCGAAATCAAGATTGGACACTCAACCAACTGAGCCACTCAGGTGCATCTTTTATGTATTAATTAAGTTTTTGGTGGTTTTTGTTTTTTTAAGTTTTATTTTTGTTTCTTTTGAGAGAGAGAGCACCGGGGAGGGACAGACACAGAATCCCAAACAGACTCAACACCATCAGTGCAGAGCCTGATGCGGGGCCCAAACCTCCAAACAGTGAGATCATGACCTGAGCCGAAATCAAGAGTTGGATGCTTAACTGACTGAGCCACCCAGGCACCCCATATCACAGAGTTTTTAAAAATTAAGAAAAAAAAAAAAAAACACCAAATACAAGGAGTGAAATGAGCTGAATATTATTTCTAATATTCTACAATCAACGTTTACAATAAATTTTAGAAACAAATTTTAGAATTTACTCCAGCTGATTATGAGAAGCTTCTACCTATTGTGATTTTAAAAATACCTGTGTATGTAACAGGTATTCAACAAACAATTGTTGAATAGATCGATCAAAATCTAGAGATTATGGTAAATGCTTAAATCCCAAAAGACACAGAATCCTTTTCAAAAGGATTATACTTTTAAAAAGTATACTTTTAAATATACTTTTCAAAAATATATATATATTTTCTTTAATTGCAGCCATTGGTATCTATATAAACACGCAAGAAATGAATCACTGTGTGGTCGAGAGCCTTATCTTGAGTGGAGGAATCCTTGAGCGGGGAGAGGAAAGCCGCCGGGCTGCCCACCCGTCTGTTCCTGAGACAGGCCCTCCGGGCGCAGATCCTGCCCCGCTTGCGCTCCAGGCTCTGGTGCTGCCGCCTCAGCTCGGCCGCCTCCAGGTTCTCGTCGCCAGGCAGCCCCGCCACACAAGCCATGGCCTCAAGCTCCTCTGCACTCTCACATGGGTCGTAATAGACAACTTCCCCCTCTTTATCTAGAAGCATAGTGGTGACATTTAAAACGTGTTTGGTGTAAAAAATAACACATGAAGATACCTTCAGTGTAAGGGAAGTACGGGAGACTTGTAACCCCGCCACCCAGGGAGAGCTGCTGTTAGCACCCGTGGGGGGTGGGGGGGTGTAGACACACACACACACACACACACACACACACACACACACACACACCAGTAACAGTGCTAAGAGGACATTTTCCATGTGATGGAAAGAGAACTTCAATGGCAACACAGTATTCTCTCATTGAAGCACTCTGTACCGTTAGAAATATTCCAAGTTCCATTATTATCAAATTCACCGTGATGAACATCTGAACATAAAGTCTTTGTGTACATTTTTATTACTTCCTTAGAGATGAATAGTCAAGGCTCTTGGCAGCTAGCACTCGATCGCCCTCCAGAAAGGAAACCCACATTCTGCCAGCAGTGTCTCATTAAGGTGCCTTAAAGACATTTAATCGTGATTACGTACACATCTTTTAAAAATACACGCTAATTGTGACAAATCCTAGCTCTGCAGAACTAAATAAGATAGAAAGTGAAATTTTCTTCTTCCTTTCCCAAACCTTTGGGAGCCCATTCCCAAAGGAAAAAATTATGAACAATTTGGCATGCATCTTTCTGGATTAACTCTTTCAGTAGGATTTTTTCCTAAATATGTAAAATGCTTATAACCTCAAATTACTGCAAAGTTTTTTGAATACTCAGGATTCAATTAAATGTTCAGATTTGGTATGGCTTAACCCAGTGAACCACCCAGGAGCCCCAAAGAGATTTTTTTTTTTTTTCACTCACAAACATACTAAAAGAAAACATAAGTAAAATATTGATATAATTTGGGGATGAGGAGCATTTTGCCAAGCATAACAACAAACACGGGAAGACTTCACCAAAAGCAGATAGGACTTCATAAAAATTAAGTATTTCTGCAAGGCAAGAGAAAGCAAATGACAAGGAGAAGTTTTTGGCAACATTTGACAGATACTAGAGTAATAGCCTTAGTACGGAAAGGGAACATTCCAAGAAAAATGGGCAAAGACCAAGGATAGACAGTTAATGAAAGAAATACAGACAGCCAGTACACATACAAAAATGTGCCTACTACACTTTTTTTTTTTAATTTATTATTAAGAGACAGAGTCAGAGCATGAGCAGGGGGGAGGCAGACAGGAGGGAAGACACAGAATCCGAAGCAGGCTCCAGGCTCTGAGCTGTAAGCACAGAGCCTGACATGGGGCTCAAACTCACAAACCGTGAGATGATGGCCTGAGCCTAAGTCGGAAGCTTAACTGGCTGAGCCACAGGCGCCCCATGCCTGCTACACTTATAATTAAAGAAATGAAAACTACAAGACGCCATTTTCTTCTATCAGGGAGGCAAGAATTGGAAAGAATGCTGTAAGTATGGGGAAACAGGTGCTTTCATAATCTGCTGCGGGGAGCATCTTTCTGCACAACCTCAACCTACAAGGCCATTGTATAGTATGGAATTTAGAAGTCAGAAAATAATAGAGGCCAGGAAAAAAATGTATCCTGAAGGACTATTATAGTGTAAGCAGGTATGTGTCAAGATGTAAAATTTGCACTGTCCTTGACCCAGCAATTCCATCTTTGGAAATTTATTCCAAAGAAACACTCTCTCTTACATGCAAAGACGTGTAGAGGAAGGCTCCCCACTACACTACCGTTTGCAAGAGTGAAAAACGAAATCACGGTACGTACACATAATGAATGCTGTGCAGTCATTAAAATTTTTCATGTTTTTCTTACTCAAATGGAAAGATGGTTTTTAGGTATTAAATGAAAAGAGGCTACTCTACAGGGTATACAGTTTTGGTTTAGAAATTGATATTTACTTATACACATCAGCATATAACCAAGGCTATGTCAGGATCTCTAGATGATGGAACTGGGGTGATAACAGTTTCCTTGGTTTTGCTGTGTGTTTAATGATGAATTTATCATCTGGAAAACAAAAATGCTAAAAGGAAACTTCAGGAAATTTCAGTAAATGTTTTAGACAACTTATAAGAAGTGGTAACACAGTCTTGGTATTGTCTTGAAGGCGTGATTTAAACATTTTAACATACCCATTTAAGTATAAATCTTACCTCTTATAAGCCTTTTAATTGAGTCCAACTGTATAATAAGCAGTATTTCTTCATATTTTAATATCTCGAATTTAACCTCATACAGTTCTAATTGGACTTCATAATATTGTATTTCTAATTCATCAACAACGTCCATATTTTTTTCTTGTTCTGGAAGATCTTCCATCTGGTTTTCATGGAAAAAGTAAGAGCAGGTTAAAATAACTAGCACATTAAAAGCAAACATTAGATGCATTTGAGCACTATTCTATTCTTTGCTTAATACCAAATATAAAACTAACAGAGGAAACCTCGTTCCATTTCATTTAATAAAACAAAAATGCCTTACTTGATGTTTGTTACAAATATTTTAACTTACCCTTGAAACATATGAAAATACTTAGGCTTTCGAGAAAAATAAATGGCCGTGAGGCATTTGCAGCATTTCCTGCTTCAAACTCCTACCATTAGAGGAAGAAATTTAAGTGGCTATGATCCTGGGATAAAGTACCTTTTTATTGCCCTCAAGTCATGCTGAAACACTGCTTGATTGATTTAAGTATCTCATCTACTTCAGGGCTGAGCTCAGTGTTCTTATCAGGAGCACCCTACAATATAATATTTCAAAAACATCTTGACCGAAAGGAAGTTTCCTGCCAACCTCCCGCGGTCAACATTCGCAGCCAGTAGAAGATGTGCAGTGGGTGCAGCAAGGAAGCTCTAACTGTGTTTGGAAAGAAAGGCACTACCCAAAGGTGTGTTTTTCTGTTACTTTAGATTTTGTTTAAGTTTATTTATTTTTGAGAGAGAGCAAAGGAGCGAGGGGCAGAGAGAAAGAGAGAATCCCAAGCAGGCTCTGCCCTGTCAACAGAGGGCCTGACTTGGGGATTGAACCCACAAACTGCTAGATCATGACGTGAGCCGAAACCAAGAGTCAGACCGACTGAGCCACCCAGGCGCCCTTAAGAGTATGTTTTTTTAAACCAAGTTTCATTTATCTTTGTCTTACCTTTCCCTGAATTTCCGCTCTTTTGTGATTTAAACACAACTCCTTGGCCCTCATGAGCTGCAGGGTCTCTTGGGCCAACATCAACTTGAGTTTTTCTAACCTGGGAGCTGCCGTGGCCCAGGCAGCTTGGCCAAACCTCTTCTCATCCTGTTCCATTTGTTTCTGCATTCCTGTCGGATTGGAATTAATAAAATAAAACGTAATTACAACTCACCAAAAGGGAGAAAAATGTATCCCGAGCTAATTCTTTGTTTACTGCCTCCCACGTTACTTACAAAACATCCTTTTTAAAAGAAAATTTGTTTTATTTTAATGACCTTTTATTGTCACAAAAATAAAACATACATAAAAATTTTAGATACTTCATTTTAAAAAAAGAGAAAAATAATAAATCCTGAATCTCACCTAGTAGAGGTGAGGATTTCTTGCATTTTGGTGCATATACTTCCAGACTGTTTCTATGTCCGTCCGGCTAGACAGGCAGTTTGAACCAAAACCAAAAAATAAAAACACCCCACAAGATCATCCTTCTTTTTTGTATTTTATTTATTTCACTTGATAGATAGTGGAAGTGTTACCATTCACAAAAAACAGATCTGGAGAAGCATGCGTAATAGCTACATGGCATTTCACTTTACGGATGTAACTTAAACTGGGAGACACTCGGTGTCCTGTCTGGAGCCATCATCAACAACTTACAGATGAGATAGAGGTCCTTGTCCCCCACCCCCATCCCTGCCGTCTGCCGCATTCTTTCCCACCATGTTCCCCTGTTCATCTCTGCTCCAGCCCCGAGACTCGACGTTCCTCACACTTGCCAAGCTCCCTCCAGCCAGAGCACCTTTGTGAGTGCCCTTTCCTCTTCCTGGAACACTCTTCCCTCACTGTGATGCTCTCTCCGCTCCCACCGACCCTCCAGATAGATATCAGGGCAAGGGCTATTTCCCAGAGGCCTTCACTGACCTAGTGAAGGAGCCTCGTTCCTCTCGGTGGCTCTCAGAGCCCCGTGCTTCTCTCCTTCATGTGGCCAGTTGTTAACTGCCATTCTCCATGTGTTTGAGTGAATATATAAATAGGATTTCTCTGCCCTCACCAGACCGTGCAGTGTCTGTTTATACTTCTCCTTACACTGAATCCCCAGCTCCTAGAAAACACAGCGCCTGGTGTTCAAGAAGCACTCAGATGTTTTTTGAACAAAATGAAAATGACACATCTTAGAATAGAATTTTAAATTGTTACCTGCTAACGCTTTTACTGTTTCTTTAAAATAATTCACTGTGATGTCCTGAATAGAGACTACAGCTTCTTCAGCCCTTCTGCTCCATTCTTTGGCTTCCTTCTGCAAGGCCACTATCCTTTTAGGACCCAGATCATCCTCATTCAAGGATTTCTACAAAAGAAGGGAAAACTGTATCAGTAAGAGAAAATAGTAATGTAGAGCCATAGGAAATTGAAAGGAAATTGGACACAGGAATGATTTCAGCTACTTTTATTACCACTACTTAGTTGATTCAATTTCATTCATTCAGCAATTCCTTACTGAGTATGAATAAGGCTCTAAGCTAGGCACCACCTGGAAGACAAAAGGATACTCTGGGGCATAAAGAAAAAGAAAAATCTACTTTCAATGTGCATTACTAGAATAACATTTTCTGGAGAGGCATGCTATCAAGTTATGCTTCTCTAACAATTTTTCTCTAACAAATTGTTTCTCTAACACAATTGTTTAGGGGCGCGTGGCTGGCTCAGTCAGTGGAGCATGCGACTCCTGATCACGGGGTCATGAGTTCAAGCCCCACGCTGGGCGTACAGGTTACTTTAAAAAATTAAATAAATTTGGGGCACCTGGGTGGCTCAGTTGGTTAAGCATCTGACTTTGGCTCAGGTCACGATCTTGCAATCTGTGGGTTCGAGGCCCACGTCAGGCTCTGTGCTGACAGCTCAGAGCCTGGAGCCTGCTTTGGATTCTGTGTCTCTGTCTCTGCCCCTCCCACAGTAACACTCTGTCTTTGTCTCTCTCTCTCTCTCTCTCTCTCTCTCTCAAAAGTAAATAAACACTAAAATAAATAAATAAATAAATAAATAAATAAATACCACCTTGATATAGCCCCACTATCATCTAAACAGAAGGGTGAACCCAAAGTGCAAACACAGATGAAATCTTAAATGTGATGAAAGAAACAACATGTGATAAATAGTAAATCTGATAATATAAAAATATAAAGAAAACATACCAAAATATCAAGCTTACATAAGGTTGCAACTTCTCTCATATCCCTAAACGGCTGCAGCAAATACTGGAAGAACATGGTTGCCACCATAACTAATTCCTGGTAAGCTTCATCTTCCTCTCGATAGACTTTCATTAATGCCACCATGGTGTGGGCTTTATCATGCTCCTGAAGAACCTAGAAGACAAAAGGTAAATAAAGCTCAGTATGGACACTATTTATAAGCTCATAACAAAACTAAAGAAACCTTAATGTCCTAAAGTTTAACTTTTTTTTGAAGTTGATTTATTTATTTTTGAGAGAGACCGAGACCACACCAGTGGGGGAGGGTCAGAGAGAGAGAGAGAGAGAGAGAGAGAGAGGGAATCCCAAGCAGGCTCTGTGCTGCCAGCGCAGAGCCCAGCTCAGGTCTTGAACTCATGAAACCATGAGATCATGACCTGAGCCAAAACCAAGAGTCAGAAGCTCAACCTACTGAGCCATCCAGGCGTCCCAATGTCCTAAACTTTAAAAGTTTAAATACCGATTAAATATTAAAAAGCTATTGTCCTCCAACCAAAATGCCCAATAAAACAAGAATGGGTAAATTAAGTCATGGTATATCCATGGTAGAATATCATTACTGTAATCATTCAGTAGTTGACAGCACTAACAAACTCCTTTTATACAACTATTTTAATTGTAAAAGTTCATTCTATATGTAGCTTGAGAAGATGTAATTAAGATTTTGAAATGGGACTGAATTCTCCTCTCACACCCCTCTTCTGCAAAAGAATGCACAGAGGGGCCGCTCAGTCGGTTAAACTAACCTTAGGCTCTTGATTTTGCTCAGGTCACATCCTCACTTTTCCTGAGTTTTAGCCCTCCCTCCCACCCCATTGGACTTTGAGCTGCCAGCCCAGAGCCTTGCTTGGGATCCCCCCCCCCCCCTTCCCCGACTCAATCTCCAAATTAGACATTAAGTAAAATTCAAGAGAAGGCACAGAAAAATCCAGATTAAGAATGACCTATAATGAGAACGGACAGGGGGTCGGAGCACTAAATCTTGGCCACCCACAGTAAATTGTGGATACACACGCCACATTGTCTCCTAAACCCTTTGGTGAACTCGTGTCCCCCCTCCCCTTAAGTTCTGTAAGTTTGCCAAAGAATGAATTCTTCGGTTTCCCAAATGACCTCCTTCAAGCTTAAAACAGCACTCCTGTTGCTATTCCAAATCGATAAATAAAGCTCACACACACCCCCACCCCCCCCACCCCCGCTTTCCATTTGACCGAGCCTGCGTTACTTTCACCACCTTCCTCCTAGAGGCCCCTTGATCTTCTAAAACACTAGGTCTCGGTTATTCCTGTTCCCTCTTTCGCACAACCTGAAAGTGGTTACATCTAGTCCGTGTTGTCGCCTCCCCCGTGTACTAAGGGACGTTCCCAGTTCCGCTTTCGGTATTCCCCGAATACGACCGCCGACTCCGCCAGCGATCTCAGAGAACGGGGCCGGGGGCTGGCTCCCCACCTGGAATGAACCCCGACCCGCCTGCGCACGCCCGCTCCCCGAGCCTCGCTGCTCCCCTGCAGGTGACGCGCGCCTGCACACCTGCGCGCGCCCCGCCCGGTCCCCGCCCACCGTCAGCTGGCTCCCCCGCAGCCGGGCTCCGGGACAGCCCCCACCCCCACGCCGGCCGCACCCCTGCAGCGACCCCTAACCCAGCGCGGAGGGAGGAGGCCGGCGCGTACCTGGCACAGCCGCGCGTCCGCCGCGGCCCACCGGGCGCGCAGGGCCCGCTCCCGGAAGTTGCGCGGACTCTCGCAGTCGGCCGCGCCGCCCTCCGCCGGGAAGAGCGCGTCGCGCACCGCCGCGCCGCCGCAGCCGGTGGCCGCCTCGCCCAGGTAGCGCTCCAGCCGCGCGCACAGCTCCTGCAGCGCCGCGTCGCCGGGGCCCGCGCGCGCCGGCCACACCAGCGCCCACAGCCCGAGCCCCAGGCCCCAGGCCCCGCCGGCGCGCGCGTCCAGCTCGGGCGGCAGCGGCGGGAAGCAGCGCTCCAGCGGCGGCCACAGCGCCGCCAGCTGCCGGTGCGCGCCGCGGAGCCCGGCGGCCGACAGCAGGCCCGACCAGCTGGGGGGGGACGCGGCGGGCTCGGGCTCGGGCCGGCTCCCCTCGCGCCGCCGCCGCCGCTGCGCCGTGCGGTCGTGACAGGTCACCGCGAACTTGCCCTCCGCGTCGTTCCAGGCCACGAGGAAGCGCAGCTGGTGGCGCTCGGGCACGGCGAAGAGGTCCTCGCGGACCGGCACCCAGCCCTCCAAGCTGTCGGGCTGCTCGTCCTCCATGGCCGGCGGCTCAGCGGCCGAAGGGCTCGGCTCGCGCGGGCCCGGCCTTCCCGCACCCGCCGCGGCCCGCCGCGGACCGCGACATTCTTCTCGAACTGTGCTGGCGTCAGCTCCCCGACGCGCAGCCCCCTCCCCCTGCGCCTCTGATTGGCTGTCGGCGGCCTGGGCGGGTTCTCGGCAGCCAATGAGAAGGTCAGAAGCCCGTGTCTCTCCGGGCCGTCGGAATCCAGCCCTGTCGCAACCCTGTCCGGAGCCCGAGAATCACCTCTCTTGCCTCACCTTTTCCACCTTTGTACACAGTGAATTAGGAAAAGCGACCGAGTTATCGCCATCGCCTCCTGCGGTAAACTTCGAACCCGTTGAGAACGGGGACCGACTGTGGTCCTCGCTCACCAGGGCGCTAGAGAACACACGCGCCCAAGAACGGTGCAAACTTGCTGGAGGCCACACGTTACATCGGACGTTAAGAATTATTTACTGAGGGCCTCTGAGCGCCAAGCACTGAGTAGAAGCCACACATTTGTTGTTACCAATTCAACAAGCTTTCATGGAGCGTGTGCTGTGTGCAGGTTTGGGGGCGGGGGCGGTGCCGTGGGCATACACAAAAATCTCTCTCTCTTTCTGTCTTCAAAGCGTCCCATCTCCCAGCCAGCACGTTTAACTACGATCTGCGTTCCCACTCTTCATTTTACAGCCAAGGAGACAGACCCAGCAAAGAAACTTGTCCTAACATGCACAGTCAGGCTGGTAAGTCCACCCGGCTACCAAAGACCTGTTTAAGGAGGTGGGGATGTCTAATTTGCACGTGGGGATGGGATGTGACCCGGAGCTCATGCAACAGGCAACAAGACGGCCCTGGTCTCTCTGTCCAGGAAACGCACAGTGTAGACGGAGAAACAGCGTATGTCAGCTTCCATCCTGTGTGTGCACCAGGAAGAGGGGGTGGTTGGGGAGGGGCGGGGGAGATGCCCCGGAAGCCGCGAAGCCGCGAGGAGGAGCCCTTCGCCAAGACAAGGCTCCTGCGGGCTAGAGGCGGGAACCGGAGAAAGAGCTTTGAAGGTTGGGAGCTGGGAAAGCATGGAATTAGGTTTGCACTTGCTGTTATGGCCAAAGGAAAACAACGACGAACCAGGGCCAGCCTGAAGCAATGGTCAGGACATCTCTCCCCACGAAGATGATCCAGGGTATCTAGAAAACCCTGTGGAATGTAGCTTTAAGGTCTGAAGTTGCCTCTGTTCGAGCTCCTCACCTTGACTGCCCCGGTAGGCTCACAACCGCTGGGCTTGCCATTCTTCTTGGAGAGAGGAGGGATTTGTTTTTTCTCAAACCATTTTTAAGTATATTATCTTAGTTAATACGATTTACTTACAACTCTTTTTTTAATTTAAATTTTAGTTAACATGCAGTGTAGGTTTCAGGAGTAGAATTCAGTGATTCATCACAACAATAATTCTTTAATAGTCTCTTTTAATATCTTGTATATTCTTTACCATATGTCTTTTCACTGCATTTGTTTTATGCTATTTTATCCTTTTGAGTAGCCTTTCCAATTTATTTGCTTTGTCAAAATGACACTAGCAGGCTTTCTAATTATAAGAGTAATTTCTATTTTTTGTGTGTGTGAGGGAAGGATGTTTGTATATTCTTAGAAAAAAATATGGACAAACCTAATAATTGTTGTTACCAGGATACATGCCTGCTTTATATTCACTTTATGGTTCTTTTGGAGTATTTACCTTTCTCTGAGCCAAATATCATATATTATTAATAAAAAATGAAGATTCCAGGGGGAACCCGGGTGGCTCAGTCGGTTGTGTTGGACTCTTGATTTTGGCTCAGGTCACGATCTCAGGGTTCTGAGTTCCAGCCCCTCGTCTAGCTCAATGCTGACAGTGTGGAGCCTGCTCAGGATTCTCCCTCTCTCTCTGCTCCTCCCCTGCTTGTGCTCTCTCTGTCTCTCTCAAAAATAAACATTAAAAATATATATATTTTAACTATATATATATAATTGTTATTAAAATAGGTACCATCAAAGACATAAAGAAAAAAGTAAAATAGTTCAAAAGAGATAAACCCTGCTCTTGTTTTTTGTGTGTATCGTTATATATAATGTCATATGTATTTCTATATTATGCTACGTATGCTATATTCATGTTATATATCGTATATTTATATATTTATATTATAGGTTATATGTAGCATATTTGTATATTTCTATTATAAATACATATCATCTGGACAATATATATATGATATACTGCAATGAGATTTTACAAACTCTTTTTTCTAATTACAGGTATATTGTGGGTATTTTCCACATAAATAGTAGACATCTACATTATTATTTTTTTGAGAGAGAAAGAGAGGGTGCACATGGGAGAGAGGGGCAGAGGGAAAGAGAGAGAGAGAGAGAATCCCAAGCAGGCTTCGCACCGAACATGTCTCAATCCCCCGACCCCGGGATCACAACCTGAGCTAAAATCAAGACTTGGACCAACCGAACCACCCAGCCACTCTACATTATTTTTTTTAATACTTGCCCAAACTGAGTTGAGCCAGGGGAAGTAGCTGCACTGGGTCCCTCTGCATCCCAGAGTTTGCCGGGACCAAGGATGGGCCTGCCCCCTAAGATCCAGATGTGAGCCAGCATGAAGACAGCGTCAACAAGGAGTCATCTAGATCCCGCCTAAGAGAGCCAACTGCATGGGTGAGGAGACCTCATTTGAGAGCTCTTGGAGGTGGCTCACCGGGGCCCGGAAGGGGAATGCAAGGGACCCCCCGGAACAGAAGGGTTTTCAGCCTGGTTGTGGGAACTCAGGAGAAGGGTCTCCGTGATGGGAAACTCCAGAGATGTACAAAAACTCCCCATGAGGGAGGGAGGGGGTGCGTGGGAGAGAGAGGCGTGTACATTCACACAAGTGTGCAAGAGAGAGCTCTAAGCACCTGCCAGCCCAGAGAGCCTGACATTAGCACCCACTGTGGCATCAGCTCCGATAGGAGCTGTCTTATCACCTTGGCGCCTCCGGCCCTGGCGTGCCACCAGCAGCCCAGGGAGGAGGTGCGGGGAGAAGAGGCAGCCCTTGTTCCCCCTTTCCCGGGGCAGACTTCCAGGTGAAGAGGCCCAGGCTGGGTAGGAGGGAGGATTCTGGTACTGGCTAAACTAAGTATGACTTTTCCATCAATATTCCAGACTATATCTTCAGTTACCGAATGGAGACTGTGCCTTCAAACGACCCTAGGACTGAATGTCACCGAAGAGAGAGCAGCAAGTTCTGGGTCTGCTGGATTTTTACCCGGAGAGGGGAATAATTCCCACCATGAGTAAATGGTAAAGGAATGGCGAGAGGGGAACAAAAACGAAGTTGCGTTCGATTACCGTCAGAGTTGTGCTTGTTCAAAACATTTTGGACAAAGACCCTCAGCCCGCGAGGAGGGTGCACAATACGAGGGCTCTCGGAAGCCCCCCTTCTCTGCAGGGCCTGTGGCGCCCCCAGCCCTCTGTACATGACCAGCCACCTGAGCAGCTCGGTGGGGCTACAGGCCTCAAGTCCTCACAGTAAATGAAGAAGCTGGGGGGGACAGCATGTGACCTCGCCCGGTGTCACTTGAGCAGTAAGAAGTGGCAAGACAGCCGAGGCAGGTCTATATTTGGGCTTTCACTCACGGCAGGCGTTGCTATTTGCAGTGGGAGTCAGCTCATGTTACCCGGCTTGCAGAGTCCCCGCTGTAAAACAGGGCCTCCGGGCACGCAGAGGTCACCCGGAGGGAAATCCCATCCCCACCGAGGGCAGAGCAGTTTTCTAGCCCTTCCCCGGAGTCCTCAGAGGTAAAAAAAGAAGAACTACGGACCCTTAAATCAGCAGGCAAGTTTTTGGATAATCGTTATTTTTCTCAAGTGAAAGGTATTATTAGAAACTCAGTAACTTAATGCCACAACGTGAATGCAATATCTCTCCTTTAGGGGAAAGAGGTATCATCTTCAATTGCAGGTGTGTAAATGACAGTAAACAGTGTGAATATTTCCTGTGCCTTCCTGTAGCATAGACTCGCCTTTACTGAATGTGGTATTGGTACAGGGTGTGAAAGCTACTCGTGCATATAGAGGCTGGCGATGCTTACAGTGCGTCCTTAGGGTATTTTTAGTGCAGGGGCCCGTTTGTAGGACACTTTGGAACCCTAAATAGTGTTATCATCTGGCTGTGGTAGCAGGAGGATAAATACATTTAAGTTTAATCTGCATGTTCCTCCCAACAAATCATAATTTCGTGTTTTGTTTCAAATAGGGAAAAAAAACGGTATTGTAATCATTTTTCACTCACTATTGCAAACCCCCTCCTCCCACAGAAAGTTTTCGGGTTTGGACTATGTCTGTGAAAGCTGATTTGAATTATTTTGCATAACTGTACGGCCAACACTTAAAAGCAAGTTTCTGAAATTATAGGGAAAATTATGTTTGTGCCCTTCTGGGCTCCCTTTGGAGGAAAGAATTCACAGCTTTCCGTAGATTCCCGGAGGCGCTCAGGTCCCATAGAAGGTTAAAAACCATTTTTGTGGGGGACTTTTCTTTTTTTTTTTTTTTTTTTTTTTTTCCCAACGTTTTTTATTTATTTTTGGGACAGAGAGAGACAGAGCATGAACGGGGGAGGGGCAGAGAGAGAGGGAGACACAGAATCGGAAACAGGCTCCAGGCTCTGAGCCATCAGCCCAGAGCCCGACGCGGGGCTCGAACTCACGGACCGCGAGATCGTGACCTGGCTGAAGTCGGACGCTTAACCGACTGCGCCACCCAGGCGCCCCTGTGGGGGACTTTTCTAATTAATGCACAGGGACACACCTCCCATATAAGACTTAAGCCGGGGCGCCTGGGTGGCGCAGTCGGTTAAGCGGCCGACTTCAGCCAGGTCACGATCTCGCGTCTGTGAGTTCGAGCCCCGCGTCGGGCTCTGTGCTGACAGCTCGGAGCCTGGAGCCTGTTTCCAATTCTGTGTCTCCCTCTCTCTCTGCCCCTCCCCCGTTCATGCTCTGTGTCTCTCTGTCCCAAAAATAAATAAAAAACATTGAAAAAAAAAATTTAAAAAAAAAAGACTTAAGCCAAAGTCTTTTTGTTGTTGTTTTGACCGCAGCTCTATGGCAGAGAGCAGAAGATGTCTAGCTACCGTATTCTTTATAGGCTGTGACTTACTGCTTTCTTTCTCTAAGCTTCCATTTCATCATTTATAAAATGACAATTTAGTGTTAATGTTCCTTTCTCCCCAAATTCTAAATGTCTTGTTAAGAAACTGGAAGAGTCCGGACGCTGAGGAGGAAAGCAAGTGTCAGCTCTGGCTCTGGGGGTGTGTTGCAAACTCCTGCTCTGGTGCAGAGCGCCCAGACCGGTGTGTGTGTGTGTGTGTGTGTGTGTGTGTGTGTGTGTGTGTGTGTGTGTCTAAGGGGGAAATGCTGGCATGGAAGAATTCGTCCCCATTAAGATTTATTCTCAATGTTTTCCAGTCTTCTTACTTGTGTAAAAGTTCAATTTGGTGTTTCATTCTCCAGCTTCTGGTTGACAGAAGTTGTCAGCATGGCTTATTGGTAATACAGAATTCTGGTTTTCTCCCTTTAGGTAGCACACAGAAACGTGTTATTTTTAGCCAGCTGATCCGGGGTCTGTAGGTGAGATGGTTTAGTGGAAAACTGGGTCTGATCCAACTCTTTATCTGCCTGGCAACATATCCAGCATCCAGCCCTGGGGCTGGACACAGAGGAGCCCCAGATCACCCCTTGTTAAGTGAAATTGGCCACGGCAAGTCCTTTATGTTTGCGGAAAGTCAATTTTGCCGTCCTAAAATCGGGGAATTGAATTAGATCCTCCCCAAGGAACCCTCCATCCCTAGAGTCCTATACCTCTCCCTAGGCCCCTTGGAGGCTCTCGCTGTGAGGACAGGCAGCCTCACAGCCAAGGTCTGTGCCTGGGTATGAGGCTGTCCTGCGTTCATGCCTTCTCCTAGCTTTTTAAGGGACAGAATGATCCTACTGTGGCTGCAGGTGGCTCCACCAGATGGCTGACCCTGGTCCTCACCCTTTGTGAGTGACCAGGTGCAGGACTCCTAACCTCGCCCAGGTGAGAGAGGCCGAGGTCCAGATAATGATAATAGCAGCCACCACCACAATAATGACAACAGGTGACCTGTACTGGGGACTTACTTGGAGCCATGTGCTATGGTAAGCATTTTACATACCTTATGTTATTTCCTCTAAATGCTAATTTTATGACATAGGAACTGGTAATAAACCCATCTCATGGGCTCATGAACGTAAGGCCCAGAGAGGCGATTTTCCCAAGGCTACACCGCTAGGACGTAGCAGGGACAGAACTTTCTGAATCCAGAAGGCAGTGAACTTAGAGAAGGGAGAAGGGTGGGTGTGGGGAGTGTTATCAGGAGATTGAATTAGTAGAACCAGAATCAGCATTAATTGGGCATTAATCACATTGGGTGAGGGGGCACCTGGGTGGCTCAGTTGCTTGAGTGTCCGACTCCAGGTCGTGATCTCACTGTTGGTGAGTTCGAGCCCCATGTTCTGCTCACTGATGTCAGGCACAGAGCCCGCTTCGGATCCCCTGTCTCCCTCCTTCAGCCCCTTCCCCGCTTGTGCTCTCTCTCTCAAAAATAAAATGAAATAAAACATTTAAAAAAAAATCACACCGGGTGATGTCAGGGATGAGCTCCTGGTCTCTGGTTTGGGTGCTAAAGGGAGTAGGCGTCGTGCTGTGTGCTTTATGGATGTTATGCACGCGGCGGCCCTCGTGAGGGTGTGACAGGCAGTGGCCACGGTGCAGGCGCAGTTGGGTGGGGAGGGGTGGGTGGCCGTCGGGAGGAAGGGCAGCCCGCCAGGGCCTCAGGTGGGACTTGCATGGGAGAAGCCCGGGCGCGGTCAGAAGCAACCGTGGTGTCCACTGTGGAAGGCGAGGCTGTTTGGGGACGTGGAGTTAGGGCATGGGGTGGGGGGGGGGGTGCCCTGTGCCCAGGGGAGTTGAGACTTGGCAGTAATGGAGCCCTCAGAATGCGGGACATGCCGACTTACCACTTCTGCCAGAGTGGCGGGCAGGAAGCTGTGCTCACGCGGGGCTGCCATGCTCCCGAGATGCTGGTGGGACACAACGGCCAGCAGACTGTAGAGACGAGGTGGCTTTGAGAAGATCCCTGCCTACGAGGTGGCACTCAGCTGTGACAGCGGGGCACCACAGCAGGAGTATTTTATTTAATCCACACAACAAGTACCCTCCACTTACAGATGAAGAAGCTGGCTCAGAGACGCTGAGAGATGAGGTCACGGTCGCATCCTGAGACCGGCATTGACCCCGAAGCCCGTGACCTTTGTGGCCCGAGCCGTTACCGCCTTCAAGCGCTTCCCCTGCCGGGAACTTTGCTGGGCGTTTACTCATTCAGTGTCTGCTGTAGCCAGGCTGCGTGTCAGACACCCCCTAGGCCCCAGCTCCCTGTAGCAGCGGCACACGCTTTCCATACTCCCCCCGCTTCGCTGACATGCAACTGACAGGTAACCTTGTGCGAGTGTGAGACGGAGGCTGCGGTGACGCGATGTGCGCATACGCTGGGAGATGGTGACCACGACCAGGTCGCTTGCCTTCGGTAAGGTCCTTCACCTCCCGTAATCACCCGTCTCTGGTGCGCGGTGGGAACATGAAGTATGCAGCGCGGTGTCGTCGACCACGGTCACCACGCGGCAAATCAGATACCGCAACTCACTCGTCTTACACCCGGAAGTTTGTTTGGCCGACATCTCCCCGTTTCCCCCACTCACCGGCCCCTGGCAACCACCGTTCCAAGCTCTGTTTCTGTGAACTCAGCTTTTCTAGATTCCGCACGTAAGTGAGATCATACGCTTGCTCTCTGCTGTATTTCTCTGCCGACTCATCTCCTTTAGCTTAATGGCCTCGATGTCCATCCATGTTGTTGGAAATGGCAGCATTTCCTTCTTTTTATGGCTGAATAATATTCCATTGTGTATCTTCTTTATCCATTCATTTGTTGGTCGACATTTTGGTTGTTTCTATGTCCTGTCTATTGGGAATAGCGCTGCAGTGAACATAGGAGTAGAGATATCTCTTTGAGATCCTGATTTCACTTCCTAAGAAGTGGGATTGCTAGAGCATATGGTAGTTCTATTTTTAATTTTTTAAAATTTATTTTTTTTATTTTTTTTTATTTTTGGGACAGAGAGAGACAGAGCATGAACGGGGGAGGGTCAGAGAGAGAGGGAGACACAGAATCGGAAACAGGCTCCAGGCTCCGAGCCATCAGCCCAGAGCCCGACGCGGGGCTCGAACTCACGGACCGCGAGATCGTGACCTGGCTGAA
This sequence comes from Neofelis nebulosa, assembly GCF_028018385.1. NCBI lineage: Eukaryota > Metazoa > Chordata > Mammalia > Carnivora > Felidae > Neofelis > Neofelis nebulosa. The sequence continues at coordinate 4,477,317 of NC_080788.1, forward strand.
GTCGGACGCTTAACCGACTGCGCCACCCAGGCGCCCCTCTATTTTTAATTTTTTGAAGCCCTTCCGTACTATTTTCCATAATGGCGGTACCAGTTTATATTCCCACCAACAGTGAACAAGATCCCGCCATTTTTTCTGGTTGTTTTTCTGATCCCGCCATTCTGACAGGTGTGAGGTGCTTCTCATTGTGGTTCTGATTTGGGTTTTTCTGATATGAGTGATGTTGAGCATCTTTTCATGCACCTGTTGGCCATCTTCATGTCTTCTTTAGAAAAACAGGGCGCCTGGCTGGCTTAGTCGGTTACGCGTCCAATTTCAGCTCAGGTCATGATCTCACAGTTCGTGGGTTCGAGCCCATGTGAGGCTCTGTGCTGACAGCTCGGAGCCTGGAGCCTGCTGCGGATTCTGTGTCTCCCTCTCTCTCTCTGGCCCTTCCCTGCTCGCACTCTGTCTCTCTCTCAAAAATAAATAAACATTCAAAAAAAAAGTTAAAAAAAAAGGAATGTCTAGAAAAATGTTTACTCATGTCGTCTGTCCATTTTTCATCAGATTATTGTGGATTTTTGCTTTTGACTTGTATGAGTTCCTGACATATTTTGGATACCAACTATCGTGTAGACAGCTTGCACGTATTTCCTCCTATTGCATAGGCTGCCTTTTCATTTTGTTGATCGTTTCTTTTGCTGTGTGGATGTTATTTTCAGTTTGATGTTGTCCCACTTGCTTATTTTTGCTCCTGTTGCTTGTGCTTCTGCTGTCACATCCAAAAAGTTGTTGCCAAGACAAACGTCGAGGACCTTTGTCCCTTCTTTTCCTTTTCTTCTTTTTCTTATTTCTATTTTTTTTTGGTCCCTTATTTTTTTCTAGGAATTTTACAGTTTCATGTCTTACATGTAAGTCTTTAATCTATTTTGAGTTCATTTTGGTGGGTGGCATAAAATTGGGGTCCGATTTTACTTCTTTGCGTGTGATTGTCCAGTTTTCCCAGCCCTGTTTACTGAAGATGCTGTCCTTCCCCACAACGGGATAGTTCGGATTCTGTAGGCAGCCAGACGTGCGGGAGAGCGAAGGCAGTATTCAGAGCCCCCAAGGACACAGGCCCTGACTGTTTTGTTGACCTGTAGAGGATGTGGGGTCACAGGACGGATCGGGACTGGGAAGAAGGCAAAGTGGTGCTTCCGTAGCTGGACGGCCCCATTGGGCTTGGGAACCATTCCAGGGAGACGTGAGCCAAAGTGGGCGCAACGCACATGCTACTCGGGAGTGTCTCACACACGTGGGTGCGGGTGTGGAGGGAAGGCTTCTTGGTCCACCTCAATGCTAGTTTTGCTAGGTTGCAGACTCATTGTAGGGAGATGTGTCTGACTTCACTTGGAGCCACACCCTTCTCTCTGTCCCTAAAAGAAGCCACGTTGTGAGGACATGTCAGGACTGCCCCCGCCAGTGTGATGGTGGGCAGGTTCTTACAAGTGACCCAAAAGAACATCCAGGCTCTGGGGTCTTCATAAATCATGGATGCTAAGGAGACAAAGCCCCGGCCCCGGAGCCTCTTGCTTTGTGATGCTGCCTCTGGGCGCAACCTTCGTTCATCCCCTCCTTCAACCCAGGGGGTGGACCAGGTCCCCACGGACTTGTGGATCATTCAGGACATGGTGCCACTAGTGCCCTGTGTGGTCATGGTTGGTGCTCAGCCTCAGCAGACGTTACTGAAGTGATGCTTACCGTTGTCTTCGGTGTAAGAGTTTTGGAGCATCAGAGAATGGGACTGAAGCTTTCGTGACCCTTCAGTGTGATGTGCCCAGCGTTAGAGACTCTGGAGTAAAGTTTCCTTAGGCGGATCCCAACCCCAGAAACTAGTCGCCTGCATGGTATGAGGTTAGGATAGCAGTGCCTTTGTCCCTAATGACTGCCCAAAGTCTGCCTCTCCGTGTGGTGCTGAGGGCCAGTGGAAAAACAGCATCCTGTGTGAACTTCAGAGGGAGAGAGGGAAGAGGCTGGATTCCCAGGGGCTCCCCAGGGCCGAGCCTGTGTAGTTCACGCCACACAGAAGGCCAGCGGTTGTTGTGTTTAGTCTTGCCATCAGCAAAAGCCGAGGTGAGCCCGCTGGGGGATGGGTGGGGGGCTTGCAAGGAGGGTTATGGCTATGATTCAGTTGGAAGAGTGACGTTTGTTACAGATGAAGAGAGGTGGTTGGGGGCTTCCCCAGGTTAAAGGTAGAGCAGGTCTCCATTATTGGGATCCAGAAACTACTCTTAGCCTTCTTTTTTTTATTATTATTAACTTTATTTTAGAGAGAGGGAGGGGCAGAGGGAGAGAGGGAGAGAGAGACTCCCAAGCAGGCTCCATGCTTAGCATGGAGACCGACATGGGGCTCTATCCCATGACAGTGAGATCATGACCTGGGCCAACATCAAGAGTTGGACACTTAACTGACTGGCCACCCAGGTGCCCCCCCCCCCACCTTTTAGTAATTTCCACGCATAGTGTGGCTTGAACTTACAACCTTGAGATCAAGAGTCACATGCTCTGCTGACTGAGCCAGCCAGACACCCCTACTGTTAGCCTTCCTAACGCAAGGCCAGATGCGGGACAGGGTCAGTCCTCTGCGTCCCTCATCACCACCCTTGGCCTTTCCCTGTGCTCACAGGACAGAGCTGGGAGGATGTGAGGCACACAGCACGAGGAGTCTGGTGGCCGTGTCCACGAGTAAGGAGGGAGGACTGGGCCACGAGGGGCAAAGTGGCCTCTCTGACCAGAACACGGGCCGAGTTCTTTTCCCTGGGGGAATGGGAGAAGAGCTCAGTGATCCTTGGTCTCTGCAGACAGAGGCTGAGGAACAGGGAAGAAACTGAAAGCCCAGAGCAGGATTGTGCAGCGAGGGGATCGGGACCAGACAGTCATCACAGGCGTTAAAGGTCAGAGCACGGAGCGGCGCCTGGGTGATTCAGTTGGTTAAGCGTCCAGCTTTGGCTCAGGTCATGATCTCAAGGTTCGTGAGTTCGAGCCCCACATCAGAGTCTGTGGTGTCAGTGCAGGGCCGGCTTCGGATCCTCTGCCTGCCCCACCCCCCTCAAAAATAAATAAATAAGTAACAATTAAAAAGGATAAAGGCCAGAGCATGGAGAGGCAAAGGAAAGTGGGTTCTCTGGTTGTGTTCCAGGCCACTGGGCCTTCAGGCATCTCCTGGCGTGGCCTGTGCGGCGATGGCAGGCATGTGGCTTGGGAGATAGGTCGCGTGTCCCACCACACATCAGGGTGGAGAAAGCGAGAGGCTCTGAGCTCCACCGGGCGGTGTCGAGTCCGGGGAGGCCAGCGGTGCTCAGGAAGGCTGCGGCCCCTGCAAACCTCTGCCTCTGCCTGGAGCAGAGATCAGGGCCAGAGATGAGGATTTGGAGCCACTGGCAGAGAGGGGGCCGTGGAGCCGCGACAGTGGACAAGATCACCTGGGGCAGGTGGAGGGGGAAGCAGGAGCTGGGCTGGAAGTCTGGGGAACGCTGGTGAGAGGAGCGGCCGAGGGTGGGCCTGGGAAAGAGGTCAGCCGTCCCACAAGGAGGTGGCAGGCTGAGCTGGGTCAAAAGGATGGAATGTCACAGAACAGCCAAGAAAGCACGGGCCAGTGTCCATGGATTTCACAATCAGGCCATCAGAAAATGCTCTGTTTTTAAAAAGGCAATCAAAAACGGAGAAGGAAAGAAAAACGAATGGCATTTCAAAACAAATTTTTCTTTGAGAGAGAGAGAAAGAGAGAGAGAGTGCATGAGCACGTGTACAAGTAGAGAGAGGGTCTCAAGCAGGCTCCATGCTCAGTGCAGAGCCCAACGAGGGGCTCAGTCCCACGACCCTGGGATCCTGACCTGAGCCGGAAACCAGAGTTGGACCCTTAACCGGCTGAGCTACCCAGGCGCCCCCAGCACTTTTTACCACTTGGAATGGTTATTAAAAGGACAGTCTGGGGGCACCAGGGCGGCTCGGTCAGTTGAGATCTGACTTCGGCTCTGGTGGTGGTCTCACGGTTCGTGAGTTTGAGCCCCGTGTCAGACTTCTCACTGTCAATGCAGAGCCCACTTCAGATCCTCTGTCCCCTTCTCTCTCTGCCCCTCCCTGCTCATGCTCTCTCACTCAAAAATAAATAAAACATCTTAAAAATAAAAAGCGGTCTGTCAGCAGAGGTCACAAAGTCCCTCACTGCTGAAAGACGAGTGCTGCTTATAGGGGAGGCCACTGAACCTGACTCCTGGGCGCAGCTGCGGAACAAGGACTTAGACAAACAGCTGGCAGCTGGCTCTGATCCCACAGGTGGACATGGCAGGGGCTGTTTGGATCGTAATAAACGTTATGACGGGGGGGGGGGGGGGGGGGGAGGGAAGTGCTAAACTGTATCTTTAAATTTGTGTTTGATTTTGTTATTTTCCTCGAAGACTGATGGCATGCCATGTTGGAATGTTTAGTAATAGTAGTTTGTTAAAAAGGCATTAGGTTTACCACAATTCTTTTTTGTTTTTTAAGAGAGAGAAAAAGAGGGCACAAGTGAGCGAGGGGCAGAGAGGGAGAGGGAGAGAGAGAGAAGCAGGGCTTGTGCTCACCCAAGGCCGGGCTCGAACTCTCTCTCTGTGTCTCCCTACAGACACAGACTCCGAAGCAGGCTCCAGGCTCTGAGCAGTCAGCACAGAGACCGATGTGGGGGTCGAACTCATGAACCGTGAGATCATGACCTGAGCTGAAGTTGGTGGCTTAACCGACTGAGCCACCCAGGCGCCCCCCCGCCCCACCACCAACACACAATTTATTTTTAACGGAGGCATTAGGAACTGGATTGTGGTGATAGTTGTACAGCCTGAGAAATTTACTAAAAATCATTGAATCGTGTACTTAAAGCAGGTAAATTTTATGGTATGTAAATTATATTTAAATTATTTTCAAAATAGATTAGAGAGTAAGATAAGTAGCTCACAGAATTCCTGGTTTTATGTAGGAATATGTTGTTGATAAAGTGCATGTGCGGGTTAATTCCAATAGTAGAACAGTCTGGTGGATAGAAATTTAGGCCGGTATTTGGACATCAACTGCACCCGTTGTGATTTGTGCCGTTAAATGAAACAAACAAACAGCTTCTCTAAACTAAAAAAAAGATGCTTTTTCCTGTGTGGATTAGTGGTATTCAAACTTTTTTTGTTCATGAACTCCCTTAGAATGTTTACATTATCTAAAAATTTTCATCAAAAAATTTAAATAACCTTGGATTAGGTAAGTTTCTCTGATATGATGCCAGAAATACAAGCTAAAAGGAAAAAAAAATAGATACATTGGACTGCATCCAAATTAAAAACTCCTGTGCTTCAAAGGACACCTTTAAGAAAATGAAAAGATCAGGGTGCCTGGGTGATTCAGTCGGTTGAGCGTCCGACTTGAGCTCAGGTCAGGATCTCGCAGTTTGTGAGTTCGAGCCCCACGTCGGGCTCTGTGCTGACAGTTCAGAGCCTGAAGCCTGTTTCAGATTCCGTGTCTCCCTCTCTCTGTCCCTTCCCTGCTCATGCTCTGTCTCTCTCTGTCTCTTAAAAATGAATACACGTTAAAAAAAAAAATTAAAAAAAAAAAAGAATGAAAAGATCATCTACAGAATGGGAGAAAATATTTGCAAATCATACATCTGGTACAGGACTTGTATCTAGAACATGTAAAGAACTCTTACAATTCAACAATAGACAACTCAATTTAAAAATGGGTGTATTAGGTTCTCCAGGGAAACCGAATCCCGTAGGGAGGTGCGTGTAAGTGTGTAAAGAATGCGAGAGAGACATTTATTTTAAGGAACTGGCTCATGCCATCATGGAGGCTGGCAGGCGCAAAATCTGCAGGGAGGGTTGGCAGTCTGGAGACCCAGGGAAAAGCCAGTGCTGCAGCTCAAGTCTGAAGGCCATCTGCTGGCGGAAGTCCTTCTTGCGTGAGAAAGAGCCACCTTTGTTCTGTCAAGCTCTACAGCTGATTGGATGAGGCACACTCACGGTGTGGAGGCCAATCTGATTTACTCAGAGTCCACCAACTTAAATGTCAACCTCATCCAAAAAACACCCTCACAGAAACATCCAAGATACTATTTGACTAGATATTTGGACACCATGGCCCCACCATGTTGACACATAAAATTAACTGTCACAATGCACAAAGGATTTGAATAAACATTTCTTTGAAGATAATATACAAATGTCATACGTGCACGACAAGATGCTCTACATCATTTGCCATATGGGAAACGCCCGTCAAAACAACAATGAGCCATCGCTTCACATCTGCTAGGATGGATCCAATCAAAGAGATGGGCAGTAGCAAGTGTTGACTAGGACATGGAGAAATTGGAACCCTCCTACACAACTGGTGGGAACGCAAAATGGTGCAGCCACTTTGGAAAAGAGTTTGGCGGTTCCTCAAAAGTAAACATATTGGGGCACCTGGGTGTTTCGGTTGGTTAAGTGTCTGACTTCGACTCAGGTCATGATCTCACAGTTCGTGAGTTCGAGCCCTGTGTCAGGCTCTGTGCTGACATCTCGGAGCCTGGGGCCTGCTTCATATTCTGTATTTCCCTCTCTCTCAGCCTCTCCCCCCCCCCCATCAAAAATAAATAAACATAAAAAAATTTCTTTAAAGGTTAAACATAATTACCACATGACCCAGCAATTCCACTCCTCAGATACACCCAAGAGAAATGAAGACATATGTCCATACGGAAACTTGTACATGAATGTTCACAGCAGCATTATTCATAATAGTCAAAAAGTGAAACAACCCCGGTACCCATCAACCGATGAGTAGATAAATAAAATACGTTATAGTCCTACAATGGAATATTATTCAGCTGTAAAAGGACATGTTGTACAACATGGATGAATCTTTGAAGTGTTATATTCAGTGACAAAAAGCTAAACACCAAAGACCACGTATTGTGTGATTCCATTTACATGAAATGTGCAGAATGGACAAATAGAGACAAAGTAGATAGTGGTTATCAGGGGCTGCGGGAGCGGGAAATGAGAGACTGCCAAGGAGTATGTGGTTTTTTGGGGGGTCATGAACATGTTCTGGAATTGGATAGCAGGGATGAACACGTAACTCTAAGTTGCCTGCAAATATTAAATTGGTAACTTTAAAAGTTTAAACTTATGGTGTATAAATTGTATCTTAATAAAGCTGTTAATTGGGGCATCTGAGTGGCTTAGTCGGTTGAGCGTCCAACTCTTGATTTCAGCTCAGGTTGTGATCTCAAGGTTATGAGATACAGCCCTGTGTTGGGCTCTGCGTTGGGCGTGGGGCCTCCTTAAGATTCTCTCTCCCTCACTCTGCCTCTCCCCCCGCACTCACACACCCACCCTTTGAGTCTACAGCATCTGTATGTAAGGGCTTTCCAAGGGGTACATGGACAGTGATAGTTTTAAGAGCATTAGGTTCCAGATGCTTAACATAATAATTTAATCTTTCCCAGAGCTGCTCTCCTTTGAAATGGGCCAGCAGTTGAGACTTCATGCAGGTTCCGTGCTCACAATATCCCTTCCTCTCTTTGTTACAAAAGTGAACCTGCAGCTCTCACTTCTCCTGAATATTGCATTGCCTATAAGATTTCATGGCCTTGGAATTTAAAAACCTCCAGGGGCCTAAAGGGAAGGACAGTTTGAAGTATTGGTATCAGTGTTACTAGGGATAAACAGAGGCATTTGATAATGATAAAAGGGGCCAATCCAGCAAGAATATATGACAGTTATATATGCACCTAACAACAGGGCACCAAAATACATGAAGCAAAAACTGACATAAATGGAAAAAGAGACTAGTTGGAGATTCCAATACTCTACTTCTGATAACTATCTGATAACAGATAGAACAACTAAGAAGAAGACCAACAAGGAAATAGAGGACACGAATAATACTATAAACCAGCTGGACTTCACAGGCATCTAGAGAACACCCCACCCAACGACAGCAGAGTGCACATTCTTCTCAAGGCAATAGAACATTCTCCAGGATAAATCAAATGCTAAGGCAAACTTCAATAAATTTAAAAGGATAGAAATAATACAAAAATATACTCTCTGACCACAACAGGACGCTATCAGAAATCAATATGTGGAAATTTAAAGTACGCTCCTAAACAACCAACATATCGAAGAAGAAAGCAAAAGGAAAGTTAAAAAATAGTTCAAGGTAAATAAAAGCAAAGATAAAACACACGAAAAGTTTTGCCGTATTATTGGGATGTAGCAAAAGCAGTGCTTAGAGGGAAACTTATACCTATAAATGCCTGTATTTAAAAAGAGGATCTTAGGGGCGCCTGGGTGGCGCAGTCGGTTAAGCGTCCGACTTCAACCAGGTCACGATCTCGCGGTCCGTGAGTTCGAGCCCCGCGTCAGGCTCTGGGTTGATGGCTCGGAGCCTGGAGCCTGTTTCCGATTCTGTGTCTCCCTCTCTCTCTGCCCCTTCCCCGTTCATGCTCTGTCTCTCTCTGTCCCAAAAATAAATAAAAAACGTTGAAAAAAAAAAATTAAAAAAAAAAAAAAAAAAGAGGATCTTAAATCTGGGGTGCCTGGATGGCTCAGTCAGTTGAGCATCCAACTTGGGCTCACAGTTCGCGAGTTTGAGCCCTATAAAGGGCTCACTGCTATCAGTTCAGAGCCTGCTTTGGATCCTCTGCTCTGTTCCCCCCACGCCCCCGCCTTCCCCTTCCCTGCTCACACTCTGTCTCTCAAAAATAAATAAACTTAAATCAATAACCTAACCTGCTACTTTACACTGAAAAAAGAAGAGGAAACTAAACAAAGCAAACATAAAGAAGGAAATAATAAAGATTATAGTGGAAATTAATGAAGAAGCGAATAGAAAAACAGTAGAGAAAATCCAAAGAAATCAGCAAAACTGACAAGCCTTGACTTCAATTGACCAAGAGAGAAAGAGAGAAGACTCACATCACTAGAATCAGAAATGAAACAGGGGACATTATTACCAGCCTTACAGAAATAAAAAAGATTAGAAAGAATACTATGAACAATTGTATTCCAATAAATTAGATCACTTAAATGAAATGGACAAATTCTTGGAAGGATACAAACTACCAAAACTGACTCAAGAAGAAATTGACAATATGAATAGGCCTATAATAAATCAAGAGACTGAATTAATAATAAGGAAAAAAACCCTCACAAAGTCCAGATACCTTCACTGGTGAATATTGCCAAACATTTAAAGAAGAATTAATACCCATCCTTCACAAGTTCTTCCAAAATATAGAAGAGAAGGGACACTTCCCAAATTATTCCATGCGATGAGTATCACCCTGCTACCAAAACCAGCCAAAGATATTACAGGAAAAGAAAACCACAGGCTAATCTTTCTCAGGAATCTAAATGCAGAATTCCTCAAAATTTAGTAGCAAACTGAATCCAGTCACATATAAAAAAAATTCTATATTATGATCAAGTGGTAATTATCCCAGGAATGCAAGGTTGGCTTAACCTCAGAGTTGGCCGTGAGTTCTTAGATACAACACCAGAAGCACAAGTAACGAAAGAAAAAATAGAGTAGACTTCATCAAAATGAAAACCTTTTGTGCTTCAAAGGTCACCATCAACAAAGTAAAAAAGCAACCTACAAGATGGGGAAAAAAATATTTGCAAATTTTTTATCTGATGATGGACTAGTCTCTAGAATACATAAAGAAATCTTACAAATGGCCAATTAAAAATGGGCAGACTGAATACACATTTCTCCAAAGAAGATATACAAATGGCCAATAAATACATGAAAAAAATACCTGACCTCATTATTCATCAGAGATCTGCAAATCAAAACCACGAGATACTATCTCATACCCACTAGTATGGCTACAATAAAAAAAAAAAAAATCAGAGGGGCGCCTGGGTGGCTCAGTCAGTTGAACATCTGACTTCAGCTCTGGTCATGATCTCATGATTCGTGAGTTCGAGCCCCCACGTCACGCTCTGTGCCGACAGCTCGGAGCCTGGAGCCTGCTTTGGATTCTGTGTCTCCCTCTCTCTCTACCCTCCCCTACTCGTGCTCTGTCTCCATCTCTCCCAAAAATAAGTAAACATTAAAAAAGTTTTTTTAATCAGGTAATAACAAGTGTCGGCCAGGATGTGGTGAAATCAGAGCCTTCATACACTGCTGTAGGAATGAAAAAATGGTGCAGCCCCTTTGGAAAGCAGTCTGGCAGTTCCTCAGAAAGTTAAACGTAGAGTTACCATTTGACCTAGCAACCCCACTCCTAGGTATGTACCCAAGAGAGATGAAAACATATATCCACACAAAAACTTGGACACAAGCATTTTAGAAGCGTTACTTATAATAATCAAAAGGTGAAAAACGACCCAAATGAAAAGAGAAACATGCAAACAAGCTGATGCATGTATAAATAAAATACGACATACCCATACAATGGAATATTATCTAGCTCTAACAAGAAATGAAGGGCACTTGATTCACACGCTACAACATGGATGAATCCTGAAAACACGATGCTAGGAAAGAAGCCAGTTACCAAAGACATATATGATTCTATTTATGTGAAGTGTCTCGACAGGAAAATCAATAGGGACAGGAAGTGGATTAGTGGTTGCTTAGGGCTCGGGAAGATGCAGGAATGTGATGGTAGCTGAAGGGTATAGAGTTTCTTTTTGAGGTGATGAAAATGGTCTAAAATTGACTATGGTCATTGTGGCTTATTTTTTGTGAATCTACTAAAAATCATTTGAATTCTACGCTTCTGACAGGAGAATTGTATGCTCCGTGAATTCCGTGTCAGCAAAACTATTATAAAAAGTAATCTAACATAATGGCGGTTATGCACCAAGAAGAAAGCAGGGACTTTGGAGTCCAATAGACTGTGTAATCCAGGTCCTCCAAGAAGCAGGCGCCATGTGGGATTGGATAGATAAGAATTTTATTAAGGGAAGCACTTGTGTGAGATAATATGGGGAGGGAGCTAGGAAAGGTTGAGAGAGCTGTCAGACCCTGATGCAAGTCTGACCCCGGGTGAAGGAGACAGGGAAGGATGGTCTAGAGGAATCACCCTAGTCCGCCATGCACCCCAAGAAAGTTTTGGCAAGGCCGTCGAGGAGTCTTCCGGCCCAAGTTTGCCGTCAGAGGAGTTTTGTGTCACACAGAAATGGATCTGCCTTAGTGTCCCTGCTACACTTTGTCATTGGACGGAGATGCCCGCGGGAGATGTGTCCTCCATGCAACTGTGATGATGGATTGAAGAGTGCAGCCGAAACATCTGGTCAACTGAGCTCCCCTAGAGTTGGACACGTGTCAGGCACTGTCTCACGGCCGCCACACAGACTAGGGTTCAAATCCCAGTTCAACAACTTACTAACCATATGACCTTGCACAAGATAGCCTCTCTGAGCCAGTTTCCTCATCGGTAAAATGGGGATAATAGCAGTGCCTAACACACAGGGGTATGTATATAAATTGCCAAGCACAGAAAAAGCACATAGTAAGTGCTCAGTAAGTCGTAGCTGCTACTAATATTGTATTTACTACTTCTACCATTATTATTTCTCTCTAGATTTTACATACCTCCACTAAGTGATAAATATCACAGTCTGTATATAATGAACGTTCTGTTTATTTTACTTAGTATCATACTGTAAGTCTTCGTCCAAGTTATCATTTGCTCTCCCTAACATTTTAAAGTTTGCATTATATTCTGGAGAGTATACATAACCTAGTTTACTTAACTCTTCTCCTAATCATTAGGGGTTTACAATTATTTTTTTCGGTCATAAAATATTTTGTGGAGTACACGGGTGGTTCAGTCAGTTAAGCATGGACTTCGGCTCAGGTCATGATCTCTCCGTTCGTGAGTTCAAGCCCAGCATTGGGCTGTGTGCTGACAGCTCGGAGCCTGGAGCCTGCTTCGGATTCTGTGTCTCCCTCGCTCTCTGTCCCTCCCCCACTCAGGTGCTCGCTCACTCGCTCTCTCTCTCCCAAAAATAAGTAAACATTTAAAAAATTTAAAAAATAAAATAGAATATTTTGTGATGGATATTTTTATATAGAAATATTTTTGCCCCTGTATTTGATATTTTCCTTCAGGGTCCCAATGAGGATTATGAGCTTAAAGAGTGTGAACATTTTTAAGGCTCCTGATCCACATCGTGCAGTTTGCTGTGCAGAAACCGGGGGCTGGTGTACATTCAAACCCACAGCATGTGAGAGTACTGACTTCTCTGTACCCTTCCCCAGCCTTGGGTCTCGTTCTTATATTTCTAAATATCTGCCTACTGGGAAGGCAAAATGGCATCTTATTTGTTCTCTGTGACTCATAAGGATGAGCCATTTCCCAAATGTTTTTGCACAAGTGATTATTTTGTGAATTGTCCTCACACGCTAATTTATTGAGATCTTAATTTTTTTCAATCCATTTATACAACTTGTCTGATAATAATTGCCTGAGACGCTTCCCATGATTTTGCCTCTGTTTTAACCGTGAGGAGTCTTGTGTGGGTGAAACCTATTGGCATTTCTTTATTTCTGGTCTCCTTTAAGCTGAGAAAGCCTCCTTCCTGGAGAAAGCAAACCTCTCTTTGCAGATGGTTCACAAAGTAAAACCACGGCTGAGCTGCTCAGATGATTTTTTTTTTTTTAATTGTGAATGAGTCGAGCCCAATCTAGTGACCAGTTGCTGGGATGGCCTTCTCAGAAACAGGGTTTCCTCCTCTTTCTGTGTTCTAGGACTCAGGACACCCACTAGGAGGCGCGCGCGCGAGGAACTCTGTGGGTGCAGAGGCGCGATGGACGGGGAGGCTGGGGGGGCGCCCGAGGTGCACAGGTCCCCGGCTCCCAGGGACTTCCACTTCTGTCCCACGGATCTGTATGACTCCGAAGGCCGGCTGCGGCTCTTCCCGGAAGAACACAGGCGGACGGGAAGACAAGTGCCCGCCGAAATGACCAGCGAGCCCGGGGGGGCGGCCCCAGGTAAGGCCCAGAGCGACCTGGAGGAGGAGGTGCAGGAGCTTGCGGATTTGTACGCGCTTGGAGGTGGTGGCGAGTGGGGCGCGGAGCTCGTGGATGGAAGCGCGCCGCGCGTGGAGGTCTCGGAACCCCGGCTGCACCTGCCCGCGGCCGGGGCGCAGAGGGACTGGCGGCTGGGCGCCGAGGCCGAGGACCCGGGCTGCTTGGGCTGGGGCGCGGCCGGCCGGGACCTGCGGGAAGCCTACAGGTACGCGCACGGCCGGGCCAGCGAGGAGTACGAGTGCTACGTCATCCCCGAGGAGGAGGACGAGGACGAAGCCGCCCTGGTCTTCTGTGTCACTTGCAAAGCCCCAGTAAGGGCGTGCGAGGTTTCGGATGCGCACGGAGAGCATGAGGTGACCCCCCTCAGCAAGGCCCTGGAAAGCGCCAAGGTAAACGGGACTCCTTAGTTCCCCTGACAGTGCGTTTGTGTCTCAAGTAGGCGGGCAGGGAATGAATTTAAAGCGCCTCCTACGGAAGAGAGCAAAGAGCATTAATGTCTCCTTGGGATCCTCTGTTTGCTAGGACGAAATTCACAAAAACATGTTCAAACTGGAAAAGCAGATTATCGAGATGGAGAATTTTGCAAATCACTTGGAGGAGGTTTTCATCACCGTGGAGGTAAGAGCAGGCGGGGTGACGCCCTCAGACACACGTGGCCTCCGCCACGGCTGGGTCAGCAAGCTGTGACTGGTGTGGGTTAGAGAACTGCCCGCTTCTCGCCCTTTCCCCTGCCCTCCCAGGGGACCTTGGGCATCTACCTGGTGGAAACTACCTGTCCTCATCCCCTGCTGAACCGGAAGCTCTCCTGGGGAGGCAGGGTCTCCTCTGTCTTTCTATCCTCAGTCCTGCTGCGAGGGTGGGGCTCTCGCATGGCCCAGCCTTGAAGAGGCATTGCAAGACACCCGCCCTTCCTGATTATTTTCCCCAGCTGTTATGTTTCTCGTAAGATTAATACGCTTCTGTGCCTGTCACCAAACACGTCACAGTCCCCTGGGTGTACCGAGTAGCATGTCGTACACTGCTGTGATGCCTGCACTCAGCCTCCCCGTCCAGATGAGGCTAAGGACCAGGACTTTGCACCTGCCTTCTCTGCCTGTGGGTGCTCTACCTCTATTAATACAGCCTCGGACTGTATCTCCAGGAACACCTCGTATGAATTAGCTAAGCCCCAGGCCCCTGTCCCGGGAAGCCGGAACTTCTTCATCCCCAGTCTTAAGAGGGAGGACTATGCACTAATCCCGTCTGCAGGGCACAGGGACGGAACGAGGGACAGAGGTACAGCCACCCGGACAAAACTCTTTACACTCTCTCTGCCCGCTCATCTCAGGTCAAAGTACCCTCACCCTCGGTGAGGACTCTGACTTTTCCCTTTTACACCAGCACTGGGGAGTCCCCCACTGCTTTTCCTTCTCTGCTGCCATTCTGAGCAAGTCTTGGACACGTAGAAGATGTTCAGCAAATACTCCCTGAGTCATCGAGAGAGCCTCTGCTTTGGAAATGTCTCCGTTACCTGGAGAGGGTGACATCAGTCACAACCCACAAAGCTTTCCCAGGCTTCGAATCTAAGAGGACCAGTAGTCGACAGGATTTAATTAACATGACTCATCCCCTGTGCCCCTGGATTAAGTACTGTCGCATGGCTCCCTCTGCCTCCCTACGTTTTCTCATCTATTAGGCGGGACCATCTGGCCACGGCCCCCACTCCCCTCCCCCTTCCCTTCCCCCTTCACCTTTCTCTTAGTTGATGTGAGGATCTGTGTGATCCTGGCGTTTGTAGGATGCGGGCATCAGGAGGTGGAGGTGAGTGTCATGAGATGCTGGGGGCTCAGGAGGGAAGGCTAGGTAGGGCTTGCCCAGGACAGACATCTCCGTGGACGTCTGCAGTCCAGGGATACAGTGGCAGGTTGACTCATCTCTGACCATCTTCCTGGGAGGTGGCCACGACGGAGGTGGCGTGGGGCTGGGGACGGGACGGGGCGGGGGGAGGGGAGGGAGGATTGCAAAGTGCTGCCAGGAGTGAAGGCAGTGCTTCTCGTTAAGGTTATCCCAGGGGCTCGGGTGCCTGGGTGGCTCAGTTGGCTAAGCGTCTGACTCTTGATCTCAGCTCAGGTCTTGATCTCAGGGTTGTGAGTTCAAAGCCCTGTGTTGGGCTCTGCGTTGGGCTCCATGGCTGGGTGTGAAGCCCACTTTAAAAAAAAAAAAAAAAAGATTATCCCAGGGGCTCTAGCCATAGACTCCTGGTCCCAGCTCCCGCTGTACCCACCCCAGCATCCTGGCAAGCGATGATAAGAAAAGGGTGGGGTGACTAAAACATCTCTGGGTAGGTATATTTTCATGCCTCAAATGACTCTGTAGTCGACACACCACGTTCGCTAAAATAACGGCTGAGGTCAACCATCTTGCAGGAGAACTTTGGAAGACAGGAACAAAATTTTGAGTCACATTTCAATGAGATTTTGGAAACACTTGCTCAAAAATATGAAGAAAAAATACAAGCTCTCGGAGAGAAAAAGAAAGCGAAGTTGGAAGCCTTGTATGGACAACTGGTCAGCTGTGGGGAAAACCTGGATACCTGTAAGGAACTCATGGAAACCATAGAGGAGATGTGTCACGAAGAGAAGGTCGACTTCATAAAGGTCAGTCAGTCGTGAGGTGAAATGAGATCATGAACCGAAGTGACAGTATGGCGGGGGTAGGTTAGATTGTCCCCTCTCTGTCTGGAGGTGTTGCAGTTGACCTCTGTGGATCAGCATCCATTTGGTTCCTGGATGTTCACGAACATCCATTTTGTTCCTGGATGAGGTGGTCACCCGTGTCTCTGTGCGCCCCGCCACGAGTGGCCGAGCAGACTCACGCACGGCTGACCCCTTCCCTCCACCATTACTCAGACAACACCAGCCTTCGTTCCTCCGTCCCAGAGACCTGTCCCCTCGCCAGGGAGCTGAGCAACATCAGCGCTCTGAGAGTTTTCTGGTCACCTCAGATGGCCTCTTAGAGCTCTGAGGAGGAGGCAATCCAGGCTAAAAAGGCACCTCCAACTCTCCAGTTACCAGGGCACCAATTTTAAATCTTTGTAAAGTCAAACATGCAAAAAAAAAAAAATTCATTTCTTAATTTTCTTGAAATCCAATTAAATCTGACCTCAAGGCCCCATGCTGCTGGGGAGGTGGGAATTTCAATCTCAGAGCTGAGGTCCTCTTTCTTCACAATGTCCCACAGGAATATGGCGCAGTTGTGGTGTCCAGGATGTGAGGGAGGGGCCTTCAGCCTCTGGAGCTGCCCCGTTGCCAAATATGGCTTCCACACTGACCCCGCCCATAGTGGTCCCTCAAAGCCCAAGAGCGCTTCCTTCCTGCCGTGCTTGGGGCAAGGGACCTGTGACAAGCTGGAAAGCAAGTATGCAGACACCATTAGAGCCTTCAACACTCAGACCTTTTGAACCACTGGTCCCACAACATCGCTGTATCCCAGAGACATAACCCCGAACGTGCAGAAAGTGATACGTGTGAGAATGTTCTTCTCGCTGTTATTTGTGATGATGAAAAATTAGAAACAACCAAAATGTCCCTCAACAGAGGAATGGTTAAGTAAACGATGGAACTTCCATTCCGTGAACGGTTCTGCAGTCTTTCAAACTGGTGGGCCGAAAGACCATTTGTGACGCGGGGGTCCTTCCATAACCTCCCTGGGGGGATGCAGTCGTCCAGAAGAGACCCACAGGCAGCCTGAGAGTGGTTTTGTTAGTGGGGCATATGGCTGTTACTTTTCCCCCCCTAATTTCCAAGTTTTAAAATGTGCTTATATCATTATATAGTTTGAAAAATAAATTTATTTTTGAAGTCAACTGAGTATTTTCTCCTTCCCCTCCTCCTTTTTAGGATGCTGTGGCTATGGCTGACAGGTAATGCTTTTGTTCTGACTCACATCTTCTTTCCTGTCTCTTGCTCCTCTAGATACAAATAGACTCAGCTCCCCTTGGGAAGATGCTCCCAGTTACAGTTTTCATGTCTGCCCCTGTGATTCAACAGCGCTGGCTTCGGAGGGACGATGGTCACTAGGACCCGCTAGTACCAAATCTCAGACAGCCCAGCCAGCAAGCCTGTGGCCAGGTCACCCCGTGAGCCCCTCCTTTCACCAGGAGGAGCCAGGGTCCAGTGCCTCCCCCATCCCCGAGCTGTGCCAGGACCCAGACTGTGTACTATAGAAAGCACACACGTTGTAGAGTCAGACAGGAGTTCAAATCCCGTTACCCCCATGACCCTGGGCAAGTCCAACCAGTCTAGGACTCACCTTCCTTATCTACAGACAGGGATAGTTTTACGGGAATTAAATGAGACAGTGTCTGTAAAGCCACATGAACATGGAAGCTTGATGACATAAGGGGTAAGAAGCAAAAGACAGACCTGGTTTCAGAGTCCGCCCCTGCCACCTACAAACCCTATGACTGCCAGGAAGCAGGTGCAAGAAAACTCATAGCCCCAGTCTACCGTCAGCGGGTTGAGTACGCTCGGCCCCACGGAGAAGAAACCCCAGAGTCTGTGCGTGTCGGGGCCTGGGGCGGCGGGGGCATGGCAGCTTCCGGGTCAGCACCTGAGAGGTCTTCCAGAGGGTGGAGATCTGGAGCCGTTAGGCACTTGCCCCCCAAATGGCCCACCCCTCCCCCTCCCCTCTAAGGCACAAACCAATTCCTCCATCCCCACTGGGGACCCCCTGGGTCAGTCACCAAAGCAGATGGCAGCCAGCAGCCAGCAGCATGTCAAAGAAATAAAACTTCAGCAAAGAGGCCCTTCGCGTTTATTACCGGTGACCCAGCACTGTAGACACACACCCTAAGGAGCATGTCCCTTCGTTCTTGTGAGCATGGCTTTTTATACCAACAGACTGGGAAAATTCTTGAATACAGAAACAGACGTGGAAATCTCTGCGCAGCCTGACTTTGAAGACCAGACCTTGGACTTCTCTGATGTGGAGCAGCTAATGGGCTCCATTAACACCATCCCAGGTGCATATTTCGCCTGTGTGCATACTTCATAGAAAGTTCCAGGTCCCTGAGCTTTGAGTTAGAAATTTTGATGGCTAAAAAAAACCCCACAAATATTTAGAAACAGGTTTTTTCTTTTCTTTTCTTTTCTTTTCTTTTCTTTTCTTTTCTTTTCTTTTCTTTTCTTTTCTTTTCTTTTCTGCTCTAATCTCACGTCTTCATAGCTTGCAATGGTGAGAACAGAGGTGGAGACCCCTCCCCCCAGGGGGGAAGTGCCCACCCTCACTTTCTAGGGAGCCAACATCTGGCGCTGGGCAACCTTGAAATATTTTTTATTCATAGCCTGCCCAGATTCATAAACCCCTGTTCTCCCGCCTGAGTTACTCCTGGCAAGTAGCCCGAGTACTTATTTACTTAGCACAGTGGCTAAGAGATGAGCTTTGGGATCCTATGGAGCTGGTAAGAACCCCAGCCCTTCCACTTCCTAGCTGTGTGACTCTGGACAACTTACCTAACTTCTCTGAGTCTTGGTTTCCTTGTCCACATAATGCCTCATGGGGATATGGTGGGAATTGGTACAGGTAGCTCTTAAAATATTGTTGTGGGGGCGCCTCAGTGGCTCAGTCAGTTAAGCATCCAGGTCACTTGGTTTCAGGTCAGGTCATGCGTGATCTTGTGGTTCATGAGTTCAAGCCCCGTGTTGGGCTCTGTGCTGACAGTGCGGAGCCTGCTTGGGATTCCCTCTCTCCCTCTCTCTCTGCCCCTGCCCTGCTCACTCTCTCTCTCTCAAAATCAACTAATAAACTTGAAAAATATTCTTGTGATCACTTATTTTTTTTAAATGTATTAATTTTTTAAGTTTATATATTTATTTTGAGGGAGAGAGAGAGAGAGCGCGCGCTCAAGCAGGGGAGGAGCAGAGAGGGAAGGAGAGAAAGAATCCCAAGGAGGCCCCACACTATCAGTGCAGAGCCTGATGCTGGGCTCAAACTCACAAACTGTGAGCTCATGACCTGAGCTGAAATCAAGAGCCCAGTGTTGAACCGACTGAGCCACCCAGGTGCCCCTACTGTGATTACTTATTTCTAAGAATAATACTGTAATTCAGCTTTTTTTTTGTTGACTGCTCACCATTTCCTCATCAACACCCAGCTACATTGTAAAAATGTTGTACATATCATTTTAGATTTTTCCTTTATACAGATTTTTTTGAAATAGGGAATTTATTGTTTTGTAACCTGCTTTTTAATCAAAATTTTGATTAATATATTTCTTGTACTGTAAATCCTTCTGTAACATCATTTTAATGGGTATATACCTTAGTTTGTTTACTTGATTCTCAACTGGACTGGCTGCTGGGATGTTTCTAGGTTTTTCACCACTAGAAACCACACTGTAATGGACGTCCTCAATTAGAAACCTTGGAGGCCACTCTTAGACTCATGATTCACAGAGTGATCTCACTGAACTTCGATGTCCATTGGATGATCCTTCCCCTTCTAAGGGGTGGTGCTGCCCAGATAACCAGGCCCAGGTATTTGGAAGGAAAGGCATGATCACCCAAGTCGGTGCTTGAGAGATGCTTACACTTCTCTTCACCGCCCCCCACCCCAGGTCCAGGTCTCGTGCAGACCATCACCTGGAGCCTCCCGGTGGGCTGCCAAGCCCAGGGCCACCCCTCTTCTCACTGCAGCTCCCACCCTTCTTGCTACGGGGCTGTCCCTTGAGGGTATAGACGGGCACCCTCTGTACATCCTGGATTTCGTCGTTAGGTTCTTTCTCTTCCTCCTCTCCTTTGTCCCATTAGGACCTTCCAGGTCCTGGCCCAGAGAGGAAAGGCTGAGCTGCAGCTAAGAAACACCTTCAAGTTTAGTTGTGCTCTTTCTTACCTGGACGGAGCAATGTCAAAATCGGAAGCCAAGGTTGTTCCATAAAGTCTGGGTTGCGGGCAGGAACTGCCGCAGGAGAAGAGTCCGTAGAGGAGAGACAAGGAGGGTTTCTCGGTTGTGTGTGAGTCTGGGGAGGCTGAAGTATTAACCTACAGAGAATAAAGGAATTAACTCGGGGTGCCTGGGTGGCTCAGTCAGTTAAGCCTCAGACTTCGGCTCAGGTCATGATCTCACAGTTCGTGAGTTTGAGTCCTGCATTGGGTTCTGCGCTGACAGCTCAGAGCCTGGAGCCTGCTTCGGATTCTGTGTGTGTGTGTGTGTGTGTGTGTGTGTGTGTGTGTCTGCCCTTCCCCCACTCACACTGTCTCTCTCTCTCTCTTGAAAATAAATAAACATTAAAAAAACTTAAAAAAAAAAAAAGAATTAACTCAGTAGGTGGATTCTCAAGATGGTTCTCGAGAGCACATTCGGCCCAACCCAGTCTTCTCCCCTTATAATGAAGACATGGTTGGTGGACGGTTCCACCAGTGAAAGCAGAGCGAGCTTTCCCCGTGAAGCTTCTTCTCTCCTTTGTTCCCTCCGGGGCCTGTGGGCGGCACTGCTGTGGTCCCGGCTGCCTCGTCTCTCCGGAAGGCGTGGAAGGGGTCAGAGGACCCGTGCCTAGGGCAGGTCTTGCACACGCCCCCCAGCCCGAGCCCCTATCACAGACCCCTCCTCCCCCAGCTTGCGTGGGTTTGTCAGAGCAGGAATGGACATGCTGGTTGTCACCTGCAGGCTGGCCATTAGGAGGTGTGGCCTTCCTGACCTTGTCCAGTCTGGGCAAAGCCCACGGATGCCTCGGGGCACCAGGAGTCCTACAACAGGGGCCACTGCATCCCACACCTCTCCTGGAGGCTCCTCACTCAGTTTTGGTTTTCTCCCTTCTCGTTCCAGCTCCTTCTGCTCCAGTGATAAACCCACAGGCCCCCAACTCGGCCACGGGCTCCTCTGTCCGCGTGTGCTGGAGTCTGTACTCTGACGACACGGTGGAGAGCTATCTGCTGTCCTACCGGCCGGTGCAGGACGGCTCGCCTGGGAAGGACCAAGCAGGTGAGACTCTGCCAAGATCACACGCACGCTCTGGAACGGCTAAGGGCCCTCAGAGGCCAGGCAGCAGTTCCCATTGCTTTCCCAGTAATCGGCAGGGCAGAGGTGGGATGAATCTACATATTCAGCTCCTTGGAGCTGTCGTGATCTGGGAACTACCTGGAACATGGGATGCAGGCAAGTGAGCACGGCAGAGAGGCAAGATGGGGCCTCACTGGGGAGGGCCACAAAGCCAGGCTAAAGTGCCTGGAGTGTAGATATAGCCCTCAGGCCAGAGTTGTCCATGGGATGAGTCCCTGGCGGCACTGTGTGCAGGAAGGGTGGGGACGCCCCTCCTTGAGGAGGCCTGGCTGAGCTGTCTGGATACTCGTGGGCTGGGCACGTGAGGGCAGGCTGGGCCTTCTCAGAGCAACCTCGTGTCGGGAGAAATTGGAGGGTCAACCTGCAGACCGCCGTGAGGGGTGATGGGGCCTCTGCAGCCTGAAAGGGCTACAGCCGATCAGACCCACATGCTCAAGTCGAGCAAGCTCCTGGGAATGTCCGCGAGCCTCCAGCGTGGGCAGCTCTGGGCCCGTCCCCTTCCCAGAGAAATGGAGCTGGCTGGTGTGGGGCCAGGGCTGGGGTCAGCTGCCTCCCCCCTCCCCACATGATAGATAAGCCATTCACCTGTTGGGAAGAGAGGGCCTTGGGGATTTCCACTTCATGCAGAAGGAGACTGAGACCCAGAGAGAAACGAGCTGTCCATGGGGACACAGTGGGTGATGGATGGCAGAGCAGGACAGGAGGCAGGTCTGTGTGCTCCCTGCACGGAGCCCACTGCTGCACCAGCCTGGGCAGGGGGTGGGTCTGTGTGCTGAAGGTAAGGGCAGATTTTCTGTGCAGGGACCGAGAAGGAAGGGAAACGCTTGAGAAGAGTCAGAGTAAGTTTAAGTGATGCTGAGGGAGGTTGTAACAAGGTGAGCGGATGATGAGGGTTATCTGAACAAAGACTAAAGGGGGCACCACGGGGAAGGAGGAAGATTGTAAAAGGGAGGTCAAGGGGGTGCCCGGGTGGCTCAGTCGGTTGAGTGTCCGACTCCTGATTTCGGCTCAGGTCATGATCCCAGGGTTGTGGGATCGAGACCTGTGTCAGACTCTGCACTGAGCATGGAGCCTGCCTGGGATTCTGTCTCTCCCTCTACCCCCGTTCCCTGCTTGTGTGCTCTCTTGCTCTCTCTCTCTCAAAATTAAAAAAAAAAATTATGAAAATAAAAAAATAAGTAAAAGGTTGGTCAGGGTCCAAGAAGCCAGGTCTGATTAACCACAGTCCATGTCATGAATCAGCCCTGTTGGCACTCTCTGCAGACACACAGAAGAAGCCATTGCGTTTGGGCTGTGTCATGACGCTCTATGAAGATTTTTTTTAATGTTTATTTATTTATTTTGAGAGACAGAATATGAGCAGGGGAGGGGCAGAGGGAGAGAAAGAGAGAGAGATTCTGAAGCAGGTTCCAAATTGTTAGTACAGAGCCCGACCTGGGGCTTGAACTCACGAACTGTGAGATCATGACTGGAGCCAAAATCAAGAGTTGGACTAACCACCTGAGCCACCCAGGTGCCCCTCTATGAAGATCTTTTAAATGGACCCCTTTGTGGGGGCGCCTGGGTGGCGCAGTCGGTTAAGCGTCCGACTTCAGCCAGGTCACGATCTCGCGGTCCGTGAGTTCGAGCCCCGCGTCGGGCTCTGGGCTGATGGCTCGGAGCCTGGAGCCTGTTTCCCATTCTGTGTCTCCCTCTCTCTCCGCCCCTCCCCCGTTCATGCTCTGTCTCTCTCTGTCCCAAAAATAAATAAAAAAAAACGTTGAAAAAAAAAAAATTAAAAAAAAAAAATCTTTAAATGGACCCCTTTGTGATAAAGGAACTGATATCAGAGGGTGGGTTAGTGAGTTATCACTGCCTTTCAAGAGTCTGAGGAGGTTTTCAAGAGTCTGAGGAGGTTTAGAGGTGTATCAGGTGTTGCTGGGTAACAACACCCTATCCTGCCCTACTCAGCACACATATACGTGACTTATTGGCTTAAAATGACAAACATTTATTATTTCTTATAATTCTGTGAGTTGTCTGGACATTCTTCTGGTCTGGGCCAGCTTGGCTACATAGAGCTGGATGGTGTGGGATGGTCTCACTTACAGATGTGGGGATACGGCAGGGAAGGCTGGGGCCTCTGTCTACTGGGTCTCATTGTCCAGGACCCTGGCTCGGGCTTGCTCACATGAAAGTGGAGGGTGTTCCCAGCAGCAAGAAGACAAGCCCCTGTGCACTAGCATTTCCCAGGCCTCTGCTGGCATCATGTTTGCTGCTGTCTCATTGGCTGAAGCAAGTCACATGGCTCAGCCCATCAATGACGGGGAAAAATGAACGTCTTGAAGGAGTAGTAAGTCATACTGCAGAGGACGTATACAGGGATGGGAGGAATTTCTGGCCAGTGTTGCGATCTACTACAGGGAGACTCGACACAACTAACTCAGAGCGACTTGGCCTATTTTTAGGGTTGAATTCTTGTCTTTTTGTTTGTTTTTCAGAGTTTACGATGACTGTCAAAGAAACGTATTGCTCAGTGAGAAATCTTGTGCCAAACACCCAGTATGAATTTTGGGTCACAGCTCAGAACGGGGCCGGCCGCAGCCCCGCCAGTGAGCGTGCAATGTACATGACAGGTAACGGGGGCCACAGGAGTCACGGCTTTCGAGGTGTGGCAGGACACTTGATTTCATGTGGAAGGGCAGGAGTAGCTGTCCGTGTTTCTCTGTTAGTACACCAAACCAGTGTTCCTAGGATGGAAGGGACATTTGCTCAGAGTTGGTCTCAAAATGCCCAAAATTACTGCTCACGATCGTAGCGTCATTTAACCTTTCAGCTGCCTTCTGCTCCAGGAACGTCTGAAAGGCGTTCCCGGCGTCTTAGTCCGTGTGGGCGGCCATGACAGAACACCATAGACCGAGTGGCTTATACGTGACAGAAATTTAATTCTCACCATTCTGGAAGCTGAAAGGGGCCTCCTTTTAAGCTGCCAGCATATTCAGCGCCTGATGTGAAGCCTTCCGGGCCCGTAGACATCTGGCTCGGTTTCGGCTCTGTCCTCACACAACAGAAAGAGGCCCAGGGCTCTCTGGGTTCTCTTTGACGAGAGACGCCCTCCTCTTCATCTCCCAAAGACCCCACCTTCAGCCACTTTGGGGAACAGGCTTCAACACATGAATTCTGGGGGGGAGGGATGCAAATACTCAGTCTCTTGCACCTGGTTTCCTTTTCACGGCATCGAATGTCTTCTGTGGGCAGACAGTGGTCGTGCTCGGTTGGCCGTGCTCTGGGCAAACTGGCTGGATAGGAGCAGAATGGTCATTCCTTCCCCCCTTTGTCCCACACCTAGCCCCCTCCCCTCCCGTTATAAAAAGCAAAGAGATACGGAGCTGCGAAGAGGCTGCACTGATTTGCTGGGAGTCTGGGAACCTGAATCCCGTGGACTCGTACACGGTGGAGCTGACCCAGGCGGAAAGTCCTGAAGCCTCGGGAGTAACTGAGTAAGTCATAGTCATGGGGCGGTGGGGGCGGTGGGGGGGGGCATGACACCTGACACAGTGACACAGCTCAGGAAATGCACGGGGTCTGGAGAGAAGGTCAGCGTTTGGAACCTTAATTTCGGGTGCTTGGTTTTCATGAGAAGTTTCTTGAACACTGTCACTGAAGGCGCGTGAGGCGTGAGTAAATGGTTTAAACCTCAGGTTTGCTTTTCTAGTCCAGCGAAGGTTTACTGCTCATTCATTCAACAAGTGTTGTGGGCCTGGACCTGGGCCCCGGGCTCTGGGAGACTAGGCAGGCAAATTCCCTTCCCTACGGAGCTGACCGTCGAGCAGGGGCAAATAGAAAACAGGAAGACAAACAAATACATAAAATGCAAGGTGCTCTGAAGGAGAAAGAAATGTAAGAAGGAGGCTGGGGTGGAAGTAGGGACCTCCGTGGCTGGAGTGAACTTTTCAAATGAGACCCGGATGGATAGGAAGGACTGAGCTCTGAGGACAGTGGGTCAGCGGCGTGGCCCCGGGGCGGGAATGAGGCAAGACGCAGGCAGTCCGGGAGCAGCCCCCACGTCCAGGGGCTGCCCAGAGGCGGAGCACAGAGGGCGCCCGCCTGGTTCTGGAGAAATGGAGGAGGCGGGCTTGGCGTCACCTGTCAGGGAGGACAGATTCCTCTGTGCTCAGGGCTGGGCTTGGAGCCTGGCCGTGTATCCCACGCACCCTCTGTTCCAGGTAGAATCCACGTGTCCACGGCCACATCAGGGCCGACCTTGGTTATTTACTCCCCACGACACTCAGGAGTGGGGCAGGGGAGTCCAGTGGTTCTGGCCACCTGATGATCCAGATTGCCTTTGTGCTTCGTGCTGATACTTCAGGAGCGCCTGACACCTGGGACCATAATGATGGGGGTCACCGGGAGGCTGGTCAGTGACGTGGGGTAGCACCTGCTCTCCAGATCTAATCATCTTGAAGAGGAGAAGATTGCTTCCCAGACCGTACCCCTCTCCTGCTTCTCTAGCTCATGCCACACCGGCTTCCCCTCCCTGTCTGGCTGCAGCCACACCGGTCGGGTTTAGTTCCTCCTGCTTCCCGTGTTCCTTCCTGCCCCGGGCTGCTTCTGTGTAGGAGACTCCTGTCCCTGCTCCATCCGGTTACTTGCAAGTCATTCTTGAGAGCTCAGCTCCAAACTCACGTCCCCGGCATCATCCACCCTGCAGTACGCCGTGACCACGTCGCGGTTACCACCTTGCATTTCCTCCACTGCTGGCCTGCGGGGTGCCTCTCTACCCATCTGGACCATGAGGTCTATGAGGGCAGAGACTACATTCAGTTCTCCCCAGAGCCCCCCTCTCCAGTGTCTGGAACCTAAGGGGCTTGGTTAATATTCACTGGACGGATGCGTGAAAAGCGCCCCTCTGGCCTGGAGCGGCAGCCTTCGGGGTCACCTGGACACCCGGGCTCGTGTAATGGGGGTGTTGCATCCGTAAACGGGCGTCACCCCAAAAGCTTCTCCTTTCCCTGGACTGAAAGGGGTTTAGCAGTTGCAGGAACAGGCAGTGGCAATTACAGGCTTGTACTCGTGTGCGGTAGAATTTCAATAAATTAGGTTCCCAGTGGGCTTCTGTGCTGCCCTTCCAGCTCTTCTAGAGATGTCTGTTCATAAACACAGGCCGAGGTACCTGCTGCGGGCTCAGCGCTGGGCTGAGGCAGGCGGTACTCAGCCGCTGCCCTCGGAGAGGTTCTCAACTGTCAGACAGCTGGGGGCAGAGCGGGAGACAGACGCCGAGCATGGTGCCGGGTGCCGGGGACACCAGGGTGGGGAGCCCCGAGGCCGGAGGGCCACGGACACGAGGAGTAACGAGGGAACGAGGAAAGTGGACCTGAGGGAGGAAACCCACCGGCCGTGCCGCTGTGGGCGAGAGGCTGGAGGTGCGAGGGTGAGTTTAACATCCCAGCTCTGGAAGGGAGGCCCGGTGCCGGGGCCTGGCTGCCCGGCCCCACCCCTCGTGACTGTGGCTCCGTTTCTTTGCCCAGGTCGGTCGTGGGCATCCCGACCCGCGAGGCCTTGGTGCAGCTGCAGCCCAGGCAGCACTATACCATCTACGTGCGAGCCCTCAGCGTGGGGGGCCCCAGTGCAAGGAGCGACCCCGTGACCGTCTACACCACAGGTATGTGCCCGGGCCACACGCTCCCTGGGACCTCAGGGAGCCACTCTGCGGCAGACCAGCACTGCATGACTTCTCTGGAAAATGGGCCAAGTCAGGCCGGGGAGGGGCTCAGGGGAGATCAGGGCCCTGTGGTCCCATTTTACAGACAGGGGGACTGAAGGCCCAAGCCAGATAGCAGTCTGGTGGCAGAGTGAGAATCAGAACTTAGGGTTTTTCTCCACTCCCTCAGGCAGACCAGAGGCTTGTCGCCCTGGACCTGGGTGGCCCAGACGCCTCGTGGCTCACACAGGCTGCACGCCACCCTTGGGATGATGTCTTTATGAAATTCCCAGGAGGGGTTGTTGGCTTTGCTCATCCCCCGTTTCTGCTATCAGCCCAAGCGTCTCCCACCCACAGGCCCAGTTCGGACCCGGCTGCTCAGCCTCTTCCTAGGCCCTGTCTGGCCCTGGCGGGCGCCCGCATCCCTAGGTCCAGCCCCTTTCCCTTCTCCCTTGCCGTCATCCGTACAACGGTCACACATCCTGTCCAGACCCTGCATGAGCAGAGACATCACCGGAAGCTTTGCATGCACCCACTTTCCTGGCACTGCTTCGCTGTGGGTGTGCGCTTTGTCACAGCACACCGGGGGCCGGTGACCCCTCCCCCACCTCACAGCCAGTCCAGCTCAGGCCGGCTGACGGGTGGAGGGCAGGTAGGACACAGAGGCAGGGAGTCTGAGCCCAGGCTCTGGGGACGACGTATTCTTAAGTGGGGTCGTTTACTGAGGGACACTGTGTCACTTTGTCCTCGTTTCCAATGCCAGGAGCAGAGGTGTGTGATTAATTCCCACTGTGTTCCGTCCACACAGATGGGAAAGACTCGTTGGGTGGCCGCCACAGGTCCCAGAGGGTGGGGGCTAGTGCTGGGATTAGGACTCAGGTTTTTCTTTCATACTGAGCCAGGGCCTGCCTTTAGTTGGCTGGCACTCCTCATTTTCTGTGCTCACCTGGTGTTTTGAAATGTTAAATTCTGGCAGTTTCAGTCAAAAAAAAAAAAACAAACAAACAAAAAACCCAAAAAAACAAAAAACAAAAAACCAGAGCCAAAGGTACAGCCAGCTCTTGATTATTCAGTCAGTCAATTAGTTTGTTCATATAATTTTTTGAAGAGTGTATTTATGAAGGGGCACCTGGGTGGCTCAGTTGGTGGCGTGTGTCTGACTCTTGGTTTCGGCTCAGGTCGTGATCCCAGGGTTGTGGGATGGAGTCCCGCGTCTGGCTGTGCACGGAGCACGGAACCTGCTTGGGTCTCTCTCTCTCTCTCTCCCCCTCTGCCACTCTCCCCGCTTGCATGCTCGTTCTCTCTCCCTCCAAAATAAATCAAATGGAAGAAAAGAGTGTATACATAAAAAACTTAAATGAACACACAAATCAGCAAAAATCATTGTATTTTCAAAAACGATCCTCGGTGGGAACCGGCGAGGGCCCACGTGTTGCATCAGTTAGGTGGTGGGAACCTGCCTGCCCCCTTGCCAGTCAGCGCAGGCAGCGAACGAAATTTCCGGCAGCATCAAACTGTGACAAGGATTGTGAACAGCTTGATGGCGAAGCTTGAACCCAGGTGTGAGACAAGAGAAGTGACAGAATAGGAACTCGAGAAAAAAGCACTTGGCTAGGACACAGTAGTGAGAATGAGTTATTATGTTCTTAATTAATGGATTTTTTTACTAAATAATTTTTTTTTTTTTTTTTTTACTAAATAAGTTTGTATTCAATCTATTCCGTACCACTGTTGGATGAGATTTGTTTTAACCATGATTTGGGGATGGCTGTAACATCCTTCCCTCTCCCCCGCCCCACTGCCCTCATTGAAATGTTGAATTCCACTTCCCTTTGTCAGATTGGTCCTTAAGAATCTCAATAACTATTTCTCTTGGCAGGTGGGTTAGAAATTCTTGTCCGTGTGCAGGCACTTATAGCCTCCCAGCTAAGAGCAAAGCCTGTGGAATCAGAGAGTTTTGGGGGTTCAAATGTTAGTTCTGTCATTGCCAGTTGATTTTTTTTAAGTTCGTTTATTTATTTTTTTTTAATTTTTTTTTTTAACATTTATTTATTTTTGAGACAGAGAGAGACAGAGCATGAACAGGGGAGGGGCAGAGAGAGAGGAAGACACAGAATCGGAAACAGGCTCCAGGCTCTGAGCTGTCAGCACAGAGCCCGATGCGGGGCTCTAACTCACAGACGGTGAGATCATGACCTGAGCTGAAGTCGGACGCTTAACCGACTGAGCCACCCAGGTGCCCCACATTTATTTATTTTGAGAGAGAGAGAGAGTAGGAGGGGCAGAGGGAGGGAGTCACAGTATCCCATACAGGCTCTTTGCCATCAGCACAGAGCCCGATGCAGGGCTCGAACTCATGAACCGTGAGTTCATTACCTGAGCCGAGATCAGGACTGCACCACCCAGGTGCCTTGCCAGGTGATTTTTTTTTTAACCACCTGGTGCGTCAGTTTTCTCCTCTCCAGATGGAAATAAGAACGCGTTTCTGAGGGTAATTGTGAGGCTTGAACGAGGGAAGACTTGCAAACCGCTAGCTGGGGGTGAGGGACAGTGGCTCCCAGTGCATGCTCGCTGCCACCATCATTAGTGGCAGGAGGGGTAGGACTTTGCGAGGCCCCGGGCTTCCAGCTGGCGCCGGGGTGGAGAAGGCAGGGGGACTGGCGGGGCTCCTCGTGTGTTCTGCCCGCACAGGCAGCTTCTTCCACCTGAACCAGCACACCTGCCATCCCGGGCTGACCATTTCTGAAGATGGGTTTACGGTCGTGCGGAGCGAAAGGAAAACCCCAGCAAAGGAGCCGCTCCCTGGCAACACCCGGTTTACCAGGTACTTGGGTGGCCGCTCGCTAGAACATTCCGTGGACCCCCTCTAAGACACGTTGTTGCTCAGATAAAAAGTGGGTTATGACAGACGCTGCCTTGAAGAGGTCCCAGAAATGGATGAGAGGCTGGGGGGGTGGGGGGGTGGGGAGAGGAGGCGGTGGGGGCGGAGGGGAGGCTGGGGAGCTCGAGTCGGGGGAAGAGGCTGGCTGGTGTGGATGGAAGATACCTGTTGTGGCTTCTGAAGTCGGGTCGGGAGAACGGAAACAAGGCTGTAGGTCTCCCAGTGCTTGGCCCGGTGCTCCTCTCCTACACGGTGAAGCCCTGTTTAAAAACCCCTGATGAAAACCGGTGGGGTTAGCCTGTGGGGAGTCGGTGGGGGGTGGTGCTAGTGCATGACCTGAGGGAGGGGTGGCCCCCGCAAAGGCGTGTGCGCTGTCCGTCTAGAAATGTAGCTATTTCCAGACCTTGGTGCTCAATCCACATTGAAACGATTCATTTGTGCCTCACTTCTTTCCAAAGACTTAAAGACTTAAAATAAGGCGCAGATATACACTGCTGAAATAGAAAAGTCAAAGCAATGGGAGAAAAACAACACAGATAGGTTAACTCCAAGAGCGCATTCCATTTCCGGGATTACAGGTGGCTCTCAGATTCCTGGTCTGGTCAGGACAAGAAGAGTTCTCGGTCGGTTGGTTTTAGAGTCAGAAGGATCTTCTAAGGAGAAAAAGGGGCTCTCCAACGGGGCTGCAAGGGCCATGGATAGAAACTTCATCCAGGGGCGCCTGGGGGGCTCAGTCTGTTAAACATCTGACTTCAACTCGGGTCACGATCTCACGGTTCATGGGTTTGAGCCCCGCATCGGGCTCTGTGCTGACAGCTCAGAGCCTGGAGCCTGCTTCGGATTCTGTGTCCCTCTCTCTCTCTGCCCCTCCCTTGCTCGAACTCGCTCGCTCTCTCTCAAAAATAAGCATTAAAAAAAAAAAAAAGCTGAAAGAAAGGAAGAGAAGAAAGAGACTGCATCAGCCTCCCTGCCGGGGTCCGAGACTATCCCAGAGCTGGCTCTTCCTCTGATGTTGGCTCCCTGCTGGCCTTTTTACAGTGTGTGTGTGTGTGTGTGTGTGTGTGTGTGTGTGTAGCACCTACTATATGTAAGTGTTAGCATGCGGTAGCCCAAGTGCGCAGGGTACAGTGGGAAGCAACTTGATCCTTTCCCACCTCTGCCCATTCTACCCAGGGTTGCAGGGCATGGAGAGGGACATGGAGAGATAAAGGCCTTACCTGTGTTAAAAAAAAAAAATTCAACTGAATAGATTTTAAAGATCTTACAGCTTTATTCCAGGAGTTATGAAACGGGCATCATCCAGTCTAACAGGTAGACGGGAGCTCTCAGGAGCTGTACAAGATGAAAGACGCTTATGGGCCAAGTTACAGTAGGCAAAGAAGCGGGTGGTTGTGGCGAGGTTCCTTTCCTGCGGGGGACAGCAGGGTCTGCGAGGCACATCACCTCACTGGTGCTCGTCAGGCGATTCCTGATTGGTTTAAGATCCCATTTCTGGGAGAGTCGAACTGTAACGGAGGTGTCTCGGTTTGGAGACGTGGGGCTTAGCATGACGGGCTCCGTTTGGGGGCCTGTTGTCCTGTTTTTAGCCTGGGGGTACCTGACTGGTACCAGTGTGATGTGGGAAGCTGACTCTCTCTCCCCGGCAGTTCCCAGGTGAGCCCCTCACAACCCGTCCACCTCCGCACCCAGTGCTATGGTTCTCGTTCTTTCTGCCGAGCCCTCCTGGGCCCTCACAGGCAGCCCTCTTGGACAGGATCCCCCCACAAACAACGCAGAGGCAGCTTTCCTGCAGTGGGTTCCGTTCACACCTGGTCCTCTGAAGGCACACACCTCTGACCAGGCCACTGCTACCTCACCGTGCGTGTGAATGCTCTCTGGGCAGACACAGCCTCGAGCGTCTTCAGCCTCGGCCGCTTGGTGTTGCACTAAAAGTTACAAAACGAGTTTTTGGTCACCAAGTCCTGCAGAGGTGGTCCAGCACGTCACCTGGAAATATGGGAGAACTCACCACCTGTTGTTCTGTTCTTGGCTCTTTGGGGTCCAGCCAAGTTAGACAGTCCCATTGCAATATCCTGTCACCAGTATATCCATTGTCCTGTGAGGACCATGCTGTGCCCTGGAGGTAAAGGGAGGAAGATAGTGTCCCTGCCCACCTGACTCAGACCAGGCAAGTGGGGGAGATGCATGTTTCAAAAACACACCTGTGAAAGATTCGGTAGAAGGATGGCCAAGGCATCGTAGGAGCCCCCAGGAAGAAGGCTTCCTGGGGAAGCAAGGGCTTGGAGGATAAAAGGGAGTTCTCCAGGCCGACCAGGCAGATTAAGTGCCTCATACGTGTACAAACGGCGGAAGCCAGGGAGACCACGTGTTTGGAGAACTGCTATCGGTTAGCGTGTCTGTGGTGTAGGGTCCATAATGGCAAGAAGGGGAAGACGAGGCAGGAAAGATGGAAAAGTTCTAGGGCAAAACAAGTTTGGATCTTATCTTTGGAGGGGTGGGAATTTTTGGAGGATTCAAGTAGGGGAGGTGACCCGATCAGATTTACATTTCAGAAGGATCACACTGGAGGGTCAAGTGTGAGCTGGGGAGGAGGGGGAGAGGCAGGTGGGGAGCCAGGAGACCAGAGAGGAGGCTGTGGACGCCTTGAGTAAATCAGCAACACACAAAACTAACAAGGAGAGAGGCCAACTGGTTAAGGGGCGAGCAGGGGAGGGATGGGTCAGGGACTGTAATTTATGGCGTGTTTACCAAGTGCTAGACATCTTCCAAGTGTTTGACATGGATTAGCTCATTGAATCATTACAACAGCCTGTGACATCCATATCACTACCAGTCCAATTTGACAGATGAGACCATTGAGGCACAGAGAAGTAAAGTAATTTGCCCAAAGGCACACTGCTGTTAAGGGCTGAAGTCAGATTTAAGCTAGAAGCTGAGCGTGTAACCACTACATTATCCTTGGGTTACTGTTTTCTGCCTTGGGTTACTGGGTAGATCATGAGTCTATTAACCAAAATGGAGAAAACACGGGGAGTAAGTACTCCTTCCCACCACAGGCAAAACACTAAGTTTGGTTGGCGGTGGGAAGGGTAGGAATGTGGTAAGTTCTGTTCGGGACATTCTGAATGAGGAACAGCAGGTGGGTGGAGATGTGGGTCCGGAGCTGAGAGTAGAGACGGCTTCATTTTACAAAAGAGGAGCTCTTTTCTGTGCAGTCTCCTTCCCAGAGCTTTGCTTGGCCTCCAGAACTTGGGGTTTGAGAGTAGAGATCTCGTGTTAATAACAGCTAAACAAATCTGCCCAGGGGTTTGGCGGGGGGTGGGCACTCAGTTTGGCTAATGCAGAAGTTTCCTGCAGGAGGCAGACTGTTCGTTTTGGAGATACTGATGTGGTCTGGTTTCCCACGAGAACCTTCCTCTGAAGAATGCTGTATTGTTGTAAAACAAAACATAACTGTGACCTTTGTGAGTGTATTTGTTTCCAGTGGCTTCTTGGAGGTCGATTTTGATCATTGGTGAGGGATTTGCTATTTGCTGTTCTCAGGTTTGCTTCTGAGATCCAGATCCTCGTCTTCTGCCTGTAGCCACCCCGCAGATATGCGTCACCTCAAAGCCCCCCATGCTAGTGCAGCATCAGCAGTGCTGGCCGGTTCCTGAACTTCAAGTACATGGTTCCCTTGACTGTGCTGAGTTCTGTGAAGTTTCAGTCCCTTTTGTTTGTTTTAAT
Organism: Neofelis nebulosa; assembly: GCF_028018385.1. Lineage (NCBI taxonomy): Eukaryota > Metazoa > Chordata > Mammalia > Carnivora > Felidae > Neofelis > Neofelis nebulosa. The sequence continues at coordinate 4,510,661 of NC_080788.1, forward strand.
ATTTATTTTTGAAAGAGAGAGAGACAGAGCATGAGCAGGGGAGGGGGAGAGAGAGGGTGGGGGGAGACACAGATCCGAAGCAGGCTCCAGGCTCCGAGCTGTCAGCACAGAGCCCGACGTGGGGCTCGAACCCACGAACAGCGAGATCATGACCTGAGCCGAAGTCAGATGCTTCACCCACTGAGTCACCCAGGCACCCGGAGTCCCTTTCTTTTTTTATGAGCAAGTGAACCAAATCTTTATTTTTGTTACCAAAAAAAAAAAAAAAAAAAAGAGCCCAATCATTTACAAATGCCAATAGAGCCTTTTCTGACTCGCTCCCATTACCGGCAGGGTAAGAACCCTCCCACAAATTTCGGCATCTGTCAGGTGAGCCGAGGGCGAGCCGCTTCTCAAAGGAGGTGTTCAGAACACCGTTGGGCCGACCCCCACGGCTGTCCCCCCCCCCCCCCCCCCCCCCCCACCGCACGGCCAGGCTCGGGTCGCCCCCGGTGACGCACGCTTCCACTTTCTGAACCCAGGTGTGTTGCCGTCATGGGGAATCTCATTCCAACCCGAGGGCGCCATTACTGGGAGGTGGAGGTGGACGAGAGGTCCCACTACACGGTGGGTGTGGCCTTTGAAGATGTCCCTAAACAAGAGGACCTGGGAGCAAACTGCCTGTCTTGGTGCATGAGGCACAGACTTGCATCATCACGGTAAAGTAGAATCTGGATGCCTGATACTAAAATTGACCTTGAAAGAAGAGAGCACGAGGTTTCACTAGCAATAATTAAGGCCTAGAGTAGGTTTCATAAAATATTCTAAGATACCTCAGGGCTCTTTTCCAGCCCTTTCCCCTAAAGTCCAAATGAGACGAGAAAAGAGCAGCTTTGGGTACTTTTCTTTCAGACAGAAATAGCTACAGTTCACGGAGAGCTTATTCCGTGCCAAGCGCTGCTCCCATGTCCTGTCCTGTTTACTTCTCACAATTATATCACCCCATTTTATTTATTTATTTTTATTTTTATTTTTTTTCTTTTTTTTAAATTTTTTTCAACGTTTTTTATTTATTTTTGGGACAGAGAGAGACAGAGCATGAACGGGGGAGGGGCAGAGAGAGAGGGAGACACAGAATCGGAAACAGGCTCCAGGCTCCGAGCCATCAGCCCAGAGCCTGACGCGGGGCTCGAACTCACGGACCGCGAGATCGTGACCTGGCTGAAGTCGGACGCTTAACCGACCGCGCCACCCAGGCGCCCCAATATCACCCCATTTTAAAAGTCAGCTATGCCTCACGGCAGTCGGATAATCCGTCCAACGTGGATTTTTGGAGCTTGGAATCCAATCCAGGCAGTCTGGCTCCAAAGACAGCATTCTTAAGCACTAAGTGATTGGCTTTTCATTCATGCTCAACTTGTGTTATTAAATGGTTACAGTTTGATCTGAAGCCCCAATTCCATCTTTGCAAGTAGGCAGTGGCTTAATAGTCATGGCTCATTCTGTTTTGCTTCTGCTGCCAAGCACTCTGTCCTCTACGCGTGGATTAGTTCTAGAAAGCTGGGAAAACCTGATGAGGTGCAGTCCCGTGGACACATTCAGACTTGGGAAGCCACTGTTACAACCTCCCTTCACCTCAAAAACTACCAAAGTTCGCTCCGTTTCCCCAGCACCTCTTGTACCACGGGGCCTCTGACCCTTGTTGGCTTGCTGTATCTTATGCATGTTTGATCCTGCGTTCTCTGCTGGTGAACCTCCATCGTGGTTAATTAAACACTACCGGTCATGCCCGCGCATACGTGGGAAGACCCCCCCCCCCCCCCGTAAGGTACTTGGACTAGAATGGACTCTACTAATCCTCAGACCCAGTCTGAGAAACACAGGAAATCGTAGGCATTGAGCCAAATAGTTCATTTGGAGATTCTGCCCGAAGTGTAATGAGGCTAAAAATCAAAGTATCCTCTCCTAGAGAGGTAAGAACGAAGGGCAGAGGAGAACGGGGAGGACAAAGGAAGAGTAGGAGTCTGTGTACGGTGGGAGGGTTGAGAGGTCAGAAGACAGAAGAGGATGGAAACATGAGACAGCGTGAAAAAGGATGGGCAAAAAGCCAGGCACTAGGCCTGGCCGCTTCTGTGGCCCCACCTTGGAAAGACAGAGGACAGACAGGATACGGAAGGCATCCTAGCTGACTTGCAGTTTTTGCTTTCGTCTGGTGCTGTAGTGGGAAGAAGGTGGAGGGCAGGGCCTTCCTGGCTCCTGGCTTCTGGCGGCTGCTTAGCTAAGGAACGGAGCCGAGGGGAAGATGAGGCGAGCGGGGCCGGAGCCAGGCTGGCGCGCTCTGACACCGAGACCGAATTCCAAGTGCTCCTCCCAGGAGTGTGGCCCAGCTTGCTGGCACCATGTTCTGCAGACGTCTGTAGGTAGCAGGGGTAGGAAGTGCCCGTGGCTGCTTTGGGTTCCAGCCATTTTTTCAAAGCACCCAGGCTACAGAGCACGGGGAGAGGGTGCTGGGCTAGGCTGCAGGGGCGGTGACGGCCCCGGCTGGCCCTGCTGAGTCGGAAGGTCTAAGGATCATGCCCGAGTACCTGTGCACAGGTTATACCCAAAGGCACATTTTATTACATGAAAGATCGTGGGGCTCCCCGGTTCAAACATCTTTCTTACGAAGGCTTTATACATTTGAACCTCAAAATCCCAAGTTTTAAAACACCAATTTCTATACAAACTTTGATGCAGTAAGAGTGTATGTAAGTCTCTTAGGTGAAGAAATTGATCAAAAACAAATGGTGTTTAAAAAGAGAGGTCTCTTAGGACAAATTTTAGAAAAGAGACAGATATGTTGGGAAATGAACCGTTACTTTGGTAGTCAATTAATTAAAAAAAAAACGATCACAGCGTTATTTGAAAACTAATACGAAATGTTCTGTAAATTGCGCATCTACAGAACTTCTGAAGCTGTGTCCTATCAACATTTAATTTCTAGGCATAAGTATGAGTTCCTGCACAACGGGACGACTCCAGATATAAGAATAACTGTCTCCCCGAGGAAGATCGGCATTCTGCTAGACTATGAAAATTCAAAATTGTCATTTTTCAATGCGGACATTTCTCAGCATCTGTACACGTTTAGTTGTCAGCTTCACCAATTTGTGCATCCCTGTTTTTCTTTGGAAAAGCCTGGGTGTCTGAAGATACATAATGGCATTTCAATGCCAAAGCACGTCACTTTCTACTAGACCATTCTGATGCCAGCTCCCTCTCTTCTGTACCCACCCCTCCAAGCCGGCCACCCCTCAGCTGGTTGAACTTGGCGTTCAAGCACAGGTTTCTAGCCCTGCGCACTGCCGCCGGTATGATGTTAGGTTAGTCATTACCAGGCGCGGCTGTAAAATGAGGGCTCAGACAAAATGAACTCCAGGCCTTTCAGGTGGTCAAACTGTATCGGTCTGTTTGTTTATACGCAGAGTATCTGAAAGTCCAAGGCCTACAGAGCTTGGGGGCAGGGGCAAGGGAGGGAAGAGATACATAAGTACTAGTGGCCGCGGCACACCGGGGACATCTCGCGAGTCAGCCGGGAACAGACTCCAGAAGGCAAGAGGCTGTCCACAGAGAACCAGGGAAGCCACGCGCCTTCTGTTTTCCGGGGAGTTAATGGCACTGTGATTCGGTTTCTGGCACTGAGCACGCTGTCACACCTGTTCCCCTCGTTCACAGAACTCACCCCACTCAAACTTTGAAATGACCTCTACCGTGCGCTCTTCCATGAAGGCAGGGACAGTGTCTGTCTTGTTCATCATTCGGTCCCTAAGGACTAACATGTAACAAACGGTACACACCAAATACTGAATAAATTAGTATCTTCCTCATCCAACCACCGTTGTCGGGCTCTCTGCTCTCCGTGTGAGGGATGGTGGGGCTCTTTCCAAACTAGAGCAAAGGACGTACGGCAGGGAGATGGACAAAACCTGGAGGGGAGGCAGTCTGAAGGAACAGAAGGGCACCTGCGGCTTGATGGCAAGACTGGGCAAAATGGAACGCTCTACTACGCACCTCACGTCCCGCAGCGGCCTACACATAAACATGGCACTTTCAGCGCATCGGGAGAGGGAGCGGGGGCTAAAGCGGGAAAAAACAGAGAACATTAGTCACAACTGATTCTAGAACTGTCCTGTCACGTGGAGAGAACCAGACTGGAAATCAAAAGACCGAGGTTTGATTGCTCCTCTGTAGCTACTCTGCAAGGAGTCACATGATCTTCCAGAGTTCCCGTGTCCCTTTAAACAAAGAAAAAATAGCACTAGCCTCAATAGACGAGACTAGACTAGACTCAACAGACTGGGAGATTTAATGACGAACACGGGAGCGCACGATATAGAACGTATGGCAAATGCGTGGCAGCTTCGGGAGAGAGAACCTCGCCCGCCAAAGGCTAAAGCTGAGCACCGGTGTGCAAAGCGGCCCCTGGGCCAGCAGCTCTGGGGCCTCCTGCCTCTCTGCTGTCATGCCCTCCTGTGCCCACAGCACCAGCCCCGCGGGCTGCCTTCCTGGTTCTCCGCTCGGCTCTCCAGCTGCCACCTAAAGCTCTGCACACTGCGTCTTCGAGCTTGGACGTGTGGGTGCAGAGTAGGGGACCCTGCCTGTGAAGCAGTTCTCAGACCGTTTTGTTCCGCCCGGCAGATGCCCCTCTGCACAGATACGCCCCATATCTCATCACTCATGGTTTCGTGGGAACTGCAAATCCTGTGATCTAAAACTTTAGTGTTTTCCAGCACAAAGTCTGATGCGATGAACGCCTCTCAAGTCGCCTGTCTCAAAACCCTGCCTGTTCATACACATGGCAGCTCAGATTCCTGAATTAACAACTTGACAGTCTTACTACCCTGAGATAAGGAAGGGACGGCCAGTGTAAACAGAGATGGTTCAAGTTACAAACAGAATATACATGTGTGCATATTCAAAACCAAGCTTAGCCACTGCAACAGAAACTACCAAGCAGGAGGTAGGCTATCACGGATACGGCAAATTTGAATTCAGCACTCTAAAGGCTTTATGGAATATTTCACATGTAACCTGAACGTGGATAAAACGATTAAAAACTCGACACCTGTAAGGTTTGAGTAAAAGTTTTATTGATCAAGAAAAAAAACATCTAGAATTTGTGTTGACATATAAAATTCACTTACTTTAAAATGAGGCAGATGACCAACTTAAAGCATCACAGTTCTTCAGCATAGTGAAGTTTTGTTTAAACATGGTTCTTCTAGGAGAAGAAAAAATAAGTCTAGAACAGAACCAAACGAAATATTTTTTTTTTCTGTAAAATATTCCAGTTCCTAAATTACCATGAATAATCTGCTGAAACCAAATTTCAACGGGGGCAGGATTTACCTCAAGGCCATGTTCAGCTGCAACCTGCTGATATATCTGTTAAAAAACAAAACAAAAAACAAAACGGATTTTTAAAAAGTCAGAATATCGTAGCCACAATCCCTGACACTGCAGATAAAACAAAAGATACCAATCTGTTCTTTTCCTAGCTTTACCTATATTACTTTCTAACTCTTGAGTAGGTTATTAACATAAGTTTTGGCTTCCCTCAACAAAGGGGAGACTACGTAAAATAAGCACAGAATCTTAGTGTAAACTAACATGGGCTTAGTAATTCAGAATAATCAGAATTTAAGGCACCCTTAGATGGGACTGGAAAGTTGGTCAGAGACACTGGTTTCTGATAAAATGAAATTGCCTTTTATTTGGAAAAGTGCATTTAATGGACTTCCTGCTGATTCAGACAATGATATGCAATCATTGCTTGTACATACCCAATAAAATCTTTCCGAAGCACAAGCGTGGTGACCAGTATAAAGCAGACTGATTGCATGGGCAATGAGGCCTTTTCCTTAATGCTTCTCATCCTCTCAATATTTGTCAGAATCATAACCTTACACGGCTCACACTGGCAGCTGCCCGCAGCACAATTCACCATGACATGGCATTCTGTAAATGAGATCCACTCGTCTCTGTCCAAGGAGGCTTAGCTACCAGAGAACCTGCTGGACCCTCCGAAGGCTGCACTACGGGAAAGGTCCCGTCCTCCGCTTTCCTGAACAACTTCTCCAATTTCCAACCACCTTCCTATCAGTTAGCACAGGAAGAGTCTTGTGGGTTCACTGCCTTTTCCCACCCTTTCTAATCTCTCAATTTACTGTTCCTATTTTCCACAGCAAGACCACACTATGCGTATAAATGCTGTTGGTAGATAAGTAGGTCTTGAATTTGTTTTGTAAACAAGACCTGTTCTATCTACCTTTTCATTTAGGAGGCTAACAGCAGAGTCGGCTTGACTTCAAGGACTCTATTTTCTTAGTCTCCAGAAGACCAAGTCCAGCCTTTGAAACACTGTCCTCTAGCACGCCAAGACACGAAAGGAATGCTAGTTGATTACTTTTAGATAACCAACTACTTTTCGAGTGTTCAGAGACTGGAACGCTAACGTACACGTGCTTCACTGCAATCCATGGTTAAGGAATCTAAATGCAAGATGAGAGTTCAGGATTTGCGAAGAAGATTCCGGCCAGTCAGCACCTTCTCCGTCAGCAAGTCTCCTAGAAGGAGCGTGATGATGAGCTGGGCACGATGGATGCCCCGACTTAGTAATTACTTTAGAGCTGCCAGTGCACAGGCGCTAGTTCTTGGCACGCCTGTCGCGTCTTCCACTTCACTGCTTGTCTTCTGCTAGTCCCAGTCCCAGAAAAAAATTAAGCCCGATTCACCGATTGATTGCTTTTTCGTCATTCTCCCCAGACTTTGACAGAATCAGCTTTTTCTGCCTAGTTCCACCTTCATCGGATCCTAGTGGAATTAAACTATCATTGATTTGAATTACAATTCAGCTACCCAGCTTGCAGGTCAAACAACATGCGGTCACTCAGTTATAGCCAACAAAAATGCTTTTGTAGTATGAACTTGGGTTCTCATTTTGCTGCCTCCCCCATGCTCATTCCTAGGCCTAGAGGTGGGCTTAAGAGAGGCCCCTAAATTCGAAAAGACTGGATTAGAGACAAGAATATAATCCATTCACTGGGAAAGCAATCAATCAACAAAATTGAGGTTTCCCAGCTGTGCATTTTAACAAAGCAGGAACGCAGTTTTTAGAGATGGATTTCCTGAGTACAATCATTATTTCTTGGTAAACCTGTCCTATTGCTCTGCCACTCAGAAAGATGCCTCCCCTCTGACTTCTTTTCTATCCTCGACATCCATCTAATTAAGGGGAAGAAGGACAGGGAGAGAGAAGGAAAACAAGAGGAGCACTATCCTCAGAAGGACAGACCTCTGAAGAAAGGCAGAAGACACCTGACCCTGTCTTCTGTGTAATTCACAATTTGTAAACAAGCCACAGATCACAGATCCCTAGGTACCTGGAATGGACCTACCCTTTCTTGTCCTCCTAATGCCTGTATAGCTCAAAAGTCACTTCCCGGAAGCACTTAATTCCCGCCCCTCCCCAGCCGAGTTAAGTTGCACACACTCACCTCTTCTTGAATACTTAAGTGGCACACTGACCATTGACCTGTATCTGCTCCACTTAACTGTATGCAAACCAAAGGGAGGAACTGTATCTTCATAATCTCTGATCAGATCATGGAAGCAAAGGCATTCTGCTTTCAAACGCTCACATCCCTGAAAAGAGATAAGATCGAATTGTCGTCCAAATTAAAAGAAAATTTCTTCATCAGAAAGCAAAGCACTTTCATGGGGCGCCCGAGTGGCTCGGTCGGTTAAGCGTCTGACTTTGGTTTCAGCTCAGGTCACGATCTCACTCACGGTTGGGCTCCACACTCGCATGGAACCTGCTTAGGATTCTCTCTCTCTCTCCCTCCTTCTGCCCCTCCTGCTGACCCTCTTGCTCTCGTGCTCACTCGCTCTCTCCCTCAAAAGAAAAAAAAAGCAAAGCACTTTCAAATTGTGTGTTGAGTGGGGAGAGGGAGATAAAAAATAGCGAGTGATTCTCAGCCTTTCTTCTGTCCCCAAACACTTGAGAGATCTACCAAAGAACCCTGTTAGTAACAGTGACTTCTAACTTGGGAGGAGTGGGAGGGGTTTATGGGAATCTGAGGAAGATGTATGTGGTTTAGCATGTTTCCTTCCTATCCCTGCAAGAGATCTTTAACACATTTAATATTTATTATAGTTTTGATGATTCTCGAGAGAGCCCAAAGTGTACAACATACATATTTTAAATGTTCTCAAACATCAATCTGGTTTATATGTTTGGAGGCTGATGAGTGGAAGTTACCCCTTGGCCCTGATAGCACGTCACACCATGACTTTCTGATGGTCTTAGAATCTAGGACTTTCATGGAGGAAATCATATGCTGTAAAGGTAATGACAAACTCAGGTGATACCTGAGAAGAAGACCACAGGTGATACCTTCTCAAATGTCAAGTGTCTTAAAAAAGTCATTTTATGGGAGAGGCTTCCTCACCCCACCCCCCAAAATTTTACCCAAATTTCCATATCAGATGTAGGGGAAAATACTACATATATGGAGGTGCCTGTTGTTCTTGAAATCTCATCCTTTCCTAAACAGTTTATAGAATTTTCAGAGCCTAGGCTTCATTATTTTAAATCAAAAAAATATGTTCCCAGCCCTTCAAAGAACCTCAAGCCAATCTCCCCCAAATAACCATATATAACTACCTACCAAGGATTTCTGTAAAGTATAAGGCATTTTAAACACCTACTCATGGAGCAATAATAATGAATTCAATAGTGGGTCCGTTTCTGTGCAGTTACTAATCCACTGAAAAGTCTCGAGTTCTAGAAGTGAGAGAAGGGAGATGTGTAGCCTGCTGTGGTCACTGATGGAAGCAGGAGTTAAATGGTCAAGAGGAGTGAGTGAAACAGAAACTGCCTACAGGGGCGCCTGCGTGCCTCAGTAGGTTGAGCCACCGACTTGGGCTCAGGTTACGATCTCACCGGCTGGTGAGTTCAAACCCGGTGTCAGCCTCTGTGTTGACAGCTCGGAGTTGGGAGCCTGTTTAGGATTCTGTGTCTTTGTGTCTCTGCCCCTCCCCCACTCACACTCTCTCAAGAACATTAAAAAAATTTTAATAAAAAATAAAATGTAAATAAATGACACATTTCTAATTCCTGACTTTCAGCCTGTCTCTTCTCACTATGCTTCCATTAAAAACTGAACCGTGGGGGATGACCCAGATGGTTGTCCCTCCTCCGACACCCAATGACTTGGCTGGCAGATTCAGGAAGCTTGAAAATCACCCGCCTGTGTATATGTTTTCAAATTAATGCAACAGGTGCTGCTGCCTCAAGCAGGAGTCACCGATTCAGAGGGCCTGGTTATGCACAGGCCCCGGAGTCACATCCCTTAAGGGACCACTTATGTTAAATTCACCTCCTGAATTATTTTTCCTTAAACATTACTTCTCCCTTCCACATATATTCCCCACCGCACCTCCGTGAACTACCAGGCTTGTTTTTTTAGACGCGGTCGAAAAAGCTGAGCAAGAGTTAGGTATGAGACGTATATGTGGTTGGGTGACGAGGACCCTCGCGACAGATACGCCGACCTCTCACCTCTACTCCGGTTCCCCGCCATACTCCCCGAAACCCGACACGCCAGCCAGCCTGCCCACTAGGACGATATCGTCGCCCGCCCCGCGGGTGGCCCGAGATCAGCCTTGCTCTACGCCACAACCGCACCCGACCCTCCCGGATGCGACCCCGGCAGCAACTGCACTCTCCTTCCGGCGGGAAAGAGCTCCTTCCGGTTTCCGGGTGTGGGGAGGAAGTCCCTCCCCCCATGCAACAGCGTAACATAGCGGGACGCGCCCGCGGAGGTGAGGCGGCGGCGCGGAGCGGGGCCGGAGGGGCTCCTGGGCCGGAGGTGGCAGTTGCTGGGTTCCCGGCCGTGGAGGGTGGGGAGAGGACTGGGCTGTTCGGCGGGGTCTGGAGAGCGGCTCGGAGACTCCCGTCTCGAGAACTGCCTTCCTCCCTGGTCGCTCTCCGGGGGATCGAGGCTCTTCCCTCTCCGGCTGCCGCGTGTTTCATTTAGTTCCTGGCTTCCGTTCGTCTGCGTAGCCGCTTGTCTTACAGTCACGGTGCTTACTTACCACTTACGAGCATTGGCTGTTGGTCGTCTCCCAGCAGGAGCTCATAAGGTCTGGCAGTTCCTGACTGCTGCTGCCGGAAGCCCACTCGTGGAAGGATTTGAGTACCTACATAGTTCTCGGCTGGACTAGGGACATAGCGCTGTTGGGGTTAGGAAGATAAATTAGAAATTTAAATTGCCCTTGCTTTAGTTTCCTAGGGCTGTGATAACCAAGTATCGCCAATTGGGTGGCTTAAAACAACGCGTTTATTATCTTACAGTTCTGGAACCAGAAAGTCCGAAATGAAGGTGTCAGCAGGATCACGCTTCCTCTGAAACTCTGGGTAAAATACTTCCTTGGCTTTTCCTAGTTTCCGGTGCTGTGCACCCATCCTAGGAGTTCTTTGACTTGTAGCTGCATCTTTTGGATCTCTTGAAGTTTCTCCTATGGTGTTTTTCTCTGTGTATCTGTGTTTCTTCTTAAAAGGACACAGCCTTCTTGGACAAAGGGCCTACCTTACTCCTGATCTTAACTAATTACATTTACAATAACTATTGCCAGATAAAGTCACATTCTAAGGTTCTGGGAAGGTCGTGAATTGGGGGAGGGGGGCGTGACACTGACCAACATAGTATAGCTGTCAGAGAGCTTAAGGAGTTGGCAAGCCAAAAGCTGACAGTAATTTGCTGCAGCACATGTGAACTCAGACATAGTTCAACTGGATCTGAGAACTTTTCGTGGGTATTTGAACTATTCCCTTGATAGGTGGGTAGGATTTGGATGTGCCATTGTAGATCATATATAGCATTCTAAGCAAACAAAAATCACAGGAAAGCACAGGTTGAAATGTAAAATAGGTTAAAGTTGGAAGGATTTTGGGGCGCCCCGGGGGGCTCAGTCGGTTGAGCGTCCGACTTCAGCTCAGGTCACATTCTCATGGCTAGGCTCATGAGTTCGAGCCCCAATTCGGGCCCTGTGGTGACAGCTCAGAGCCTGGAGCCTGCTTCCGATTCTGTGCCTCCCTCTCTCTCTGCCCTTCCCCCGCTCGTGCTCTGTCTCTCTCTCTCTTTCAAAAATAAACATTTAAAAATTTTTAAAAATAAAGTAGGAAGGATCTTGAACGTTTGGAGTCTGTTCTGTATGTAAAATGAGCAGTATATCAAAGTGTTTTGGCAGAGGAGTTGTGCTTGAAGATTAATTAGCAACTGGAGTCAAACCTACTTTGTGTTACTTAGTCCATTTTAAGAAGTCTTAAATCCTGGGGCACCTGGGTGGCTCAGTCGGTTAAGTGTCTGACTTCAGCTCAGGTCATGATCTTGAGGTTTGTGAGTTTGAGCCCCACATCAGGCTCTGCTGACAGCTCAGAGCCTGGAGCCTGTTTCAGATTCTGTGTCTCCCTCTCAAAAATAAGTAAACATTAAAAAGGAGAAAAAGAAGTCTTAAATACTATTCTCTGAGCATATCCTGTGCTTTTTCATCCTGGTCTTTGCTCATGCTGGCCCTTATTCCTGGAGTGCTTCCATTAAGGAGAGTTGTTCAGCTCATAATGTTAGCATCCCCTTAATACCAAAACCTGACAAAGATAGCACCAGAAGAAAAAACTGCCCAACTCCCATCAATACAAAGCCCTAAAATAAAATAGTAGCAAATTCAGTCATGCCCTCCATCTGGAATGAAAGATTTTATCCCAGGAATGATTTAACGTTAGAAAACCTGTTGCTATATAAATCACTGTATTAATAGTTTATATGAGGTTAAATCTGTATGATCTATATGATCATCTCGAGCGGTAAAGTGTTTTTTGCAAATACTCAAAACCTACTTTGATTTCAAAGAAAACATTTAGCAAAATAGGAGGGGTGCCTGGGTGGCTCAGTCAGTTAAGCGTCTGACTCTTGATTTCCACTCAGGTCATGATCTCATGATTGTGAGATTGAGGCCTATGTCAGCCTCTGTGCTGGAGCCTGCTTAAGATTCTTCCTCTCTTTGCCCCTGCCTGCTCGTTTTCTCTCTCCCTCTCTCCTTCCCTCTCTCCCCCACCTCCCAAAAATAAATAAATAAAACACTTAGCAAAATGGGAATAGACAAACAGCAACTTGATAAAAGGCACTTAAATCTATGGTAAATGTCATACTTAAATGATAAAACAATAGAAGCATTCTCTTTAAACTCAGGAAAAAATGGAATATTTACTTTCACTTCTAATATTCAACATGGTGCTAACTTTCTAGCTAAAGTAATAAAACAGGGAACAGACAAAAATGTTAGGAAAGGAAGAAGTGAAAATATTATTTTTGGATAATGTAATTTTGTTTCTGGAAAATGGAAAAGAATGAAATTGCAAAATTATTAGAATTAAAAGGTTCAGCAAAGTGACTAAATGAATACAGAAACTTAAATTTTTTTGTATATCAGTTATAAAATGGGGGGGGGGGAAGAACCCAATATGAATACACTGCACAAAAGAGACTTCTTTATGAGAAATATGAAATATTATTAAAAGACATTAAGGGCAAGTAAATGGACATTTCATGTTCCAGTATGGAAAATTCAGTGCTTTAAATATATCAGTTTATCATAAATTAAAAGGTTTTGGTACAGTACCTGCTAAAATACTGATAGAATCTCCAAGTAACTCTTTTTGATCAAGTATATTATTCTTTTGATACACTGTTGGGTGCCATTTATTGATATATAGAATGTATCTTTTATTAGTGAGACTGACACAAAGGGGAGCTTTTTTGGTACTGTATTAATCAGATGTTGATATTTAAAATTATACTAGATCCCTTAAAATAACTTTAGGGAGCATTTTATATTTTACTACGTTCTGAAATAATTTAAGTGGCTTTGGAATTATCTGCTCTTTTAAGACTGAGTAGAGAAATCAATTGCAAAATCCTATTATATGATGTAGTTTTACATGGTAGAATTTATATATAATGTGTCCACTCTCTTCTGTGATCATTTAAAAAGTCAACTTTTGGGGCGCCTGGATGGCGCAGTCGGTTAAGCGTCCGACTTCAGCCAGGTCACGATCTCGCGGTCCGTGAGTTCGAGCCCCGCGTCGGGCTCTGGGCTGATGGCTCGGAGCCTGGAGCCTGTTTACGATTCTGTGTCTCCCTCTCTCTCTACCCCTCCCCCGTTCATGCTCTGTCTCTCTCTGTCCCAAAAATAAATAAAAAACGTTGAAAAAAAAAAATTTTTTTTTTAAATAAATAAAAAGTCAACTTTTTGGGTTGCTTGGGTGGCTCAGTTGGTTGAGCGTCCGACTTGATTTGGGCTCAGGTCATGATCCCAAGGTCATGGGAACGAGCCCCATGTCAGGCTCTGTGTTGAGCGTGGAGCCTGCTTAAGATTCTCCCTCTCCCTCTGCCCCTCTCCCCAACTTGGGCATGTGCTCTCTCTCTTTCTCTAAAAATTAAAAATTAAAAAAAATTAAAATTCACCTTTTCTATGGGGGAGGGATCAACCTTAATTTGTATTTTGCTTGAAGTCCTCCATTTTCAACAGATTTTCCAAATTAGTTGTCATTGTATTGTGCATAGAATTCTCTTGTGATTCTTACAGTCTGCTCTGCACATGAGGTTATTTTCTCATTCCTAACCTTACATATTTTTGTTTTCTTTTTTCTTGAACCAGGCTTGCAAGAGGATTTGTCTCTTTTTGAATGCTTTTCAACTCTTACTTACTGTCTTCTGTTTTCCAGTTTAAGTTTTTGTCACAGTTCCTCTTCCTATTCTCTTCTTCTTTTTCCATTTCTTAATATTAGTCTAAGAGCCTTTATTTTTTTAAGTTCTCTCATTTTTATTCTTTCATTTTTGGTGAAGACATTTTAAGGCTATAAATTTGCCTCTAAATACAACTTGTTCCATAGTTTTTGGTATAAAGTGTTCTCTTTTTCATTGCTTTTTACATATGTTGTCATTTTTTTCTTTGACCTAAGTTATCCAGGATTGGATGTCATTTTTTCAAATACTTAAGCTTTTCAATCCATTTCTTTCTTCAGTTTTATTGAGAGATAATTGACATACATCACTGGGTAAGTTCAAGTGCACAGCATGATGGTGGTCATGTTTGGATTATTTTCCAGTTTTGTGGTGACCAGAGAATTAGATTCGGTATGTTTTAGTTAAGATTTTCTTGGGGCGCCTGGGTGGCGCAGTCGGTTAAGCGTCCGACTTCAGCCAGGTCACGATCTCGCGGTCTGTGAGTTCGAGCCCCGCGTCAGGCTCTGGGCTGATGGCTCGGAGCCTGGAGCCTGTTTCCGATTCTGTGTCTCCCTCTCTCTCTGCCCCTCCCCCGTTCATGCTTTGTCTCTCTCTGTCCCAAAAATAAATAAAAAACGTTGAAAAAAAAAATTAAAAAAAAAAAAAAAAAAGATTTTCTTCTTTGGAAAGTACATAATCAATGATTACACATTTCATGGGTGTTAAAATATGTATATTTTCTACTTAGAATTAAAAGGTTCTATGCTATAAATAAGTATGTACATAAATAAATAAAAGTTCTATGCCGGGGTTGCCTGGGTGGCTCACTCAGTTAAGCATCTGACTTGGGCTCAGGTCATGATCTTGTGGTCTGTGAGTTCGAGCCCCCTCTTGGGCTCTGTGCTGGGAGCTCAGAGCCTGGAACCTGCTTCGGATTCTGTGTCTCCCTCTCTCTCTGCCTCTTCCCTGCTTGTGCTCTGTTTCTCTCTCTCAAAAAGAAATAAACGTGAAAAAAAAAATTTTTTTTTTTTTTTTTTAAGTTCTATGACTCTGTTTCATCAGGTTTACTGGTTTTAGTATTCAGGTTTATTGATTTTAGAATTTAGTTCTCTGATACATTTCCTAGGTCAGTCTAATTCTAGAAGAGGTGTGATTAAGATTTCCACCTTAAATGTATTTTAAACAATCTTTTTTGCATTTCTGGAAGATCTTCTTTATGTATGTAACAGTACGTCACTGGTTCATACAGGACTGTGTCCTGTCTTTGTAAATAATGCCTTCTATAAGATCCTTTTTATCCTGTTTAATGCTTTCAACTTATGTCTGACCAGTATCCCTTTATCTGATTTTTTTGTTTTTTAGTTTGAGAGAGAGAGCAAGTGGGGGGGGCTACGCAGAGAGGGAGAGAGAATCTTAAGCAGGCTCCACACCGTGGAGCCTAGCACAGGGCTTGATCCCATGACCCTGGGATCATGACCTGAGCCAAAATCAAGAGTGCTCAACCGATGCTCAACCGACTGAGCCACCCAAGTGCCCCTCCCCGTATCTGATGTTAATGTTACCATTCCTTCTTTTGTTTGCTTCTGTCTGGTAAACTCATAGCTCACCTCTATATTTTAAATCTGTTTGTTTTTAGTAAAAGAAAAAATTGTACATGTAACAAATGATCAATCTGGGTTAGTTTTTCACCTGGAAAGCCTAGCAGTAGCCATGCAGAAGCCAGCTGTTGTGCTCAGAGGATCTGCAGGTGCATGGAGGCTTAGAGCTTGTACAGTTTTGTTTCAAAAGGAGACTGAATGTTACGTTGATGTCAAACAGTGGTTCACCATAACATGATAGCGCTGTTGTCAAATACTAATTTTATTCGAGGAAATCACAAGCGGATTTGCGGGAAGTCGTGGATTATTGGACTTTGCCTTAGTAAAGATTATTTTCCTTCCATAAGTATTTCAGGTGTCCTGGGAAAGGTTCTGAGGTTACTAAAACCCAGGCCCGCTATCTCCTTGCTTTCCCTTTCTCCCCTGCCAGAAATCAGCCTGCCTCTTCACATCCTGCCGCTGGGCTGCCCGCCTATAGTTCTGAGTTACCAGAAGCTAATACGGTCTGAGGCCCAGCTGGGGCTTTTGCGGTGCAGGGGAGGAGGTTGTTACTTGTACTGGAAGCCTGGAGGCGAGAGGGTGAGCACGGGAGGGCTTGAGAACAGGAGGCAGAACATCTCCATTCATGTTAGTCTCTGGTCCTCCCAGTGATAGCCGGCTGGGACTTCCGGGACCAAAAGCGCATGGGCCCTCTTCACAGCTTCCCTCCGTTTCCCACGGAAGAGGCTGTAGGTTCGGACCAGGGCCGCTTCCCTCCCTCCCGCGGCTCTTCTTTCTACGTCCTGCCTCCGTCGGGAATCACGTGGTCCGGTTTGAGTTCCTGTGATCCACCTCCCTTCCGTCCTCTGTAGCTCAGAGACTTGGAGGGGTGAGAGAAACCTTGGCATCAGGCTTGGAAGACTTGCTTTGTGGAGAACAAAGCGGAAACGCAGAATTACCTCTACCCCGTGACTGCGTGAGCTTTGTGGAAAGTGTTCCCATAATTCGTTACCTGTAAACTTGAATCAGTGTTTGTTTGATTTCTCTCAGTGCTGAGTAGAATCTGAGAACAGGAGTGACACCCGGATGAGTAAAGGTGGTGCAGACGGGGCGCCCGGGTGGCTGGCCGGTTAAGCGTCCGACTCCTGGTTTCGGCTCAGGTCACGATCTCACAGTTGAGGAGTTCAAGCCCTGCGTGGGGCTCTGCGCTGATACCACTGAGCCTGCTTGGGACTCTCTGCCTCCCCTGCCCCTCCCCCACTTGCACGCCTCTGTCTCTCTCTCAGTAAATAAATAAACTTTTAAAACATTAATGAAAAGAAGAGCAGCTTTCCCGTGTGAGAAATACTGGGGATGATGCCCGGATGCTTGGTGTGTGACAGTGTTTTTCAATTGAATTTCAGATACTTGTGTAAACGTGGGGGCGTGAGGGAGACGAGAACAGAGCCCATTTTGACAGCAGGTGCTGCCAGTGCGTGGGAAGAGCACTCAGGCAAGTGACTTAAGTGCCGCGTCCTTGTTGCAGTGATGCTGAAGACGTGCGACTCCCGGCAAGCCGCCCCCACCCTCCCCTCACCAGAGAGGCAGCCTCTGCCTCGCCTGGGATTTCAGTGTCGCACCCGCTGTCTACGCTGCTTCTACACACACCCTTCCCTCCTTCACCCTGTCGGAGGGTAGTGGTCTTCTCTCCATCCGAGGCTAGTTTTTCCTTCCGTGCTCAGATCTGCTCCTCGCCCTCGCTTCCTCATTGGGCTTTGTTTCCTCACCTGATACTTATTTTCTTGTCCTCCGAGCCCCATCCAAAGAATATTTCTCTCTAGATTTCTTTTAGGCATTCAAAGTGACTAATCCCTCCTTTAAAAAAAAATTATTGAGGGGGGCGCCTGGGTGGCTCGGTCGGTTGAGCGTCGGACTTCGGCTCAGGTCATGATCTCACGGTTGGTGGGTTCGAGCCCCACGTCAGGCTCTGTGCTGACAGCTCGGAGCCTGGAGCTACTTTGGATTGTGTGTCTCCCTCTGTCTCTGCTCCTCTTCCACTCATGCTCTGTCTCTCTCAAAGGTAAACATTTTTAAAAAATTTTTTAAAAACTCTCAAAGATAAACATTTTTAAAAAATTAAAAAAAATCTCTCTCTCCCTCTGCCTCTCTCCCCTACTTGCACTCTCCTCTCTCTTTCTAAAATAATAATAATAAAAAATGCTAAAAACAAAAAAAGGCCCATCAAGAGTTGATTCAAATATGCTCTTCATGGAGCAAAATACTAGGCATTCATTTAAAGTGACATGAATCTATTTTTGGCATCAATAACTTGCCAAGATGACTTAAAAAAAAAAGTTACAGGGGTGCCTGGGTGGCTCAGTCAGTTAAGCATCTGACTCTGTTTTCAGCTCAGGTCATGATCTCCTGGTTCATGAGATCAAGCCCCACATCAGGCTCTGTACTGCCAGTGTGGAGCCTGCTTGGGATTCTCTCTCCCTCTACCCCTTCCCTGCTTGCGTACTCATACACACACATGCTCTCTCTTGAAATAAGCATTAAAAATAAATAAGTTACAAAGCAACGAGTTATGAAAGTATAGGTATATATGTGACCGAGAGAAGAGCCCAATTATAACACTGGTTAATTCTGACAAGTAATATCCAAGGCTCTTTGTTTCTGTCTCTTTAAAAATCTCTGTGTTTTCTCAACTTTTAAAAAAATAGTATGTTTTACCTACCAGAATATATATAAATTGATCCGTGAAGCAATATCACGACTGCCCTTATACATAAACTTTTGCGTACATCTTGACGTTTTCAAGTACCCACGTTTACTTGGTGAGGAGAACACATACGAGACGCTTTAAACATGTATTTTCAGATTTCCTCTCTGGAAGGAATGCAGATAAATATTCACCAGCAGTATTTGACCATGCTGGTTCCCTAGGCTCTCACTGGACCCTGGGAGTGATAGATACATCACTCGTCGTTTCCTGCTTGGCCAGTTTGACAGGTCATCACTTCTGGTTGCTTTCTGTGATGTGTGTCTCATCTGATTGGCATTCAGAGAGTCACCCCTTTCACACTGGTGTTTGTAAACTCCTCAGAGTTGTGCTTTCCTCTTAGTCTCTGTTGTCTGCATTTTGGGCAGGGGGGGGGGCGGGGGGATCTGGTTTCTTTTTTTTTTTTAATTTATTTTAATCTTTATTTATTTTTGAGAGAGACAGAGACAGGGTGCAAGTGGGAGAAGAACAGAGAGAGAGGAAGACACAGAATCCGATGCAGGCTCCAGGCTCAGAGCTGTCAGCACAGAGTCTGACACAGGGCTCGAACTCAAGAACCTCGGGTTTATGAAGTCGGACGCTTAACTGACTGAGCCACCCAGGCGCCCCTGTCTGGTTTATTTTCTTATGAGTAGTTATCAAAAGAATCATTTTGATATTTGGAGCCCTTCTGTACCCAGTTCAAAAGTGTGATAACTAAAATAGTAAATTCCTGAATTCACTTGTTCAGATCTCAAAATCATTTTTCCTCTAGTTAAGGCAGAACAGGAAGAGAATTAGGAGTTTGACCTTTACTGTTAGGCTGCCTGGGCGAAAATCTTAGCGCTACGACAGCGTACCAGCTGTGACCCTAGTCTAGCTAAAGAACTACGCCCGGTTCCCTCACCTGCATGTGACACAGTGCTGGCACAGAACGAGCTCTCGAATTATGTTTGTTACTGCAATCATTACTGTTATAAGAAGGGACACTCTTGAGTAGGTACAATGGACTGAAATGTGCCCTCTCCTCCAAAAATGTGTATGTTGTTTGTGTGCTTGCTTGAAATGTTTTATTTTATTATTTAAAAAAAAAATTTTTTTTAGCCTTTATTTTTGAAACAGAGCATGTACAGGGGAGGGTCAGACAGAGAGGGAGACACAGAATCTGAAACAGGCTCCAGGCTCTGAGCTGTCAGCACAGAGCCCGAAGCGGGGCTCGAACTCACGAACCTTGAGATCATAACCCAAGCTGCGGTCCAGTGCTTAACCAACTCAGCCACCCAGGTGCTCTGGGAGATAGCTGGTTTAAATGAGGTCAGGAGAGAGAGGACCTTATGAAGGGATTAGTGCCTTTATGAGAAAAGACACCAGAGGTCTCTTCTCCGCAACCTTGTGAGGAGACAGGAAGGAAGCTGTCTGCAAACCCAGAGGAGAGTCCAGCAAAACTCAGTGATGCTGGCCCTCTGATCTTACAACTCGCAGCCTCTAGAACCATAAGAATTAAGTGTCTGTCGTTTGAGCCAGCAGTTCAGTGGTATTTTGTTAGAGCGGCCTGAGCTGATTAAAACATACAGTTTTGGGGGCGCCTGGGTGGCGCAGTCGGTTAAGCGCCCGACTTCAGCCAGGTCACGATCTCGCGGTCCGTGAGTTCGAGCCCCGCGTCGGGCTCTGGGCCGACGGCTCGGAGCCTGGAGCCTGTTTCCGATTCTGTGTCTCCCTCTCTCTCTGCCCCTCCCCCGTTCATGCTCTGTCTCTCTCTGTCCCAAAAATAAATAAAAAACGTTGAAAAAAAAAATTTTTTTTTTAAAAACATACAGTTTTGTAGGGTGCCTGGGTGGCTCGGTCGATAAGCATCCGACTTGAGCTCAGGTCATGATCTCACTGTTTGTGGGTCGGAGCCCCGTGTCGGGCTCTGTGCTGCCAGCTCGGAGCCTGGCGCCCGCTTCGGATTCTGTGTCTCCCTCCCTCTCTGCTCCTTTGCTGCTAGTGCTCTTGCTCTGTCTCTTCTCTCAAAAATATAAGTAAACATTCAAAAAAGAGAAGTACAGAATTTCCTAAATCATAAAATCATCTTTCAAAAAAAATGGAAAAAAAAAACCAAAAACCCCATGCAGTTTTGTTATCACTGAGCGGGCAGCCCGGAGTTGTAGGTGGGAAATAAAAGGAGTAATGATGGTAGAGCACGAGGTGCGTTTGGAATGCAGGCGACGTGCAGAACACACAGTGACTGACCTCCACGCTTCTCTTGTGCCTGTGTTTGCCTTCTAGACTGTTCCTCGTTGGAAAACAGCAGTGAACTAGCGTTTTCCCAAGGAGCAAGAACTTGATCCACCTGAATTTGACTGCCAATTTTGTGGAATGTTACGGAATGAAGCTCCGGTGAGGCTTTGAGTCATTTTGACTATGAAATGCAGGATACGATGCAGACCGTGTTCTGCAGCGTTCCATCTAGGTGGCGTTTAGAATGTAGGGATTCTGTTAATGGATGAGAAAGCTGGAGTCCGTATCTATTTAGAAAAGGTTCAGTTCTGAATGGCGCGTTTTTTCTAGCGGAGTTTTGAATAAGTCTTCTTGTTTTCTTTTAACATTTATTCATTTTTGAGAGTAAGAGACAGAGCATGAGCAGGGGAGGGGCAGAGCGAGAGAGGGAGACACAGAATCGGAAGCAGGCTCCCGGCTCTGAGCCGTCAGCCCAGAGCCCGATGCGGGGCTCGAACTCATGGACCGTGAGATCGTGACCTGAGCTGAAGTTGGAGGCTTAACCGACTGAGCCACCCAGGCACCCCTGAATAAGTCTTGTCATCATTCTAATACTAGTTTTTCTTCCACCAAATTCCCCGATTCTTTTTTTTTTTTTTAATTAAATTTTTTTTTAATGTTTTTATTTATTTTTGAGACAGAGAGAGACAGAGCATGGGCAGGGGAGGGGCAGAGAGAGAGGGAGAGACAGAATGCGAAGCAGGCTCCAGGCTCTGAGCTGTCAGCACAGAGCCCGACGCAGGGCCCAGACTGGACTGTGAGATCATGACCTGAGCTGAAGTCGGACGCTTAACCGACTGAGCCACCCAGGCGCCCCACAGTCCCCCTGATTCTTGAGAGTTTTCTTATTGTGTAAAAGTGCTTCCTTTTTGGTTAGTAAATCAGTATTAGGGTATTATGAGAAAAATTAAAATGTTTCAACCCACAACTTCCTTAGATTAATACCAACTATTTTAAGGTTTATTTGTTCTGTATGTGAACAATTTCATACGCTTGTTTATTAATATTATTTCAGTGACTCATTTTAATATTTCTGTGTAAAATATCCATATAATCTATAAAGCCACATTGTCTCCAAAAGAGTGTTGGTAATATGCAATATGTGTGGCCAGTGGGCGCCAGTCTGACCATTCAAACCAGGGCCCAGGAGAGGATCTGGTCTGTCCACCAAAGTTTAAGGTCCAGCCTTCGTTTTTAGGCTAATAAGCTCAAGGTTTACAGTTATTAGAGGGGATTTTATTTTGAGAGATTGATTGTAATTAAACAATTTGGCAAGACAGGTGTAAAAATTCTAGACTATAAATGAATGTAAATAGAAGGGAGAGGAGATTTGAAATATTTTAATTTTCTTATTAAAGTCATTTTCCTCTGGAAGCAAAACCTCCTGGGAACTTTGGGGTGACTAGATGATCATTTACTTAGGGGGAGAGTTTGATGATTTTAAACATAGGCCATAAAACTGCAACATACAAACACATGTAATAAAGACTGTTGATCAGAGACTCTTGGGGTCTCTTCCCCCCCCCCCCCCCCCCCCCCACCGCTGCCTGAGATGTTCACCAGGATTCTTCACTACTTCCTGGACTGATTGTTTTGCCCACAGTGGTAATGAGCTGGGAACTTACTAGGAGATACACTAGAGTACAGACTATAGCCTGGAAGTTTTACAAGTGTGAACTTAGCAGGTGTGAAGTCTTTCTTCCCAAGAATATCTCCAAGAGGGGCAGACTAAGAGCGGCAGACAAAGTGGCAACAGGATTAATAGCAAAGGGTAACTGAAGGACAGGACCTAGAACCAGTGTGCTGGTTGATGCAGAATGACCAGGTTCACTACAGCCATCGCTCAACTAAACCTACATGCAAACAAAAGCTGGAGGACTGTTCCTGGAAGAAACGTGAGTGAGCTGCTTGAGGAGGGCCCCAGCTTGCAGCGAAGGAAAGCCCTTCTCACTTGGGCATTTGGAAGCCTCCTCCTTCCTGCTCTCTGCCCGTGTACCCGTAAGTGAAGTCTCCCATTTGATAGTCCTCTATGAGTGCGTACCTCACGTTGTCCTTCCCATTCCTCGAGGAGGCCCGCTGGAGAATTCTGGAGAATTTGAACTCCCAGTGGCAGAAGAGACTCAGCCAGCCACCCAGAAGCCGGGTCCTTTGTTTTTATGTAATTTCTTTTAAATGTTCAACTGAGATTTACTACACCTGAAGAAAACCAGTGGCAGGTAAGAAAAAGACCTTATTGAGCAAAGAGCCGGCCCAAGAGAGTAAGTGAAAAACTTTAGTTAGTATCTACAGAAAGATTTGAAGATACTGCACCAAAAATCAAGAATAGGTTAATGGAAAAGGAATAATGAAAAAGAGTGGTTAGAAATTTAAGATGATTGTCAAAATAAACATTTACTAGTACTGGAATAAAAAATACAGTTTTCCCAAAAAGATAATTAGAAAAAAGATAAGACGTTAGTCTATAAATCACCAAATAACTGAAAGAATTTAAGAAGGAAAAAATCGGCAAAAAATGGAGGAAAAGAAATCATAGAAGGATGATAGTTTGGATAATTAGAGATACACATCTTTTTTACTGAAAAGTTGCTAAGCGTAGTGAATTTAAGCATAGTCTGTCTGTCTCTCTCTCACACACACTGCAAATCCTTGCAAGATTTTGGAATACTAAAGATAATAGCCTGAAAGCATCCAGAGGAGGAAAACAGAAGTTACCTAAGAAGGAGTGAGAATCAGACTGGCATCTGTTTTCTGGTCAGCAGAAATGTGTGCTAGAAAATACTGCAGCAGACGTTCAAAGTCCAGACAGAAAGGGTTTTTGATACAGAATTCGACACCCAAACAATTAAGTAGAAAATTGAAAAAGGTATCTCAGATATGTAAAAATTCACATTTACTTCACATCTACATCTTTGTTCAATTACTTAGTATACTTTGGAGAGAATAAGACATCTAGTAAAAAGGACTCCACCCTAGGAATGCAGTGGAAAAAAATCCTAGGATATCAGCTATGTAGCAAGCCTGAAAAATAATGGGTTCACATTAGAACAGGATACCAAAGGATCAGAATTCCTTGAAAGAAAAAGCGGATTCCTGTTAAACAGTAAAAGTAAGAGGCTGGATGATCATCTCCAAAAGAGGAAATAGCATATGCTTCGTTTTGTCAAATAAAAGGTTATTAGAAACTCCAGGGAAAGCAAAGTTTTATAAGGACATGTTAGTCCGAGTACAAAAACTAAGGTGTAGCATGATTAGCAGCAACTGCTAGAGTGTAAAAAGATTCGATTTGACCTTGATCCTTGAAGTGGTCATTTTTGTGCGTGTGGCACAAGTTTAGTGACAGAGGATTACATTTCTTTCTCTATGGATCTAATCTTATTCCTTGGTTCTGCAGTGAGTCATACAGAAGTCCAATCTCAAATGCTATATACTCAATTTGAAATTTCAGAATCTATATATAAAATACAGGAAACAAAATGACTCCACTGTGTAAAGATCAAAGTAATATCACCAATAAGGATAAAAGAGGTGCACAAAAGTTGGAAGATGATTTCCTCATATAGAAGTCAACAGATCCAGGGCACCTGGGTGGCTCATTAGGTTAAGCATCAGGCTCTTGATTTTGCCACAGGTCATGATCTCATGGTTCATGAGATCAAGCCCCACAACAGGCTCTGCACTGACAGCATGGAGCCTGCTTGGAATTCTCTCTCTCCCTTTCTCTTTTCTCTCCCCCTCTCTCTACCCCTTCCCCCCGCCCCGTCTCTCTAAATAAATAAATATTTTAAAAAGTCAAGAGGTCCATCTACTGTCATATCAAACTAAAGTATTGAAATGAGAAAAGCAGTGTAAAATAGTTTGGGGCAGGGGGGAGCCTCAGTGGACTCACTGAGTTGAAGACACGGTGCTGAGAGTCTCAGGAGACCAAGGCAGCCAGAGTTTACGGGACAGCGAGCTGTGGAGGAGAGGACTGGGTAGGTAAATGTAGAGATCGGCAGACGGTTCATACTGAGTGTTCACAGAGTATTGATCAGTTCGTGTGTGAGGAAACCTGATGCCAGAAAAAGAACAACCGGAGAGGGTTTGACATCAGTGCTACAGGGCCCAAAATAGCACCTGTTCCCACCACCAAGACTGGAAAAACCCATTAGGCATTGGGGCATTGGGGAGAGTACTGAAAGAGTACTGAAAGTCTTGCTTTGGGGCACCTGGGTGGCTCGGTTGGTTAAGCATCCAACCCTTGATTTTGGCTCAGGTCATGATCTCACAGTTCATGAGATCAAGCCCTGTGTCAGGCTCTGTGCTGACAGCATGGAGCCTGCTTGGGATTCTTTGTCTCACTCTCTCTCTCTCTCTAATCTTCTCTGTATCGTTCCAATTTTAGTATATGTGCTGCCGAAGCTAGCACTGTCTCTCTCTCTAAATAAGCATTTTTTTTAAAGGTCCTGCTTCATTAGTGGGGAATAATTATCCTTAGGCTAAATACAGTTCTAGTCCCACCCAACAAATCTTAAAAATAAGATCATAAAAGGATCAGTTTCCAAATAACTACATCTTAAAACTGCTTCAAAGCTCTAAAAATTTTGTAGGAACATAAAAATATCCAGCACTTAATGTAAAATTTACAACGTCTGGCCCGGCTGGCTCGGTCAGAAGAGCACGTGACTCTTGATCTCAGGGTTGTGAGTTCAAGCCCCACATTGGGTGTAGAGTCATTTGGGTGATTCAGTCTGTTGAGCATCCAGCTCTTGCTTTTGCCTCAGGTCATCATCCGAGGGTCATGGGATCAAGCCCCCATTGAGCTCCATGCTGAGTGTGGAGCCTGCTTAAGATTCTTTCTAACTCTGCCCCTCCCCCACTTGCACACGCTCTCTCTCTAGAATAAAAATAAAATTCACAATGTCTAGCATCTTCTCAATGATTAACAGGCTGAACAGTATCAGCTATCAGATAACTTCGAATGGCCTAATATACTTGTAATTTGAATTCCTAAAAGAGATAAGAAAGAGGGGAGGATATATTTGAAGAAATAATGACCAGTTTTCCCAAATGGATGAATATTATAAACCTATAGATTGAAGCTCAGTGAGCACCCCAGAACAAGAAATACACAAAAATATATACCAACCACATCATAATCAAAATTTTTAAAACCAGTGAAAAAAATCTGAAAGCTGTCGGGGTCAAGGGGTGTGGATAGGGGCAGATCCTACATATAGAAGAACAAAAGAAAACAGCCAAGTTGGACTTCTGTACCAATTCTATACCTTATTTCAAAAACAGGTGAAATGAAGACTAAATTTTTTTTTTTTTTTAGAGGGCACATGTGAGCAGAAGAGAGGGACAGAGAGAGTCTTAAGCAGGCTCCGTGCTGCCGGTGCACAGCCAGACACGAGGCTCGATCTCACAATCCTGGGATTATGACCTGAACTGAAATCAAGAGTCAGACACTTAACCAACTGAGCCACCCAGGTGCCCCAAGACTTACTCAGACATACTAAAGACTTAGCAGGATACCCTCCCTACGACAAATACCGAAGTCATTCAGGCACAAGGAAAATAGCACCAAATGGGAACCTAGGTCTCCTTGAAGAAATGGAAGAGCGTGGCAGCTACGTGTGTATTTTTTTCTGGAACAAAACCTGCCATTTTTTTAGAAAGAACCAAGCTGTTCATATGTCACTACAAAACTGAAACAGAGTTCTTCTTGATGTCTGTTTGGAATAAGGTATGGATCATTGTATCCTGTGGCGTCACCTCCTTAACTGAGCAAAAACATCTAGAAAGTCATATCTGTGACTTCAGCTATCAGTTAGTGATACCCACCCCTTCGTGAACCTGGAGTATAAATAGTGGTGGGAGGCAAATGTTTTCTCTTAATATTTTTTCATTGTTTTATTTAACTTGTTTCTGTGATAACGAAATGGACAAATTACCTCCTCTTTGCTCCAAGTGATAATTTTTTTAATGTGTATTTACTTTTGAGAGAGAGCAGGGGAGGGACAGGAAGAAGGGGGCACAGAGGATCTGAAGCGGGCTCTGCGCAGTCAGCAGAGAGCCCCACAGGGTCTCAAACTCACAAACCACAAATCATGTCCTGAGCTGAAGTCAGATGCTTACCCGACTGAGCCACCCCAGCTCAGATAAAATTTTAAAATAATCGGTTCTCCAACGTTTCTGGGACCCCCAATCTGTTCTGTTAGTCATTTTGTTTAATCTTGCACCAGTACCATACTGTCTTCATTACTATAGCTCTGGACTTGGTATCCAGTGGGATAAGTCGTCCAACCTTATTCTCAAGAGTCCCTTAGTCGCTCTTGGCCCTTTGCTCCTCTGTACATGTTTTGTTGGAGTCTGACAGTTTTCACAAAACAGAGGTGGAGTTGTGAGTTGTGTGTCAAATAGGATGAGAGGGAAAATTTCTGCTTAAACTATTTTTTTAATGTTTATTTATTTTCAAGAGAGAGAGGGAGAGAGAGCGTGAGCAGGGGAGAGGCAGAGAGAGAGGGAGACACAGAATCCGAAGCAGGCTCCAGGCCCTGAGCCGTCAGCACAGAGCCCGACGCGGGGCTCAAACTCACGAGCCATGAGATCGTGACCTGAGCTGAAGTCGGACGCTCAACCCACTGAGCCACCCAGGCACCCCTTGAACTATTTCTTAGGTGCAAATAAATAGTGTATGTGTACTATAAGCTTTATTTATTCTAGGTTTGTCTTTTTTAAGATTTTCACAGGGTACTCCATTTCGGGTTCACATATGGTTTTTCTGATTACTTTCAAGACTTTAGTTTGGGTCATTGCTTACCTGTGTGTCTTCACTGAATGCTTGAGGGACGTTTTGCACTTCTGATTGTCACAAGTTTGCCTCTGTTCTTAACCACAAACAAAAATCTCACAAATACAAAGGTGGCCCAGAGTACCTTGGAGCCTGAAAGGGTGGCACATTTGTATAAGGCTTTGAATAGCCCAGAGTGTAATCTGTGCATACTCAGGTAAGTCCCAGCTGTTGCCTCTGGAGAATGTCTCCAGTGAAAAGGTGGTCAGTCTTACAGCGGCCCGTCATGCTGACGGTGTCCTCTGGGGGTTGCAGTGGACAATCCCCTCCCTTTGTTCCTCCCTTCAGTAGACTGGCCAGTAAAGCCAGGTCGATAACAAATAGTTAATGGGCTTTAAGAAGAGGAGATAAACTTATTAAACAAATGTAAAACCTACCTCTCAGACTCCAGGATCCCTCATTTCACTCAAAACCCAAACATTCAGAATTTTAGCATTCAGATGTTCTCATATGTGTGCAGAGAAGATCCAGGATGGTTAGGAGTTCCCTGTCCTCCTGAGACCTCAGAGCCACAAAAGCAAATGCAGGAATTCCACGGAAGCACCCTGAAGGTTTCCCCAAGTTCAACACAGCTGAATCAGTCTATTCAGATACACATACATTCACGGTTAGTTACATACAGATAAAAGCTCATTCTCTTTTGAAAAGACCAAGTGACGGCAGTTGTTTGTGATATAACACTGTTGTAGAGGAAAGGTGGTTCTTACTTGCTTTAGCTTGTTCTTTGGCTGGGCAGTGGGGGGTTCCTGGCATCCCACTGGAGGCGGGAACCAACGGTGGGGTGAGGAGAGTAACTCAATCAAGATCAGGGGATAGACAAATCCTCTGTGCTTGAGAAGCTATGAGAAGGGTCACTTGGTGAGAACAAACTCCGCAGGTTTGTTTGGATGCTATGAAGTCCTACCAGGGTGCCTGGTGAGTCAGTTGAGCGTCCGCTCTTGATTTCAACTCAGCTCATGGTCCCAGGGTTGTGGAATTGAGCCCCGAGTCGAACTCCGTACTGGGTATGGAGCCTCCTTAGAATTCTCTCTCTCTCCCTCTGTGCCTCTCCCCTGTTCATCCTCTCTCTCAAATTAAAAAACGAAGTCCCTGGGGCGCCTGGGTGGCTCAGTCGGCTAAGCGTCCGACTTCAGCTCGGGTCACGATCTCACTGTCCGTGGGTTCGAGCCCCGCATCGGGCTCTGTGCTGACGGCTCAGAGCCTGGAGCCTATTTCAGATTCTGTGTCTCCCTCTCTCTGCCCCTCCCCAGTTCATGCTCTGTCTCTCTCTGTCTCAAAAATAAATAAACGTTAAAAGAAAAAGAAAAAAATGAAGTCCCACCCGACTATTGAGGAAGATACTGTGATGATCTTCCTGATTTGAAGGCCTCTAAATGTCTTCTCTTGTAATGATTCTGGATAGAGATGAAATGAAAGCTAGAAATGAAGCTTTATCTGTAACAAGCCAGGACCGAAACCTCATGAAGGTGTATGTTGTGCTCTCTCAACAGCCCGATCAACCAAATGGACTGTAGTTGCTCTGCATTGTTACCCATGAGGTTCAACCATCAGAACATTTGGGGTTTGGTCCTGGCTGTGCCCTTCGAACCTTGAAAGAGACCCTTTAAAGTCATTCTAAGATGCTTGTCTGTACTTATTCTTTGAGAGGATCAAGTAAGCTAATGTTCTAGCACTTTGAAAGAGTATAAGGTGGTATTTACCCTTGGACATGAATCAAGAACTAGAGTAGAAGAAACTTTAACCCTTAACCGACTTTGATTAGGAAGGGAGATTTGAAAGGATGTCCGGGCACAACCCAATTACAAGGATTCTCAAGTGTCAGTCACCTCAGTCTCTCCTTTATGTCTCTTTTTATTGTGCCTGGCACGGCCTTAGTTAACACATTGGCCTCTTAATCCATTTGCCTTCATCCAGCCATCCCCAAAAGCCTGCTTTTCCAGTTTCCATTATCTTTCACACTGGCCACTAGTAATTCTCTAGAACTTATTTAATTACAAAATTCCCGTTCCAGTAGCGCCTTAGGGGACTACGAGATAGATCACATTCTCTCCGTGGTATATAAGGCTTCTTCCCGTCTACCTGTTGGGTAGTTACAAACGCTAAGTTAATATGTCTGACACCTAGGATTTAATATATCTAGTATGATGATTTACATAAGAGTAATAATAATTTGTTATAAATGATTATAGGTATATAGAGAATACATACTTTAATATACAAAAATATATAACATATAAATTATGTTAAGTATAAATACATTTTTAAGTTTATTTATTTTGAGAGGGAGAGGGAGAGAGAACAGGCAGGGGAGGGGCAGAGGGAGGGAGAGAGAACCCCAAGTAGGCTCTGGGCTTGATCCCACGAACTGTGAGATCATGACCTGAGCCGAAATCAAGAATCAGATACTTAACCTGCTGAACCACCCAGGCACCCCTAAATATAAATATAAATATTTTAAATAAAAATAAGTTATATATATAATTAACTCCATTTTCAAGCCCTTTCCTCTCTGTGGAGAATGAGAGACAGGGCTGAAATGCCCAAGCTTCTAACCATAGCCTGGTCTTTTGGGGTGACCAGCCCCCCTCCAGAAGGCCACCAAGATTCACCTCATTAGAACAAAAGACATTGCTATCACTTGTGAAGGGATCCAAGGGATTTAGGAACTGGAGTCAAAGGCCAAATATCAAAACAAAATACTTGTAGTTCTCTTACCACATAGGAATCCACAAAAGGATTTTAGGAGTGCTGTGTCAGGAATGAGGGACAGGGACCAATATATGTCCTTTCTGTTATCTCACATTTACCGTTTACTAACACTTAGCCCAAATCCCTTTGTCTTGTCAATTCGTGACAAATTTAGTATTTCTTTGTCTAAAAGACTTAAAGCTTCCCTCCCTGGTCACTTTTTCAGGTCTCCTTTCTTTTGTGAAGGCCCCTGTGTACATGTAAAAATGTAATAACATCTGTATGCTTTTCTCCCGCTAATCTGTTTTATATTAGTTTTAATTCTTCGGTCCAGCCAGTGACCCTAAGAGGGTAGAAGAGAATTTGTTCCTCTCTTACACTAACATCTTCATTACAGTGTTGACTAGAAGCAGTGATAGCAGACATCCTTGTCTTGTTCTGATTTTGAAAGGAAGCTATATTAATTCGCTGCTATAACGAGGTACCACAAATCGGGTGGCTTAAATAATAGGAATTTATCATCTCGCATTTCTGGAGGCTGGCAGTCCAAGAGCCGAGTGTCAGCAGGACTGGTTCCTTCTGAGACTGTGAGGGGAGATCTGTTCCACGCCTCTCCTGTAGCCTCTGGTGGTTTATTGGCAACCTTTGGTGTTACTAGGCCGTAGATACATCACCCTGACTTCTGCCTTCATGTGACGTTCTCACTGTGTGGTTGTCCGCCTCTGTGTCCACATTTCCTCTTTGTGAGGACACCAGTTCTATGGGATTAGGACTCACCCTAATGGCCTCCTATTAACTAATTACATCTGTAATGACCCCATTTCCAAATAAGGTCACGTTCTGAGATATTGGTTTGAACTTCAACATATTAATTTTTGTGGGACACAGTTCAGCTCATGAGAAGCTCTGACACTTTGCTATTAAATGTATTTGCCACGATAACCTTTACTAGGTAAGTTCTTTTCCATTTCCAGCTTGCTTAAAAGCTGTTATCATAGATGTTAACCTTTAGTCAATGTTTTTATGTACTTAATGAGATTTACTATATGGCTTTTCATAATCTGCAGTGATTTATTCTAATAGCTTTTCTATTTTAGTCCATGCCTGACTTTTCAGAATAAACCCAAATTGATCATGATTTTAATACATTATTGCTAATAATATTTTAGAAGACAGTTTCTGCATCTATGTTCATAAGAAAGATTGGCCTATAAGGTTTATTGTTGTTATTATTGTTATTGGATTGCCTTTGCTTTTTATATTGTTAAAATGGCCTCATGAAGTGAGGTGGGGACTATGACAGAGATTGTTAGTTGTTTCACGTTGGGATGATGAAAATGTTCTGGAGATGGATGGTGATGATGGTTGCATGACGGTATGAATGTACTTCATGCCACTGAACTTACACACTTAAAAATGGTTAAAATGGTGTGGTGCCTGGGTGGCTCAATTGGTTAAGCATCTGACTTTTTTTTTTTTTTTTTTTTGGCTCAGGTCATGATTTCAGAGTTCATGAGCTCAAGCCCTACGATGGGCTCAGACAGCATAGAGTCTGCTTGAGATTCTCTCTCTCTCTCTCTTTCTCAAAATAAACATTTAAAAAAAAATAGTTAAAATGGTAAATCCTGTGTTATGTATGTTTTACCACACACGCATACAAAAACCCTATCCACAGCTAACATCCTACTTAATGATGAAGGACTAAAAGCTTTCCTCTTAAGATTGTGAATAAAACAGGCACGTTTGTTCATGCCATCCTTATTCAGCATTGTGCTGGAGATTCCAGGCAGGGCAATTATGAAAGAAAAAGGCATCTAGATTAGAAAGGAAAAAATAAAACTGCTTCTATTTAAAGATGACATGGGGCGCCTGGGTGGCTCAGTCGGTTAAGCGTCTGACTGTTGATCTCAGCTCAGGTCTTGATCTCAGTGTTGTGAGTTCAAGCCCCGCATTGAGCTCCATGCTGGGTGTGAAGCCTACTTTAAAAAAAAAAGTGACCTGATTTATATATAGGAAATTCTAAAGACACACACACACACACACACACACCTAATAGCTAATAACCAAATTCAGCAAGGTTTCAGGATATAAGATTAATGTACAAAAATCATTTGTATTTCTGTACACTAACAGTGAAAAATTTGAAAATGAAATTTAGAAAACAGTTTCATTTACAGTAGTATCAAAAAGAATTCTTAGAGATTATCTTTTTACAGAGAAGTACAGGACTTATACACTGAAAACCACAAAATATTGTTGAAAGAAATTAAGGAAGACCTAAATAAATAGAAAGACATCCCATTTTCATGGATTGGAAGACAATAATAAGATGGCACTACTCCCCAAATTGATCTAAAAGTTCAACACAATCCCAAGCAAAATCCCAGATGCCTTTTTTTTTTTTTTTTTTTTTTTTTTTTTTTTAAAGAAACGGACAAGCAGGGGTACATGGGTGGCCAGGCCAGGTGAGCGTCTGACTCTTGATATCAGCTTGGGTTATGATCTCAACACGTTCATGAGTTTAAGCCCCACATCAGGCTCCATGCTGACAGTGCAAAGCCTGCTTGCGATTCTCTCTCTGTCTCAAAAAAAGTAAACTTAAAAAAAAAAAAAATGGACAAGCAGATTTTAAAATTCATATGGAATTGCAAGGGACCTTAAATTGCCAAAACAGTCTTTAAAAAGATCAAAGATGGAGAACTCACATTTCCCTATTTCAAGCCTACTATAAATTCATAATAATCCAGATAGTGTGCTATTAGCATAAGGATAAACATGTAGATCAGTGGAATAGATTCGAGATTCCAGAAGTAAACTCATCAACTATGGCCTATGGATTTTCAACAAAAGTCCCAAGATCACACAATGGGGAAAAGATGATTTCCACAAATGGTGCTCAAAAAACTGAAAATCCACATGCAAGAGAATGAATTAGATCCCTGCCTTATACCATATACAAAAATTAACTCAGTGGATACAAGGCCTAATTGTAAGAGCTTAGAAAACTCTTAAAACATAGGTGTAAATCTTTGTGACTTTGTATAATGCAATAGTTTCTTAGCTATGACATCAAAAGCACAAGCAACAAAATAAAAAATAGATCAATTGAACTATACCAAAGTGAAAAACTTTTATGTGTCAATATGTATATCAAGAGAGTGAAAAGACAATACACAGAATGGGAGAAAATATTTACAGACTACAATTGGATAAAAGTCTAGTATCCATGATATATAAGGAATTCTTACAACCTAAAAATTAAAACAGCCTAATTAAAAATGGCAAAAGGTATTGAATAGACCTTCTCCAACAAAGATCTACAAACGGCCAGGAAGTACATGAGAAGATGCTCAACATCATTTGTCATTAGAGAAATGCACATCAAAACCACAGTTAGATACCACTTCACTCCTACTAGGATTGCTGTAATGAAAAAAGACAGTACAAGCGTTAGTGAGAATGTGGCGAAACTGGAACATTGCTGATAGGAATGTAAGATGGTGCATTTGCTTTGGAAAATAGTTGGATGGTTCCTCAAAACATAGAATTCTCATATGACGCAGCAATCTCCTCCTAGATATAGATCCAAGAGAACTAAAAACATATGCTCCAACAAAAACCGGTACATGAATATCATAACAGAATTACTCATAATACTCCAACAGTGGGAACAACCCAAATGCCCGTCAACTGATACATGGATAAACAAAATAATGGTATATTCATACAATGCAATATTATTTGACCATAAAAACAAAGGATGTTCATAAAAACAAATGCTACACATGGATGAAATCTTGAAAACATGCTAAGTGAAAGAAGCCAGACACAAAAGGTCACAGATTATATAATTCCATTCGTATGAAATGTCCAGAATAAGCAAATCCATAAAGGCAGATTAGTGGTTACTGGGGAGCTAGGGGGAGCTGAGGGGAGAGGGGAATCAGGAGTGACTGTTTCATGGATATGAGGCGATTTTTTGTTAAGTTTTTTTATTTTTTTTTTAATTTTTTTTTCAACGTTTTTTATTTATTTTTGGGACAGAGAGAGACATAGCATGAACGGGGGAGGGGCAGAGAGAGAGGGAGACACAGAATCGGAAACAGGCTCCAGGCTCCGAGCCATCAGCCCAGAGCCTGACGCGGGGCTCGAAATCACGGACTGCGAGATCGTGACCTGGCTGAAGTCGGCCGCTTAACCGACTGCGCCACCCAGGCGCCCCTGTTAAGTTTTTTTAATGTTTATTTTGATTTTTGAGAGAGAGAGAGTGAGAGTAGGGGAGGGGCAGAGAGAGGGAGACACAGAATTCAAAGCAGGCTCCAGGCTCTGAGCTGTCAGTACAGAGTCCGATGCGGGGCTCAAACCCATGGACCAAGAGGTCAACCTGAGCCAAAGTCAGACGCTTAACTGACTGAGCCACCCAGGCCCCCCAATATGGGGTGATTTTTGAGGATGATGAAAATGTTCTGCAGTTAGTTAGTGGTGATCGTTGCTCATATTTACGAACAATCTAAAACCCACTAAATTGTACACTTTAAAATGGTGAACTTCACCGAAGAGATTATATAGATGAAAAGTGAGCACATGAAAATATGTTCAACATATTAAGGAAATGCAATTTAAAGCCATTGTGATAGGGGCACCTGGGTGGTTCAGCCAGTTAAGCGTCTGACCTTGGCTCAGGTCATGATCTCACGGTTCGGTTCGTGGGTTCGAGCCCTGCGTTGGGCTCTGTGCTGACAGCTCAGAGCCTGGAACCTGCTTCAGATTCTGTGTCTCCCTCTTTGCCCCTCCCCTACTCACACTCTGTCTCTCTGTCTGTCTGTCTCTCTCAAAAATAAGTAAACATTAATAAAAAATTAAAAAAATAAAGCCACCGTGATAAGAAGGAGGAGCCCAAAGAGATAGGATGCCTAAATGTTATATGATGTCTGGGAAGGGATCCTGAAACAGAAAAAGGACCTTCGCAAAAATCTAAGGAAATCTGAATGAAGTATGGAGCTTAGTTAATAATAATGTGTGAGTTTTGGTTCATTAGTTGTCCCAAGTGAACCATGTTAAAAAGGGTTAGTTTGGGGGGATGGTGAAACCGTTCTTCATCTTGACTGTGATTAATCTATACATGTGTTAAAATTCATAAAAATGCACAACAAAAATAGTTAATTTTACTGAATGTTAATTTAAAAAAAAAATAAAATGTTTAAATGGCTTGGAGTAATTGGAGAGTAAGAATCAGTAGAACCCAGACATTTGATCCTTGAAAGAAGTGAACTGCACTGGATGAGATCTGTTTCCAAAGCTTTCTCCTTAGGACACTCCCCAGTCCGCAAGGTGTGGGATGGCTAGAACTCATGCAGAAAGCCACCGACTTCTTGGCTTAAGATAGAAGTGGACTTGGTAGGGGAGGGGTGGGGGGGGATGGGTGAAGGTAGTCAAAAGGTACAAACTCCCAGTTATAAAATAATAAGTCCTGGGAATGTAAAGTACATATGGCAACTATAGTTTTTTAAGAAAAGATATTGGTGGATAAAGTTCATTGCTGCCAGAGCAGCCGGATATTGAGGGAGAAAACCCAGAGAGGAGGAAGCTGAAGAGAAGAAATCCCCTAAATCTGCATATGAAATCTCTCAATTCCTTGTCCAGTGGAAAGCAACAGCTCAAAGGCAGGAAGCAAAAGGCAGATATTTCAACTGCTGCCTGCCACAAGAGAGACAGAATTTGTAGTTTGATTTTCATAAACTCAGAAGAGCTTGGACTGTCCACTGAAATCCCAAAAGGGCCATGTTCTGGAAGACCAAGTGGCAGGACTAAGAAATTCACTTTAATAATAATGGGGAAACTTAAACTCACCATGACGAAGGTTGAACCAAAACTATACAAATACAAGGTCAAGTTCAAGCTATTTTTTTTTAATTTTAATGCTTTTCTTTTTAAGTGTTTATTTTTGAGAGAGACAGAAGTGAGCAGGAGAGGAGCAGAGAAAGAGGGAGATACAGAATCTGAAGCAGGCTCCAAGTTGTCAGCACAGAGCCCAGTGCAGGGCTTGAACTCACAAACCATGATCATGACCTGAACCGAAGTCAGACACAACCAACTGAGCCACCCAGGTGCCCCAAGTTCAAGTTACTAATTTGACTGTCTACTCATACAAAAATCAATGTTCTTCAGAAGATAAAAGAATCCAGAATCCGTATAATGTATCATCCCCAATGTCCAGTATAGAATTTTTTTAAATCCTAGACTGCTTCCCCCCCCCCCCCCCGCAAATGTAATTCAGTGTTAATAGAAAGGTCAGACAGTAGCAGTAAATACTAAGACCACCCAAATGTTGGTGGGGGAGGGGTGTCTTTGAAGCAGCTATTATAAATATCTACAAAAGAGTTTAAGGAAAAGAGTGCTAATGAATACATGAATGAGAAATCTTAATACAGAAAAAAATATTTAAAAAATAGAAATTCAAGAACTGAAAATAAAATTAAAAATTCAGTGAGTGAGTTTAACAGCAAATTAATGATGTCCAAAGAAAGGGTCAATGAAAGAAAATATTGAGAAGAGACTGAGAAAAAAATATTGAAGAAAAATGACCTATCAATATTTAGGTGATGGCATTAATTGGAGCTCCGGGAGGAGAGGAGAAAGAAAACAGGGTAGAAAAAATGTGATGAATTAATGGCTACATATATATGTATGTATGTATATATAATTTGTTTCCCTATATCTTGTAGACAAAAAATTTCAGATTCAAAATCTCAGGGAAGCCTAAGATAGGTAAATATGAATAAAACCACTCTTAGGCATGTCACAATCAAACTGCTGAAAAGAGAGATAAAGAGAAAATATTGAAAGTGGCCTAAGATGACAACCACATGACATGTTGGAGAACAATGATTTCCGTTCTCATGGACTTCTCACCTGAAACCATGAAGGTCAGGCAATAGTGGGGGGGATCTTCAAAGTTCTGAAAGAAAAACCCATTAATATGGAATTCTGTATCCAATAGGATGAATGAAAATGATATCAGAGAAAACCTCAGACCGTCATGAATGAATAAAGAGGACAAACAAAAACCAGAACAGTTCCAGTGGCTACCAGAGAAGAGGTGGATGGAAGGATGGGTGAAATAGATAAATGCGATTAAGAGTATACTCACCTTGACGAGCCCCGAGAAAGTCACAGAATCGTCGGATCATCATGTTGTACGCCTGAAACTAATATAACATTGTATGTTAAATATACTTCAGTGTGGTATATGTCTGAGTAAATATAGAAGACTATTTTGTCTTCTTTCTCTAAAAGATAGGGCACTTTTTTTTTTAATGTTTATGGATTTATTTTGACAGACTACACGCATGTGCGTGTGCTGTGCTGTCAACCAGAGCCCTGTGCAGGGCTCGATCTCACGAAGTGTGAGATCATGACCTGAGCCAATATCAAAAGTGGGATGCTTAACCGACTAGGCCACCCGAGACGCCCCAAGATAGGACACTTTATTTTTTTTTATTTTTATTTTTTATTATTTTTTTTAAATTTTTTTTCAACGTTTTTTTAAATTTATTTTTGGGACAGAGAGAGACAGAGCATGAACGGGGGAGGGGCAGAGAGAGAGGGAGACACAGAATCGGAAACAGGCTCCAGGCTCCGAGCCATCAGCCCAGAGCCTGACGCGGGGCTCGAACTCACCGACCGCGAGATCGTGACCTGGCTGAAGTCAGACGCTTAACCGACTGCGCCACCCAGGCGACCCAAGATAGGACACTTTAAAGCAAAAATTATAACATTACCTTGTGGCTTATAAAGTATGTAAGTATGAAGTATGTAAGTATAAAGTATGTAAACTATAACATATATAACAAATACAGCATAAAAAATAAAGTAGGGGATAGTGGTATTGGACACATATGTTTACAAATCTACATTTTATATGAAGTTGTTTGATATTATCTCTCAGGTAGTTTGTGAAAAGTTACGTAGATACGTAGCAATACCTAGAGACACTACTAAAATATAAGACAAAGGTAGAGCTATTAATAGATAAAATAGAATTCTTAAAAAATACTTGAATATGTTAAAAGAAGACAGGAAAGGGAAAACAAAGGAACAAAAATCAAAAGGAGAATTAAAAAATGGTAGACCTAAGTCCAACCATATCAATTATTTATTAAATATCTATGGACTAAACAGCTTAAAGGCAGAGACTGCCAAAATGAATTAAAACAAGACTCACCTATATTCCGTCTAAGAGATACACTTTAAATATAAAGACATAAATTGAAAGTAATAGGATGGCAAAATACAGAACCTGCAAATAGCATATCAGATGAAATAGACTTCAACACAAAACGTATTAGCAGAGATAAGGAAGGACATTCATCACGATGCAAGGTCAAGTCATCAGAAAGACATCACAATCATAAAATGTTTATGTATCCAACAGAGTTTCAAAATCCACAGAACAAAACTCAGCAGAGCTAAAGGGAGAAGTAGACCATCTCACAATCATAGTTGGAAGTTTTAATGTTCCTCTCTTAGCAACTGGTAGAAAAACTACACAAAAAATCAGTAAAGATATAGATGATCTGAACAGCATTAATCAGCCATGTTGACCTAACTGATATATCTAGAATACTGTACCTAAATGTGCAACATAAATATTTTTTTAAATGCATATAGTATATCCACCAAAATAGACCATATGTTAGTGGATAAAGCAAGTCTCAATAAATTTAAAGGGAATATACAGAGAGTTTCTCAGGCCGCAGTAGGGTGGGGATGGGGCACTTGGGGACCCTAGAGGCCAGTGAGGGGATAAGTACAGGTCAGATGTGGGGGGAGGGGCAGAACACTGGGAAGAAGAGAGAGAAGGTGAATGAGGGCACCAATAATCCACCCCAGACCCCAGCCTCACAGTCATTGGCTGCCACCTGCCCCCTGCGTTGCCAAGGGGGCGAGCTGCCATCAGACTGGCCAAGGCCTCAGTGCGCAGAATGGGGTGCCAGGGCTTCCTGCTTGGCTCCCTTCTCTGCCGGAGGGACGGACAGCTTGTCCACTCTGCTCTGGTCGCAGAGGAGAGCGCCTAGCGAGGTGTGGGGTGTGCCTGCAGGGTAAGCTGCTTGGGCTGGGGGCTGGGATCCAGGTGGGATTACTCTGTGCCAAGAGGGAGGGGGGTGACCAAAGCCTTTGCGAGGGAAGGGTGGCCTGGAGCAGAGTGTGCTGGGGGCTCCAGGGAAGGGCCTGCTCGGCCCCAATAGGGAGCCCCGACCCTTGTTCTGACTGAGATGGCCAGCTGAGGGCAGTGACCCCAAAACCTTGCTTCCCACAGAGGAACTCTGTCCAGGGCTAGACTGAAGGGGGATGGCAGGGGCCAGGAGTTCCGACTACAGCCACAGAGCCTAGGGCCACCGCAATGGCCCCACAGTGTCTGTGCTCAGTGACAGGACCCCGTTGGGTTGAGGTCGTGAAGGGGCCTCGGAGAGACTGCCCGGTAGGCCCGCGTCCAATTGCAAGGCTAGCGTCCTCATCCTGTCTCCCCGAAGCCTCAGTGGGGCTGAAAGGAGGAAAAGCTCGGGCCCCCAGCAAAGCCCCCACGGGGCAGGCAGCGTTGTTGGGAAGGTGCCAAGAGACTGAGCTGTTTTGTGCCCTGGGCTCTTGCTCACAGCTTCAGGGGCCTTGCTCCTTTCTTCTCCTACAGAGAGAATGGTGGCGTGGCTCTATGAAAGTCAAAGGGAAGGGCGGCCGCTTCTCCAGCTCAGGAAGCACACATGGGGTCGGTACATCCTGGGGCAGGGGGAACACTCGTGCGCTGCAGCTCGAGAGAGGTAGTACTGTGCAGTGGTTAAGGTCAAGGGCACTAGACCAGATCATCTGTGGTTGAATCCCGGTTTCTCCACTTACTAGCTTGTAACCTTGGCAATCTTTGCGAGGCTTGGCCCCCCCCATCTGTAAAATGGGAACGAAAACAACAGTATCTATTTTATGACCGTCGTTAGGGCTAAATGGGGCTTTAGCACAGGTTTTTAGCAATAGATATTTATTATTATTATTATTATTATTATTATCACTATTACTATTACTGTTATTATTGATAGAGCACCACATGTAGACCCAGATCCACTATCTGAAGGGGCATCTCCTCATCCAGACCCTGACTCAAGTTCCAGGGCCTGGCTGATGGTGGCCCAAGTGTCCCCATCCTTCCCACCACCGCCACCACGGGGAACTTTTCAGAGGGAGAGTCAGAGGTGGGGCCCTGCTCGCCAAGGCCTTTCCAGCCGGGTGATTCCCTGAGAGCTCTGGGGCAGGGGTCACGGGGAGGCAACAGCCTCTGAGGGCCCATTGCTCTCCTCTGAGCCGAGAAAAATGCATTCTCTCCACCTCTCTACTCCTCACGCCAAACTCTGCACCCTCACGGGCGGACCAAAGAGAAGCCAACACTGCCCGGCTCTCCTCGTCCGGCTCACAAAGAGCTCTCTGTGCCTCACAATGGTCCTGTGAGGCCCAGCCTTCGGGGCTTACTATCCCCAGTTCACAGATGAGGAAGTTGAGGCCCACAGGGAGGAAGTGGCACACGTGATGTCCCACATAGAGAAGTGGCTCAGTCGGGACTCCGCCTCCCAGTCCCAGGACTGCAGCACAGAGCTGTGGGCACAAACAGGGCACAGCCTAGGGGGATCTGTGGGAGGGGCAGTGGCCTGGCCCCTCCCTCCTGAGCGGCCAGGTGGTGATAGCTGGGTTTTGGGTTTTTTCTCCCTAGATGAGCTTCACATCCCAGGTAACTGGAGCAGAAGTCCTCAGCGTGTCTTGTTTTCTCCCCAGGTGGGATGTCTGCTGTCCCAATAGGGGCCAGGATCCAGCTGTGACGGCTCCTTGGCCTAATGACAAAGCGGGAGAGGGAAACAGGAACCACGGTGCCCTCCCTGTTAGGAGGATTGCAGGAGAGCATGACCTAAGGCCACAGGACTGTGCACATGACCGTGGTCTCCTGAAGTCAAGGCAGATGGAAAGGGAGAGACCTGAACCTAGGGTGACGAGTCATCCAGGTTTTCCTGGGTTCGGGATGTGTTTTAAAACCTGGAATGGGGGCGCCTGGATGGCTCAGTCGGTTAGGCGTCCGACTTTGGCTCAGGTTATGATCTCACCATTCGTGGGTTCAAGCCCTGCATCAGGCTCTGTGCTGACAGCTCAGAGCCTGGAGCCTGCTTCGGATTCTGTGTCTCCCTCTCTCTCTGCCCCTCCCCCACTCACACTCTACCTCTCTCTCTCAAAAATGAATAAACGTTAAAAAATAAAAATAAAAACAAAAAACAAACCTGGAATGTTCCAGGCCAACTGGGATGAGTTGGTCACCTGACTCTGTCACAGCTCCCCGTCTGGGAAGATGAGACTCACCCAGGAATAAGTAGAGGAGACTACAGACTGGGACCAGGAAGGAAACGAAGTGTTGGGGGATGGGGAGCCATGGCCACATTGTGGTTGGCACTCCATAAAGCAGCCTGGGGCAGCCCGGCTCCTCATTTGCATATGAGTCCTTCCTCTCCAATCAAATCTGTTGGAGTCAAGTCCCTCCCTTCCAACGAAAATACCCAGACATGGGGGGTGGGGGAGCAGAGGGGGAGCTGGGGGCCGGGTGGGGAGGGGTCTACTTCTTTCTCCCAGGGCTTCTGCAGCTGGGACCGCTGGGCACTCACCAGGCCCTATTTTCGCTCCCTTTCCAGGCACTCTCTGAGGCCACATCTCAGGCACAGCCCAGGGGGCCATCCTTCCAAGTCCCCAGGGCACTCTCTTCCCAGTAGATAGGACAAATCTGAACTAAATGGGTTTCTTACTTCCTTCTAGAAAGGAAGGTAAAGGTGATCAGACACATACAGTCATGCACACCTACATTAAGCTGTGTACACTTCAGAGATGTAGAACCTCCGTGGACCTCAGTTTCCTTATCCTGGAAACAGGGATCCTGTACCCATCTTGTAGAATTGTAGTAAGCATCAAATGAACAGTTGCTCCATAGATATTTGTTGTTGGAGGGGACTCGGTCCACTCAGGCTTGGGAGGAGAGGCCTCTCTTGGGTCCAGATGTCACCCAGGTTTCTGTTTCTTCAGGACTTCTGCTCAACTCAAGTACAAGCAGTTCTTGGTGTTGCCTCCAGGGAATGGCAAGGTGGGAGATGTTTGAGGAAAGGGGTGGAATGGAAAGGCTGGAATT
This sequence comes from Neofelis nebulosa, assembly GCF_028018385.1. NCBI lineage: Eukaryota > Metazoa > Chordata > Mammalia > Carnivora > Felidae > Neofelis > Neofelis nebulosa. The sequence continues at coordinate 4,552,761 of NC_080788.1, forward strand.
GAAGAGGAGAAGAAAACATTGGATGAGGAGGAGGTCCCAGTCGCTGGGAACTGAGTTCTTAGTGGTGGCTCAGGGCAGGATTTGTCCATCGGCGATGTCCAGGCCTCTGGAGTTCTTCAGCACATGGAGGCAGGTGTGGGTTAGCGAAGCCTAGCCCCTGGAGCATAAGTCCTCAGCGTGTCTTGTTTTCCCCCAGGTGGGATGTCTGGAGAAGACAGGTCTCCACTGATGACCGGCAGAAGGAACTGGCACCCCCCCCCTCCCTGCGCAAACAGGTCTGGTCCCTGTTTCCTCTCAGGCCCTGACGGGCGGTCACTACCATCCAGTCCTTCCTCTCTGAGGCTTTCCTGGGGTAGCACTGGGAGGCTGTGGAGTTAGAGGGCAGCGAGCCTGAGCCGCAAGACCTCTTCCTATTCAGGCTGTTGTCCGCTGCTGGACACTGGTGCGGGGCCCACGTGGGCATGTGCTGTGGCCATGGGGAGATCATCCGCCTCGAAGGTGAGCATCTCCGGCTGAAACATTGGCCCTAGTCTGCCAGAGACTGCCCTGCCCGTCCAAGCCCTGTTCTACCAGTGGGCAGGGCATGTGAGAATGAAAACTGCAGGCCCCTAGCCGGAGGGGTAGGTCTCTGAAGATGGACGCTTGGACACCCAGGGAATGGGGCTCAGAGCCCCGGGGTCCTGGGAGATTTGGGTGCAGGATCACGGCACTGGGGTCACAGGACCTAACTGGCTCTGACTTGCACCCATCGGGTGATCCCTGCAGGCAGGAATGTAATCAGCCACAGGCTTCACACGTCTCTGTTCCTGCAAAGCCGTTGTATCTAAACGGGCAGTGCCTGCTGCTACACCCCCGCTCTCTGCTGTGACGTGTGCTGCGTAGACGTGGTGGCCTTGACCGTGGGCGAGGCAATGGACTCAGACCCACCCCCCCATCACCCCATGCGCAGCAACTGCTACACTTTACACTAGGTCTGCTCCGACTCCGGGGCCCATCCGGATCCCCTACAGATAGATGGCAGTCCTATTAGCTGGGTGAGTCTGGCCCAGCTACCCACGCACGATCCCAGCCCGCCTCCAGAGCTAACCGGTGTGCTCCTGCAGAATTGGTACTGTCTCTCCCCACCCAGGCCATGCTCGTCAAACTCAAGATCCACTTTACTCTGGCAGACCCAAAGCACCCAGAAGCAAACTAGCCTGCCAACTTGGTGAGGTTCTACTTCTCTGAAAGTCTCTTGGGACCATCCAGGAAGGCCCCAGCTCACAGATCCTAGGCACATCTATTTCCTTCAGCCTACCAACTTCCAAACCTAGGCACTGCCCTGGTCCTTGTTAACCCCCATACCCATTCGCCCAGTGGAACCTACCTATAGAGCCCTCTTTCTGTGCCCACAAATTCTGATTCTGGAGATGCTGAGACCCAACACTCAGCCCTATAAACTCTTCCACTTTCCAGGTCAAGCCCTCTTCACCTTCTCCTCCAAGCCCAGTCAAGAGACCCAGCCATCCAACCTGATGTGCCAAACTCAGGCCCAACTAGATCCCATCCCTTTCTCCAGCCTGGCCACTACTTTCTCTCTAGATCCAGGCAGCCTTTCCTCAGGGGAAGTGGGGGGGGGGGGGGGGGGGGGAGGTGTGTGTGTGCTTCGGGCCTTCGGATCTGAGTTGGAAGCCTCACATGATCCAGGAATCCTGGCTGTCACACCAGACCCTAACCCAACCCTATCCCTTCCTTCCTAGGTGTCAGTGGACCTGAACTTGACTGTGGATAGGTGTGACCTCAGGCCATCCTGAGTGGGCATGGCGGCTTCAGAAATGGTCATTAAACTATATTGCAAAGCTGGATTCGGGGTTCACTGCCCCTTCTATTCGGTGTCTATTTCTCTACCCGAAGCCTGCCGTAGGCTCCTCTCTTGGACCAGACTTAAATTGTCACCTCCAGCTAGCCTTCTGGCTTCCTGATGAGAAAGCAAGACACCATCAGAGGGGCCCAGATTTTGTAGGCAAGATGGAGCTGGGAGAGGGAGCGTCTTTGGTCTCCGAAGCGGGTCTCCCAGTGCAGTGCCTCCTTCCTGCTCTAGGACCCCCAGCCCTGTGGCACAGCCTTCTCTTCAGTCCCCTGCTTTCCTTCCACTGCGTGGGTGAGCATCGGTGACCGTGTCGGGAATGAGCGGAGTCCCTGGAGGCCCTTCCACCGAGACCCTGTGGTCGGGGGTGGGGGTGGTGAGGGAAGGCGTTGTGCGTCTCCCGGAAGGCTGTCCCATCCTCAGTCCAGCGGCCTCCACCCACCCCCGGAACAGTCCCTCTAAGGGACAGGAACCTCCCTTACCGGGAGGGGGAAGGAAGGCGGGGATTTCCGAGGGATTCGGGCGGGGCCAGACCCTGCGGCACCGCACCGCCCCCTCCGCGGACACGCCCTCCGCTCCGCAGGCGCCGGTGCCTTTAAGAGCCTCCCCGCGCGGCCCTGATTGATAAATCCGCGCGCTGCCTCCGCCCGCGCAGATTGCGGCCTCCGCGGAGCCGGGCCTGCGCTCGCCTCCTCGGTCCCAGCAGCACCCCGGCCGCGCGGCCTCCGCCCCCGCGAAGCGCTCTCCCCGGCAGCCCCATGTCGGCCGCCCCCGCCTACGGCGAAGACAAGGGCGGCTCCGCCGGCCCCGGGGAACCCGAGTACGGCCACGACCCCGCGAGCGGCGGCATCTTCTCCTCCGACTACAAGCGGTGAGGGAGCGCGCGGCGCGCCGGCACCATGGACAGCGGCCCGGCCGCGCGGCCCGGAAGCCCGCCCTGCCCCCTCCCGCCGCCGCCGCCGCCGCCGGGCCCCCGCCCCGCCCCCTCCCGCCGCGGCCCGACCCTCGCGGCCCTGTCCTCTCGCGCCGCGCGCCGCCCGAGGGCCCACCCGGGACCCGGGGAGGGGCTGGAGGCTGGCGGGGGATGGGCGCACCCTCCCGCCCCAGGCGTGCCCGCTGGGTGCGGGTTTGCATCACCGGTTCCCCGCCTTTTTCGCGCGGGGAGAGCGGGCTCCTGAGGACCGCGCGGGAGGGGGCAGAGGCCCTGAGGTCCAGCTTGGGGCCTCTCCGGGAAGGCCGGCCCGGGGTGTGCACCCAGAACCTCCACGGCCCGGCCCCTCGTGCAAGTCCACGTCCCTCATTCTGGCCCCACGCTAGCACCCCCAGGCCGCACCCCTGCTTCCCACTTTGCCCCTGTACTTCAACCCCACCTGGGCTTCCCACTCTTCCCCTCCACCTTTGCCTCATTCGTTGGTTCATTCGTTTATTTGTAAATCCTGAAACAAGCATTTTTCAGGGACTGCTGTGTCCATTCTCATCCCAGTCACTGTGAATACAGGCGTGAACCTGAACCCGTCCCCACCCTCTAGTTGCTCTAGGGGGTTGCCCCAGAGGGAGAAATCTGTGTTGGGGGGTGGACAGCCGGAGGGTGCGAAGAGCTGGTCTCGGGCCCTGGGGAACCGGGAGGGGGGGAGTGAGGAATGTTCCAGGCAGAGGAAAAGCTTTTAGGTTTTGTAGGTGCTAGTTCAGATGGCCAGAATCAAATCGCTGCGCCAGGCCTCCCGAGTGACCAGAAATGAGGGTGGGAAGGTGCCAAAGTGGCGAGGAGTTCTAAGCAGGGGATATCAGATTTGCATTTTAGAAGGATTCTAGGCTGGATTGTGGAGAGGAGATTGGAGGTGTGCTGGTTTAAGCAGGAGACAAGGCCTGGGGAGGGGGGGTTGAGTGTTGGGGGAGGGAGACATGATGGTGGGCTAGCCTATGGTGGGGGCAGAGGATCTGAGGGCTCTTGAGGGGATAGAAGTCACAGACTGATGATTAACTGGGGGGAGAAGATAAGAATAATACTCAGGTTACTATTTCTTGTAACTGGATAGATGGTGGTTGCTGTACAGTGTGATTGGAAATAAAGATGTTACAAGCAAATTCGGGAAAATAATGGTGAGGCCAACTTTTGACAGGCTGGGATTGTAAACCCTGAGGGATATTCAAGCCCAGGAGGTAGCTGGATTTTAGGATTTGGATTCCAGGAGAGGTTATTAACATATGTATGTTAATCAAAGCCACAGAAGGAAGTTAAGATAACCCAGGGAGAATATATAAAATGAGTTCAGGGGCGCCTGGGTGGCTCAGTGGGCTAAGTGTCAGACTTCAGCTCGGGTCATGATCTAGCTGTTGGTGGGTTCAAACCCACGTCGGCTCTGTGCTGACAGCTCAGAGCCTGGAGCCTGCTTTGGATTCTGTGTCTCCCTCTCTCTCTCTCTGCCCCTCTTCTGTGCACTCTCTCTCTCTCTTTCTCTCAAAAGTAAAGATTAAAAATTAATTAATTAATTAATTAATTAATTTAAAAAATGAGTTCAGACGGCACACGGGTATGAACCCTAAAGACACCTTAGGGATGACCAGAATGCAGGGGGAAGTGTTTCAAGGTTCCTGAGAAAAAGTAAACCAAAGGCTGGAGGGAAACAAAATGTTTCAAGAAGGAGGAAGCAATCAGCAATGTCCACTCAAACAAGGGAAGACGACCACTGATTTGACAAAGAGAAGGTCAACCCCTCCTTGCTCCAGGTCCCACCTCCTGTCCTGGGGGACAAGTCTGACAAAATCAGAAGAGGAGGAGCTAGATTATTTTTCCCCAACATTCTATCATGAACAGCTTAAAACATACAGAAAAGTTGAGTGTGTAACGTGAGGAATACGTACGCCCTCCACCTGGATCCAACTGATGTTGACGCTCTGCCGTATTTGCTTTTTCTAACATCGACCCATACAGATTTTTGGCTGAACCATGTAACTTGCAGACATCATGGCGGCCCCTCAGCCTTAAATTCTTTGTATTTTTTTTTAATTTTTTTTCTTTCTAATGCTTATTAATTTTTTGAGAGAGAGCACAAGAGAGACAGAGTGTGAGTGGGGGAGGGGCAGAGAGAGAGACACACACACAGAATCCATAGCAGGCTCCAGGCTCCGAGCTGTTTGCACAGAGCCCGACGCGGGGCTCGAACTTACCGACCACGAGATCACGACCTGAGCTGAAGTTGGTCGCTCAGCTGCCTGAGCCACCCAGGCGCCACCTCTTTTCTTTTTTTTTAAGTTTATTTATTTACTTTGAGAAAGAGAGTGGCTGGGGGAGGGGCAGAGAGAGGGGGAGAGAGAGAATCCCAAGCGGGCTCTGTGCCGTCAGCCCAATGCGGGCTCGATCCCACGAACGAGGATGAGATTGTGACCTGAGCCAAAATCAGGAGTCGGACGCCTCCCAGGCGCCCCAGCCCTGAGTTCTAATCAGCATCGAAAGCCAGATTGGAGTGAGTAGAGAAGCAAATAGGAGGTGAATAAATAAAACCCGGAAGATGGGAAATTTGCTTTCAAGAAGTGTGTACAGGGGAGAGAGAGAAAGAGTTGCTGGAGGAGAGAATTAGTTCAAGAAGGTTTGTGTATTTTACTTGTGTTGTTAAGTGTCTTCACTGTGAGGGTGGGAGGGGCTGGAGCAAGGCTAACTGCTGATGGGAAGGAGCCAGCAGCCCGGAGAGGGCGAGGCTGAAGGGAGCTACGGGGGGCCTGGGCCGCTGGGTGATGGGAGCACCGCCTGGCTTGGAGGAGGATCACTCTGCCCAGGCGGAGGGGGGCAGGAGGAGAGGAGACAGAGATGCCTGGAGCCGCAGGGGATGTTATCTAAGGCCTCTCGTTTTCTGTGAGAAGCAAGTGGTAAGGTACGAGCCGGGCCGTGGGTGGGGATTTGAGGCGCGTCAAGGGGGTCTGAAGCCACCTGCTCCTGGCAGGGGAGGGGCCGTACGGACGGAAGGCCAAGGGTGTGAGTGAGAGGGCAGCTGCAGGGATGGAGCTGGGGGGCCTGGGCCAGGGAGGGGGTAAGCAGAGGGAAGACAAAGCTGATAGGAAGGCAGGAGTCCGGGACTGGCTCTGGCTTCGGTCCGAGTGGGGAGCAGGTGTTCAGGATTTCTGAGGAAGAGCGGTTCTGGGGAGGCAGAGGTCCAGATGCGGCCGGAGAGTGGAGGTGAGGAGTGGGTCCCTCACCCCTGTCTGGATCAGCTCCCCTGACCACGGCCCCCCCGCCCCCTGGTGGGAGATTGGGGTGGCTTAGTCCGTCTCGCTGCCTTCCTCCCCCTCTCAAGTCCTCCTCTCTGAGCAGTGAACGGGAAACCGGAGCCTCCCCGCCTGCCAGTGTCCGGTTACTGAGTCTGGGAGGCGGGCCGTCTGGTAACAGGGACAGGCGTCCCCAGCTCCCTGGTCAGCTGGGTCTCGTCTCGGAGCAGGACCTGGTGCCCGATGCAGCGATTCCTGCAGCTCCCGGGGGCCGTGGTGAGGCCGGGGGGCCGGGGGGCCTGCGGAGCTGACCGGGAGGCTGCCAGCCCTGTGCTGGGCCCCGAAGGCGGCCCCCCACCCTGGTACCAGGCCTTGCAGCCTGAGGAGCTTCGGTGGCTGCAGGCCCCAGAGGAAGACACGGCCCCAGAAGCGCCTCTGGAAGGGTCTTGCCCGGAACCTGGCCGGAGCGAGAGCCAGAGCCAGAGCCAGAGCCAGAGCCAGAGCCAGCCCCAGCCGCTAAGGTACAGAGGAACTCCCAGCGACCCTCACCCCGACGCCCGGAAGGCCAGAGGCCAGGCTGAGTCCTTCGGGTCCCACCTGCTCCGGAGGAGGACCGGGCCGGCGTTGGGGTCCAGGCTGGAGGGGGTGGCGGGGGCACCGGGTGGGGGCTGAGGGTACGAGGGGGGCGGACTTCACTTAAGGGAGCTGCGGGCTCTCTGGGGAGGAGGATAATGAAACGTTTGAGGGTCCAGGGCCACCTTGACTTTGCCCGAGGTCCTGGCTCCAGCGGGCTCTGAGTGGGGTTTGGAGAACCGGCTAAGGCACAGGGCTTGGCCGGCCTCCCCCGTCGAGTGGGCTGGGACCCGACTCGTGTGGTGAGGAGAGGGACGTGGTGTCGGGGGAGGTGGGCCTGTCTGGCCTCCGTGCCATGTTCTCCCCCCTGACTGGCTCTGGCCACCCTCCCCGCCCCCCCAGAGTCCCTCAGGCCAGGCCGGGGGGTCAGGTGGGAGCGATTGCGGTGTAAGGGGATCTGACCGCGGGAGGCTAAGGTTTCGGGGCTTTAAAACATTGCCCTGTATCTCCCGCTTCCTCTTCCTCTTGGGCACACAAGCTGGTGGAGACACGGGACCCGGGGCGGTCACATCCCAGGCAGAGCTACTCCTTTAACGGGCATTTGACAATCCAGCCTGGGCTGTACGTGCTGCGTACCCACAGTCCCTCCACCCCTGGTCCCCCTCTGCCCGGGGCCCTGGGGTGTATGCGCTAGGCTGGGAGGGTGGGCGTAGCATGGGCGCCCCCGTGCAGGCCCCGGGGTGTGTGCGTTTGACACAGGCCTGTGGCATTTCTGGGAGCGGTGAGGACGCCCAGCTGTGAGCAAGTCTGCTTTAGAGAACACCCGGAGTCAAATAGGACCGGGCAGACTCCCGCCGCTCCCCGTGAGGTCACCCCAGGCTGACCCCAGGCTGATCCCTCAGAAGGAGGTCGGAGGATCCACGGGGCTGCCTATGCATTGGATCCTAGCAGCCTACACTCGCCCTCCAGAATCTTAAATAGGAGTCCCCTGGACACTGGGGAATGAGACCGAGTGACAGCTCTGTCCAGAGGGTGTATGTGTACGTGGTGTGTGTTGGGGGGGGGGGGTGCTCGTGCAGGGTGTGCGGGGTGCGTTGTGTGGGATGTACACGTCTAGATGAAGGCGTGGGGGGCTGTGGAGAGGACTTGTTGGCGATGTGTGTGTGTTTGCGGGTGTCTGTAGGGATGTGTAGTTGAGGTGTGTGTTGATGGCTGTGTGGGTTTATGTGGACAGTGTCTGAATGTATGGTGTATGTGTCTGTGTGTGTTTCTCTGGAGGTCGTGGGCGTGTGTCTGCAGGGGCTTTTCTGTGGGTGTGTGTGGGTTTACGTACAAATCCTATGTGCCTGGGAGGTGCAGGCGTGTCTGGGGGTGTGTGGGGGTGTCTGTGGGGGTGCAGGTGTCCCTGTGGGGGTGTGGGGGTGTCTGCGGGGGAGATACGGGAGCGTGTGGATGGTGCTGGCGTTTGGTGGGGATGTTGGGGTGTGTCGGTGTCCCCGGGTGTGAGTTGACTGTGAGGTGTGTGCGTAGGGGCACCTGGCAGTGGTGCGTGTCGTAGCCCGGGGGTGGTGGCGCCTGGCTTTCATTCTTCCTGCAGCCCCAGTGCCGCCCAGGCCCGGCTGACCGGTCTGTACCTCTTTCCGTAGACAGTTCCCCCCGCCCACCCCGCCCTGTCCTGAGCTCCGCCCCTTAGGAACTGGCCACCGGGTGGGTGTTGGGCAGAGTGACGGGGCCCCCGGCTCGGCCGTGGGAAAGTATCCTCTGATTTTGCGGGCATCTCCCAAGTGATCAGCATGACTGGGGCTGGACATCTTCTGCCCTCATCTAACAGCTAGCACGTCCGCTGTGTTCCAGAAGGCCTCATCTTTCTGCTTTGCTTTCCATCAAAAAATCTGTTCGGGCAGGACGCTTTCTAAACCCTTGGAACCTCCGTTTCTTAGCAGCCCTTCCGTCCCTTCTGAGTGTGTGTTAGGCACTCAGGCATCTGCAAAATGCAGCCCTAGGAATAGGCGTGTGCCGTTCCGCGTTCTCCTCCTCTTAGCCTCTGCCGCTTACTCGTCTCTCCACGTCAGCCACACAGTCACGTTTGCCTCTGTGACTCTCTGTCACGCTCTTCCCTGCTGACACTGCTCCTTCCGATTTCTGGCCGTCTGTTGTTTCTAAATGTTTCGCTGCCTTTTTCTTTTTCTTTTTTTTTTTTTAATTTTTTAACGTTGATTCATTTTTGAGAGACAGAGAGAGACAGAGTATGAGTGGGGGAGGGGCGGAGAGAGAGGGAGACACAGAATCCGAAGCGGGCTCCAGGCTGCAAGCCGTCAGCACAGAGCCCGACGTGGGGCTCGAACCCACAAACCGTGAGATCATGACCTGAGCCAAATTTGGGCGCTTAACCGACAGAGCCCCCCGGGCGCCCCTAAACGTTTCACTGCTTTTCGATTTCTACTGCCAGTGATACCTTTCTAGACTGGGTTCTCCTACCTGGGCCAAAAGTTGTGGGTTATCCGAGTATCATCTGGGAAATGGGAGAACCGTGCGGGACTGCACACACAGCTGCTCACCACATTTTGGAACTGTCTTGGCAACACATGAGTGTATCCCTTGTCCCACAGCTCTCTGGGCTGCGGATAGACACATTTTTCCATGGGCTCATTCACAGTTCTCTGTTCACTTCTTTGACCACCAGCCCCTGCACCTCTGAGTATGGTTGGGCAGGCTGTTCATTGCACAAGGGCACCCGGCCGAGGCATAGCAGACTATACTCCGCTCATTGACTGGGGAGCAACAGCTCAGGGCTGTGTCCACCTGGAGGGACAAGCAGATGGTTGGATGTGCTTGCAGCAGCCCTGAGAGCGAATGCTAGAAACAGGTCTTAAATCGATAGCAGTACTTAATTTTGAATGTTGAACTTGTATTTGCCACATCCCAAATAATGTCCTCTCTGTTGCTGTCATAGGCTGGATTGTGTCCCCTTCAAATTCCTAACCCCCACTGCTTCAGAATGTGACTATTTTGAGTAGGGGTCTTTAAAGCGGTGGTTATGTTAAAATGAAGTCATTAGGGTGGGCCCCAATCCTAATCCAATCTGGTGTCCTTGTAAGAAGAGGAAATTCGGACACGGGGACACCCAGAGGGGAGACCATGTGAAGATACAGGAAGCTAGGGGTGCCCGGGTGGCTCAGTCGGTTGAGCGTCTGACTTCAGCTCCCGTCATGATCTCATGGTCTGTGAGTTCGAGCCCCGGGTCGGGCTCTGTGCTGACAGCTCAGGGCCTGCAACCTGCTTTAGGTTCTGTGTCTCCCCTTCTCCTTGCCCCTCCCCTGCTGGTGCTCTGTCTCTGTCTCTCTCTCAAAAATGAATAAGCATTTAAAAAAATTTTAAGATACAGGAAGACAGTCATCTGTGAGGCCAGGAGAGAGGCCTCGGAAGAAACCATGCCTCCTGACACCGCCTCAGACTTCTAGTCTCCAAAATTGTGCGAAAATAATATAGGTCGTTTAAGCCTTCCAGTCTGTGGTACTTTGTTACGGTAGCTCTAGGGAACAAATACAGTCGCCTTATTTGCTTTCATTTTTATTTTATTTTATTTTATTTTATTTTTTTGTTTTATATACCAAAGTTAAAATAAAATTGAACCCAGCCATCTGGTTACTGATAACTTTATGACCTTGAATGTAAAAATTTCCCCTTTATAACTTACATATTTAAAAATAATGTCACTAAACGTTATTTGTTTGTGCTTGGGTGCTTGGGGGCTCAGTTGGTTAAGCGTCTGACTTCAGCTTAGGTCATGATCTCACAGTTTGTGGGTTCGAGCCCCGCGTCGGGCTGTGTGCTGACAGCTGGGAGCCTGGAGCCTGCTTCGGATTCTGAGTCTCCCTTTCTCTGCTCCTCCCCCACTCGTGCTCTCTCTCTCTCTCTCAAAAATAAATAAACATTAAAAAAAATAACAGGTGCAGGGTTTATTTAGGTGTGAGATGCATGTGCAAGTTAAAATCTTTGCTGCTTGTTTGTCCCAGCGGTGTTTATTTACAGGAAAAAATGGTTCTTCCTTCCATTGGTGAGTTCTTGTTCCTAATGTATCCATTTAGATCCATTTATGAACTTGTCCCATATGACCTTTGACTTTCTATCTTTTATCCTGGTACCACGGGGCTTTTGGTCACTGTCATGTTGTTTTGTATTTTGAATTTCAGGAGGGTGTGTTGTCTGTCACTGTGGCCTTGTTCTCTTCTTTCCCCAAACTATTCTTTGGGGTTTTTGCTGCCATTTGAGGAGGTTTGACCAAGTGCCTTCACTGAAATTTCAATGGACATTGCATGAAATTTGTGTATCGGCCTGAGGATTACCTGTATTCCCTTCAGCCACGTGCAAGGGGACATTTGTTCAGATCTTCATTTATTTCTCCCATTAGGGTTTTTTCACTTCCTGTAATCACTGTTGAATGTTAAGTGACGGGTCTGGCTTTTGCTGGGAGACCATCTCACCAGATTCTGGAGTGACCGGGACCCGTCCAGTCCAGTCCTGGAGTTGGGGCCTGGGAACACACTCGTGGGGCAAGGGCAAGGGCATCCTGCTGTTGTTCTGACACCGCCTCCTTTGCACTGGCTCCAGATCCTTCCCATCTACCCAACCGGCCATTCTCTGGGCGGAGTCCACACCTTTCCCACCCCGAACCCTTCCTTGTCTTCTGGCTCTGGGTCACTGGCTGTATGGGTGTCCTAGGGCCCTGCTGTAGCAAAGTACTGCCAAGTGCATGGTTTAGAACAGCAAAACTTTACGGTCTCACAGATCTGGAGGCCGGAAGTCCGAAATCAAGGTGCCTGCAGGGCCGTGCTCCCTCTGAAACCTGTAGGAGGATCCTTCCTCGCCCCTTGCTAGCTTCTGGTAGTTTCCTGGCAATCTTTCATGGATCACTCCAATGCTCCGTCTTCACATGGCATTCTCCCTGCGTCTCTATCCCTTCACGTGGTTGTCTTCTTCTTTTTTTTTTTTTAAGTTTATTTATTTTTGAGACAGAGAGAGACAGAGCATGAACGGGGGAGGGGCAGAGAGAGAGGGAGACACAGAATCGGAAGCAGGCTCCAGGCTCGGAGCCGTCAGCCCAGAGCCCCACGCGGGGCTCGAACTCACGGACCGCGAGATCGTGACCTGAGCCGAAGTCGGACGCTTAACCGACTGAGCCACCCAGGCGCCCCACGTGGCTGTCTTCTTACCAGAACACCCGAGGGACAGGATTAGGGGCCCTCCCTACCCCGGTGTGACGTCATCCTAACAAATTACAACTGCAGCGACCCTATTTCCAAATCGGGTCACATTCTGGAGTCCTAGGGGTTAGGGCTTCGATATATCTTTTTTGAGGAGGACCCAGTTCAACCCATACCACGGGCAGGCCCGCGTTTCTCCTGACCCCAAGTCCCCTGCCCGTGTCCCTTCCTTCTGCCTGGATCCTCCCGGAGGATACCCCCAGCCCCACCCTCGTACCCTCCGCTGACCCCCTGTGCCTGCCCCACCCCCAGGCATGATGACCTGAAGGAGATGCTGGACACCAACAAAGATTCCCTCAAGCTGGAGGCCATGAAGACCATCGTGGCTGTGAGTGGGGGAAGGGGCCGCCCCGGTCCGCGGGAGGGGTCGAAGAGCAGCCCTTCTGGGCTCCCGGTGGACCTTCTCCTAATAAGTGTGGGCCTCCTCCCTTCTCCCCCTACTGCGGCCCTCCCCCCCCCCCCCCCCCCCCCCAGATGATCGCCAGGGGAAAGAACGCCTCCGACCTGTTTCCGGCCGTGGTGAAGAACGTGGCCTGTAAGAACATAGAGGTAGGCAGCGCGGGGCGAGGGGGCTCGCGCGCCCGCCCCCACCGGGAGTAAGCGCCAGCCGGTCGGGGTGAGGAAAGGCACCATGCGGCCCCCCGGGGGCCCGACTTGCTCGGGATGCCCTCGGCTCAGGAGAAGACCCTGTTCCTGCGTCCCCCAAGCAGACGTAGATCCGAGCCAAGGACCCCGGGGCGCACTCGGGACCACAGCCGGCCAGGCGGTGACGTCTCATTGGGTGGGTGGGGGCGCCAGTCCTGCTGAGAAGCCCTTCTGCTCCCAGGTGAAGAAGCTGGTCTACGTGTACCTGGTGCGCTACGCGGAAGAACAACAAGATCTGGCCCTGCTGTCTATCTCCACCTTCCAGCGCGGCCTGAAGGTCAGTTCGCGCCCCGGGCCGGGTCTCGCGGGCGCCACGTTGGAGGGGCAGCCCAGGGAGAGGCCTGTGCGTGGGGGACGGTCTTGGAGGCCCTTTCCTGTCCGCCTAGACTTGGGAGGGTCAGAGTCAGACAAGAGGACCGGTGCTGCTGTGGTGTTAAGTGTTGGGGGGGGGGTGGGGTCCAAGCCAATGGCCGGGAAGGAACTCTTGAGATGTCTTTGGTGCAAAAAGGTGATTTTATGAACGCACGGGGACAGGACTCGTGGGCAGAAAGAGCTGCACTGGGGCTGTGAGGAGACACTGGTTACATACTAGGAAGTTGGGGGGGGCGGGTGTTAAGGAAAGAGGGAGGTTTCCAAGCGGACTTTCCTATGCTAAAGAGGACTCTTCAGATACTGGAGGCCTTGCTCTTGTTGAGCTGAAGTTATTTTTCCCTCTAGCAAAGCATTCACATTAAGACAGAAGGGAGTTCCCGCAGGAATGTTCTACTCTGCCTGCCTCGGGTATTTGTCAGTGGGCTGCAGGTTGTAAAGAAATTTAATTTTATTGGGGCTCCTGGGTGGCAAGCATCTGACGTCGGTTCGGGGCATGACCTCACAGTTCCGGGACTTCGAGTCCCGCATCGGGTGAACACGAGCCCCACTTTGGGTAGAAACAGAGCCCTGCTTCTCTCTCTTTCTCTCTCAAAAAAGATTTAATTTAATTTTAATCTACATTTTCTTCTTGTCTTTGTTTCCCCCATCACCATGGAGGGGAGGGTGATGTTAGGGCTCCAGGAAATTGAGTCTATAGGATTCTGGAGACTGCCCTTTTTTCTTACAAATCATTAAGACAGTTTCAGACTGATGGAGACCCACGTCCCGCGGGACCGTGATCGCCATCAGTTAGCTATTTGTTTTTCCCTTTCCTGTGTCCTCGGGCAGCCAGGAGTGTCTGAGGAGTGTCACACGTGTCCCACCCGGTGGGGAGGGGGGATGGCTAGCTCTAGCTCGTGCTTTGCTCTCAGCTTGCCTTTGGCTCCCTCATTAGTGGGACCCCCAGAGGGTGGAGGCCAGCTCAGAAGGGGCTTGAGAGATGAGGTGGCTGCCCAGAGACCGTGTCTCTCCTCCTCTGAGGAGCCTGTGATAATGGCCGCCTCAAACATAAACCACTTGCGTCCCTGAGAGCAGAGAGCCCTGGGTCTCGCCCCCGTTGGTGTGAAGGAATCGTGGTCCACAACCGGGCAGAAGTCGACATCCTTCAGACAGGCTTCTGGGCAGGGGACAGCTGGCCTGGGTTCCTCACCTCCGTGTGTCACAGCCTTGGCACTAGGAGGTTCATCAAGTCCGGGTTTCTGTGGAGAACGATGACTTTGGAACTCGGGGAGGACAAAAGGGTTTACTGAAAACAAATGAGTTCCGTGGAGAGGAAGACATCAAGATTCACCCTGCGGGAGAGGTTGGGTTCGAAGGTCAGCGCAGACGCCATAACACCCGGCTGCCCGTTCTCAGTGAGTTCAGTACAGCGGATTATTCCTCTAGAGTTGAAACAGGTGATGAGTCTTCCGTTTGGCACCGGAAGTAGCTGACTTGTGTGAGATGCCCCAGTGTCTGCAGAACACCCACTTTGAAAGACTGTTGTCCGTCTGTTGTACTGAAAGGCTTTTTGGAGCATGTCGAAATTGAAATCACTTAAGGGAAGGGGCAGGAAGATTTAAGTCCTTTAAATCTTTTTTTTTTTTTTAAGTTTATAGATTTCTTTTGAGAGAGACAGAGACAGTGTGAGTGGGGGAGGGGCAGAGAAAGAGGGAGAGACAGAATCCGAAGCAGGCTCTGCCCTGTCAGCACAGAGCCTGATGTGGGGCTCGAACTCACCAAATTGTGAGATCATGACCTGAGCCGAAACCGAGATTGGATGCTTAACCGACTGAGCCACCCGGGCGCCCCTCAAGTCCTTTAGAATAGAGTGGGGGCTGAATCCCTTCTCACTATTTCAGCTGAATATCCTCACCTTTTGTTTTGCATATTAAACGTATGCTTGATGGTCTCCACTGTGTGCCCTTCTGGTCTGTATATATGTCAAGGATACAGAAGACAGTATCACTGCCAGATGTCAGATGTCAACCACTAACTCCCCTCCCTAGACTTTCCACGTATTTGGTTCACATTCCTGTGAGAGTGTCTCTGAAAGGTCCAGCTCAGCTTTTCATGTCCAGCTGGTTCTGTGGGTTGCTGAGCAGGGGGGAGGATTGACTGCCCCCCTGGGTCACTGTGCTGTGGCGAGCAGGAGAGGCCGACAGGGTCTGCTTCTCTGAGGTGGGGTAGGAAGCGCAGGCACTTGAATATACCCGTCATTCATTCGGCAATACCGGGGTCTCTTTAGACCACACGTGGTGCTATGTTAACTTTTAAAGTCAAAACCACGGGATCAATCCATTGATCTGTCTAGATTGGCAAGTAATCTTTTGGTTTGAATCAGGGTTAAATCATTTTGGAAGAACCATTCTGGAATTAAAAAAAAAATTTTTTTAATGTTTATTTATTTTGAGACAGAGAGAGACAGAGCATGAGCAAGGGAGGGGTAGAGAGAGAGGGAGACACAGAATCTGAAACAGGCTGCAGGCTCTGAGCTGTCAGCACAGAGCCTGATGTGGGGCTCGAACCCACAAACTATGAGATCATGACCTGAGCTGAAGTCGGACGCTCAACCAACTGAGCCACTCAGGCGCCCCCCATTCTGGAATTTTTGGCACAGGCTTTACATTTAGCTGTAGTTTCTACAGTCTGCCCCTGAATTTCCCCTTTGAGAAAACCAGAGGGGCACCTGGGTGGCTCAGCCCATTAAGTGTCCGACTTCGGCTCAGGTCATGATCTCATGGTCCGTGGGTTCAAGCCCCACGTTGGGCTCTGTGGTGACAGCTTGGAGCCTGGAGCCTGCTTCGGATTTTGTGTCTCCCTCTCTTTCTGTTCCTCCCCTGCTCGTGCTCTGTTCCTCCTCTGCTTGTGCCCACTGAGCCCATTCAATGAAATGATTTTTCTAGAACAGTGGTCAGCAAACTTTTTCTGTATCCTGCCAGAGAGTAATGTAGACTTTTTAGGGCCATACAGCATCAATCTTGCAACACTCAACTTTGCCCTTGAAGTGTGTAAGAAGCCATAAATGAGTGGGCATGGCCAGCTTCCAATGAGTCTTTATTTATAAAAAAGGCAGAAGACAGATTTGGCCTGAGGGCTGTAGTATGCCAACCTTTGCTCTAGAACATGACCCTCTGACAGATCATCTCCAGTGATAGAGACGTCACTCCTTCATAAGGCAACTCGCCCCATTTTTAGACACTACAACTTTTTTTTAAGCATTATATCGTGTCAAAACCTCCAGAGCTATAATTTTTTTTAATTTATTTCAGACTCACAAAAGACACAAAGAATAATAAAGTGAATATCTGTATACCCAGCATAAGAAACAAAACATTTATCAACAGCCAAAGCCCCCTATGTATCTTCTGTTTATGATTCATGTGTATGTATTTATTCTTTCACGGCTTATTTACACATTTGTAAATAATATACAATATTGTTTTGTAAATGGTATCATATGATATATGTGTTCCTCTAAAACTCATTTTCTTTCTGTTGTTGTTAATGATTTTGGGCTCTCCTGCACATTAGAACCATTCATTTCCATCCAGTTTTCTCCCTTCTTTTTATCAAGCCAGCCTGAGACTGTTTTCTTAGCAGCTCACTAATGTAGTTGGCTCAATTCAGACAAACCTCCAGTGAGCAGTCAGATAATCTAGGTCTCCCTACATCCTGTCTTTATGCAGTTGGTCCCTGGAATCCCTTATGAAGCCCTATTATATTTCATTTTATTGGCTTAGCATAACATCCAATTCGGGGCGATTCTAAATCTTAATTTTGTCCTCCTGATTTTGTGTCTTCCAACATGTTAATAGATTGTACAGACCAGGGCATCAGATTGTGAGTCCCCTGGCATATCATGTTTCCAAGTTGACACCAATCTGTTAATCAACCTTCCCCAAGCACAACGTTTTACCAAGTTGTGGATCCATCTAATTATACAGTCAGCTGGCACTTTCTTATCTTGTTAGAAAGGATCTTATTCAATAGCAGAAAAATTTCTTAACCCCTTTCACATGTAAAGGGCTGTGGTGATACAGAGACAAAATAGATATGAATTCTGCTCTTAAAATGATTATATATTAAGTAAAACAAAAGGCTTGCATCAAAATGGCAATCTAGGCAATGCTAGGAGGCTCCCCCCAATGCCTTGCTGAAATCGACATACACAGTGTTAATATCGACCAGCCTAGTTACCCTATCAAAAAGGAAAAAAGAATTTTTTCTAGTAGCCTCCTGTGAATCCATAATCCTTTCCAAATAAAAGGGGGGAAAAAAGAAATACAGGTTATAGCAGTGGATATGATATGATTCGACTCTAAGAAAATACGGACTCCTGCCTTTTAAATACGTGTTTCTAAACCATGTGTTTAAAAATCAACTGTAGAATTTTGACAGGGGTTACCATCATCTTCCCCTGTCATTTTGTGGATCTTCTCTTTCTCCATTTTAGAACATCAGTGAAGTGTCTGCTCTTTAGTGTCCAGTTACCTCTCCCGTTGCCCAGCATTCTGTGAGATTCACAGCAGGGGCGCCTTGGGGGGCTCAGATGGTTAAGCTCCGACTAAAGCTCACGATCTCGAGGTTTGTGGGTTCAAGCCCCGCGTCGGGCTCTGTGCTGACAGCTCGGAGCCTGGAGCCGGCTTCGGATTCTGTGTCTCCCTCTCTCTCTGCCCCTCCCCCACTCATGCTCTGTCTCTGTCTCTCTCTCTCTCTCTCAAAAATAAATAAACATTAAACAAATTTTTTTAATTAAAAAAAAAAGATTCACAGCAATTTACAGCTACTGCTGCCCCTCGTGCACTATTACAATATACTGTGTCTAACGCTCTTCTCAGGTGTGGATTGGAAGCATAGGAACAAAGAGAAGGGGACTACATACCTATTCTGTTTTAAACACTGGAGGAAGAGGAAGAAGATCAACTTTTGGGAGGTTGCTGGGAGAAGGGAGTGTTAACCAACTCTTTGGAAGGCAGGACAGCTTGCATTTGCTGGCAGTCAGCTCTTGCATCAACACAAAGACCCCCCCACCCCCACCCCCACCCCCACGCAGGGACCAGGAGGTGTTTCAGGAACTTTAGGTATTCTGAAAGATTCTTACCTTTCCCGAAAGTGAAGCAACCCATCGCCCTAACTGTTCGGGCGTCAAATGTCTGCAACAGGGGCCAACAGTTCCCTCAAGTAGTACCCCCCTCCCACCCCGGGTACCTAGCAGGGGCAATCACTCAGGGAGGCAAGAACCGGTGGTAGGTAGCTAGGGACAGTGAGTTCCACAGGTGTGGCCTTTCCATCAGGCCATTGTGCCCTCTCATGGCTCTGCCTCCACCTCTGCCCTTAGGACCCCAACCAGCTGATTCGGGCCAGCGCCCTCCGCGTCCTGTCTAGCATCCGGGTGCCCATCATTGTGCCCATCATGATGCTGGCCATCAAGGAAGCTGCATCGGACATGTCACCCTATGTACGGAAAACAGCTGCTCACGCCATCCCTAAACTCTACAGGTACGCCCCGGCCGCGCCCCTAGCTCCTCAGGGGAGTGTTTCCCAACCCCGGGCCCACCCCTGGCCTCTCCCAAGCCTTGCGGATTGCCCCGTTTTTGTACTCAGATGGTTGAAGACGGTTTGGGGAAGTGAGAGAGATGGAGAACTGCGGTGGTGGCAGCTCACACTTCTTAACGAACAGGGTTGGGGTAGGGGAGGTGAGCACAGTTTGGGCAAATATTACAAAGGTGGGAAGTGGGGGGGGGGCAAATCCCTCTTAACAGTTTCTCCCACAGTTTGGATTCGGACCAGAAGGACCAGCTGATCGAGGTCATTGAGAAACTTCTGGCCGACAAGACCACGGTGTGTACATGGGCGCACAGGGACGGGTGGTGGAGGGGAGACGGGGCAAGCGCTCTCTGCCCTTCCGGCTCACCCTCTTGCCACCGACCGTTCCCCAGCTGGTGGCGGGCAGTGTGGTGATGGCCTTCGAGGAGGTCTGCCCCGAGCGCATCGACCTGATACACAAGAACTACCGGAAGCTCTGTAACCTGCTCATCGACGTGGAGGAGTGGGGGCAGGTGGTCATCATCAGCATGCTCACCCGCTACGCGCGCACGCAGTTCCTGAGCCCCACCCAGAACGTGAGTGGGCCGGGTGCCCGGGCCTCGCTGTGGCAGCGTGCGTAGGAGGGCGGCCGGGAGGAGGTTTCCACTGCCCCCGACACCCCCTCCCCCTGTCTCCGCCAGCAGGAATCTCTGCTGGAGGAGAACCCGGAGAAAGCCTTCTACGGCTCGGAAGAGGACGAGGCCAAGGGCCCGGGCTCGGAGGAGGCGGCCACCGCTGCGCTGCCCGCCCGCAAGCCCTACGTCATGGACCCCGACCACCGGCTGCTGCTGCGCAACACCAAGCCGCTGCTGCAGAGCCGCAGCGCCGCCGTGGTCATGGCGGTGGCCCAGCTCTACTTCCATCTGGCGCCCAAGGCGGAGGTGGGCGTCATCGCCAAGGCGCTAGTGCGACTGCTGCGCAGCCACAGGTGCGCGTCCCGCCCCGCCCACATCACATCGTGGGCCGCCCCGCCCCGCCCCGCCCCGCCCCGCCGACACAGTGGGCTGACTCACCCGGCCTCGCCCCGCCCACCCCGTGGGCCGACCCGCCCGGCCGCGCCCCGCCCACACGGGGAGGGGTGGGTGGGCTAGCCCGCCCCGCCCACACCGGGGGCTGACGTACCTCGCCCCGCCCCGCCCATGATGGGGGGGCTGGTCCTGCCGGCTTCTCTCAAACCCTGGGCGTATCACGCCCCGCGCCTTCACCTCACCCCTCCACCCTGTACGGACCCCAGTCTTGCCCTCCTCCGACCGGTGCCCTCCCCGCCCTCCTATTTGGCCCACCTCTCTTCCCTCCACTCGCTGCCCCTGGGCCCCGTCGAGGGGCCCAGATACCTCTTTCCTGTCCTCTCCGTAGTGAGGTGCAGTACGTGGTGCTCCAGAACGTGGCCACCATGTCCATCAAGCGCCGGGTGAGCAAGTGACCTAGGCTGCCCTCGCATATGCCGAGGGGTGGCTCCTGCGAGTGCAGGGCGGTGGGGGGGGGGGGAGCATTGGGGACAGGCAGGATGGGGAGTGCCTTCGCTGTGGAGAGAATGCAAACGGGAGACCCCAAACACGGAGGAGAAGCAGGGTCTGGGTCCTGAGGGCCGCCGAGGGAGGAAAATCTGGCGAAGAAAGTCCTGGTCAGATCTGAGAGGGGGGTGGGAAGGGCAGCGATGAGGCAGGAAGGATTCTGGGCCCCAGAACGGGAGAGGTGGGGTAGCTCTGGAGAAGCCCCAGTCTGGGGCTGCGGTGGAGCTCCTTGGGGCTGCTTCTCTCACAACAGGGTATGTTTGAGCCCTACCTGAAGAGCTTCTACATCAGATCCACCGACCCCACCCAGATCAAGATCCTGAAGGTGAGCGATGGACAGAAGTGCCTGCGGCCTTTCCGCCCCCTTCCTGCCCCCACCTACCCGCTGGGATTTCCACAGTGGCCACCTTGGGGCCGGCCTATTTCTGAACCTGTGGCCACTCCACCCAGGAGTATTGGCCCAGGAAGCTGGGCTAATGGGGGCCGGGGCGGAGGAGGGAGCTGCCCTTTGCCTGTTATCCAATAGATACGTGGCACTTTTCATATGTGAAGTAACCTGATTTTCATAATAACCTCAGGAAGTGTACATTATCCCCATTTTATAAAAATGCAGACCCCAGGAGGTGAGGTTGCTACCCCAGAGTCAGTCCTGCTGATTCCAGAATTCATACTTTGCTAGCTACAGTCTCTTGGCTTCCACCCACGGTGTTCTCGCCCCCACACATCTTCCCCCTCAGGCTTTTATGCAAACATACACCCACAGAAAAGGTGTCAGAAGCCCATACCCACATTCCATTCGGGCTCTGCCTGCTCTTATGGAGTAGTTTTCATTCAGCAGCAGTTAGTCGCGACTCTCTGAACATCTACTCTGTGTCAGTTACAGCTAGATCTAGGGGTACAAGCCAGGGCAAACTCATCAGACACCTTGTCTTTGGGGAGCCGACGGTCTAGTTGGGGTGAGAAGGAGACATTGAGCAGCCAATCACAAGACAAATGTAAAAAGCCACTTGAGAAATATGGTAAGAAAGAGAAGTGCAGAGGGCTGTCAGAGCATAGACTAGGACGACGTCTAGTCTTGTGTCAGGGAAGCTTTCCTCTAGGAAGCAAGGCTTGAGCTGAGGCCTGAGAAATGAATATGAATTGTCTATGCAAGTGCAGGGGCAGGAATGGCAAGAATTGCTCCCCACAGAAGAAACAGTATATGCAAAGGCCCTGAGGCAGGAAGAGGTCTGACAAGAGGCCAGTATGACTGGAGCATAGAGGGCAAGGGGGAGAGTGGTGTGAAAACAGAGGTAGACAGCGGTCAGATCCCACAGGGGTTTATAGACCGTGGTAAGGACATTGCTCTTTAGCCTAAAAGCAACAGGAGGCTTTGTTTTCTATGGAGGTGGAGAGGTGACAGGATCATTCTATAAGCGTCCTCTGTCAGGACATCCATTTAAGAGACAAACTGGTCCTCCTGCCTTTTGGGAAAGTTTCCCAGTCTGTCATCTCCTTCATCAGTTTAAGGATGACGCAGGGCCGTCCGTGGGATTGTTTCCCGGTCTGTGAAGTGTGTTTGGAATGAGGGGTTTGGGGGCACAGAAACCCTGCGGGCCACCCTGCCCGCTTTCTGTCTCCCTGCAGCTGGAAGTGTTGACCAACCTGGCCAATGAGACCAACACCCCTACTGTCCTACGGGAGTTCCAGGTAGGGCCGGGGCCCAACACCCCTACTGTCCTACGGGAGTTCGGGTCGGGCTGGGGCCCAGCTGCCTGCCGGAGGGTCCACGAGAGGTGCCCGCAGCTCCTTGTGCTCAGTGAGAATCGTCCCGATGGGCCAACTTTCTCTTATGAGCCCGAAGTGGAAAAAGTGTTGTCTTAGGCCCCCTCCCAGAGCCTTCTGCTGGCTCTGGGCTAAGGGACACGCACGGTGGCTGAGGGCGTCACTCTCTCTCCCAGAGTTTAGTCTCTAGCATGATGAGTGATTGAATGAGGGGTGACAAGCTTCCCTGAAGGTCACCCGCAAGCCGGCAGAATCACTGAGGGTCACTGCCTGCTGGGGGTCACTCTGTTGTGGTGTCCCACAGACGTACATTCGCAGCATGGACAAGGACTTTGTAGCAGCCACTATCCAGGCCATTGGACGCTGTGCAACCAACATCGGCCGAGTCCGTGACACCTGTCTCAACGGCCTGGTGCAGCTGCTGTCCAACCGCGACGGTCAGTGCTTGTCTGCGTGTCCAACTTGGACGACCAGAGGGTGTGCACCTATCCGTCCAGGCACAACGCGTGTTCGTCCCTCTGTCCGCCTCCATGCGTGTCTTAAGTGTTCCTGCGTCCCCGAGGGCCACCAGAGGAGTGCACAGGGTTGTGGAAGAGAGCCAAGGGTCCGGGGGCATTGCAGGGGTGTCCGTCTACCTGCGTGTGGTCATGTGACCGCCCCGGGCCCACACTCTCCCTTCCCGCTCCGCAGAGCTGGTGGTCGCAGAGTCGGTGGTTGTCATTAAGAAGTTGCTGCAGATGCAGCCCGCGCAGCACGGAGAGATCATCAAGCACCTGGCCAAGCTCACGGACAACATCCAGGCGAGGGAGGAACCTCCCGTGTTGCCCTCCCGTCCCCGCCTCCTCCCCATGATTTTAAAACCCCGCGATGCAACACGCTAGCCCTGATGAAACCGACTTCCACACCTTCCGTGCTGGCTCCGAAAGGGCCTGCAGGTGGAAAAAGGGAAAAGGCGGGACCAGGCAACCCTGACTCGTTGCCCAAGATTCGCTTTCCCCTTGAGGGTCCCTTGCTGAGCTCCCAGACCTGTACCGCCGCTCGTGTTTTCTCCAAAGCTCTGGCTGCGGGTGAAAAGCCAAAGGTGCACTGGCCAGAGGGTGGCCGATGGTGCACTGGAAAAACCTAGCGTGTTGCTGTTGCACCAGTAACTTGAAGCACTAAGATAAGGTATTCCTTGAAGGTTCGGGAAGAATAGCATGGAACTAAAGCACGGAGGGTACAACGGATCTAGGAAATCGGTCTTTTAGACAAAACCTGGACGGACTTTGGGGTTTGGAAGCTCTGCGCTTGCTAGCGAACCCCCAGGGCAGAGGGGGGGATGCTGCTTAGGAAACGTTCACCTTCTAGTCTGTCCCACGGGACAGGGGTGTGAACCCCGCAGTTCCTGGCCCAGCACACGCGGGAAGAATGCCATTTCCCTGGCAGGCCACATGCCCACCCACATCTCCACACGAGCCCCAGTCCTGACTCCTCTTACGCACCCACAGGTGCCCATGGCCCGGGCCAGCATCCTGTGGCTCATCGGCGAGTACTGTGAGCACGTCCCCAAGATCGCGCCTGACGTCCTGAGAAAGATGGCCAAGTCCTTCACGGCAGAGGAGGACATCGTCAAGCTGCAGATCATCAACCTGGCAGCCAAGCTCTACCTGACTAACTCTAAGCAGGTAAGGCTTGAGAGATGCCCCCTAAAACACACCGGGCCCCAGAAATGGCCCAGGGAGGAGTCCGTGGACCCTCACCAGGTAGGTGTGAACTCCAGCCTCTCTTTCTGATGAGAGAGTTCAGGGCAAACATCCGGTCTCTCCCGATAACCAGTGTCCCCGTGTCCACGGCTACTCTCAAGGGCTGGGTGGGGGTGGTGGCCACAGGTGAAGAGGCTCTCCTACGGGGCTGCGACCTCCAGTCCACCTGTGCGAGTGTTCCTACCTGCTGCCTTTGGAACAATGGGGCCCTAAAGAACCACAGCTGAGTGGGAGCGAGGGAGGAGCCAGCGATGACACGCGCCGGTGGGAGAACATGTGTTCCACGAGATGTGATCTGTCCTTACTCCCAAAGCTTGGTGATGTTTGGCCAGTCTGTGCCAGGGATATGAGGGCAAATCTCTGCATAGCCAAGGGCATGGCTCCACTAAGCTGGAATACCAGGATATAAGAAGCTTCTTGGGTGAACTCCTGAGATGGTCCCGGGAGATTCTCCTAAGAATTAAGTGTAACGTGCAGAGCTTAAAGGGGTTGGAGACACCAAGGGCCATGACCATTCCCACACTCACTGCCCCACTCAGCTGAGGGAAGTGGAGGTTGGCAAACTATATCGCCCGTGGACCAAATCCAGCCTGCTGTCTGTGTTTGTAAATAAAGTTTTATTGGGGCACAGCTATCTTCATTCATTCATTCATTGTCTATGGATGCTTTTGTGCTACAACAGCAGCGTTGACTAGTTGCAAGAGTCTATATGGTCCACAAAGCGTAAAATAGTTCCTCTCTGCCCTTTCTAGAAAAAGTTTGGCAACCTGTGGAGCAAAGTATCTGCGCAGGTGGCTGGGGTCAGCAGCTTGGCTACACCCTGGAGATTGTGACGTCCCTGCTGGCCTGCAGGTGGCCTCTTTGCCGTCCCATGGAGTCTTTGGATGGGGGCACCCGTGCTTCTTCAGTGTTTCCTTTGATCCGTGGTGACAAGGGTGGGCCCAGGGACTTGAGCTGGGGAGGCAGGGCCATCATGGGCTGGGATACTCATCAGGAGTTGGAAGAGGCACCAGTCACCCGTGGGAGCAATGAGGGACCTAGTGTGCCAGCATCAGTATCGTGGGCGAAGCAGGTTGCAAAAAGGCTGTGGGGAAGCATTCAGTCACTGAACAAATATTGGTGTGCCTCCTTTCTTCAGAGGGGAGGAAGTAACAGGTGGGAGGAACATTTGAAAAGATGAAGCCGTATGGGTGGGGAGCCACCCAGTTAGGCTGAGGACCCAGCAGGAATCCTGAGCCCCAGAGTGGCGATGTGTGATGTCCGCGTGTTCTCATGAGTCTGGGTGTGCCCACGCGGCGTTTCCCCGAGTTGTCACTCTTAGCTATGTGTTCACCTTTTCATTGCTTTATCTGGCGTGTATTTCCTGAGTGCTGACCTGTGAGTTATATGCCTGGCACTGAGCTGTGTCCTGGGATAGTGGCCATCAGTGAGACATGTTTACTGACCTCCGAATGCTCACAGCCAAGTAGGGAGAACAGTATGTAACGCAGAGCAGTGAGAACTGTCGTCAGGGTTGGCACAGAGAGTTCAGGTGTGTTCAGCTGAACCCTTCTCCTCGACAGGCCACAGGGGTCCCAGCCCCAACAGGGCACCCAGGGTAGGCTGTTCAGGCAAATGGATACTGACCTCCAGGCACCCTTTATCTGAAGGTGGGTCCTCCCAGGCACAGGCCCTTTAGAGTGGTTCTTGGATTCAATAAAGAGAGTTTTCTCCTCTCTCCCACCCTCCCTTTTTCCGTTTTTGCTTCCCAGCCTGTTCTCAGCGTGGTGGAGAAAAGGGAATCCTTGGCATTCTGGGAGGATGTTCTTGCAAAACAGTGGTGATGCTTCCCCCTGCCAGTATTATGGGTGACATTCCGGGCCTGCTACGGGCCACAGCAATCCCAGTCATTCCCAGCTTACTGACCCCCAGCGCATACCAGATCCCGGCCCAGGCTGAGGCCTGGGTGGTGGCCAAGATGAAGTTCTGCCCCTTCAGCGGATTATCCGGTTCCAGGCCAGAGGTCACAAAAGCTCTGATAATAGATGGACTGACAGAAGGCTTGATGTGAAGGTGGTCATTATAGCACCTGGGGGTGTGGCACCTGGGGGCAACTCCCTGGAGTTCTTTTGGGCGGGAGTTTGCTTTTTGTATGTCAGGTGAGATGTGTGGGAGGAGGCCTGGTGGGGGCCTGGTGGGGGCTCAAATCTGGCCTCTGTAGTGGATGGAATGTTTTGATAAAGTTCTGCAGAATTAAAAAAAAAAAAAAGGTTAACTTTTTAAAAAAATATCATAAGCGTAATGCATGGTCATCATAACACGTTTGGAAAACCCAGAAAAATAATAATTAAAAGTTTAAATTAGCCATAGGTCTACCACTTAGAAAAGACCACCATCAATCTTATAATCTATTTCCTTAGCCTTAGGAAACATTTCTGGTCCCTGTATATAGTCATCCAGAAGTTGCACATCTGTGTTTCCTTTAATGTGTTAATTTTTTCATTTCTGTTTCCGATGGCTTCGTATTTACAAAGCTGTTTCCCCATTCATGTGCCAATTAAATACTTCCCATATAATTTCCTCTAGATTTATTTTCTAATTTTGTGTTTTTTTCATCCATCATAGTTTTCTCTCGCTGTGTAGTAAGTTAGCATAAACTTAGTGGCTTAGAACGACATGCTTATTTTCTCGTGACTTCTGTGGGCCGAGAGTCTAGGCCTGTCTTCACTAGGTCTTCTGAAGGCTGTGGCTGACCTGTTGGTAGAGGCTGGACTCTCACTGGGGGCTTTGCAGGGAACGGTTCACTTCCGAGCTGGTTGGTGGCTGGATGCGGTTCCTTTGGGTGGTAGGACTGAGTCGGTCACTCAACCAACTGAGCCACCCAGGCGCCCCTAGAGCTTGTTTTTATATGTGAGGTCAGGATGTATTTCGGTTCACGTTTTTGAAGAGCCACTTTCCCAGTATGACTTAACAGGTGGTTACAAGGTAGCAGGTATGTTGGCATCAGTTCTTGAAAAGGAGCCCATGTGGGGCACCTGGGTAGCTCAGGCCGGTTGAGGGGCCAACTTCGGCTCAGGTCATGATCTCACGGTTCGTCAGTTCGAGCCCCACATCAGGCTCGCTGCTGTCAGCCTGTCAGCGCGGAGCCCGCTTTAGATCCTCTCTCCCCCTCTGTCTGCCCCTTCCCCACTTGTACTCTCCCCAAAAATAAATAAATATCAAAAAAGAAAGAAAGAAAAAAAAAAAGGAGTCCACGTTCCTCACTTAAAATTCTCCCCTGGAAGAATTCCCACCAGTCGTAGGAAACTTGTTCTGCTCTTGGTGCACTGAAGCGTGTCTCACAGGCCCTCTTGAGCCACCCATAAATCCTGCACATCCTGGCTGAACGAGGTGAGGGTCTGGGTGGTGCAGACTGGATGCCATCATTTCTGGTGAATGGGTTCTTGGGACGGAGAAGCGTAATGAACTGTTATAAGCAAATGCTGCAGTGTTGTGGGTGAACCAGCCCCTTCCTGTGTTGACTGCTGATATGCATTTAAGTCTGTGCACAGATGGAGGCAGATCTTTAGCACTTCTTTCCAGAACTAGCCAAGGACTTGGGGGAGGGAGAATGTCTGAGCAGCCGGCTGGGAAGTCTGTAGAGGGGAATCGGCAGCATCTTGATATCAGACCGTGTTGATAAGGACATCTGCCCGCCATGACTAGTCAAACGATGTCTGGCCCAGGGAGGGGAAGGTCTGTGATGAAGTCCATTGCGAGGTGTCCTACGTGGGAGAGTATGGAGTTGACAGTACTTTCCTGTGATGGGAACGGTGTTGCAGGTGCTCCTGTTGTTGGACGGGACTGAGCTGAAGGCGAGGCCACTGAGATCCCTGCGGGCCATGTTGTAGGTACCTGAGAGTCACAGTGGCTCTCTAGTTTTGCCACAGCAGCAGCCCTGATTCTGGGTCAGCATCTGGGGGCTAAACCCCTCCTGGACGTCTTTCTGACGCTCCCCCTGGGTTACCTGAATCAGCCATGTCCGTGGCTGGATGTCCATAAACCTCAGGAAGACCAAGGTTGGTTCCAGACTCCTCCTTCGGGTCCTGCTACCCCAGGCACTCTGGCTGTGCGGACACGAGATGCACGTGCTTGGTGGAGACCCGGATGGGGCAGCCCCCTATGTCAGCAGGTAGGCAGTGTCGGGAAGCAGGTGGATTGCCGGCTCAGGCGGGCCCAGGTCTAGAAGCAGCACTGACTGGCTCCTTAATCCGAGAGAAGTCACTTCTGACTCTGCTTCTCTGTAAGTGGGAGCAATTGCACATACCTCTCGGAAGAGTTGTGGACATTACACGGGATCGTGTGAAGCTCCTTACGGAGCACATAGAGCTAGAATGACAGCTGCTACCTGTCATGTCATAAAGGCAGGTTAGAGCAGGCCAGGATCAAGGCAGAAATCAAGATTTGGGGTCCTAGGATGTGGCTGCCTTGATTGCAGACAGTGGACCCATAGGCAGTTTGCTCTCTAGAACCTTTCAGGGGAGGTCATGGCCTCTGAGACTCTGGGCTGCTCAGAATGTACCATGTGGATCAATGGGCACGAGGACAGCCCCTACCAATGGGATCCCCGTGTGCCCCCCGCCAACTCCTTCTGTTGTCTAGTTTTCCTCTGTGTGGTGGAGGCTGAGAACTGTGAGATTTCCGGCAGAATGTTCTAGACCTCCTTTCACCCTAGCATCCTAAAGTAAAGAGGCTGGCCCTCCCTGGAATGGGGGTAGGAGCTGGGCCTGGGACAGTGGGGACCACTGACTCAGGAAGAATGGAGCTCACGGCCAAGAGGGAGGAGATTGCAGAGGGGCGACCTCTCTCACCAGGCCCCCGGCAGCTGTCAAAGCTGGGGTCGGGAGTCAGGGCCAGGGAGGGGAGAGGAAAGGCAGGGTGAAGGGAGGGCAGGTGGGAGAGGAAGAGGGTGGAGGCAGCCGCCCGTCAGCTGGGAGAGAGACACTGCGTGAGGTGGGGGCTTACAGAATCTGCTGCAGGGCCCCCTGTGTCCCCGCTGTCTCTGACCGCTGCTGACCCACCTCTCGTCCCCCAGACCAAGCTGCTGACCCAGTATGTGCTGAGTCTGGCCAAGTACGACCAGAACTATGACATTCGTGACCGAGCGCGCTTCACCCGGCAGCTGATCGTCCCCTCGGAGCAGGGTGGGGCCCTCAGCCGCCATGCCAAGAAGCTCTTCCTGGCACCCAAACCAGCCCCAGTGTTGGAGTCATCCTTCAAAGGTGGGAGCTGAAGTCAAGGGTAACCTCCAGGGGCGGGGGGTGGGGGAGGCGGGGTGGGAAGGAGGGGAACTGGCCAGGACCCCATACCCAGATCTTCCCCCTGAGGTCCCAGGCTTAGCCAGACACCAGGACTTCGGGAGAAATGCCAGTCTCTCTGCCCCTCACCCCACCCCCGCTCCCACCCACAACCACCACCAGCATCATCTCACCTGAGTCCCTGCCCTCCCAGCCAGCGTGGCTCCTGCTCCTCTCTTGTCTGGCGCCCCCGTCCACCTCCCTCCCTGAGCCAGCACTGTGTATCCAGATTTAAATACCAAGGATCCCGGAAGGTGGGAAGTCAAACAGCATTCAGAGGAGAGGTATAGATTTGTTAAGAGTCCTGAGGAAGTTGCTGGTGCTCTGGGCTGCCACTGGAGCTCTGCCCAAAGTCTGGGCCTTCAGCCTTGCCTCTGTCCTTGGGCTCGTGTCCTGTGATAGGGGCCCTGAGAGAGGCTGGGAGGGGACAGCCCGCCAGCTGGCTCCCTGGACCTCGGAATCCTGAAGGGGACCTGGCTCCCTTACAAAGCTCGGTTCTCCTGGGTGTCTTTTTGTTCATTTTTTTTTCTCTTCCCTGGACCTCAGGAACAGGGAAATTCTGAGGGATGGGGCGGATTTGAACGTCTGCCAGGAAGGAGGAAGTCCCTTTCTCCTTCCCAACCTGTTCCCGCTCACAAGTCTCCAATACACAGGCTGGACCTCTGGCCTTGACTTCTTCCCATTCCCGTTCAGACTGCTCACCTCTCCCCACGGGGCCTGACCAGGCTGCCTTCCCCTCCTCGCCCCAGCCTGGCCAGCCTCTTCTTCACAGTTGCTATCCTCATACCATCTAGGCCTCCTTCCCAAGCCTGGCCGTGCTGAGGCACACAGCCCCCGCTGCCTTGGAAGAGAAGCCTCACTCACATGTCTGCCTCCCCGTTAGGCAGAACCAAACAGATGGGCCTGCAGCCTCTCCCCAAACCATCCCCCTACCCTGTCTCGCAGTCCCACCTGCCCCATACCTCAGCTCCTGCTTGAGCCGGGCCAGACAACCTGACCCTCTGGCCTGTCTTCCTGAAGGTGGAGGAACCCGTACAGGACACACCCACCCCTTTTGTCTACCTCGATAAGGGATCCCAGCCAGAATCACCACCCCACCTGGGAGACAACTCCCAGGACATTTCCTGACACCTACTCCTGGCCTGACCTCTAACCCTACCCCCAGACCGGGACCACTTCCAGCTGGGCTCACTGTCCCACCTGCTCAATGCCAAGGCCACAGGCTACCAGGAGCTCCCAGACTGGCCAGAGGAGGCTCCAGACCCATCTGTGCGGAACGTGGAGGTCAGCGGGGTGAAGGGTTCAATTTTGTGTGTGTGTGTGGGGGGGGGGGGGCACAGATAGCAGAGAGCCCTGGCCGTGCTGGCCCAGCCCTCCTGACACCCTCCCCCCATGCAGGAAGAAGATCTGTCCCTTATCGAGACCCACGTGGGCCTGTTGGGCGAATACACGGAGGTCCCCCTGCCCGTGTGCCGTGTGCCCTCTGCTCTGTGTGCGGTGCTCTCTCTCGTACCCTGTGCTGCCCCTCCCCTCCACCTCATCATTCCCTCTTGGAGACAGGGCCAAGCAGGGCCCAAGAAGAGGCAGGGTGAGAGGCAAAGAGGCCCTGTGCTTTCCTTCCTCCTCCCCAGCCATGATTCAATGCTCCTCTCACCCCACCCCCACTTCCAGGTACCAGAATGGACCAAGTGCTCCAATCGAGAGAAGAGGAAGGAGAAGGAGAAACCCTTCTATTCTGACTCAGAGGGGGAGTCAGGCCCCACAGAGTCTGCAGACAGCGGTGAGGAGAGAGCAGAGCTGGGGACTCTGTGTGCTTCACATGGCCTCATGTGCCCACGGGGGCATGCACCAGTTTGTGTGCATCTGTGTGTGAGTCGGTGGTCCTGAGGGATTGCATGTGCCATACACATCCACCTGTGTCCTGGTTGGTCCGGTTGGCATCTGGGGCCAGGAGCAGCTCAGGGGGTTGCAGCTTCAGTGCTGAGTCAAGCTGGGACCCCAGGGCACCTGCTCTGGACCCAAGGAGGTCCGCACCCAGGGAGGGGGTCTGAGACAGTTCCTCCACAGACCCCGAGTCCGAGAGTGCCTCGGACAGTAAGAGCAGCAGTGAGAGCGGCTCTGGGGAGTCCAGCAGTGAGTCTGATAGTGAAGACCAGGAGGAAGAGAAGGGGAGGAGCAGTGAGAGGTAAGAGGGGAGCCAGCCAGGTGGCTGGTGGGGTTCAGGGGTCTCCTCTGGAAAAGGAGGGGGAATGCTCAGCCTTAGCCACTCTAAGAGCCCCTGATCTGGTGGGGCCTTCAGACCCCCAGTGCACTCCCATGATGGCTGCTGTGGCTGGCTACAGGGGGTCTCTGTGCTGAGCCTGCCCCCTCATGGGAACAGCAGGGAGAAGCATTGGGGGAGCAGGGACCCAGGCCTGTTTAGAGTTCTCACTGGAGCCCAGACATAGGAGCCCAGCTGGGCTCTACTGGCTCAGGCTCCCTCCCCTCCCCCCACTTTCCTGGTCTTTTCCTGCTCTTCTGTGAGGCAAGGGCAGGTGTGTCTGGGCTGGGCCTGAGCCCCATTCATCCCCTCTCCTCCAGTGAACAGAGTGAGGAGGAAGGTGAGAAGAGGAAGATGAAGAAAAGGAAGAAGGTGCCCGAGGGACAGGGAGAAGGTTCATCCTCAGAGGAGGACAGCGATTCCAGCAGTGGCTCATCAGAATCTGAGAGAACATCAGAGACGGAGGAGGAGCAGGTGGAACCTGCCTCTTGGAGGAAAAAAACAGTGAGAGCCTTGGGGCAGAGAGGGGGGTGGGCTCATGGGCCGGGGGCTTTCCCACATCCTGAGGCAGGCCAGTCGCCTCCCCACCATCTAGAATAGACCATGGCATCATCTACCCAACCCAGAACAGGCCAGGTGCTCTCCTCCTGCACCTGTATCCCATTTTTGTCTTTCAGCCTCCCAGTGGCAAAAGCGTCCCGGTAGCCAAGGAGATCTCCCTGCTTGACCTAGAGGATTGTGAGTTTGGGTAGAAGTCACCGGGGGAAGACCTTGGGAAGGTGGCTTAGGAAGGTCCCTAGGAGCTCTGGATTAGGTTCCCCAGGGCTCCGGGGTAAGGGGAGCAGATGGAACACACTTTTGGGGCCAAGAGGGCAGAGGGACAGCCTCCCCAGGTGTGGGGTTGGGATACAGCACCTGGTGTTCCCATAAGAGCCCCCAGGAGGCCATGTGCTTCGCTGTCCATGGTGCTGAACCGTCTCCTTCGCTGAGCTTTGGGTTCCCTGCTCAATCCAAGCCGATTCCATGTTGCCTCCCTCATCGTAGCCTTCCTCATCTGCTCCCACAGTCACCCCTCCCAGTGTCCAGCCTGTGTCTCCCCCCACGATCGTGTCCACCAGTCTGGCTACTGACCTGGAGGGCCTGACGCTCACAGACTCCCCGCTGGTGCCCTCAGTGAGTGGGATGGGGGAGGGACACATGTCTGGGATGCATCTTACAGTGTGGATTTGTGTGTGTGGAGGAGGGGTGTGATGTAGGGGATAGCTTTGAGTCCCCATTGCTGGGTGACCCCAGGTGAGGACAGGGCAGGGACAGGCTCTCTCCTTGTTCATTTCCATACTGGCCCTCCTCCACCCCTCCAGCTGCTGAGTCCAGTGGTAGGTGTTGGGAGGCAGGAGCTGCTGCACCGTGTAGCCGGTGAGGGGCTGGCCGTGGACTACACCTTCAGTCGCCAGCCTTTCTCTGGGGACCCCCACATGGTATCTCTGCACATCCACTTCTCCAACAGCTCTGATACCCCCATCAAGGGCCTGCACGTGGGCACCCCCAAACTGCCCGCCGGCATCAGCATCCAGGAGTTCCCTGAAATCGGTACGGAGGGCCTTGGGCATGTTGGAGGAGGGGGCTCCTGGGCAGTGTCAGTCTTTCTGTGGCTGCTGATGCCCGCTCCGTGCCAGGCCAGGCCATGAGGGCACAGAGAGGGCATCTAACATGATCGTGCCCTTGTGGATAGTACAGACTAGGAAACAAGCACGTTTGTATCAGGGCAGAAGGTGCTTGAGGCAGACAGTATGGGCCTTGGTTGTTTCAGGACTGACTTACATGGGGTAAGGGTGGGTAGGAAAAGGGTGTTTAGAATTCAGAAGAAAACCAGGAAATACCTCCAGGGACCTAGAAAGCCAGGAGTGCATAGAGGGGTGGTCAGCTCTGGCAGTGGAGGAGAGAATGGGTCTGGGTTCCAGACCTATCAGGTGACAGTATCTTTCCCTGTCCCCCTTTCCCTGCCTCATACCACTGCAGAGTCACTGGCACCTGGAGAATCTGTCACTGCTGTAATGGGCATTAATTTTTGTGACTCAACCCAGGCAGCCAACTTCCAGCTGTGGTGTGTATCCAACTCAGGGTGGGGTGGGAGGGTGGGCTGGAGAGGGGAGGGGGCAGAATATCAGGGATACATCGTGACCTGCTGGGTTCAGAAGTCATCCCAAGCTCTCAGATCTTCTCTCACTCTTTGTTGCCTCCAAAGTGGGAGGTGAGGGGAAAAGGTGCCTCACTTCATTTCTTCTCCCTCCATTTCCTCCCCACCCTTCCTAGTACCCAAACCCGGCAGTTCTACGTCTCCATTCAGCCACCCGTTGGGGAGCTAATGGCTCCCGTGTTCATGAGCGAGAATGAGTTCAAGAAGGAACAGGGTGAGTGCTCCCCAGGGTGGACAGGGAGGGGCTCGGCACCACCCACTGGGGCCCTGGAAGCTCATGGTGCAGTCCTGCTGGAAGGGCCTCGGCATCGTCAGAGCGTGGGCCTCTGGCAAAGGCTTCACAGAGGGTGGGACACTTCAGTGAAGCTTTGGAGAGAGCAGGACTCAGCCAGGCAGAAAATTCTAGGCCTGCATTCCAGCTTGGGAAAATATCATGAGTACGTGTTGGTGAAAGTTTGCAGGAACTGAGGAGAAAGACAATTTGGTTTGGTACACAGAGATAATGAGAACAAAGCTGAAAATGAGATGTTTGGTCCAGCATCTGGAAGTCTTGAATGCTGTGCTAAAGCATTTCAATCCCAGAATTTCAGAGCTGGAAGGGGTCACCAAAGTTATCAGGTCCACCTCTGCTGTGAGAGAGATTAGGACTTCATTAGACTTCATTTTCCTAACAGTGCAGAGGTCGCCGAAGGTGTCTGAGGAAGGGGCCAGCTTCAGGCCTCTGCCTCAGCAAGGGGGATCTGGCAGCACCCACAGCAAGGACTGGACTGGGGGGAGCCTGCAGTGGGGAACAGAGGCGGGACAGCCTAAGCAGAAGAAACATGGGGCTTTGTGAGTCCTGGCTTGAAATTCTGACCCCGCCACTCACTTGGTGTGTGACCTTGGCCTAAATTCTGTGACTATAAGGCTATTGCAGTAGATCTGGTGAGAGAAGGTGGGAACCAGATGAGAGCCACAGCAGAGGGAATGCAGGGCTGGGTGGGTAGGGGGAAGGGGGCAGCCGTGGGCAGCTGCCCTGAGAAGGAGAAGAGGGAGGTATGTGGGGATGGCAGGGAGAACTCGGTGCCCTTCCCCTAGACCAGGACTCGGCAAACTTTTTTCCATAATGTGCCGGAAAGCAAACGTTTTAGGCTTTGTGGGCCATGTGGTCTCTGCTACAATTACTTGGCTCTGCTGCTATTAACGCAAAACAGCCCCAGATAACGTGTAAATGAACGAGCGTGGCTGTGTTCCAATAAAATTCTATTTATGGACACTTAAATTTGAATTTCACATAATTTTCATATGTCATGAAATATTAATCTTTTGATCCCCCCCCCCCCCCGCCCCAGTGTTTTAAAAATATAAAAACCACTGTGGGCCGTACAGCTGGCAGGCTGGATCTGGCCTGTGGTCTGTAATGTGCCGAGCCCCGATCTGGAAGAAGGAGGAATGGGTTAGGCAGGGGAGGAGGGAAGATCATGGTTGGTTTCAGATAAGAGGACTGTGAGGTGCATTTGGGAAATTCAGGAGGAGGTGTTTAATAAGGCACTGAAGATGCGGGTCTGTGCCCCAGAAACACCTCTAGGTCAGAGTCATGAGTACAGAGGTGATGGAGGTGACAGCCAAAGCTGTGAGTATGAGTCAGATCCCCCTGGCAGAGAGATGGGTGGGAAGATAAGAAGGCCAAGGAACTTCCTTGTGGAAAACCTGCATGCTTCCGGAGAAGAAGGAGGGGAGGGATGAGAGAAGGAACAGAGTAAGAGGTGGAAGGGGTGCCCTGGGGTGGTCTACAGGCCAGGATGACCCAAGACCTTCAGCTCCAGCAGACAGGAGGCTGCCCACATCAGAGAGCAGGCCATCGCCCAGGGGGACAGAGGCCATCTGCAGCGGGTTGGAGGAGACCAGGGCTTGAGGAAATGGAACCCTCTTGGGAGGACTTTGGCCACGTAAGGGAGGGATGCACGGCAGTGGCATGAGGAGGGAGTCTTGCTTCCAGAAGGGACTTTTGAGGGACTTGGAGACTTGGACATGGGGAGAGTGAAGGGATGGGGCAAGGAAATGTCACTAGTCTGGAATTAGGAGAGGCAGGGGCAGCAGGAGAGGGATGTCCGTTCTCAAAAGAAGGAGAGGGGAAGCAGCAGGGAGGGGACAGAGGGGCTGAAGAGGAGGTGGCAGGAGGGCAGACAGGGTGTCGCATGGCTGGCCTAGAGTGTGTGAGTGGAGAGGAGAGGTCAGCCCTGTAGAGGAGAGGTTGTGGATGCCTGGGGGCTTTGGGAGCCCTGGCCAGGTATGGAGCCGTTGCCTCCTTGAGCTCCTCTCCAAGCTGACTGGCCACCATGTCCACTGGTGCCTCCCTCCCAAGGGGATGGTCGCCCGGATGTCTGATGCTGGGGAAATGCCAAGTCAGTCTTTGGTCAACAACACGGATAGAGCCCTGGGTGGGGTGGGGAGGCTGGCTTCCCAAAGGAGGGTGTGGTCCAGGAGGAAAGTAGCCCCTGCTCAAGACAGAGAGAGGTTCACACCTGCTCTTAGCATGAGACCTGCCAGCCTGAGGAGAACTTGGTGAGGATACCCCGTGGTCAGACCCAGGAGCCAGCCTCTGAACCGTGCGGCCTCCGCCCTCATCATGACCTCTGTCCTCAGGAAAGCTGACAGGCATGAGCGAGATCACAGAGAAGCTCACACTGCCAGACACCTGTCGGAATGACCACATCGTGGTGCAGAGAGTGACTGCCGTTGCCAACCTGGGTCGTGTCCCTTGTGGGGCCTCTGATGAGTACAGGTACTCAGCCCCCAGCAGAGGGGAGAGGCGGGCTTTAGGGAGGCCTGCTTTGCAGGAGGGTCGCATGCCCAAAGGCCAAGACCCTTCCTCTACCCTTACCGCAGATTTGCGGGGAGGACGCTGACCAGTGGGAGCCTGGTCCTGCTGACCCTGGACGCCCCGCCCACTGGAGCCGCCCAGCTGACCGTCAACAGCGAGAAGATGGTGATCGGCACCATGCTGGTGAAGGACGTGGTGCAGGCTCTGACCCAGTGATTCCTCTTTGACCTGCTTCTCTCTCCCTCATGACATCTGGGCTGTTAGCCCCACTTGTCTTTCCTCTCTCTCTCTCTCTCTCTCTCTCTCTCTCTCTCTCTCTCTCTCTCTCATAGCAGTTTCCTCATGCCAGAGAGCATCGGTGGGGGGGGGGGGGGACTCTTGCCCTCTAGTCACTACCAGGCTCCCCCGCAGCCCCTCCCCCGCCCTGTGGGTCCCCTAGCGGCCTATGTGGGGGGAGCCGCTCCCTCCAGTCTTCCCGGCTTTCTGTAGCTATTTCTGCAGCAACATCCCAATAAAGTGTCTTCTCCCTACGTGCTGACTCAGCTTTCCTTCCTTCTGAGGGGATCCAGGGGAGACAGCTGCTAAGTGTGACCATGTGACCCTTGTGAAAGATCATTACTGACTTTCTAGGGACGGCTGTGACTGACTCTCATAGGTGACTCTGGTTGTACCCCAAGGTGACGATCCCTTAGTCCCCAGGCATGTGTGCGGAAGAGACATCCAAGCAGGGATGGGAAGGCCAAGCCGGAAGAACTCCTTGGTCCTGCAAAAGCAAGGCCTTTCCAGTGATTATTGGTCCCCCTGGATTTCCCTCCTGGGCCTCTCTTTGGGAGAGACTCATAATGTGGGGGACTCCGCAAACATAGGCGCGAGGTTCAGAATATGTCAACTGGGGAGCCCCCACCTTGCTGGGGAGATGACCCGACCAGCCCTCCCGGAAGGGGAAGAACGGGAAAGAGATGGAAAGTGCTTCTCAAACAGCCCAGCATCAGATCACTTGCAGATTTCGTTAACATGCAGATTCTGATCAGTGTCTGTGGTGGGGCCTGAGAGCCTGCATAGAGAGAGTGCACACGCGTGGGTGGGGGGAGTGCAGAGAGAGAGAGAGGGAGACAGGATCTGAAGCAGGCTCTGCGCTGACAGCCGACAGCCGGATGGGGGGCTCGAACTCACAAACCATGAGATCATGACCTGAGCTGAAGTTGGAAGCTTAACCGATGGAGCCACCCAGGTGCCCCCAGATTCTGCATTTCTAACAGGGTCCCAGTGGCAGATGCCGTCGCTCTGTGGATACATGTGTGCGGTGAAGATGTGGAGGGAGCCCCTGCCCCTGGGACACGTCTTCTGGAGGTGGTCATCAGGGTCATGGCCCTCCTTGATGCCTTTCCTGGTGAGGAAAGAG
The DNA here is from genome assembly GCF_028018385.1 of Neofelis nebulosa. Lineage (NCBI taxonomy): Eukaryota > Metazoa > Chordata > Mammalia > Carnivora > Felidae > Neofelis > Neofelis nebulosa. Next base: position 4,590,265 of record NC_080788.1, read on the forward strand.
GCTGAGTGAGCAGGGGTCCCAAAAGGTGTAAAAAACAACACAGTAGCATGTATTCCAACAACAACAAGAGTCTGTGATCAATAAGTTTCAGAATAATGGGTTTAAATGAAACAAGGTTACTTCCCACAGGCCTTCTCAGAGCCTTTACCATGACAATTTGCACTGTGACCTAACCATCCCCAAAGGGACTAGGGAAGTGTTACCCAAAATCAGTTCTGACTTTGGAACACCCCCCCCCCCCCCGAACACAGTGACTGCCTGGGTTACAAGGAACACACTCAATGATAGTTTGAGACGTGATGCCTCAGCTTCTGATCCTCTGTGCTTCAGACTCGTCCCTTGGCGGTATCTTCTCACAGCCCTGTTACCCCATCCCCGAGCGAGTCTCTGCAGGGTAAAGACAGATGCGGCAGGTGTTCCATCTCCTCATAGGGGACACCCCCCCCCCCCCGTCTCTGGGGACTTGCCGGGCTCCGTGGCACCAGAGAGCAGCTGCAGCCACTGCTTCGTGAGGAGCCTTGGAGCCCCACAGTCTCCCTGGGATCACTGTGTTTTGTCACTGCAGGTTTGGAGATGGGACTGATCTGCCAGTCAAGGGCCACTCGAATGGTCGACTTGCTCTCACTTCTGTCACTGAATCAGCACTGCCCACAGCATAAGAAGGTGAGAGCAGTTTCCCAGGGAATTTGAACAGGACCATCAGAGAATTACCAACAATTCTGTGCTTTGCAACAGAGGTCCTAGATGGACTCTGTTAGGAGCCGGAAGTGTACCCCCTGGCCCCTCTCGCCAGGAGCTCACAGCCCGGACTTCCACAGCCTCTGAGAAAGGGGAGCTCTAACCCTGAGCGAGAATCCCAAATGCCGGAACTTTTAGCAACCACACACCTTCCCGGCTTCTCCCTGGTACCTGGAAAGAAAGAATGCTTGTCTTCTGTCTGGGATCTGGGAAGACACAAGACACATACGTCCCTGTCTGTATTTTTAAGGGACTGTTTTAAAAAATACTATTTAAGAAATGTAAATGTAAATATAATATTCATGTAGAAAATTGTACAGATCACAAGTGTGCAGTCTGATGAATAACCCGTGTAAACAAGAGACTGAGTGTGACGGCACACCCACCTCAGGTTGCCTTCCAGTTTGCGGCAGTCTTTTGTTTTGCTCGGAGATCACGGAGCTTCGAGACGGTCTGACACCAGACTCCAGTTGTCAGTGGGATCCCAGAAGGCCGGCGTGGACTTGTGTCAGGCAGTGCCGACGTGCTGGCCTGTGCTGCTCTCTGGGGCTACGAGGGCACCGACCACCCCCCGTGGCAGAGGCACCGACCACCCCGTGTATGTGGAAATGAGCCGGATTGTCTTCTTGCTTTAACTGGGGGAGAATGTGAGGGAGCAGCTCTGGGAAAGAAGGAACTCGTCAGGGCTTGGGCAACGTGACCTTGATCTAGGCCTTTATGTGCCAGAACCCCAGCACCTGCACCTGCAGAGGGAAGGCACGGAGGAGGGGAGGGTGGGAGAGGGTGAGGCGTGGTCCTTCTCCCCAGGACAAGGCCAGACTGAGGCCCCGGGATCCTGACAAGAGCAGCTGCGTTCTCGCAAATAAACCCCTAAACTTGGTTTCCTTAGCTGGAAACCAAGCCCAGGGCCTCTTGGGTTCTCACGGTGCTCCTGGTGCTGAGACCCCGGGCATCTCTGACCCATTGACAAGTGGCTCAGGACAACCAGCCCTCAGTGTGATCAGTGTGGCCGCTGACCTCCAGGACGGCCCCCAGGGATCCCTGCTTCCTGGCATCCTCGCCCTCGGGCCACCGCCTCCTACCTTCCATCAGGCTCTGTGCGCGTGCACGCCGGGATACTGCCGCAGTGACGGTACGTCTGAGATGAGGTTATACAAGTCAGCGCGCCTCCATCCCCGCATCTTTCTCTCTTTCTCCATCTGGTCATTTGCTCTGGAGAGGGCCGGGAGCCATGTCTTGAGCTAAAGCCAGCAGCCCTGTGGAGAGATCCACGTGACCAGGGACTGAGGCTTTGCCAGGGGCCGCTGGAGCGAGCCACGAGGCAGACCTGCAGCTCCAGGCACAGCTTCCGATGACTGCGGCTCTGGCAGACAGCCCAGCTGCATCCCTGGGGCGGGGGGATCCCGAGCCAGAACCACCCAGCTAAGTCATCCTCGGGTTCCTGACCCGCAGAAATTGTCCGAGGCCATACACTCTTGTTTCAAGCTGTTGTTTGGGGTTCACTTTACAGCCACACGTGAAGACAATCCAACCCCGACCCATCTCCCGGGGCGTTGGAAAAGTCCTTAGAGGCGGCCAGGGCTCCGGTCTCTGGCCTTCCAAGCACTTTGCTCTGACATTCAGCGTCAGTGCTGTGCTGGAGCAGGCTGGCGCTGGCTCAGAGCACCGACTGTCACGCCTCCAGGAATTCTGTGAGCTGGGTAGTGTCACGCTGGTAGTTTGAAATCAGCTGTGGTGGGAGTATTTACGCCACAGAAATAGGTGAATACTGCAGATCGCTGGCCCTCCCCACAGCCAATCGTCAGACGTCTGCCAGCACACCTCTGCCTTTAATAATCTCTGTCCCTCATTGCTTTGAAAAAGTGTGATATTTATTTGTTTATTTTTCAGAGAGAGAAAGAGCACGAACAGGGACGGGCAGAAAGAGAGAGAGAGAGACACAGACTCTGAAGCAGGCTCCAGGCTCTGAGCTGTCAGCACAGAGCCCGATGTGGGGCTCAGACTTGTGAACCATGAGATCATGACCTGAGCCAAAGTCAGATGCCCAACTGACTGAGTCACCCAGGCGCCCCCCCAAAACTGTGCTGTTTAAAGACTAAAATAACAGGGGCACCTGGGTGGCGCAGTCGGTTAAGCGTCCGACTTCAGCCAGGTCACGATCTCGTGGTCCGTGAGTTCGAGCCCCGCGTCAGGCTCTGGGCTGATGGCTCGGAGCCTGGAGCCTGTTTCCGATTCTGTGTCTCCCTCTCTCTCTGCCCCTCCCCCGTTCATGCTCTGTCTCTCTCTGTCCCAAAAAATAAATAAAAAACGTTGAAAAAAAAATTAAAAAAAAAAAAAGACTAAAATAACAACCACTAGTGTACTGATTCCTGGCCTTAAGGACTGAAGCATTTATCAATCCAGGCAATACTTCTCATACTCATTTCACAGACTCTTCCCTCCTCACCGATTTGGAATTTTCCGTTTATCAATGCCATGCATTTTTGTTTTGTACTTTTACTACATATGGATGTGTCCCTAAACAACATGTGATATGGTACTTTGTGATAACAGTGTACTACGTGTTTTATTTTTTATGTTTTTTTATTTATTTTGAGGTGGGGGGGGAGAGAGAGAGAGAGAGAAAGCAGGGGAGGGGCAGAGAGAAGGAGACAGAATCCCAAGCAGGTTCCGCACCATCAGCACAGAGCCTGGCCTGGGGCTTGAACTCACGAACCATGAGATCATGACCTGAGCCGAGATCAAGAGTTGGATGCTTAATCAACTGAGCCACACAGGCGCCCTTAAATTTTTACATAAATGGCATCGTAAAGTATGTATGTATCCTTCCTCCTGCTTTTTTCACTCAATATTATTTCTGAGTCATTTCTGTTTCTGTAACTGGTTTTATTTCATTTACTTTTCCTTATAGATGATATTCCATTGTATGACTATACCACAACTTATTGCTCCATTCTCCTGCTGGTGGGCATTTAAGGTGGTCATTTTATTTTTGCAATTATACATGATTCAGCTATTGGCATTTTTACTCCTGTCTCCTTTAACACATGCAAACGTTTCTCTACGTTTCCCTAGGAGTAGAATTGCTGGGTCATAGAGCTTACACACCTGCAGCTTCACAAATCACCAGAGGAGCTATACTTGACATCAAGAATGGTCACAGCACTGTGTTCATGAGTCCCCAAACTAGAAACAATTCAAATACCAATCAACAGGAGAATGGAGAAACAAATGCAGTATAGCCATACCAAGGAATACTACTTAACAATACAGAGGGCTGAACTATTGCCCCATGCGACCACATGGGTGAATCGCACAGATACCACGTTGAGGGGAAGAGGCCAAATCTTACATGAAGTTCTACAACGGGCAGGATGAATGTCAGGAAGTCAGTAAGAATAACAGTTACCCCGAGGAGTGAGGTATAAAGTGGGAAGAGCATGACGGAACCGTACAGGGTTCTGTAAAGATTCCAGGCCTTGATGTGGGTGACAGTTACCTGTATATACGTAGGTAAAAGATTGATGAGCTGTACACTTAAGATTTGTGCATTCCATACTATACGTGTTATCCCTCAATTCAAAACATCTAGAAAAGAAAAACAAAAATCAAAGTCGGGGAGCCAGTTTATACCCTCACTGGTGGTGATCCTGCTACTGGGATAGTGAAACTTTGTCATTTGGTCTGTGTGACAGGTGTGAATGGTATCTACTGTGGTTTCATTTGCATTTCCCTGGTTATTGCTGAGGTTACACATCTAGTGATGTGTTTGTTGGCCATTTGGGTTTCCAGTTTCTGTCCATTGCCTATTCCCATCTTTTGTCCTTTTTTCTACAGGGTTGTCTTTTTTCCCTCACTGATTGTAGAAGTTCTTATGTATTCTGGAAACTAGTCCTTTATGGATCTCACATTGCAGGTATCTTCTTCAAGTCTATGACTTGTTTTTTTAAATTAAAAAAAATCTTTTGTTAAATCAAAGTTTTAAATTCCAATGTGGCCAAATTTATCAATCTTCCTTTATGTCCTGTGGTTTTTGTTTCTTATTTACAAAATTCACCCATACTCTGAGGTAATAAAATATTCTAATATTTTCTTCTAGAAAATTTCCAGTAATGCCTTTCACGTTTATATCTTTAACCCACTTTAAATTAACATTTGTGTATGATGAAAGGAGGGGCTGATCCACATTTTAAAATCCCGCTTTACAAGACATAAACAACAGCGACAGCAAAGAACATGCTTTCTTCTGCGCGGAGCATGGGAAAAGTCTAGCAGAGACCGTGTGCTTACGTTGCTACCTCACGGTCTTGAGTTCCTCAGTAAATCCCCCTCGTGATCTTTTGCAACCAGAAAAATTATGTTCTTCCAGCACTGTCTTTCGTTCTTTCGGCTCTCTGCCTGCTGTGGAAGCACTGAGCACCTGAGCATATAGAAGACTGCAGGGTCCCTCCTGTCCTCCTAGCATACGCGTTTAAAACTTAGTCCGGCCAATTAGCGTTACACTTAAAACCTGTATTGTAAGTCTTGGGCTTGACTACAGAGACGGTGCCAGGCATAGCTAGGCTCAAAAGGCTGTTTGTTGACTCTGAGAATGGATAAAGCTGCCTGTTTGTTCCTGCTACTCCTGCCAGTGACCAGCTGTGGAGACTTAACGGAGTCACTTAATATCTCCACCTCTGCTGCTTTCCACATCCTCCCCTGTGGATCGTGGACACCTTCCAGTCAGAGGTACTGTTCTTCCTGTTCTACCTGTAGGCCTGGCCAAGTGTGGGCAGGGAGCACAGGGGCATGGCCACACCTGAGGCCATGACTGTATTTTGACTCAGCCACCCCTTCCTTCACTATGTAAGGAGCTCTGGGGTCAGTCTGAAGGAAATGCACACATCAGGGTGCTGGGAATCTTGTTCTCATCTGGTAGAGACTTCAGGCTCTGGAGCAGGAAGGCTGTCTGGGTTTGAGCTCCCACTCTTCCATTTCTAGCTGGGAGTCCTTAGGCTAGTTACTTCGTGGTTTTTTGGGGGGTTTTTTGCTTCCATTTTCTCATTGAACACAGGTAAAACACTGAGAACAGTGCCAAGTGCACAGTGAGTGTTCAGGGAAGGTCAGCTCTTATTACTGCAACAGCAAGTTTAGGAAGAGGGATTTTAAGCAGCAGCAATTTCTGTCCCAAGTCACCTGAAAGATGCATTCATTTTCTTATGGCTAGGAGCTTTAAAATTTGAAAGAGCTCCCAGATACTTATTCCCTTGGGCACTAGCCCAGGTTTCAGATTCTTATCTTGTTCAGCTTTGGGTCAAGGAGGAGGAAGGATAATCCCAAGTGTGCCGCGAGAGGGCTGGATGGGGCCCCTAGACATATTGGGCTTGGCTCTTTTAATTTGAATTAGTGACCAAATTTAAAACTGGGAAGATTTCACATTAAAACAAAAAACCTAAGACAAGCCGGATTGTCCTAAAAGATCCAGCTAGGCTGGGACCTCATTCCTGCATGGTATCCATCAGCCAATTGCCCCTTCGGATGTGCCTTGGGCCTTTCTGGTGCTCTCACCCGCCCTTACGTGGGCTCCTGTGATATATATATAGGTGTCTAGGTTGGCATCCCCTAAGACAAGCAAGATACACCACTTCAGAGCAGCTGTCCTATGCTGTCGGCCAGAGTAAAACTTGGGGGTGGGCTGCTCCCCAAGAAGGAAGGGCTCCAGGAAGGAACCCCTGAAGGAAGGTCCCAGTGCCGCTGAATCACAAGGTATGGTTTTCTGGGTAGCTGGAATGGGCTGCCTTGAGGATGGGGGCTGGTGGCTAATCAGGAAGAGGGTAGAACAGTTGTGGGTAGGGGAGGCCAGGGCCCCCTTTTGTCCTACTCCTGCAGCCATCATCCTCTCTGCCCATGACCCCAGCAACCCAAGGAAGCTCCCGGCAGGAGGATGTGTCTGAGACTGGCTAACTTTCACCGTCACTGAGTCCTCCTGTGCGCTTCCACTCCATCTGTTCTTAGCCTGGCCACCTTCTTGGGGTAATCCTCCTGAAACACTAGGTTAGGCCCTTGACTTCCTCTCCATCCACAGAAACCTACTGTTACCTACCCCCCCCCCCGCCCCCGCCTTAGCCATTAGATCTAGGCCAGCCTCACCAGTCTGCCAGGAAGGCAGCAGTCCTGTTTTCCCAACTGCCAGGAGGAGCCTTGTGCTTAATAAATGCTTTCTAAACAGTGTTAGGACGATGAGAGAACATGTGAAACACTCAGTAATGTTCTGCGAACGCTGGTCCCTCTCCTCCTCACTCCAGTCCCTGTTTCTCCCCAGCCGCTACTAAGTCTCCAGTAACATCTTAAGAGACCTGATACTGCCATTCTCCTGCCTACAATTCTTAATCGTTCCCTGCTGTCTGCAAAATAAAGGCACTTCACAGACTGGGCCCGGGCTTTCCTCCTGTGGTGTCGGCACATATTCCCCTTACGTCCTGGTCAAATTGAGCCTCTCTGTTCCATTCTCCTCCCTGCCTTTGCTCGGTCTCCCGCCTGGAATGCCATCTCCGCCTCTGCGCGTGCTTGGGGGTTCCAGACCGCTCCCGCACCAGCTACCCCAGGTCGCCTTTCCTGACGACAGCCGGATCACGGTGGTTTCTCCTGCCCCGTGGCCGCCGCCCTGTCCCTCGTCCCCACTCCGTCAAGTCCCATCACAGTCCGGCAGGAGCGTCGGGATTGGTTTCCCCAGGGAACTGCGGCCCAAAGAGGACCCCGAGTGTCTTAGGAAGTTTCCGGAATCCCCCCGACGCGCCCCCCTTCCAGCACCGGGAGCAGCCGATCTAGTGTGAGCGCGCGCCTGCCGGAGTCCGGGAACAGGGGCAAGGGCACGGGCTAGGGCAGGGGCGCGCAGGGCCGGCTCCCGCCCTGGAAGGGTCCTTGGAAGAACAGGAGCACCGGCACGGGGATCTCCTGACAAACCACACCGCCGCCGCGTCGCAGCGGCTTGTAAGTCCCACACGGGGAAAAGTGAGGCCCCGCAGAGAAGTGACTTGGGCAGGGTCACTAGGTGAGTAGCGCGCTCAAGCGTGGGCCTCTGGCCTCCCGGTCCTGGAGCCCAGCTCCGGGTGGGCGGCCGAGCCCTCGGCCGGGCCTGCAGGGAGGGGCGGGGCGGGCGGAGGCGGGGGCCCGGGCGGGGCCGACACAGGTGCTTCGCATCCGGCCGGGGCGGAGGGGGGGGGGGGGGGGGGCGCGGCTCCGCGGGGCTTTATAAACGGCCCGGGGCGCGGCGCTGTGTGCGGCTTGCTGCAAAAATAGTGCCCACGTGTCTGCGCGTCCTTTGCCGCGCCGGCTCGCCGCCCGCCGGCCGGCCCGTCCGTCCCGCAGGGCCACGCCGGCCCCATGGCGTTCCCGCTGGTAAGAGCCGCCTGCCGCCCGCCGGGGCGGGGCCGGGCGGGGCGCGGTCCCGGCCGCTGCAGCTAACGGTCCGCGCGCAGCCTCGGCCGGCTCGGCGGTCCGCTCCTCCCCCGCCCCCCCCCGCCGCCGAAGGAGCGCGAGCCCCGGGCGGGGCGCGGGTCACGTGCCCGCGGGCGTGGGGCCTCGTGGAGGAGTGTGTGCGAGGGGGGGCAGGGAGCCTCCTCGTGACTCAGGGCCTTTGGGCTTAAAGGCGCCGCGGCCCTCCGGGGGCGGCCGGCGGGGCCTCCAGGCTGCACTGCGGTCTCCCGGTGGCCTCGAGTGTATGTCCAGACGGGAGCCGACCGGACGGAAAGGCGCCTCGGCGCCGGGAGCACTTCCTTCTCCCGCAGCCGTCGCACGTGAGACCCGAAGCCGCCGGCGCAAGGAGCTCACGCACCGCGGAGAGCCCCGCGCCAGTCTCGTTCGTCCCCAGTGGGCGCCGGGGGTGAGTGGCCCGGTGGGGCGGGGCTGCCGGCGGTGGAGACCCCCGCGCCGGACCTACGCCGATCTGAGAGTGCCACGACGGCAGTGGGCACGGCTCCTTTAAGGCGGAGGGATCAGGCCCCTCGTGCGGACCGCGCTGCCCGGCCCGGGGGGTCACGTGGCTTCACACGTTCGATTGTGTCGGAGCCGCGTTCTGGGGGCGGGGCTGGCGAGGGTAGGGTCCCACGCGGGTGGTCGTCGGGCACGTGCGCCCGGGCTTCGCGCGGGGGAGGCTGGCGGCTCTGAGGTGAGGTGGGTCCTGCGGACGCCGGCGGGCGGCCGGGCAGGCGTGGGGGCGGCGCGGCGGTGGAGGGAGCGTAGGCCGCACCTGCCTCGGCTTTCCCCAAGGGCGGCCGGGGGAGAGGACCCGGCGTGCCTGTGGCGCCCCGGTTCTGTCATTCTCTCCTCAGTCCCGCTTCGGGCCGGTTGCACCAGCTGGGGGGAGGCGGGCGAGGAGTGCGCCCCGGCCTCGGGCGGGGGCGGGCAGCTGGCTAGAAAGGCCCCCGGCGGGGCCGACGGGACCCAGACCGAGGACAGGCCACTCACCCCCTGGCGGTCCCGCTCGGCGTCGTTCCCCGGGCTTTTTCGCGGACTGGGCGTTGTGTGTCGTGCGGTCGCCCCTGACTTTGTAGCCCTGTTCCCGGGGGTGGGAGGCCGGGCCGGCGCCCTCGTGAGCCGCCCGGCGCCGCCCGAGGGGCCTGCGACAGGCCGAGAAGCCGAGGCGCACCCGGGCCCGGGAGCGCAGCCCGGTTTCGCGGCCGCGTGCGCCTCGCAGGCCTCGCCCCGCTGCGCGCGCCCCGCGGGAGCCTCGCGCCTGGGGAGGGAGGCCGGCCGCACCCGTGAGAACCCGGCGGCGGCCCCTTCCCCCCCCCCCCCCCCCCCCCGCCCCCCGCCGGGCGCCGCAGCTCCGCGGCAGCTGCCGCCTCTGGTCTCCCTGGCTACCGCTCCGCCGCCTCCCCGGGCACCGAGTAAACTCTGCGTCATCCGTCGGGGCGAAGGGCCAGCGGGGCGCTTGGCGCCCTGGGAGGCGCAGGTGTGCGGCCGGCCGCTCCCGGAGCGCAGGTGACGGCCAGCTTGCGCCCTCGGGCCGGGCCTGGGGACGCGCGCGGCTGACGGGGAGGAAGGACTCCGGACGGGCCGCCCGGAACCCGGGAAGCTCAGGTCGGTGAGGGGTTTCTGTCGGGGGTGAGGAAGGGAATGCAAGGAGGGTTGGTTTCTGGAGCTCGGGGTGCTCCGGGCCATGTGTGGTGGGGGCGGTGAGGACGGGAGCGCCCAGGCCCCCCCCTCCCCCCCCGCTGCTCTTCTCCCCTTCCCGGTGGCGCTGGCTTTGAGCCGCACGTGCTCCCAGAGCACGTTGCCGTCGGGGTTGGCTTTTGTCCCAGCGATCGAATTCGAGCTCGAGTTGGCCTGGCGGTGGGATTTGGAAGTTGGCTTCCCTGCGTGCAGGTGCGTGTTCCTGAGCGCAAAACGCTTGCCATCCCTCCTCCCAAGGCGCGTTCTCCAGTCCTCTCCCACGCCCGGGCCCCCCCCCGCCCCCCCCCCGCCCCCCCCCCCCCCCCCCGAGCGGAGGGGACTTTGGGCCAGCTGTACGCGAGCCGGTGCGGTGCACGGGGTGGGCGACCGTGGAAGCACGCCCAGGGCACCCGACACGGCCGTGGTGCTGTGATCTCTGCCGCCGTGGCACGCCTCCTGGCAGTGTTCACGAGGCGGAGAGTGGAAGAAGACCCCAGGCTTAACGCCAAAGTTGTTAGCCAGTGAGCTCTCGATAGTGGCTGTCTCAGTATTTTCATGAGTCATCGAGCTGTTTATTTTGTTTTAAATCCTTAAAGCTGGTTGTGTGCTCCCATCCCTCCAGGGGCCCGAGGTAATATAAAGGAGCGAAGCGGGGAGAGGAGGGAAAGAGTTGTAGTGCGTCCGGAACCACAGAACTTCCGTCTCTCTAAAGGGAGCAGCTGGTTGTTGCCACACAAAAACGTGGGCCCGGGTTGATGGATCTTTGATTTTTTTTCTTCCTAGTTAAAGCTGCCGGTCTGTTTTAAATGCAGCAATTAAAAAACTGAATAGTGTAGGACCAAAGGTAATCTGTCTCTGAAGAGTAGATTCCAGGTGAGGACTAGACTAGTTTTGGGATCTCGGTCTTCAAATGTTCCTTTTAGGTGTCCCCTCCCCCCCCTATTTTGTAAATGAGGAAACAGGCTCTGAAATCAAGTTACAGGGCTATTAAGGAATAAAATTCAAGTGTGAACCTAGGTCTTTCTGGTGCCGTAGCTCAACGTGATAGTCTGTGTATTCCGGTATGTCCGAGGGGGTCAAGGCTTACTGGTGATGTAGTTTGTAGAGAAAAAGTGGTGCTTTATGCTGGAGCCCCATTCACAGGCAAAGTGAACCTTACTTAACTGCGTTGGAGGGAATGTCTGGTTGTGGAAGTCAGTGTGGGTCTTCTGAGCATTAGTGCAGCGGCGTTGCCGTCGGGAGGAATGTGCTGCGTCTATCATTCCACCATGTGTGTCACAGCGGTTCGCTGATCTGAGAGAGCCTGAGGTCTGGAGAAATCGGGCTCCTCCCCCTGGGGCGGGGGTGACCCTCCCAACCCTCTGCACAAAAGACTTTCCTTTTTCAGGACAGTTAAAATTCTGATAACTTTTGAGATTAGGCAAATGTGAAATTAGATAATTGTTTGAAGACTCCAAAAGGAGAATGTGGCTTATTAAGCCTCACCTTTTCTCTCATAGCTAAGATTCCCAAAATCATGCCTCCTAGATTTCCAGGAAGAATTAATAGGGGTTTTAGCAGTACTTACTGAGATCTTCTTGAATAAGCTTCCAGGGCGTAAGATGCCTCTCTTTGCCAGGAATGAGAGACTGGGTTTTCATTCTGGGTAAAACTGGGTAAAATTTAGACTGGCCGCAGTGTACAGAGCCACACTAGCAGAGGTAAAGGGATTTGTACCTTTTATTTCTGTATTTTATTCCCAAAGGGTTTAAAGCATAAAGCAGTAAAGACCATTTTGCCAGAGGGATTTTTCTGTGAAAATTCACAGAGAAATATAGACTTGATAGCTTTTTTTTTTTTTTTTTAAACCTGTGGTCTGGACAGTTTTTGGAAGGTTGGAAGCTTTAAAATGTTACCTGTTTCCAGCTGCTTTTCTAGCAGACCTTTTTAGCCCAAGCACTCAGGAGTTTAGTGTTTGTGAATTTGGGGGTGGGCAGGAAGAGTGAGATGACTAAAGTAGCTCTCTGCTGGTACTTTAGTGTTTACATGATAGGCAGTATCTGTGCAGATCTTCTCATTCATTGGTTTCAGGTCCCTGGTCTAAATGACCGTTCCCTAAAATTATGTGTTTGTTTGAAGTGCAAATTAATTAGTGGGTTTGTACCTCTGGCTTGAAGTTTGGGACAGGAATGCATACCAAACCTGGATATTAAGGGTAGGCTGTTATCTTCAGTAGCTAGTGGTGGAGTGAGTAAAAGAAATCATAAGATCAAATAACAAATTATTTTCTTTCCTATGGGAGAGCTGTGCTAATCCCATCCTGTTTTGCAAATCTGCTTTTCCTAGGCAGTATCTAAGCTGTACTGACTCTGGGGAGAACTTGCCAGAAAGCCTGGGGATAGAGGGTGAGGGGGTTAGTAAGGGGGTTGGACCCAGAGGTTGGAGTAGAGGAGGCTACAAGAATTTTTGCTTCAGTCTGTTGTTTGATTTAAAGCCAAGAATCCTTGATCGCACCTGCCTCCTTGGCCCCCCACATTGCAGCTTTGGAAGTGCTTTGTTTTCTTTCCTGCCATTGTTGCAGCCTGCTTTGGTTATACCTCCTCATGAGAGCTCAGCCACTTTAGTGAGCACAAATTTTAAGTGCTGAAAGTTTTTATCTTCAAGGTAGGAGCCCCCCCCCCCCAAAGAAGAATATCTGTTATAATAAACTAGCTGAAAAGGTGGAATGAACCAAGGTACATAATGTGTGTTAATATTTCCTATATTTTATGGGGAAAATTATCTGACTTTCCATAAAAAGTCAGTAACCAAAGTTCAGTATTAAATTTGCATTGTAAACATAATTTTCAGTAAGTTTTCTTATTTGGGATTTAAAAAGCCTCCAGTCAGGGATTATTTTGCTTCCTTAACGTATAATATGTTTTTAAATAACAGGTGTGGGGGGGAGGGAGAAATTCCTGACTAGTTGGGGTAGATCTTTGCTTTCAGTAGCACAGAAGAACCCGTAGGCATGGATAACATTTGAATTCTACTTTGTTTTTTTAGTATTGTTGTATGGTTGGAACACTTGTTGGATTATAGTGAGTGAACACTCTTTGTTTTGATTTTTAAGGCATTTTGTGATTACTTGCCTTGAGGTAATTGTAGAATCCCTAGAGGGCAGGTCTAAAGATTGATTTGTGTGTGAAAAATGGGTCACGGTTGTATCTAGCTGTTGATTCTGGGAGTAACTTAGCTGTAATCGCGTTACTGGTTTCTTTATTCTTGGCCAGCGTTATATGCTGATATGTGTACCATCCTGACAGATTTAGCACGATGGCCAGAAGTCTGTCTCCTTGGATAAAGGTATGAGAGTTGCTTTCTGTTGGAGGAAAGCGGTTACCTTGAGCTGTTTTTGGGGTTTTTTTTTTTTTTTTTTCCTTTTGACAGAACACTTAATCTCTTACTACTTAACACCTGTGCTCTCTGCAGTCTGGCTTTGTGCTCCTGGCTTCTGGCTCTGATACCATCTGTCTCCCAAGTCTGTCCTTTCTCCTGAGACTGTTGTGCTTGTTTGTTTGTTTGTTCGTTTGTTTTTTTAAGCTATAATTTTGGAATGGTTTTGAAGCTTAGAAGATATTAGAGACCTGTCGGTCTCCCAGATGTAACTTGGAGTTGACAACGCAGATCCTAATGGCTATTTTCACGGATGAATTAAGCTGAGAATGAAAAGTGGTTGTTTTAAGTCCATTCAGCGAGTGGATGATAGAGCCAGAACTTGAACTCTGGTCTCTTCCTTTCCAGATGGGTATTTCTAGAATTCAGGCACCTTGACCTTTGCTGTATTGGTCTCTGAGACTTAAAATCTCAGTCTCATGAGACTCTATAGCTTTCCCCTTGCCCTGTCTGATCTTTTCTTGTCCTGGCACTTAGAAGCTTTCTCATCCCCCTGAATGCCACATTCCTTATGGTTCATTCTGTTGGCTCTTTCTTGTCCCTTTATACAGAGGGCCTGTATATTCTTGCAGCACTAGTTCTCTCTGTGTGTGACCAGGCTTGAGGTTGTTCTCCAACTGTAATAGCGTTACTGGTTTCTTTATTCTTGGCCAGCATTATATGCTGATATATGTACCATCTTGACAGGTTTAGCATCATGGCCAGAAGTCTGTCTCCTTGGATAAAGGTATGGGAGTAGCTTTCTGTTGGAGGAAAGCAGTTACCTTGAGCCCAGCCCTGATTGTGCTCAGAATCCATAGTTCTGACTGGCTTACTGAATGAGTTCTATCTTGCTGAAGTACAGTGAACCCAGCAGTTTTAAAAACAGAACCAATTTTTTCCCCTTACTTCATCTCCTGGGGCCAATCTGATTCTATCCCCTCTACCCGATTAGTCTCTTTTCCCCCCAACTAGACTGTAGTATCCTCTAGGGGGAGAGAATGTGTTTGGGTGTTCTGATTTTTATTTATTTATTAAAAAAAGTGTTTTTTAACGTTTATCTATTTTTGAGACAGAGACAGAGCATGAACGGGGGAGGGTCAGAGAGAGGGAGACACAGAATCCGAAACAGGCTCCAGGCTCCGAGCCGCCAGCACAGAGCCCAACGTGGGGCTTGAACCCACAGACCGCGAGATCATGACCTGAGCCGAAGTCGGACGCTCAACCGACTGAGCCACCCATGCGCCCCTGATTTTTATTTTTTTAATGTTGATTTATTTTTGAGAGAGAGCACATGCAGGGGAGGGGCCGAGAGAGAGGGACAGAGGATCTGAAGCAGGCTCCACACTAACAGCAGCAAACACCATGGGGGCTCGAACTTACGAACTGTGGGACCATGACCTGAGCCGAAGTTGGACTCTGGAACTGACTGAGCTACCCAGGCACCCCCTTTCTTTAACATTTTTCAGTTACTGGAGGCCCCAGTACAGACACTAGGTAAATACATATTTGCAGCTTTCCTTTGGAAACTATAAAGCCTTGACGTGGTCTAACTCTGTGTCTCTCTTAGCCCCTGCCACCTTTCCTTCCTTCTCCCTTACCATGGCCACTGCTAGTTCAGGGCCTCCCTTCAGTATTTTCAGTCTGGTCTTTACCTTTTTCCTCAGTTCTTGGCTGCTCACACCCACCACTCTGGAGCGCTACCATACTAGTGGTCCTGTTGCTCCTCAGACCTATCCTCCTGGGATTGCAGAGCAGGAAGAGTAGAGTCACTTCTAGTACAGTTTATTGGCATTGCCTTGATTCCTGCGAAGGTGCCAGTTTTACCCACTCGTTACTTTACTTTTGTATCATCGTTGCAAATGTCAGCATAGTGAAAAAAGAAATTGGTATTTTAAGGTTATGAAGGTAGTTTTAGCCGTGTGGATTTCTGAAAGGGCTTTGTGGACCTTCACGAGTGCACAGACCTCACTTGGAGAACTGCTTCCACACAGTAAGGGCCAGTCCCCTTGGTAGCGTACGAAGCCCATCATGGTCTGGCTTCAGTCTAGTAGTCTACTGGTCTCCTCCTTGAATCTTTTTAAAATTGAGAGAGAACGTACATATGGTAAAAGGCACTAATTGTAAGTGTATAGCTTGGTTAGTTTTTACATGTTGATGTTATTTTTATATACCTAAGAAACTGCCACACAGATGAAGATCTAGAATGTTCCCTTCACTTGTTAAGATTCCCTTGTGCCCTTTGCCATTCTGTATCTCACCCTTGACCCCCCCCCCCCCATGAACTACTGTTCTGACTTCTGTTGTCATCGATTGGTTTTGCCCATTTTTTGAACTTAAAAATGAAATCGTGTAGCATGCACTCTTTGGTGTCTGACACCCCCCCCCCCAGCTTAATTTAATATCTGAGATTTCTACAAGTTGCAGTGGAAGCCCGAATTGATTGCTATAATCCTACCATTTCCAGAATTAATAGGGTGGATTACTACACCTAAACTGTGCAAGCAATGTGATTTATGCTGAATACCTGCTTCCCTCCTGGAGTCTGGAATTTGGGTGTATTCCAGGCAGAGGCTGCCTTTGTGACCATCCCTCAATAAAAAACCCTGGGAGCCAAGTTTCTAGCACGCTTCCCTCGTTGGCAACATTTCAGGTATGTTGTCACAACTTGTTGCTGGGGGGAGCTAAGCGATTAAGTTTATCTTCTATGACTCTCCTGTAAGAGGACTCTTGGAAGCTTGTACCTGATTTCCCCCAGACTTTGAACCATGTGCCCTTTCCCTTTGCTGGTGTTTCTCTGTATCTTCAGGCTGTAATAATTAGCTGTATGTGCTGAGTACCACTCTATGCTGAGTCCTGTGAGTCCTCTTGGTAATTGATCAAATCTGGGGGTGGTCTTGGGGACCACCAGCACTGTGGGTATTTTGTTTCTCTTCAGAGTTTGAGTATAAAACTGCTGTGACTATTGTACCTGCCTTTTTATAGTCCTGTATACTTCTTTCTCTTGTATATGGGAGCCTGAGTGCAACTTCTGGGTCATAGCATAGTGTCCCTTGCAATTAAAATTCTAGCAACAGCGAACTTCTAGTTGCCTGAAAGCACCCATTTCATCCCCCCTTGCCCTTGTACATGTTCTTTTTTGCCAGACTGCCTTCCCCACTCCTACTATGAGTGTATGGTAAAACCTTTTAATATTTTCACCTCCCTAATACCCTTGTTATTTCTTTATATATTTATTGTTGAGCTTACAAAATAGCATGTAACATACTGGATGTGCTTGTGTTCCCATTAGACTAACTCCTTGGGTGCAGGGATTGTCTTATTTACCCTCTGTCTCCAGAATGGCTCCTGGCATATGATGAGAATACAATCAGTAAATGTAATTGTAATCTTTGGGTCTGCAATCACCAGGTTATGTTGTTATGGGTTCTTTATTTTTTGTTCATGTAAATTGTCTCTGGTCTGAGGGGTTTAAAAACTCCCAACTGCTGAAATGACTTTGAGTGGCTTGGGGCTTTGACAGTGACAGAGCTAGAATTTGTGACTAAAGTTTTATTTTTCATCCTGTCTTAACATTGAAGAAAGGAGTCACTACCATTTATGGAGGTTGTGATTGAGGTGGTCGAACATGCCTGTGAAAGGCATGTGATATGGGTCTGCCTTCCTGTGGTGTCTGAATTGAGTACCTGCAAATGTGGCAGATATGATACTGAGTACTGCTTCAATGAAGGTCTTTGAGGGCCTTACCATTTATAAAATGCAGAGCTAACAGTGCATATAGCTAACAGTTTGATAGGTAAGTGTGACAAGAGCTACAATTTTGGTGGCCGTGTGTTCTGGATATTCTTGAGCAGTCGTGGTATTAAATATTTCCTTCATGTTCTCATAAACCTGTCCTGGAAATTGTAGGATTTCCTTTTCCAGACTGAGTTTATAGTGTGTGTGTGTGTGTGTGTGTGTGTGTGTGTGTGTAAGAAAGAGAGGGAGGAAGAGAGAGAGGGAGGAAGAGAGAGAGGGAGGAAGAGAGAGAGGGAGGAAGAGAGAGAGGGAGGAAGAGAGAGAGGGAGGAGGGAGAGAGAGATGCATTAGATATACTCTGTGGAAACTGAAAACTAATCAGAAAGGAGAGATCCAGAAGAAAGGGGTTCCTGAATTAAATGAGTGGAGAAGAGTTAAGGATCAGATCCACCAAAATAGCAAGTAAGGTGAACTTGAAATGGTGGTTGGGTTTGGCAACTATGAAGTCCTTAATTTAGGAGTTCTGTGGTGTCTTTTTGCAGCTTTGTGCCAGCAGGATATCGTGGGTTCAGGGGACAAATGGGTTAAGAAGTATAGCACCTTTTTAGAAAGTTGGTAGTAGAGCAAAAGAAAGAAGGCAGTGACTTGGGAGGATGTTTTAAGTCAAGGAAGATTTTTTTTTAAAGATGAGAGAGCCTTGGGCATACTTACAGATTGTTGGGAAAGAACCAGTGGAGAAGAGAGGAAAGTCAGGTCGTGAAGGAGAGGAAGAAGGGGTGGTATCTTGAATTTTGTATCTGGTGATGGATTTATTTTGTCTCTCTGTAAGGACCTGCAGCCATTTCTCCTTTATTACTGGTGAACCTCCCTATCTAGCCCTATTCCTCTGCTTTCTTTCATTGAATTTACTGTGTTCTGTATCCACTCTGTGTTTATTCTCTGCTTGTCTGTTCTTCCCACACTTACGGAAATTCTGATTTTTCATTAGTCTCTAGCTAATTGTCACACTATTCCAGATACCTTAATTTATTCTTCTCCTGTGTGTAGCATATTGTGCTTACCTCAATCTCCATTTAACTAACTAGATTTTCTTCTCCCACTTAACTAATTCTCCTTTGGGCAGGGATTATGTTTTATCTGTCATCTCAAAATCTAATGTAACAGGCTTTTAGTACTTATGAAATACTAGATTGAACTCTGTGAAGCTGCCATTTTGTTGGTTGCAAAAGGTCGAGTATTGGCAGTTTTGTATGGACCAACATAATAAATTTTAATTCCTTCCAGTGTTGCACAGAAGACTCGAGGTGGAATTTCAGTTAAGAATGGACAAGTAAGGGTCAAGGAGAAAGTCAAACATAGAGAAGCACTTCTTAGCTACAGACTCATTGAAGTTCAACCAGAAACTGGCTTTGAGTGACCAGGTGACCAAAGCAAAGGTGGACATTTGGCTAGATGATTTACATTCTTCCATAAAGATAACCTGTCAATTCCTCAGGTGAAACTGTAGCCATTTCCTAATCTTTGGTCTGAATAACATTTTTGTAAGTGGTTGTTCATATAAGGACTGTTCAGAATTGTGGTTAAACAGTATCCTCAGAATCATGAGTGTAAATCCTATAGAGGTTTTTTTTTTTTTAGCGTTATTACTATAAAGATCAAATTGCCAAAGTACGTCTGTGAACTAGTTCTTCAGGGGCATCTAAGTATATTGCCCCCAATATACTGTTGGTGTATCTTAATTAAAACCTAAATGTTCAAGATGAATGCTTTCAACTAAAAAAAGATGTAATTAGAAAATCTTATTCTCAAAAATTTTTTTAATCTTAATTTTTTCAACCTAACGCTTTGTTTTAATTTACATCCAAATTAGTTAGCATATAGTGCAACAATGATTTCAGGAGTAGATTCCTTAATGCCCCTTACCCATTTAGCCCATCCCCCCTCCCATACCCCCTTCAGTAACCCTGTTTGTTCCCCATATTTATGAGTCTCTTATGCTTTGTCTCCCTCCCTGTTTTTATATTACTTTTATTTCTCTTCCCTTCTGTTCATCTGTTTTGTCTCTTAAATTCCTCATATGAGTGAAGTCATATGATATTTGTCTTTCTCTGACTAATTTCACTTAGCACAATACCCTCCAGTTCCATCTACGTAGTTGCAAATGGCAAGATTTCATCCTTTTTGATTGCCAAGTAATACTTCATTGTATGTATGTGTAGATATATACCACATCTTCTTTATCTGTTCATCCATCGATGGACATTTGGGCTCTTTCCATACTTTGGCTATTGTCGATAGTGCTGCTGTAAACATTGGGGTGCATGTGTCCCTTCGAAACAGCACACCTGTATCCCTTGGATAAATACCTACTGGTGCAATTTCTGGGTCATAAGGTAGTTCTAGTTTTAATTTTTTTGAGGAGCCTCCATACTGTTTTCCAGAGTAGCCGCACCAGCTTGCATTCCCACTCAGAAATTTTTTTTTTTTAATTTTTTTTTCAACGTTTTTTATTTATTTTTGGAACAGAGAGAGACAGAGCATGAACGGGGGAGGGGCAGAGAGAGAGGGAGACACAGAATCGGAAACAGGCTCCAGGCTCCGAGCCCTCAGCCCAGAGCCTGACGCGGGGCTCGAACTCACGGACCGCGAGATCGTGACCTGGCTGAAGTCGGATGCTTAACCGACTGCGCCACCCAGGCGCCCCTCAGAAAATTTTTTAATGTGAACACAGTTTTGCTGGAAGCTTAGTAGATTGCGATCTGTGAGGGGCGCCTGGGTGGCGCAGTCGGTTAAGCGTCCGACTTCAGCCAGGTCACGATCTCGCGGTCCGTGAGTTCGAGCCCCGCGTCAGGCTCTGGGCTGAGGGCTCGGAGCCTGGAGCCTGTTTCCGATTCTGTGTCTCCCTCTCTCTCTGCCCCTCCCCCGTTCATGCTCTGTCTCTCTCTGTCCCAAAAATTAAAAAAAAAAAAACAAAAAAAAAAACGATTGCGATCTGTGGACCCCAGGTTAAAACTCCGTCTTGAAGAGTAAAGTGTGTGCCCTTCAGAGAGTCTTCCTTAAATCTCTCAACTGGCTTTCATGAATCCATAGTAAATAATTAGCAGAAATGGTCTTGAGGTCTGCAATATAGGTATTGTGTTTTTGATTAAAGGCAAATTATATCAACTCAGAGATGGTAAAGTTGGCATTCATTATGACCATTAAATAACCCCAGACCAGGATTTTGACCTAAAAGAATGGCCATCCTATTACCATGTTGATCCTGGATTGTATGGCATCTGAAGGCAAGACCAGTATTTCCAATTAGACTGTTCTAGCATACAAATAAGTATAAAATTTGGGCCTATTATTCTTTAATTAGAACACATAGCTATGTGGTATGGGTTCAGATTTTTAAAGTGTTATGAGGGACAGTTTCAAACCACAAATGGAGAAAAACCTCCAGTTGTGTGCTAAACAAGTAAATAAGCTTCTTGGTGAATTTCACTGGGATGAGCCTATCCAGGCACTTTATAGATTTCTCATTACTACAAAGTCTGCGAAGTAGGTGGTACTCCACTTGAATACCCAAGACCACCAAGGCTTCTAGAACATACCTAAATGGTAGATTTAGTATTTGTACTCCACAGGCTGTCCTGTGTTCTGCTTTGTGAAACAGTGATTCAGTTTTGGGGGAAGATTCTTCCCTTCTGGAAAAAAGGAATGCTTTTTTTTTTTTCTGTCTGTTGTCTCCCTGCCCCAACCAGTTGAGAATTACTGGTGTAGGAGACCAGTGTTGGTTCATGATGGGAGTGTCCATTTTCACCTATTGACCAGGAGAACATTGAGGCCTGCTATAAAATAGCTTGTATCCATAGAGATTCATCATGAGCCATTCATTCTGACAGTAAGTAGGTAAAATTAGTTTTATCTTGACATCAGTTTTAGTCCCTGACAGTAAGAATTCCTGCTTTTCATTTCTAGCTTTGCCAAGTAATTTGCTCCGTTGATCCATAGTTCTCAATAGTGTTAAGATTTGCATTCTAAGCTTCTGATCTGTCTTAAAGCCTCCTTTCCTGTTCATCATGAAAGACCAAATAAAGGTTAAAAAAAAAAACAAACCACCTAGCAAATGGTCCCATTTAAGGGCGAAATATGCCAGAAATAACTGAAAACTACCAGACAAGAGTGGTATAACCCAGGGAGAAAACTGTTTGTATTTATGGTAAAACATTGGTAGGAACTCAGACCTATAAAGTGATCAGTCAGGATAGAATATACAGAGTAATGGGTGTGTAAGTATGGGTGTGGATAAGAGATAGTGTTTTGAAGATGAGACACTGAATTCATTTAGCTGAAGAGTTTAAAGGATTGCTAAATTCTGCAGTAGGTACAGGTTTTGGGCAGTTTGATTTGTGTCCTAAGTCTTTTTAATTAAGCTTTCTGAATCAAACGATTAGGAAAGTTAGGCATAGAAGGGCCTGGGGTCTTCAAAAGAGTAGTTTGCCTGAGTCTTTTAGTACATAATTCTCTTTTAATGAGCAAATAGTCTTTTATTCAGGGATCCTTGTGGTGGCCCCTGAGCCCTTGGTGCAGTAGTGATACTGATAGCGAACATTCATCTGTTCAGCACATAATTATGTTCCAGGTACTGTGGCAAGCATGTTATATGCACTAATTCACAAAGAGCTCTGTGAGACCTTGTTACTACTTTTATCCCTATTGTACACATAAGGAAAGTAGATCCGTTCCCCATCTGATATTGCTGGCTTTGATTTTTTTTTTTTTTTTTTAACCCCCTTCCAAATTGGTTATTCAAGGCAAACCACTGGTACTTACTGATTAGGCAGTTTGGGGTATTAATTGAACACTCCATTTACTTGTGTTCTAATTACCTGGACTCCTCTAGATAACTGGCTTGGCAGACCTGAGAGGAGGAGAGGGAGGGAGACATTCCAGATAGCATTAGCCTTGAGTTTCAGAGTTACGGTGCATGTTCATAACGGTATTGGGAGTGGGGCAGATTTGGGTCAGGCCTAATTTTTTTTTTCAGGATGCTTGAGATGGTACGATTCTTAGACCTTGCCCTACTCCTGGGGAAGCAGGTTTCTCCCAGAAGGCCTGTGGGCCTGCATCATCCCCTCACCACAGTGGCACTTTGCTCACAGGCTCTGCCTCTTATTTCACATAGTTGCTTGAGGTCTTCTGAGACTATTAGGGTGCTACCTCTTTGCTTGTAAGTGTGGCCAGGATCTGGGAATCCATAGATCTACAGCACATCTGTACTAGTAAATAAAAATCAGATTGTGTATTAAGAGAGGCCCTTTAAAGTTTTGAAACCATTGATATAGGAGGTTGTTCTAATCCTGAACCTGGCATGAGGCCTTCTTTCCAGTTTGCTGTCTTCTATACCCAGTGCCCCACCACATTGGGCCGCTTCTGATAATGCCCTTCTGTTCTCTGTGTGCTTCACACCTTCTTCCTATCTTTACTTTCAGGCACATTGTCTTCTTCTGAGCTCCCTTGGCTGAGAGGACAATATAGGATTACAGCCAACTGTAGCTTATGTCGTAACTGTTAACAACACGACCAGATCTTAGTTCCCTTTCCAGACTTCAGAAATCTCTTTTTGGTTGGATCTCTAATCTGCCTCCCCTTTGGGTGCTCACTGTACATAGCAGGCAATTGGTTAAAGTTTATTAGGCAGTGAATGAGGGAGGCATGTAGCTTTAAGATCTACAGATTGATTGTAAATGCTTGCATCTTAGCCTTTGTGATGTTGCCTTAGTGAGGTTGAGAATCATCTTAGAAATCTACAGTTGTGAACAGGGCCTTGTGTCTATGGGTTTAGCTGTTCTCAATGGTGGCTTCTGGAAGGTTTGGGAAAATGACCCAGGGAATATGCAGGACTGTGCGTTCTGGTCATCCTCACAGCTTCCAACGGATACAGTCTTTTCAAGAGCTTGAGAATGAATGATATGGGATTCAAGTTCGTCCCTTTAAGACCATCCTATAGAGTTGATAAATTCTGTGCTTCTGCTCCTTCTCCTGCTTACCTGAACATTAATAGGCACCCAGCTTTTTAGAATTTTGTTTTGAAGTGACCAGCTATAAGATCCTAGGTGCTAGTTTCCTTACTTGGTCTGCTTTTTGCTGATTTTCCCCAAGATCATTGGGAATCCTAGAGCTGGTGACTCTGTCAGCCATTATATCATTGCTTACTATGTCAGGCATCACATGTGGTGAGAGAGGGAGGGAGACTGAAGAGTGAAGAGATTTCTGTCTGGGACACCTAGCAGATGGTGGTGTTATCTACTGAGATACCACATAAACCATTCCTTTTGGATGGTGTTTGTATACTCTTGGTGCTTATTGTATCTTCTGTAGTTGTATCTTCAGGTGTAAAAATAGCAGCTACCATATACCAGGCTCCATGCTAAGTGCTTTAGATATCTCATCAAAAGGTTGGTAGGTACTCTTCCCATTTCAGAAATAGGGCAACTGAGGCACAGAGGTTAAGTAACTGACAATAAATGGCAGAACCAAACTCTTTAATGAGATACAATTCACATAAGTATAAAATTCAGTAATTTTTAGTGTACAGTTTTGTGATTTATCACCCTAATCTAATTTTAGAGTATCTTCATTATCTCATTATCATAAACCTTGTACCCATTAGCCACCATCCCCAAACCTTCTTCCCTGTCCACCCTGAGATGAAGACAACTCATCTCCTATAGATTTGTCTGTTTGGGACATTTCATATTAATGGGCTAATAATAGGTGGTCTTCTGTGACTGACTTCTTTCACTTAGCATAGTGTACTTGAGGTTTATCCATGTTGTAGCATGTATCAATATTTCCTTTTTTTAATGTTTATTTTTGACAGCGAGAATGAGTGCAAAAGGGGCAGAGAGGGGGAGACAGAGGATCCGAAGTGCCTCTGAACTGACAGGGGAGAGCTCTGTGAGGGGCTTGAACTCACTAATAGTGAGATCATGACCTGAGCTGAAGTCAGATGCTTAACCGAGTGAGCCATCCAGGCGCCCCAGTCCTTCATTTTTTTAATTGCCAAATAGTATATAGATCAGCCTCCAAGATTTGAATCTCATATTTCTGGTTCTGAAACTCCTGCTGCTGCCACACCATGCTAATTCCTATACATGTCCTATTAGGTTAGAAAGTTCTGGGGCAATATCTTGTATTTAGGTGTTTTGTTGTTTTACCCCTCTTTTAGTTCTCTCAAGATACCTCGCTCATAATAGGACTCCTCAGGTATTTTAGTATATAGGTAAGAAATTCAAGTCCTTGTTACTTTATCTAACTCACAGTGTTGGATTTAGGAGTAAGGGAGTGTAGAAAAACCTAAGTATCTTTTCTGGTGTCTAGGAGGAAAACCTAAATATCTTTTTTCTGTGTGCAGGAAGAAGAAGCTGGAAGGATAAAAGATTGTTGGGACAACCAGGAAGCACCCGCACTCTCCACGTGTAGCAATGCCAATATCTTTCGAAGGATAAATGCCATATTGGATAATTCTGTGGATTTCAGTAGAGTCTGCACTACACCCATAAACCGAGGAATTCATGATCATTTGCCAGGTGACTTAGATTTGAAAATTTAGTGTGTGTATGTATGTATGAAAACCTACACTAGGCATGTATGTAGAGCTGTCTGTTTCTAGGAAGCTTTCTTGTGAAGCTTGTAAAGAATGACCTTGAATCTCTGGTGACACTTGCCCCTTTTTGTAGCTTACTTTGTGGATTGGGTTCACTTCTGAGTGAAGACTGGCTTTGATTTATAACGTACAAGTCTATTTTATGACACGTAAAAAGATAAAAAAGGATAGGTCAAAGGTATCAGGACTATTTATATATAGAATTATAATAGTCATATATGTAATTAGATTTTCTGGTAGCCACATTTAAAAGGTTTTTTTTTTTTTTTTGAAAAGTGACATTAATATTTACCTAGCCTAACAAAATATGTGAGTATGTAATCAGTGTAAAAACTGTTAATGAGATATCCTATTTTGTTAGTACTAAGACTTCAGTATATATTTCACATTTACTACACTGCTCAGTTCGAACTAGCTGCATCCCAAATGCTTGGTGGCCACATGATTAGTGGCTGCTGTATTGGACAGTGCATTTCTTGAATAATTGCTTTTATACATGAATGTGGGTCAGCAATCATTGAGATTGTTTTTAATCTTATTTTTGAGAGAGAGAGAGAGTGCAGGTAGGGGAGGGGCAGAGAGAGAGAGGGAGACACAGAATCTGAAGCAGGCTCCAGCTTCCAGGCTCCGAGCTGTCAGCACAGAGCCCAGAGTGGGGCTGGAACTCACAAAAAGTGAGTTCATGATCTGAGCCGAAGTCAGATGCTCAATCGACTGAGCCACCCAGGTGCCCAGCAAGCATTGAGTTTTCATGATATTTAGGATATTCCATAGGATAGTGGAGGGGAGAGGGCAGCATCCCCTGAAGGTGGTATTTCACAAGGAGACTCGGATGTCCTGACAGTGCTGTGTCATAAGCATTTGTGGAAGTTGCAACATGTTGATGGAGTGTTTGTTGTTGGGGTTATTTTAGTTGAAAGTTGAACATATTTTTAATTCTTTAAGTGGATCTTGAAGAAATTTGGCAATAGTGGGATTTGCAGAATAAGAACTGGCAATTTCTGCTCTTTCATTATAAATTCTTTGATTTACTTCCTAAGTTGACGTTGGAAATCATTCCCATAAAGATGCAGGCGTATATGAACATAAAGTAGCTAAATGTCTGAAGGAGAGATGTCCTCACAAAGGAGACTGACCTGTGGTAACTATAGAATTTATTTCTAGTACATTGTTCTAACTGGAGGGCAAATGGGAGAAGGACATAGGAGGAACTAGGAATGCTGGTATGTCTGGTCTCTTCAAACTTCCAATAAAGTACATGTGTATTTTCTATTAATTGGTGTACATCATGAGCTAATAACAACCCTTACTCTCCTTTAGCTTATGTCAATTTAAAAACTCAGAAAATCTCGATTCAACGTATGTGTTGTTTTTCTTCTTTGAGAAGATTTCATGAATTATATTTCAATATGAATGACCCTCAACAATGGCTTAAATTTCACTGGGTTGCCTCAGACATGCTGGGAACTTAGGCATACCTCAGAGAAATTGTGGGTTGGGTTCCAGACTGCCACAGCAAACCGATACTGCAATGAAGTGAGCCAAAGGAATTTTTTGGTTTCCTAGTGAATATGGAAGTTATATTTATGCCATTCTGTAGTCTGTGATGTGTGCAATAGCATTATATATGTAA
Source organism: Neofelis nebulosa (assembly GCF_028018385.1). Lineage (NCBI taxonomy): Eukaryota > Metazoa > Chordata > Mammalia > Carnivora > Felidae > Neofelis > Neofelis nebulosa. The sequence continues at coordinate 4,616,553 of NC_080788.1, forward strand.
AAAAAATTGTTCATACTTTAAAAATACTTAATTGCTAAAAAAAAAAGGCTAACCATCATCTGAACTTTGAGTGGGTCATAGTCTTTATGCTGGAGGAGGGTCTTGCCTTGAGGTCTATGGCTGCTGACTGTTCACAGTGGTGGTTGTGGAAGGTGGGGTGGCTGTGGCAGCTTCTGAAAATAATATTGCCCTTCTTTTAGGAAGGATTCGGTTCCATTTTATGATGAGAAAACGAAGTCTCATCTAGGTTAGAGGACTTGGGCAAGGCTACCTACTAAGTGGCTAATCTCAGGCTTAAATCAAAGTCTGCTGTCACTGTGTTGTTTGGTCACTTTCTGACACTCAGCTCCCACAAACAGCACATCTTCAGGTGCATGCAGGTTTATGCCCAGGTTTTGACTCCTGTGTCTGGTGTGGTCTTGGTTTTATTGGGGCTCCAACGGATGCTGTGACTGCTGCAGCTCAGATTTCTCTTGAGCCAGGCACGCCATAGATGGAGTCCTGGCCTTAGAGCCTAGATCATGCTGTTCTAACATTGGGATGATTGGTTGTGCAGCTAAGCAGACACTGGTATTTCATTCTGAGATGTGCACAGGTTCCGGGGATGAAGACATGGACATCTTTGGGAGACCTCCTTCAGCTACCACATCAAGGAAAGCAGATGAACCCAACCTTGAATCTGTAGCTCAGGTCCCTCCCTCCAAACTCTGTCTTTAGATTCCTACTACTTAGATTACTAAACACTTGGTCCCACTTCCACAGTTAGCCAAATTCACCAGAAATTCAACAAATAGTTAAGGAATGCGTACTTCATGCCAGTCACTGTTGTTAGGCTTCAGGGAGTCCTGACTTGACGTGGTATTCTCAGAACCTGCTCGCCCATCATGGATAATGGGAGAAACTCAATAGAGAAATAAGTAAAATCATTGCAAGTTTTAGTAAGTACTATGAAGTAATGATGTTTTGAGTGACATGGTCAGGCAAGAACTCTCTGGGGAGGTATGTTTAAAACGGAGTACTAAAGAAGGAGAAGAAGCTAGATCTTGTAAAGAGTGTGGGGAAAACATTTCAGACAGAAAAGGTTGGACTAAGGCTTCTTAGAGAGCTTGGCATGTTTTAGGCACAGAATGGGGGAGTAGGGAAGGGGGAGTGCCCACACCATGGCTGCAGGGGTGTTGGGCTAGATGGGGTGGATGTTGTGGGCGTTGCAAAGTCCCCGGATGTTCTTGTGAGAGTTGTCAGAGGTCCATGACCAGTGACATTAAGGAACTGATTTGTCCTCCAAGATCTGATTACCAATTTCTCCTGACAAGATGGAGAACAAAATGGAAGTCAGACCTCTAAGTGGGCTGCCATCCCATGACAGGAAAGGGAGGATCGACTCACCATCGTCTTTGCACTCAGGAAGGGTTCCTGGCATTGCTCCTCTGTTTGCCACTGCAGCTTCTTTACAACTCAGCCTCAAAGATAACTTCTTAGCTTTTAGAAATCATCACGCTCCTTGACTCAGTATGTCAAGATCTGAGAATCTCTCCTACAGAGTAGTAATCAGTACAAATAAGGATTTATGTAAACGGATACTTAGAGCATCGTTACAGTGGTGAAAATTTGAAAAAGCTTAAGTGTCTCCCAAGAGGGAAATATTTATACTGTATATTCAAGCGATGGAATGTCATGTAGTTAATAGAATAATACCTTTTGAGAATAATCTTTTTACATGTTTAGCTACATAAAAATCTTTGTAATGTAATATGTGAAGATAAAGTATTAATACATATGTATGCATATACATACATACACATTCTTAGTTTTTCCTGAGACCTGTAAAATTCTCAAAAACGTTTACAGTGGGGGAAAAAAATTGGAGTCCATCCTCTTTTTTTTTTTTTTTTTTTATAAGTATGTTTTATTTCTTTTTTTTTTAATTTAAAAAAAATTTTTTTTCAACGTTTTTTATTTATTTTTGGGACAGAGAGAGACAGAGCATGAACGGGGGAGGGGCAGAGAGAGAGGGAGACACAGAATCGGAAACAGGCTCCAGGCTCCGAGCCATCAGCCCAGAGCCTGGTGCGGGGCTCGAACTCACGGAGTGCGAGATCGTGACCTGGCTGAAGTCGGACGCTCAACCGACTGCGCCACCCAGGCGCCCCTGGAGTCCATCCTCTCAAACCCTGCCTCTGCCTTCTTATCAACTGAGTATAGGTAATATTCTAAATCCTTTGTTGTCATTTCAGCAGTCTTCCCAGTATCTCCACTTTCTGTGCTCATCCATAAGAAGTAACCCCCCGTCTGTTACAGTTTGATCGTGAGATTTCATCAATTGAGTCCCATCTTCAGGCTCCATTTCTAATTCTTTTTCTCTTGCTGTTTCTACCACATCTGCAGTGACTTCCTCTCCTGAAGTCTTGAACCCCTCAAAGTCATCCATGAGGGTTGGGGTCAGTTTCTTCCAAACTCCTATTTATGTTGGTATTCTGACCTCTTCCCATGAATCATGAATGTTTTTATTGGCATCCAGAATGGTGAATCCTTTCCAGAAGGTTTTCAGTTTACTTGCCCAGATCCATCAGAGGAATCCCTATCTATGGCAGCTATAGCCTTACAAAATATTTCTTAAATAGTAAGACTTGAAAGTTGAAATTACTTCTAGATCCATGGGCTGCAGAATGGATGTTGTGTCAGCAGGTGTGTAAACAACATCGATCTCATTGTACATCTCTGTCAAAGCTCTTGGGTGACTAGGTGCATTGTCAATGAACAGTAATAGTTTGAAAGAAATCCTTTTTTTCTGAGCAGTAGGTCTCAACAATATTTGGGTTTGCAATATTTAGTGTACCACATTGTAAACAGAAGTACTGTCTGGACTTTGTTGTTCCCTTGACAGAGTCCAGGCAGAGTAGGTTGAGCATAATTCTTAAAGGCCCTAGGGTTTTCAGAATGGCGCATGAGCACAGGCTTCGACTTAAAGCCAGCAGCTGCATTAGCCCCTACCAACGGAGTCAACCTGTCCTTTGAAGCCAAGCACTGACTTCTCCTCTCACGCTGTGGAAGTCCTAGATGGCATCTTCTTCTGATTTAGGCTGTTTCATGTGCCCTGAAAACCTTCATTAATTATCTCAGACCTTGTGGGTAACTTACCGCTTTATTTTGCGGTTTTATGGTATAAAAATGGTGTCTTTCCTTAAACCTCATGAACCAATCTCTGTTAGCTTCATATTTGTCTTCTGCAGCTTCCTCCCCTCTCTGTCTTCACAGAAGTGAAGATAGTAAGGGCCTTGCTCTGGATTAGGCTTTGGCCTCTGGGAAGGTTGTGGCTGGTTTGATCTTCTCTGCAGACCATTAAGACTTTCTTCGTATCAGCAGTTAGGCTGTTTGTCTTAGGTGTTTGTTGACAAGTAGCACTTTTAATGTCCTCCAAGAACTTACCTTTTGCATTTACAACTTGCCTGTTTGGGACAAGAAGCCTAGCTTTTGGCTTATCTCTGCTTTCAACACACCTTCCTCACTGAGCTTAACCATTTTTAGCTTTTGATTTAAAGTGAGAGACGTGTGACTCTTCCTTTCCCTTGGATCCCTAGAAGCCACTGTAGGGTTATCAGTTGGCCTTATTTTGACACTGTTGTGCCTCAGGGACTAGGGAGGCCAAAAAAGAGGGGGAGAGCAGGGGAACAGCCAATTGGTGGAACAGTGTGAACACATAACATTTATCGGTTAAGTTTGTCATTGGTTAAGTGGGCGCAGTTTGTGGCACCCCAAAGCAATTACAGTGGTAACGTCAAAGGTCACAGGTCACTGTAACAATTGCAGTAATCATGAAAAGTTTGAAATATTGCAAGAACTACCAAAATGTGACTCAGAGACACAAAGTGAGCAAATACTGGTGGAGAAATGGCAGCGATAGACTTGCTAAACGTGGGGTGGCCATAAATCTTCAGTTTCTGAAAATGCAATAAAATATCTGGAGTACCTGAAAAGTGCAATAAAATAAGGTATACTTGTATTTGCCATTTTCCATGTATTACATTTGCAGTGTGTCCATATTGACATTTTAAAGTCAAATCAGTGGGTTTTAATTACTGTATAGTAGTAGCATTTTACATAAATGTTATTTATCTGATCCTCTGTTGGAAAATGATTTTTGCTGTTAAAAACAGTATTTTGGTGAACATCTTGTTTGTATCTCCTTATGTGCATATAACAAGAATTTCTTTAGCATATGAACCTAGAAGTGAATTGCAGAGTAATGAGTATATAACTGTCTTCAAAGTGGTTTTTATCAGTTTACAATCCTGCCAGATTTTCATGAGAGTTGTCCTCTACATCTTTGTAGACCCCAGGTATTGTGATACTGCAAAGTTCAGTCAGTCTGGGGGCACCTGGATGGCTCTGCTGGTTAAGTGTCTGACTCTTTTTTTTCAACGTTTTTTTTTTTGTTTTGTTTTGTTTTGTTTTTTTTTATTTATTTTTGGGACAGAGAGAGACAGAGCATGAACGGGGGAGGGGCAGAGAGAGAGGGAGACACAGAATCGGAAACAGGCTCCAGGCTCCGAGCCATCGGCCCAGAGCCTGACGCGGGGCTCGAACTCACGGACCGCGAGATCGTGACCTGGCTGAAGTCGGACGCTTAACCGACTGCGCCACCCAGGTGCCCCAAGTGTCTGACTCTTGATGTCAGCTCAGGTCATGATCTCCTGGTTTATGAGATTGAGCCCCAAGTCAGACTTTGTGCTGACAGTATGGAGCCTGCGTGGGATTTTCTCTCTCCCTCTCTCAGATCTGCCCCTTCCCCACTGACGTGCACACACTCTGAAAATAACTAAGCATTTGAAAAATTTTTCAGTCTTGGTGTAAAGCCTACTTAACTTTTTGTCTCTACTGTGAAAAATTTTCTACGGTTAAAAGAATACATGAGGCATATATGGTCTGGCATCATCCAAGGAAAGATCCCTAGAACTGGGCCCCAGGGGTCTTTTCTTTTATCCTGTTCTGTCTGGTGTGTTTCTTGAGATTCCATTATATAATTAAAGTCACTGGCTTAGATGAAATCATGCAGGAAATGCTGTTCTGCTACATAGCTGAACTGTTAAGCAGGATACTAAATTGAATATTCCCTGCCTAGAAAAATCCTTGTCTTGTTCAAGAATGGCTTGGTTATCACCTCTGAAAACTTTTTCTCACATTCTCCTGCCTCTGTTACCGGTAGCGAGATCATTCTTGGCTATTTCAGATTGTTCATTGACCTGTGTGGTGGTCTAAATGTATTCTCAAAACAGAGTAGATAAGAAGAAGCCTATTCAATTTGCCCCTTTCATTATAAACCTACACAAAAAATGCAGGCTCTGGATGCAGATTAACTTGAAAACAGATCCTGGATGTGCAACTTGACCTAATTTTAGCTAATTCTCTGAGATTAAGTTGCCCTAACTATAACACAGGAGTAGTAACAGTACCTGTCTATAGGATTTGGGGAAGGTTGAATAAGACATGTATCTTGAATATGTAGAATAGTGCCTGAAACTGCACTTACTTGTTATGTGATGGTACTGATTGTGATGGTGTGGATATATAAAGAACACAGTTGTGTGAGAGCATTGCTGGGGTCATGATTTTTGAAGTTGAATTCCTGGTTTCTGGTTTAGACTACAAAGGACTGGGTCTTAAATATCCTTGGGTTCCTAATCCTCAGTACTGCGTCTGGCACATGGTGGGGGTCGTTGTACAATTGCTCGATGAATACATTCTCACAAACTGGGTACCGAAACTGAAAGAGGCCCTAATTTTAAGTTCAAATAAGTTCTCTCCCCCACATTCTCTCCCCCACATTCCCTACCTATTAATGTCTAGGATATTTCTTTGTTGTAAAAGAAAATTTACCATCATAACCATTTTTCTAGTGCACAGTTCAGTGACATGATGTACATGCACGTTCTTGTGCAGCCATTATCCGTATAATTCTTCATCCTGTAAGGCTGAAACTCTGTACCCACTGAACAGTAACTCCCCATTCTTCCCTCATTGCCACCCCCTGGCACTTGGCGTTACACCTTATGTCTTTAAGATTTTGACTGTTCTAACTAGAACATGTAAATAGAATCCTACAGTATTTGTCATTTGTGACTAATTATGTCACTTAGCCATGAAGGTTCATCCACGTTGTAGCATTTGTCAGGATTTCTAAGTGAATAATATTCCATTATGTTGTATACATTACATTTTGCTTGTGCCTCGTACATTGGTGGATACTTGGTTGCTTCCACATTTTGGCAGTTGTGAATATTGTTGTTATAAACATGAATGTACAAATCTCTTCAAGACTGTGCTTTCTGTTCTTTCAGGTATATGCCAAGAGGTGTAATTGCTGGAGCACATGGTGGTTCTGTTTTTAATTTGAGGAACCACCATATTGTTTTCCACAGTAACTGTACTGTTTATATTCCCACCAAGAGTGCACAAGGGCTCCAGTTTCTCCACATCCTCACAAACACTTGTTTTCTGTTTTTTTGTTTTTTACAGTAGCTATCCTCATGAGTATTAGGTCTGGTATCTTATTTAGTTTTGATTTGCATTTCCCTAATGATCAGTGATATTTAGCATCTTTCCATGTGTTTACTTGCTATTTGTATATCTTCTTTGGAGAAACATCTATTCCACTCCTTTGTACGTTTTATTCATTAGGAAGGTAAATAGTTTTTTTTTTTTTAATATAATTTATTGTCAAGTTAGCTAACATACAGTGTACATAGTGTGCCCTTGGTACATTTTTAAATCAAGTTGTTGGTTTTTTGTTCTTGTTGCTAAATTTTAGGAGTTTTCTATATGTTGTAGATATTAATCCTTTATCAGATAGATAACTTTTGGGAATATTTTCTCCTATTCTGTGGGTTGTCTTTGTACTCTGGAGTGTGCCTTTTGATGTACAAAACTGTAAAATTTTCATGAAATCTGGGGCGTGTGGGGGTAGCTCAGCTTGAGTGTCCAACTCTTGATTTTGGCTCAGGTCATGATCTAACAGTTCATGGAATTGAGCCCTGAGTCAGGCTCTACGTTGACTGTGCGGGGCCTGTTTGGGATTCTCTCTCTCCTTTCTCTGCCCTTACCCCCCTCGTGCACATGCACATGTGCTTTTTCTCTCTCTCTCAAAATAAATAAACTTTGAAAAAAATTGAAAAATTTTCATAAAACCTAATTTGTCTTTTCATTTTAGAGAGAGTGAGCAAGGGAGAGGGGGGAATTTTAAGCAGGCTCCATGCTTAGTGTGGAGCCCAATGTGGGGCTTGATCCCATGACCCTGGGATCATGACCTGAGCAGAAATCAAGAGTCAGATGCTCAACCAACTGAGCCACCCAGGTGCCCCTAATTTGCCTATTTTTTTTTTTTTTTTGCCTGTTACTTGTGCCTTTTATTTCATATCCAAGAAATCATTGCTACATGCAGTTTCATAAAGCTTTTTGTCCTGTGTTTTCTTCTAAGGTCTTAAATTTAGGTCCTTGATTTATTTTGAGTTAATATTTATAAACGGTCTTAGCTAAACATCCAACTTTATTTGCGGGTGCATATCCAGTTTTCCCAGCACCATACCATCCTTTCCCCATTGAGTAGTCTTGGCACCCTTCTCAAGAATCATTTGACCATCTATGTAAGGATTTATTTCTGGGCTTTCTAGTCTGTTAGTTTATAGGTCTGTATGTATGCCAATACCACACTGTTTTGGTTACTATAACTTTGTAGTAGGATTTGAAATCGGGAAGTGTGAATCTTCCAACTTTGTTATTTTTCTTCAAGAAAAATAACTTGTTTTTCAGGGTCACTTGAGATTCCATATGAATTTTAGGATGCCTTTTTCCATATGTATTTTGAATTTTTTTTTTTCAACATTTTTTTATTTATTTTTGGGACAGAGAGAGACAGAGCATGAACGGGGGAGGGGCAGAGAGAGAGGGAGACACAGAATCGGAAACAGGCTCCAGGCTCCGAGCCATCAGCCCAGAGCCTGACGCGGGGCTCGAACTCACGGACCGCGAGATCGTGACCTGGCTGAAGTCGGACGCTTAACCGACTGTGCCACCCAGGCGCCCCTTTTTCCATATGTATTTTGGACAATAGCCCTTTATCAGACACGATTTACAAATATTCTCTCATTTGGTAGGTTACCTTTTCATTTTGTTGGTTAGATGGTTTTTAGTAATGTAATCCCACATGTTTATTTTTGCTTTGGTTCCTTAGCTTTTAGTGTCAAGGGTTTTCTACTTTTGCAGCAATGTCACTGGGATGTTTAATAGGCATTGCATGGAATCCATAGATTGCTTTGGGTAGTATTGACATTTTAATAACATTAAGTCCTCCAGTCCATGAACATTTTTTTTATGTCCTCTTTAATTTATTTCATCAGTGTTTGTTCATTTTCATTGTGTAAGTCATTGACTTCCTTAAGTCAGTTCCTAAGTAATTTATTCATTTTGATGCTATTGTGGATGGAATTGTTCTTGTAATTTCCTCTTCAGATTGCTCATCGTGATAGAAGTGCATCTGGTGTGTATGTGTGTGTGTTGACTTTGTTGCCTGATACTTCACTTTTAATTTCATTTATTCTAATAGGAATTTTTTTATGGACTCCTTTAGGGGTTTCAGCATACATTCATCTACAAACAGGGATAATTATACTTGTTCCTTTCCACTTTGGATGCCTTTTATTTTTCTTGATTAAATACTCTGGCTAGAACTTCCATTATATTGAATAGAAGTGGTAAAAGGTGGGTATCCTTGGTGTTTTTGTTTGGTTTTTTTCCTGATCTTAGGGGAAAAGCTTTTAGTGTCCCCTCATTGAGTATTATGTTTGCTGTGGGTTTTTCATATAATGCTTTTATTATGTGAAAGTTAGTTTCTTCTTATTATTTTGGTGACTGATTTTTATCATGAAAGGTGTTGAATCTTCTCACATGCTTTCTCTGCATCAATTGAAATCATCATGTGGTTTTTTTTTTTCCTTCATTTTGTTGATGTGGCATATAAATTTTTTGTATGTTGAACCATCCTTGGATTCCATGAACAGATCCTATTTGGCCACAATGTATAATCATTTCAGTGCACTACCTGAATTCTGTTTGCTAGTATTTTGTTGAGTATTCTTGTCCAACTTTTGTTTTTGATCAGTGTTCATAAAGAATGTTGGTCTGTAGTTTGCTTGTACTGTCTTTGGTATCAAGATTATACTGCTTTCATAGAATGAGTTGAGAAGTATTCTCTCCTCTTCAGTTTTTTGGGAAAGTTTGAGAAGGGCTGGTATTAGGTCTTCAAATGTTTGGTAGAGTTTACCAGTGAAGCCATCAGATCCAGGGTTTTTCTTTGTTGGGAGATTTTTAGTTTTGATTCAATCTCCTTACTAGTCCTATGTCTATTCAGATTGTATATTTGTGATTTAGTCTCAGTAGGTTTTGTGTTTCTTGGAGTTTGCCCATTTCATCTAGGTTATTTATTTTTTTTGGTGTATGGTTATTCATATTCTTACAATCCTTTTTATTTTTGTGGAGTGCATAGTATTGTCCCCACATGTTGCTGATTTTAGTAATTTGAATCTGTTTTAATTTAGTTCATTTAACTAAAGATTTGTCAATGTTGTTGATCTTTTCAAAGAACCAGCTTTTAGTTTTACTCACTTTTTTTCCTTTTGTTCTTTATGTTATCTCTACCCTTCTTTCCCTCATCTGCTTGCTTTGGGCTTAGTTTGTTCTTTTGGTTCTTACCTTGTAAAAAAGTTAGGTTGTTGATTTGAGATCTTGATTTTTTTTTTTTTTAACATTTATTCATTTTTGAGAGAGAGTGAGAGAGGGAGGGAGGAAGGGGCAGAGAGAGAGGGAGACACAGAATCCAAAGCAGGTTCCAGGCTCTGAGCTGTCAGCACAGAACCTGACATGAGGCTCAAACTCCCGGATCGTGAGATCATGACCTGAGCTGAAGTCAGACAACTGAGCCACTCAGGTGCCCCTGAGATCTTGTTTTTTGGTAAGAGTGTTCATAGCTATAAATTTTTCTTTCTGTACCACCTTTTCTGTGCCCCACAGTTCTAGTATGTTGTGCTTTCATTTTCCTTTGTCTCTTATTATCTCCTAATTTGCCTTGTGATTTCATTTTTGATCATTGGTTTTCATTTTTTTTTATTAAAAAAAAATTTTTTTTAACGTTTATTTATTTTTGAGACAGAGAGAGACAGAGCATGAACGGGGGAGGGGCAGAGAGAGAGGGAGATGCAGAATCGGAAGCAGGCTCCAGGCTCTGAGCCATCAGCCCAGAGCCCGACGCGGGGCTTGAACTCACAGACCGCGAGATCGTGACCTGAGCCGAAGTCAGACGCTTAACCGACTGAGCCACCCAGGCACCCCGATCATTGGTTTTTAAAAAAAAGTTTCATTTCCAGTTATGTGAATTTTCCAGTTTTCCTTTGTTGCTGATTCCTAGCACCATCTTGTTGTGTTGTTTTTAATCTTTTGAAATCTGTTGAGACTTAATTTGTGGTTTAACATATGGTCTATCCAAGAAAATGTCCTATGTACACTTGAGGAGAATGTGTATTCATTGTTCTTGGCTAGAATGTCTGTATATGTCTGTCAGATAATTGGTCTATTATGCTAAGTCTTGTATTTCATTGTATAAGTAGCTTCTTTCTGGTTGTTCTATCCATTATTGTGAGTATGGTATTAAAGTCTTGAACTCTTGTAGGACTCTGTCCTCAGTTCTGTCAGTTTTTGCTTCACATATTTTGATGGTCTGTCATTAGGTATGTAAACATTTATAATTTTTCTATCTTAATTTATTGAACCTTTTATTTACATATAACATTCTGATCTCTTATAACCTTTTTGGGTTTAAATCTCTTTTGCCAGGTATTAGTAGAACCACCCTGCTCTCTTTTGGGTACTATTTGCATGGAATATATTTTTTTCTATCATTTCACTTTCAGTCTGTGTTTGGATCTCGAGTGAGTCTTTTGTGGACATCGTATAGGTGGGTCACGTGTTTTTATTCATTTTGCCAGTCTCTTTTGACTGGAGAGTTTAATCCATTTATGTATCTTTTTTAAATGTTTTTAAATGTTTATTTTTGAGAGCTAGAGACAGCGCGCAAGTGGGGGAGGGGAAGAGAGAGAGACAGGGAGCCAGAATCCCAAGCAGGCTTCATGCGGTCAGCTCAGAGTCCTACGTGGGGCTCGAACTCAGGAACCGTGAGATCATGACTTGAGCCAGAATCAAGAGTCGGACGCTCAACTGACTGAATCACCCAGGTGCCCCATGATCCATTTACATTTAATTAATTATAAGGAGGGACTTCTGCATTGTGCTGTTTTTGTCCTGTGTGCCTTACAGCTTTTTTTGCCTCTCATTTCCTGCATTAATGTCTTCTTTTGTGTTTAGTTGATTTTCCTTTTTTTGTAGTGAAATATTTAAATCCCTTTTTTGTTTCCTTTTGTGTGCATCATATAGCCTTTTTTTCTTTGTGGTTACTACTGGGGGGGGCTTACATTTGACAACATAAAGTTATAATCCTCTACCTTGGATTTATACCAACTTAATTTCAATAACATACAGAACCTCTGCTCCTTTACAAGTCTGTACTCCTCCCTTCCAGTTGTTGTAGTGACAAGGTTTATATCTTTACGTAGAATGCAAGATGACAGTAATACTAGCTTTTACATTAATAGTGTAATTTCTTTAAATGCAGTAGCCTTTGAAATCATGTAGGAAACAAAGCACATTTACAAACCATTATTAAAATGATTCCTGCTTTTTTATTTTAAACTGCAGCATAGTTAACATACAGTGTTGTATTAGTTTCAGGTGTACAATGTAGTGATTCGCCAATTTCATACATTACTTAGTAATCGTCATGATAAGTGTAGTGTTAATCTCCTTTATGTTTGACCCATTTTCCCACCCAACTCTCATCAGGCAACCACCAGTATATTCTTTGTATTTAAGTCTGTTTTCTTGTTAGTCTTTGTCTTTTTTTAATTTTTTTCATTGTCTCTTACATGCCATATGAGTGAAATCATATGTATTTGTCTTTCTCTGACTGACTTCTTTTATTTAGCATTATATCCTCTAGCTCCATCCATGTTGCAAATGGCAAGATTTTGTTCTTTTTTATGGCCAGATAATATTCCATCAAAATGATACCTGATTTTGTAATTGCCCACATTACCCTTGTGGAGATGTTCATATCTCTGTGTAGCTTCAGGTAACTGTTTAGTGTTCTTTGATTTCACTGTGCAGAACACCCTTGAGCATTTTACAGGTCCTACCTAATGGCCGTGAACTTCCTTAGCTTTCATTTGTCTGGAAATGTCCTAATGTCTCCCTCACTTTTTCAGGACAATGTTAGTGGATACAGGATTCTTAGTTGGCTTTTTTTTTTTTTTTTTTTCCCTTAAGCACTTTGAACTTACTGGCCCACAGTTTGCTGGCCTCAAAAGTTTTTGATGAGACTGTCTTATGGTCTTCCTAAGGATCCTTGAATGTGATAAATGGCTTCTCTCTGCTGCTTTCAAGATTCTCTTTGTCTTTTGAAAGTATGATTATAATGGACCTTGGTGTGGGTCTCTGAGTTCATCTGACTTGGGGTTTTTTTGTGCTGCTGCAGGGTTCATATTCATTTTCATATTTCAGAAATTTTCAGCCATTATTTCTTCACATAATCTCTGCCCCTTTTTGTCTGCTCTCCGGGAGCTGCCATGATGCATATGTTAGTCTTTCAGCTGGTGTCCCACATCCGTCCCTGAGGAGCTGTTCTCTGAAATCTTTTTTCTTTCTTGGGCATCGATAATTCCCATTGCACTCTTAAAGTTCACTGATTCTTTCTTCTGCCTGCTTGAATCTGCCTTTGAATCCCTCTAGTAAAATTTTCATTTCAGGTACTACATTTTTCAGTTCCAGAATTTTCTTTTTAGTTTCTTTGTAGGTTTTCTGTCTCTTCATTGACATTTCCATTTTGTTCACCCATTGTTTTCTTGACTTAAATCCACCTCTTCCTTTGATTTCTTGATCATCTTTAAAACCACTGTTTTAAAGTCTCTGTGTAGCATATATACCAGGGTCTTTTCAGGGACAGTTTTGTTGATTTCTTTTTTTCCCTTTGAATAGGCCATACTTGTTTCTTTGTATGCCTTTTGATTTGTTTGTTGAAAACTGGATAATAATGTGGTAACTCTGGAAACCCTTTCCCAGCATTTTCTGGATTTTGTTGTTGTTGGTGTTGATGTTTTTGCTGGGCTAAAAAAAAAATGTTCTTTTTTGTTTTGTTTTGGTTGATGTACACGGTTTCTGTGTTGAGGATCAGCCTGAGACATGTTTATACTTGGACATCTTCTCAGGTCTTTCCTGGGCGGTTACCTGGGCATGTGCAGTCAATTTATAATTTTCTCCATATGGGGCACCCAGGTGGCTCAGTCCGTTAAGCGTCTGACTTCAGCACAGGTCATGGTCCTCGGCCCAGGTCATGGTCCTCGGCCCAGGTCATGGTCCTCGGCCCAGGTCATGGTCCTCGGCCCAGGTCATGGTCCTCGGCCCAGGTCATGGTCCTCGGCCCAGGTCATGGTCCTCGGCCCAGGTCATGGTCCTCGGCCCAGGTCATGGTCCTCGGCCCAGGTCATGGTCCTCGGCCCAGGTCATGGTCCTCGGCCCAGGTCATGGTCCTCGGCCCAGGTCATGGTCCTCGGCCCAGGTCATGGTCCTCGGCCCAGGTCATGGTCTTGCAGTTTGTGGGTTTGAGCTCTGCATTGGGCTCTGTGCGGACAGCTCAGAGCCTGGAGGATGCTTTGGATTCGGTGTCTCCCTCTCTTTCTCTCTGCCCCTACCCTGCACGCTCACACTCTCTCTCTGTAAATAATAAACATTAAAAAAACTATAATTTTCTCCATATATGTGATTGTCTTAGCATGTCCTAGCCAGTGTCTGACTCCTGTAGGGGGAAAATGGAAAATGAAAGGGGGAAGTGGTACCTGCCCTCTAGGGGAGGTACAACAATAATGGTTAACTTTCTGTGTGTGCATCTCTGTGATCAGAAGTAATAATCAGTGATCAGAGCACACATCCCCAATATTTGGAAGATTGGGTCCTTTTTGCTTGCCTTAACTCCCCTGTAGTAGGATTCTTGCATAGAGAGTGGTGACCTTGAGGCTTTTTTTTTTTTTCCTTCCAGGAAACAACTTTATTCCTTCTGGCACCACCACTCAGTTGGGTTTGTACCCAAAGAACTGAGCCCCGAACACCACGTGGCATGGTTCTTTATATATTTTTTACTTCTTGGTCTGCCATGTATGGTAACACACAAACATGCAGTCTGATTAAGTAGTCTCGTTACAAGGTCATGAGGGATGTTGTCACATGCACAGATAGCCAGGTTGCGTTGAAGTTTTTTTTTTTTTCTTACCTTAGGGAGGGGACCCTACCACACCCCAGACCCTCTGCAGACTGCTTTAGGAACGGATGCACAGCTGGTGGCTGGGCTTGAGGGATGGGTAGCTGCTAGCTGCTCCGCCTGGAGGTGAAATTGACAAAAATTCATGCAGTTTACTCTCAAGTTTTCTCCTGGAATTTGCAAGCTTGCAGCAGACTCCAGAGTTCTGAAATAGTTACATCCCACAGATTATGCCAGTGTAATTTCTGGTGCTTTCTACACCTCCACTGTTCCAGGATCCTCCTAGTATCTAGGGTTTTAGTTTTGTACGTTTACATGTCATCACTTACTTGAACTTTATTGGTTTCTTAGATTACTGGTTTTTTTTTTGTTTGTTTGTTTGTTTTTGTTTTTGGACTAGTTGGCTTGACTTTTCAAATCACTAAGCATAGCATACATGTACAGCAAGTTACTAAACCTGTAGTTTTACTCTGATAAATTATACAGTAACCCCCCACATTACCATTACCTAGGTCAAGAAGAATTCTTTACCTCAATACTCCAGAAGTTCCCCATGTTTTCTTCAATAATCCTAGCTCTGTTTCTCCAGATATGACCATTGTCTTCCTATGATTTTCTCTGTAATATTTCATCCTTATGTATATATCCTTAAAAAGTATTTACATTTTGAACTTTATTCCATACCGTATTTTTTCCAGCCTTATTTATGAAATTCATCCATGTTGTGTGCAAGTATAGTTAAAATTGATGGATCTGTATTATATCATAAAATACCTCATTATCAATTCTAATGTTCAGCATTTGAATGGTTTGTAGTTTTTGGCTGTTAAACAGTGGTGAAAATCTCTAATATCTAGGAATGAGTATCTCCAAAATTAATAACTAATGCCCAGCCTTTCCCAAAGAGGTTGTACCAGTTTACTTTGCCACCAGCAGAGTATATCAGTGCCAGCTGCTTTATGTCCTAACCAACTATCGGTACTGTCACTCTTCCATGGAGCTGTTCTTATGGAGTGTAGTGATACCTTGTATGGTTTTATTTTTTGTATCTTCCTGATTTCACTGAGGTTCAGCATTTTCAGATCTTTATTGGCCATTTTGAATATTATTATGTAATGTGCTTGTGCAGGTTTTTGTGCCTTTTTTTCAGTTGGGAGAAACAGATTTGTAGGCATTACTTATTACGGAGTAGAGCCCTTTGATCTGTGCATTGCTAATACTTTTTTTTTTTTTTTTTTTTTAGTTTTCTAGCTTTGTCTTTTGACGAACATAAGTTCTTGATTTTTAAGATTGTTCCAATTTATTGAGCTGTTTTTTTTTTTTTTACCGTGAGCATTTTCATGCCATAGTTAAGAAACCATTATCTTTTTTTTTTTTTTTTAATTTTTTTAACGTTTATTTATTTTTGAGACAGAGACAGAGCATGAACAGGGGAGGGGCAGAGAGAGAGGGAGACACAGAGTCTGAAACAGGCTCCAGGCTCTGAGCTGTCAGCACAGAGCGCGACGCGGGGCTCGAACTCACGGACCGCGAGATCGTGACCTGAGCCAAAGTTGGCCGCTTAGCCGACTGAGCCACCCAGGCGCCCCACCATTATCTTTTTTTTAGGGAATGATGATACTATGTTTGAGAAGTTTTCTTTTTTTTTTTTTTTTTTGATAATTTCATAAATGGAATTAAATTCTAATTGTTAATACATAGAAAGAATAGCTTTTTGTATATCAGTAATGTATTCTATGACCTTGCTGAATTTACTGACGGTAACTTCTAAAGTGTCCTGTAGATTTTCTGTATAGACAGTTGTATGCAAATTATGAATGTTTTGTTCTTCTTTTCCAGTCCTTCTACTTTATTCTTCATAATTTATTTCATTGGGTTTTTTGTAATGTTTATTTTTGAGAGAGAGTGCAAGCGGGGGAGGGACAGAGAGAGAGGGAGACAGAATCTGATGCAGGCTCCAGGCTCTGAGCTGTCAGCACGGAGCCTGATGCGGTGCTTGAACTCACAAACTGCGAGATCATGACCTGAGCTGAAGTCTGACCCTCAACTGACTGAGCCACCCAGGCACCCTTTCAAATGGTTTAGATTACACGGTAGAGCGTTGAATAGAAATGATAATACAAGCATATGTGTCCTATTTCTAGTTTTGTGGAAGAGGTTATAGGAATGGAAGTCTTCGGCATTTCGTTGTTTTAGCTGAAAGTTTTGAGATATTCTTTATCTGATTAAGGAAATTCTTTTCAGAGTTGGCAGAGAATGTGTTTAAAAAATTGTTTTTAATGTTTATTTTTGAGAGAGAAGGAGAGTGAGAGTAGAGGAGGGGCAGAGAGGGAGGAAGACAGGATTTGAAGCAGGCTCTGTGCTGACAGCAGCAAACCCAATGTGGGGCTCGAACTGTTTAACTGTGAGATCATGACCTGAGCTGAAGTCAGGTGCTTAACTGAGCAACCCAGGTGCTCTGTGTTCTTCTTTTTCTTCTTCTTCTTTTTTTTTAAATCATGAATGGGTCCTAAATTATTATAATTTTTTTCTGTATCCATTTGACTTTTCGCATTTATTGTATAAACATGGGGGATAACATTCAGGAAAGAATACCAAAGTAAAATCAACTTGGCATTCCCAGCATAAACCCATTTTGGTCATAGTATATTTAGTATATAAATAAAATTTAGTTTGCTGGATTTGGTTTACAAATATTTCTCTTGGGATTTTTGTATCCATACATGTAAGAGATAAGCTTGTAATTTTCCTTCCTTAAAATATCCTTGGTAACAAGGTTATGCTAGCCTCTTGAAACAGGGAAGTTTCTTTTTGTTTTTTGTTTTTTTCCTGTTCCTTGGAAAAGCTTTTGTAAAACTTCAGTGTTACTTCTTAAATTTTGGTATAATTTACTGGTTAAGCCACATGGGCCTGGAGTGCTTGTTTTTTTGAGGAAAGGGTTTAAAATTATGGGTTCAGTTAATAGGTATAGATGTAAGAGAATTTAATACAGAATTTTTAATTTTTTTAATTAACATTTTTTTAAACATTTACTTATTTTTGAAAGACAGAACATGAGCAGGGGAGGGGCAGAGAAGAGGGAGACACAGAAACTGAAGAACTGAAGCAGGATTCAGGCTCTGAGCTCTCAATGCAGGGCCTGATGCAGGGCTCAAACTCCTGAACCGTGAGACCGTGACCTGAGCCAAAGTCAGAAGCTTAACTAACTGAGCCACCCAGTCACCCCTAGAATTTTTAATTTTAATAGATATGGGATTATTGATACTTTGTTTCTTTTAAGTTTTGGTAAGCTGAATTTTTCTAGGAATTTTTCCATTTCATTTAAAGTTTCAAATTCTTTGGCATAAATTTATATGTATATAACAGCATCTTAATGTTTTAGATTAGTTTTTTTTCTTTCCCTTTTTTATTGAAATACATTTGATATATAACATACTAGTTTCAGGTGTACAACATAATGATTTAATATTTTAACATTGCAAAGTGATCACAGTAAGTCTAGTTAACATGCATTACTATACATAGTTTTTTTTTCTAGTGATGAGAACTTTTAAGATTTACTTAACAATTTTCAAATATGCAGTACAGTATTAACTATAGTCCCCATGCTGTACATTATATTCCCATGACATTTATTTTTTGCTTTTATATATGTCATTGACTTTTTTCTTTTCTTCCTATAGCTTTATTTTGCTTTCATTTACTGTTCTTTTTCTAACTTCTTGAAATGGAAGTGCTTAGGCAATTTTTTTGGAGGTAAAATTTATATACAGTATATCTATCACTTAAAACTTTTACAGTTTAGTGGTTTCAGTATATTCACAAAATTGTGAAACTATCACCACTAATTTCAGAATCTTTTCATCTTCCCACAAAGAAAACTCATACCCATTAGTCATGACTCCCCTCCACCATTTCCCTGTTCCCTGGCAGCTAACTAATCTTTTGGTCTCTATGGATTTGCCTGCCTTGGATATTTCATGTAAAAGGAATGATGTAATATGCAGTCTTTTATGTTTGACTTTTTTTTCATTTAGCAAAGTATTATCCATATTTACCATGAATCCATACATAATTCCTTTTTCTGGATAAACAATATTGTATTATATAGATATGTCACATTTTTTTATCCATTCATCAGTCAGGGGACATTTGGGTGTTTATATTTTTTTGGCATAATATTATGAATAATACTGTTAACATTTATTATGGAGGTGCCCGGGGGGGCTCAGTTGGTTAAGTGTCTGACTCTTGATTTCTTCTCAGGTCATAATTCCTCATTTGTGAGTTCAAGCCATGCATGAGGCTCCACACTTCAATGTTTTTTAAACATTGTTTTTTAATTTAGGAAAAAAATTGACAAGCCAGTCTTAAAAGTGATTAGGAGTTGTGAATGACTATGAAACAATGACTATAAAACAGTCTGTGTTGGGATACTCAAACTTCCTGATTTCAAAACTTAAAACACAAAGCTATCATGGTCAAGACTGTGTGATACTGGCTAAGGACGGACATAGATCAATGGAACAGAACTGAGAGCTCAGAAATAAATCCGTACATTTACGGTCAGCTGATTTTCTACAAGGGTGCCAAGAACATTTAATGGGGAAATAATATTCAACAAATAGTTCTTGGACAACTGAATACCTAACAAGCAAAAAAAAAAAAAAAAATGAACTTAAACCCATACCTCAGACCATATATGATAATTAACTCAAAATGAATCCTAGAGCTAAATGTATAACTGAAATAAGAAAACTCTGTGCTACAGGGAAGACACTATCAAGAAAAGCTAAGAGACGACCCACAGAAAGGACAGAATATTTACAAATCATATATCTGATAAGGGTCTAATATCTAAAGTAAATATGGAATTCCTATAGCTCAGCAATAAAACAACAACAAAAAACCAAATTACCCAACTTTTAAATGAGCAAAGGATTTAAAGACACATTTTCCAAGGAAAATACACATGGCCAGTAGGTTAAACATCATTAGAGAAATGAAAACCACAATGTAATACCACTTCACCAACCACTAGTTTGGCTATAATCTAAAAGATCATAAAAACTGATAAGGATATGGAAAAAATCCAAACCCTCCTACATTGCTGGTGGCAAAGTAAAATGGTTGCAGATGCTTTGGGAAGCAGTTTGGTAATTTCTCAAAAAGTTAAACACAGATACCACATGATCCACAAATTCATTCCTATGTATATAACTTTCATAATATTCTTTTAAATTTATTTTATTTTGAGAGCGAGAATGTGCTCACTTGCAAGGGGAAGAGGGGCAGAGAGAGAGGGAATCCCAGTCCATGCTGAGCTTAGAGCCTGACATGGAGTTTGATCTCACAAACCACGAGATCATGACCCGAGCCAATATCAAGAGTCAGATGCTTAACCGACTGAGCCACCCAAGTGCCTCTCGACCTGTCAATTAATTTATGAAGAAAAGACCACTGAGACTTTGAATCTGTAGATCAGTTTAGAAACTATTGCCCTTGTAATCTAAGTCTTTCAGTCAGTGAACATGAGGTGTCTTTCAATTTATTTAATTTCTGTCAAGAATGTTTGTTTTGTAGTTTACCATATACAAGTCTTGTACTGTTTGTAAGTATGTTTATTCTCTTTGATGCTGTTGTAAGTTAAGTTGTTTTCTTATGAAAGTTTATATAAAAACATCATTGATTTTTGTTTGTTGATCTTGTACCCTGCCACTTTACTGAACTCCTTTGCCTGTTTCGTGTGTGTGGATTCCTTAGGATTTTTTTTATGTCCAGTATCATGTCTTTGAGTAGAGTTGAATATTTTTCTTTCCAATCTAGATGGTTCCTATTTTTCCTGTGTAGTTTCCCTGGTTAGAACCTTCATACCGTTTTTGAATAAAAGTGACAAGAGTAAAGGCGGGCACCTGGGTGGCTTAGTTAGTTAAGCCTCTGACTTTTGATTTTAACTCAGGCTGTGATCTCACAGTTGTGATATTGAGCCCTGCATGTCGGGCTATGCAAGTAGGAGCCTGCTTGGGATTCTCTCCCTTTCTCTCTGCTGCTTGTGTGCACTCTCACCTCTCTCTTAAAAGGTGGCGAGAGTAGACATTCTTGTCTTATTCCAGATTTATGGGGAAAGCTTTCAGTCTTTGATCACTAAGTATGATGTTAGATACGAGGTTTTATAGAAGCCTTTTATCAGGTTGAGATTGTTCCCTTCTGTTAGTTTATTGGGTTTTGTTTTGATCATGAAAGGGTGTTTGAAATGTTTTTTTTCAAATACTTTTTATATGTCTGTTGAGGTAATCATGTAATGTTTGTCATTTATTAATATGGTGTATTTAACTGATTGAGTTTTCTATGTTGAACCAGTCTTGCATTCTAGGGAAAAGTCTCATTTGGTCATGGTATGTGCAATCCTTTTTATATACCATTGCATTTGGTTTGCTAGTATTTCATTGAAGATTTTAATTTATATTGATAAGGCTATAGGTCTGTGATTTTCTTGTGATGTTTTCATCTGCTTTTGGTATCAGGGCATTACTGGCCTTATGACTGAGTTGTAAAGTGTTCTCTCTTGCATTTTTTTTGGAAGATTTTGAAGAATTGGTAGAATTTATTTTAAGTCTGGTAGAATTCACCAGTGAAACCGTTTGGTCATGGACTTCCTTTGTGGGAAGTTTTTGATCATTTGTGTCAATTTTTGCAGTTTGTGTTTTTGTAGGAATTTGTTCATTTCACCTAAGTTTTCTAATTTGTAGGCATACAATCTGCCCCTTTTTTTTTTTTTTTTTTAAAGCTTATTTTGAGAGAGAAGACAAGTTGGGGAGAGGGGCAGACAGAGAGGGAGAGTGAATATGCCAAGCAGGCTCTGTGCTTTCAGGACAGAGTCCAACGTAGGGCCCGATCCCTTCAACCATGACACAATGCCCTGAGCTGAAATCAAGAGTTGGAAGGTTAACTGACGGAGCCACCTAGGTACCTCTCTCCTTTTTATTTTTGTAAGGTTGATAGTAATGCCCCCACTTTAATTTCTGATTTTAGTAATTTGAGTGATCTTTTTTTTTTTTTTATGTTCATTCTAGCACAAGATTTGTTAATTTTACAGATGTTGTCAAAGAACCAACTTTGGGTTTTGTTGCTATTTCTCTATAGTTTTTCTAGTCTTTATTTCATTTATTTCTACTTTAATCTTTCTACTTGGCTTTTTGTTTTTATTGGCTTTTTTTCTAGTTTCTTAAGGCAGAATGCTTAGGTTATTGATTTAAGATCCTTTTTTTTAAATATAGGCACTTGCAGCTCTAACTTTCCTTCCAAGTACTGCCTTGACTGCATGTCATATATTTTAGTCTGTTGTATTCATTCATCTCAAAGTATTTGCTAATTCTTGTGTGATTTCTTCTTTGATCCATGATTATGTTAATTTCCACATATTTGTGAATTTTCCAGTTTTCCTTCTATATTGATTTCTAATTTCATTGTGATCAGAGACCATACTTTGTTTGATTTCAGTCCTTTCAAATTTATTTAGACTTGTTTTATGGCATTACATATGGTCTGGCTTGGAGAATATTCAATATGCAATTAAAATTGTGTATTCTGGGGTGCCTGGATGGCTCAGTCAGTTAAGCATTCGATTCTTGATTTCGGCTCAGGTCATGATCTCACGGTTCATGAGATTGAGCCCTGCATTCGGATCTACTGACAGTACAGAACCTGCTTGGGATATTCTCTCTCTCTCTCTCTCTCTCTCTCTCTCTCTCTCTCTCTCTCTCTTTCTGCCCCTCACCTGCTTGTGTGCACTCTTTCTTTCTCAAAATATATAAATAAGTAGTGTATTCTGCTCTTGTTGGATGGAGTGTTCTATAGATGTCTTTAGTTCTAGTTGTCTGTTTAGTGTTCAAGTCTTCTGTTTTGTTGCTTATCTTGTGTCGTCTTATTCTATCCATCATTGAAAGACACTGGTTTCCAACTATTACTGTTGAAATACCTGTTCATCTCATCAATTCTGTCTTTGTATGTTTTGACGCTCTGTTCTTAGGTTCACCTGTGTTTATAATTGTTATATCTTCTTTGTGGATTATTTTATTTCTAGGGACAGTTTTAAGATTTATTTTGTCTGATACTAGTATAGCCACTCCATCTCTTTTGGTTATTGTTTTCAGGGTATGTCTTGTTCTATCATTTTACTTTCAACCTATTTGTGTCTCTGAATCTCAAATGTATCTTCTTTATAGCATGTATTTGGACCATGGTTTTTAAAAAATCCATTTTGCCAGTCTCTTCCTTTTTAGGTGGAGAGTTTAGTGTATTTACCCTTAATGTAATATAAAATGTAAAATGTAAAAGCATTTTAATTTATAATAGTCTGGTTCAGATTAATACCAATTTAATTTCAATAGTATACAAAAACTCGGCTCCAGTACTGCTGCATTCCCTACCTTCTTTGTGCCAATAGTGTCCAACGGATGACCTCTTTATACATTGTATGCTGATCAACCCAGATTTATAATTAATACTTTTATTTAGTTCTTTCAGTAATCTAGAAAAAATTTGTAAACAAGCACACGTTTGTATTGTCTTCATTTACCTGTGTGGTTACCTTTTGTGGTGGTGTCTGTTACTTTGTGTGGATTAAAGTATTGTTTTATTGGCCATGTAATTATTTTTTTTTGTTTATTTATTTTGAGAGCGAGAGCGAGAGAGAGAGAAAGAGAGCGAGCGAGCGTGCGCAAGGGAAGGGCAGAGCGAGAGGGAGACAGAATCCCAAGCAGGCTGCACACTGTCAACACAGAGTCCGATGCAGGGCTCAAACCCACGAACTGTGAGATTGAGACCTCAGCCCAAATCAAGAGGAAGCTTAACTGAGCCACCTAGGTGCCCTTGGCCATAGAATTGTTGAGTTATTTCTTTCAACTCATATGAAACCCTGGGTGTTTTATCTCCCTGCTTTCTGGTTTACATGGGGTTGCTGATGAGAAATAAGCTGCTAATCTTACTGAGGATCCTTTGTACATGATCCGTGAGGAGTTGCTTTTTCTCTTGCATATTTCAAGATTCTTGTTGCTTCTAGCTTTGACAGATTGATTCTGATATGTCCCAGTGTGACTCTTTGTATTTATCCTACTTGGACTTTTTTGAGTTTCTTGGAGGTGTAGATTGATGTTTTTAGTCAAATTTGGGAAGGTGTGGTTTTTTTTGTTTTTTTTTGTTTTTTTTTTTGTTTTTTTTTTTTGCCATTTTTCCTTCATATACTCTTCCTTCCCTTTTTTTTTTCTCTTGGGACTTTTAATTGTGTATATTGGTACACTTGATTATATCCCGGAGGTATCTGACACTCCTTCACTTCATTCTTTTTCTTTCTCTTCCTCAGACTGAATAATCTTAACGTACCTGTCGCTCGGTTCACTCATTCTTCTGCCTATTTAATGCTGAGATGCTGTACTGATTTTTCATTTCAGTTACTGTACTTCTCAGCTCCAGAATTTCTAACTGGTTCTCATTTATAATCTTAACTCTATTCTGTTTGATGAGACATTGTTCTCCTACTTTCCCTTAATGTTTGGGATGTGGTTTCCTTTAGCTATATAAACATACTTAAAACAGCTGAGGGAAGTCTTTGTCTAGTACTTGGAATGTCTAGTCTTTGTCAGGTAGTTTCTTTTGATTGCCTTCTTTCCCCTGTGAATGGACCGTATTTTCTTGTTTCTTTGCGTATCTTATAAATATTTTGTTGAAAAGCGAGTACCTAATTTAATATGAGAGGTGTGGAAATCTGATTATCCCTCTTTCCCAGGGTTTGTTCTTTCTGTTTGTTGTTGTTTAAAGGCTTTCCTCAACTACTTTGGTAGAATCTCTACTTGGTTATGTTTTTGCTGAACTAATGCTTGCAAAGAGATTTCCTTATATGCTTGGAAGCAGTAAGTTTCTAGCCTTTGCTTTTAAGGGATCCAGTGTATCTTCCACACTGAGCCATACAGTTTAAAAGGACTCTATAGTAGCCTTCGCTTCCCTACTACTTCCCTACCGGTGCAGAGCCTTAACCTTAACCAGAAATGAGGTCTCAGAGCCTTCTTAGGTCTTTTCTGAGAATGCATGTGGCCTTCTAGATGCCCAGAACTATGTTGAGCTTTTTAAATCCCCTTATAGGTATCTCATTCCCTAGTTTTTCCTTGTAAGCATTTTTTTTTTTTTTTTTTTTTTTTTTGTAATCTGTTGTTTGCCCAAATTGTTATTTACTACCTGAGGCACCAGATATGTAATAACTGACTTTGATTGTTGAGTAAGCCTTCCCCTGGAGAAAGGCTGTTAATACTAGTTGAGATCCAAGGCAAGTCAAGCAAAGATAGCTTTAATAAAAAAGGGAACTTGCAGGGAAACACCAGAAAGGTCAAGTAATGACAGTCTCTGGGGGTGGGATCTGAGCTCCAACCTTATTCTGCTTCTTCCAGTGGCTGCCAGGCTGCTAATTTTCACTGTGATTGTGGGCTGTTCATTTTCAAGGTTACTGCAGAGCTAGGGAGGAGATGGAAAAGTGCAAGATAAAAGGCCATAAAGCATACTGTTTTTACTAGGATCCAGCTGATGTTCCCCAATCACTGTAATCCTTTGTTTAATTCACAGAGTCCTGAAAAAGTTCATTCTGATAGTTTTTGCCAGTGTTTTCACTGCTTTGATGGAGGAAAGAATTTTTAGAGGTCCTTAATTGACCATTTACCTGACATCACCCTGGTCATTGATTTTTTTTTTTTTTTTTTTTTTTTTTTTTTTTTAGTCTTTCCAGTACATGCAGAGACTATAAATGTCCTTCTCAGTATGGATTTATGTGCATTCTATGACTCGTGATGTCTTTTTAATGATTATTTAGTTAAAAATATTTTCTGATTTCCATTTAGATGTCTTGACCACTGAAGTGTAGGGTTTATTTTCAAAATATTTGGGACTTCTTGTTTTTTTGGAATGGACTTTTTAATCTTCATTCGATTATGATTATAGAACGTTTTCCATATGATTTCAGTCTTAAAATATTTTGAGGCTTTCTTTATGGTCCAGCATATGCCCTAGTTTGTTAAATGTTCTGTGTATACTTGCAAAGAAACTTACATGGGGCACATGTTGATGCCTTGTTTTTGTTTATGTGAGTCATGTCCAGTTTGTTGGTTTTATATTTCACATCTTCTGTACTTAATTTTGGTCTTCTTATCCCATTAGTTACCAAGAGAAATGTATTTTTTTGTTTTATAGATTTTTGTAAAGATTTAGAATTACGGCCTTCTTATGGATTGATTGCTTTATACTTAGAAAATGCCCTGCTTATATAAACTCTTCTTTTACCTTAAAGTTCACTTGGTTTAATTACAACAGCTTTCTTTGATTAGCTTTGGGATGGCCTATCTTTAACATTTTTCAACTTAGCAGTGACCTTATATTTTTAAGAACTGACTCTGATAAGCAGCAGATAGTAGAAATTTTGATTTTTTTTTTTTTTTTTTTTTTTTTTTTTTTTTTTATCAGTTCTGCCAGTAATTGTCATAATTGCAGTTTGGGTTTTTTTTTTTTTTTTTTAAACCTCTGTTAATATTCTTATGCTTAAATCTGTCAAGTTTATTGGGTCTTCTTTTTGTTCATGTCTTGTCTTCATGTCTTTTAGATTAGGCAGGTATTCTTTTTTTTTTTTTTAATTTTTTTTTTCAACGTTTTTTATTTATTTTTGGGACAGAGAGAGACAGAGCATGAACGGGGGAGGGGCAGAGAGAGAGGGAGACACAGAATCGGAAACAGGCTCCAGGCTCCGAGCCATCAGCCCAGAGCCTGACGCGGGGCTCGAACTCACGGACCGCGAGATCGTGACCTGGCTGAAGTCGGACGCTTAACCGACTGCGCCATCCAGGCGCCCCTAGGCAGGTATCCTTGATTCAGACTTCCTCCTTCTGTTGTTTGATTAAACATTCTTCTGTTCTATCCTAGTTTTTTCATCACTTGCTGGAAAATGCAGGAAGCTTCTAGAACACCAATTACCCTGGCCCCACAGCTTTTGTGGTATTGTTCCTATGCATTTTAATTGTGTGTTTATATGTTTTTAAATTCCAGAAGGAAATTATTTTATATAATTACTATTTACTTAGTCTTACATACATCTTTTTTTAATTGTTCTTGTTGGAATATACTTGGGTTGTCTTTTCTTTTGCCTGACAAATATCTTCAGTGTTCTCTTTAGTGTGAGTCTCCTGGCAATGAATTTTTAAAAATTTTCCCTGAAAATGTATTTCACTTCTATTTCTTAGGACACAGTGGTTATAGAATTCTTGGTTGGCATTTAACATTCCACTCTGTATATGTTGATTATCTTAAGGCTTTTCAGGTTTTCGTTTTTGTTTTGAGAAATCTGTTGCTCTTTTTTGAAATCTTTTGTTATTTGTCTGTCTCTCCTACGGCTTGTTCTAATTGTCCCTGTGTTTTCTGCTGTTTCACTCTGAGTCCACATACAGTATCTTTTTTTTTTTTTTCTTTGTGAGTTCTTGGGCTTCTTATATGTATGGATGGGTATTTTTCCATGCTCAGTTTATAGTCATTCTTCATATATTTCCTCTGCTTCATTCTTCTCTTTTTCCCTGTGACTCTAATTAAACATTTACTCTACTTATTCATTCCATCATTTGTCTCTCATCTTCTCTTTGGTATTTTCTGTTTTGTTTTTGTTTTTGTTTTGTCTCTCCCCTTTGTTTTGGACATTTTAGCCTTATACTCTAGTTTACTTCTTGTCCTGTACTGTGCCTCATTTGCTGTTAAGCTCCACCTTTGAGTTTTTAATTTCTGGCATTTTGGTGAGGGGCTTTGGTCCCTGACTTCATTTTGGCTCATTTTTACCTTGAGGTGCACTTGGAGTCTAACAGGACACCCTGTCTCTAAGGTAAGACTCCTTGCTGGGCATGCTAGGAATCTTAACCTCTTTCCCTTTGTTTCTTCAGGTCTTAGAGCCAAACCCCAACATTGTTGCTTAACAGGCACTTAACCTTCAGAGGGTTAGTGATTGTGGTGCTCTGGTATTTTGCTTTCTCTTCTGGTTCCTGCTTTCTTTCAGAACTAAACTGGTAGTTCTCTACCATCTTCTGTGATCTTAGATGCTTGTAAGATCATGTCATCTTTCTTATTCAGCATTGTTTATTTTCTGGACGGTTAGTCTGAATAACCTTGTCCGCCACAACTGGAAATGAAACTTGAATGGTTTTAAATTTTCATTTAACCTTTGGTTTAACTCTTCTCTAGTACTGGTATCTGTCGTGAACGGTTGCTGTAAAGAAATGTAAAGCGCTGGCACATGTAAAGAGCTTAGGACGCATCCAGTTGCACAGTAGTGAGTAGTTTTTCCAATTTCATTTTTCAACATTTTTGTCCTCAGTATAATTCTGGGAAAACTACTTTTTCTGCTTCAATATCAAGTTTTTTAGCTGTGTTACACCAATCATACCATTTATTGGTTTTGTTTACATAATCAAATTTTAACTTTTAAGGTCTCTTCTAGTTTCTGGGCATATTTTAAAATCTTGTTAGCCTTATTAAGCCTTTATTTCCTCAAGTATAGGTTTTATGTTAAGCTTGCTGCCTCATGATTCTGTTGATCTTTTGAAAATATTTGGTCAGTATTGGGTGTAAGTTTTTTTTTTTTTTAAATGGCTTTTATATTTGAGATTGCTTGACAGCCAGTGTGCAGATACTGTAGAAGTTTACGCCAGCCTGCCCTTTGGATGGGAGAGCGCTTCTTGGGTGATAGTGAGCACTTCTGTAAAGTGGCCATAGGCACCACTGATGGTCACCACCTGGATGCATTAATTCATTAATGGTTGCCAAAGAACACTTTTCTAATTCGTGTGCCTTTATTAGCTGATAGGCTTTATAAGTTTACTTTTACAAAAGCAAACTTAGATTCATTAACTATTTGATTTACCTGGAAGAATAAAACAGTAAACCACATAAATGCTGGATTATTTTTCTTCATATACTTATTTTTTAATTATTCAGTTTTGAGAGACCATGAGCTGGGGAGGGGCAGAAAGAGAGAGGGACAGAGAATGTGAAGCAGACTCTGCACTGACAGCAGCGAGCCTAATGTAGGGCTTGAACTCAGGAACCATGAAATAATGATCTGAACCAAAGTTGGATGCTCAACTGATTGAGCCTCCCAGGCACCCTCATATACTTTCTTTCATAACTTTGAGCTGATTCTCCAGCATTGTCTGAGGCTGATCAGTAAATCATTTTCCGTTATCACTGTGAACTCAAGGATGTGATGTGTTGGATGTGTCTTGACCTGTTGCACTTACCCCTTTTTGTTCAGATTGTCAAGTCTTGAACAGTTGAGCTGCTCATACCCAGTAGGGTGGCTGTAAGAAAATAAAGCAGGCAATAACACTTGTAGACAAACTAGAGCCTTCATGCATTGCTAATACGAGATGTTACAGCTGATTTGTAAAACAGTTTAGCAGTTGCTCAGAAGGTTAAACAGAAAGTCACTACTGTAGGACTCAGAAATTTGCTCCCAGTGTAGACCTAAGAGAAATGAAAACAAGTGCACATGGAAATTTGTATATGAATGTTTATAACGTGTTATTCATCATATCCAAAACGTGGAAGACATTTAGATGTCTGTCAACTGATGAGTGGGTAAACTAGTGTGGTGTATCCATACAATGAACTATTTATTTGGCAATAGAAAGGAGCAAAGACCTGCTTGATGGTAAAACATGGATGAACTTTGTTTCACCTGGATGGCTCAGTTGGTTAAGTGTCCGACTTCGGCTCAGGTCATGATCTTATGGCTTGAGTTTAAGCCCTGCATCAGGCTCTCTGCTGTCAGCGTGGAGCTTGCTTAGGATCCTCTGTCCCCACCCCCTGCCCATTCCCTGCTGGTGTGCTCTCCCTTGCTCTCTCAAAAAATAAATACTAACAATTTTTTTTCTAAAAAAAAAAAAAAACAAAAAAAAACAAAAAAAAAACAGTAAGAGTGAAAAAAGCTAGCTAAAAAACTTTGTGTTACATAATTTCTTTTCTGTGAAATGCCCAGAATAGGCAAATGCATAGATACAGAAAGTGGATTATTGGTTTTTTTTGGGCTGGGAGAAGTTGAAGGGAAATGGGAGTGAGTGCTGAAAGTACCCATTTCTTTTTGGGGTGATGGAAAGTTCTAAGATTGTGATTGCACAACTCTGGAAATAACAAAAACCATCGAATTGTGTGCCTTTGGTGAGGGAACATGTGAAGAGAAGGGAATATTTGCAGTACATACCAGAGGTTAACTTTCTTAAATTCAGAGCGTTCTTACGAATTAGACTAAAACCTGTTTTAAGATGGTTAGAACACACATGAAGAGACCATGGTTTTAGTCACCATATAATAAACTGCTCTAGGTGCTGGGAATACAGATGTAGAAAAGAGCTATGAACTGTCTATGTAACTACAGGAGTGTAGCAGGGAACACCAGCAGATCTTCAGACAGTGCTGGCTGAAGCAAGGGAGCATGATAGAGAAGGGGAGCATGAGGAGGGCTTGTGATTGCATGGTTTCCCCACATAGGATTAAAGGAGATCCTCTTTCTCAGGAACTGGCACTAGGCTTAAGACCCGAATGATGAGCCAGCCATACAGAGGAAGTGGTTTAATACCAGGGTAAGATTGTTGTAAGCAGAGCAAACAGGAATGAATGTCCTGGGGTAGGAGGGCTGGGTCTGAAGTTAGCCGAGTTAAGGGGTGGAACTCTTAATGGGGTGGGAAGTGTTAAGTGGTAAAGCAGAGTTAACAGGAAGCTATTTCAGTAGTCTAGGTGAGTGAGAAGTGTGTTGGCTTGGACTGGTATGGTAACAGTGGAGACCAGGTAAGTGAACAGATTGAGTGTGAATTTTTCTCAGAAGTAGGTTTACTAGGACTTGCTGATTGTGGCGGATGAGGGAGAACAGAATCAAATTTGTTTGGCAAACTTAGGCGGAATGGTTTTCTGAGATGGAAAATATTAGGGGGGAAAGGGGGACAATGAAAGAAAACATGTTAAGTCTTATAAAATTAAAGAGCTAGGATAGGTAGACCTTTGTCATTCAGTCTCAGAATTTTATCACAAATTTAAACAATGGGATTCTAATTTTTACCTATTAGATGCATAAAAAGTAAAGTATGGTAAGGATGTAGAGCAATAGCCCTCATATAGTTGGGAATTCAAACTGGAATTACTCTTGGGGCAGTTTTGGCCAACATCTGTCAGTTTTAAAATACTGGATCATAAGCTATATGCCCTTACCACGTATGTTTGTCTAAGAAGGTGAAAATAAATGTAGAAGGATATATGTTGCCTTACTGTGTGTAGCAGCAGAAGAAATAACTACTAGGAGAAACCCAAGCATCCATCAGTAGAGACAGGGTGAAATATATTAAGCGCATGGAATGGGCTGCCACAAAACAATGAAGTTGATGTGGGTGCGCACATACGGACGTAGGGACAGATCTCCAAAACACAATACCTGAGGAATGACGTGAAATACTGTATCTGACTCTCTGGACATTTTTTAAAAAGCTGTGCATTTACATGCTTTGTGCACACGAAAGAATCTTCTAAAGGTGCCTCCAGGCTCAGGAATTTGAGGAAAGAGATAATTCTCACTTTATGTTTTCCTTTCTTACTTGAAGGTGTGCACACTGCTTTCATTAGCTTTGAATGTGGCAGTGAACTTCTGTGTAGGAGAAGTTTTATTTTTCTTTAAGAGGCAGATTGAGAAAGCATGAGTTATGGGAGTGGCAGAGAGGGAGAGAGAGAATCTCAAGCAGGCTTCATGCTGTCAGAGTGGAGCCCGACGTGGGGTTCACACTCATGAACCAAGAGATCATGACCTGAGCTGAAATCAAGTGGGCTGCTCAACCGACTGAGCCACCCAGGGGCCCCTATGAGAGTCTTTGACCATGTCTCCTTCTCGTGATAGCATCCTACAAGGACTGGACTGCTAACATCTGTACAGGGTATAAGCACAAAGAGACTCTTGATGCATGTGACCAAGAGTATCCCAGAAGGTTTACCAGGTTCTTTTCTTAAAAGACAGTTTATTTTTATTTAAATACACTGTTGTTGAATGTATCATGAATTCCTTTGACAGAGAACATACCCAGATTTTAAATTCTTAAAAACCATTTTCTGAATTTTTTCTGTGTGATTTATATTTGTTATAGAGGATTTGGGAAATTCAGTACCAGTTTATATATTCTCCCTATAGTCTAACTTGGGTTGTTTGGATGACTGTTCGTCTCTGTGTACTTCTGGACATTTTCACGCAGTTGTAGTCTTGCTTTGTGTGGTTTATTCTCCCTCCCAAACTTCTTACGCATTCACCTGTATCATGTGCGGAGAAAGGAATATTACTGGCTAAGTCCCTATCTCTTCATGAGAGAAGTAGTTATTTTCAGCTTTTCACCATTAATAGCTTTGTGACAAACATCTCTATAGGCAGGCATTTCCCTGCATTAATGAGTATTCACTTAGAGATTCTTAGCAATACAGTTACTAAGTTGAACAGTTTTAATTTTTTAAGCTCTGATGATTTATGGGAATGCTTTCCTTTTATGGTCCCTCCAGCAATTTGAGAGTACTTGTCTTATGTATTATGCAGAGAAGAAAATTATCAAAGTGACTCCACCACTGCGTATTATACCTTTAATTTTTCTGATTTGGTAAGCAGAATTCTTAGTTGAATTCCCATTTGTTTTAAAGTGGAACAACTTTTGTTTTTTTTTTCCCTAAACACAGTATTAGTCTTTTATCTTTTCTCTTGTTGAATTTCCTACTGACCTTCTTTTTCTCTTTCAGTGGAAACTCCACTAGGTACTCTGGAAAAACCGAAGGGCCTGAGAAACCATTGTCATTCCTTTCTTTATAGTGAAGTTAAAAGAAAATATATAGCTTTTTAATTCATTGTCACATAGTTCCTGTGAATAAAGTCCCGTGAGGACATTAAAATGGGCTTGGAGGGGCGCCTGGGTGGCTCAGTCGGTTGAGCGGCCGGCTTCGGCTCAGGTCATGATCTCGCAGTCTGTGAGTTCGAGCCCCGCGTTGGGCTCTGTGCTGACTGCTCAGAGCCTGGAGCCTGTTTCAGATTCTGTGTCTCCCTCTCTCTGCCCCTCCCCCATTCATGCTCTGTCTCTCTCTCTCTGTCTCAAAAATAAATAAACGTTAAAAAAAAAAAAATGGGCTTGGAGTGGCAAACACTCCTTATAGGCAGTTTTAACTCTTGAGGACATGCTGATGGCTAGGAATAGGAATAGTAATTGACCTGAAGTCACACTTGTGTCACTCCACATCTCTGCCTAGGAAGGTGTGTGTGCAGGTACAGATCCAGATTTGGAATAGCTGTGACTCCACTTTGAACCTCTGTCCTTGGACTCTTTCCCACTGAACACAGAAGCACAGGCTAAGGGTCTCCTGGGCAGCTCAGTCAGTTGAGTGTGTTTAGGTCATAGTCTGTTTGTTCGTGAGTTCGAGCGAGCCCTGCATCAGGCTTAATGCTGTCTGTGCAGAGGCTGCTTCAGATCCTCTGTCACCGTCTCTGCCCCTCCCCCATGATGCTCTCCCTTCCTCTCTTTCTCTCAAAAAAAAGTACGGACTAACTTGTAAGTGTTCATCCTTAGGCACATCAGTTGACTTTGTGGTTTTACCAGCAATCCCTCTGTTTTAGACAAAATTTAACTTGGATAACTTCTTACTGTGACCAAAATTCGGAGAGATTTGTTTAATGTGCCTTTTTTCTTTTTAAAGGAAAATAATATGTGAAAGTAGAGGTCTTTACAAATGGTGCCATGGATTAAAGTGCTTTAAATCTTTTTTTTTTTTTTTTTTTTTTTTTTTTTTTTTTTAGAGAGAGAGTGAGCACAAGCATGGAAGGGGCAGAGAGAAGGAGGGACAGAATCCCAAGCAGGCTCCACACTATAAACACCGGCTGGCTCAGGTGCCCAAAAAATAGTCTTTTAAAAAAAAAAAAAAAAAAAAAAAAAAAGGTTCCTGTCCCAGTAGGGGAAGGTTGGTTAATATTTCCCTGATGAAGGATACTTGTCAAGTGTATTGTTAAACTGATTTACAACGTGAGCCAAAACCTGAGAGTTGGATGCTTAACTGACTGAGCCACCCAGGGGCCCCTAAAAATTCTTAGGAGGGGCACCTGGGTGGCTCAGTCAATTAAGCACCTGACTCTTGATACTGGCTCAGGTCATGATCTCACAGTTTGTGAGTTGGAGCCCTGCATTAGGTTCTGTGCTAACAGCGCAAAGCCTGCTTGGGATTCTCTCTCTCTCTCTCTCTCTCTCTCTCTCTCTCTCTCTCTCTCTCTCTCTCTCTCTGCCCTTCACTCAAGCGTGTGTGCACACTCTTTCTAAATAAACTAAAAAAAGTTCTTATTGAGATATAACTGATGTATAATGTATTAGTACTAGGTGTATAGCATGATTTGATATACATTTATTGCAAGATTATATGCAGTTTATTCTAATGACCTACATTAGATTTTGCATTCACAGCCTGTCTTGATTGGAATGTAAATTCCCATCAGAAGTAGTTGATGTGTACTTAGGTTTCATAATACATAGTTAGAAATGTAGATTTACGTCCTCACGTTCTGAACCTTACTTAAAAGTGTTCCAATAACACCCAAGTTACCAGAATTTTTATTTATTTTTATTTAAAAATAATCTCTACAGGGCCTGTTGTAGGGCAGGATCCCAGATGTGGAGTGGAGAGCAGGCACACACTGGACGCCAGCACCTTAATGTCTGTCCCTCACTGTGTCCAACTCTGCTCCCTCCTGCTCTTTTACTTTCTCAGCCAGCTCCAAGTGATACTGTCTGCAGAGAGAAGGCAGAACAATGCTTGGACTTGAGGTATAGAGTTGAGTACAGAGGTGCTCTGCTGAGAGGGGGAAGCAGCCCTGACACTCCAGTCCATGGAAGGAGAGAGGTCCTAAGAGAGTGTCCTAGAGCCTGTCCACGAACTCTGCTCTTTTTGTCACTTTATGAAGTAGGGAGTGTGACGGTTCATTTCTGCAAGCCTTGGCCTGTGTGCTACCGTCCCCATCTGCTGGAGGGTCAGGGCTTTGCTGCTCAAAGCTAAGTCTCCATGACGTTTTGATCACAGGCAGAATTACTCCCACTGTAGTGTGTGCATCCCAACTTCTGAACGTAGGTGTTGTACTCCT
Organism: Neofelis nebulosa; assembly: GCF_028018385.1. Taxonomy (NCBI): domain Eukaryota; kingdom Metazoa; phylum Chordata; class Mammalia; order Carnivora; family Felidae; genus Neofelis; species Neofelis nebulosa. Next base: position 4,651,160 of record NC_080788.1, read on the forward strand.
TTCTTATTAAAAAAGAAATACAACTATGGTATGAAAGGGAACTGCGCAGAGGTGAATGGTTAAAGCCAGAATTCACACTTGGAGAGAGTGTTACTGCTGTGAAGTGAGGGGCTTGGACTAAGTGGATTCCAAAGTCCCTTATATCTTTAATGTTCTATGGCTTATTGTATTTTAAATTATCCTAATTTTGTATTGTCCTCGAACTCCTAATGTCAAATTTAAAATCTTTTAATAAGGATTTTTCTTTGTAAAAACTCTTAGAAATTTTTTCAAATTTATTTAGGGGATATTAAATTTTAAATTACCTTTACCCTGTTTAATAAGCTGTATGTTTTTCTTGTTTAAATATGTTCATTGTAAAACATTTTGAAGGAAACAGAAAGAAGGAAAAGAATCCTGTGTAATCCCACTAGTCAGAGATAACGGTTAACATTTTAGCGTATCCAGTATTTTTCTAACATAGATACAGTATATATTTATTAAAACGAAAGCTTTCTGAATACACTGTATAGTGATTTGCCGCTTTCTATTTTTTTTCTATTTCTTTTAATGTCATTAATTTTCTATGTCCCTGTCAAGGTTACATAGCGTTTTACTGTGTAAATAGATGCAATAGGAGATTCTTACCCTAGATTCTTGGATAGAACTCAGGGAGTCTAGTAACATGGACAGGTGAATAGATCTTTATTTTCACCAGTATTTATCTGAAATGTAGCATTTCTTGCTGTTGTAAATGTTGGCAACAAATCACAATAATATTAGCAAGGCCTAATACTTTGGTAATGATAATCTTCATTAGGATGGTCAGACATTTTATATTTGACTTCTTTACAGTCACTGAACATATTTTAAAAAGTTTTTTATATTCATCAAAAATTATCACTATTTTATATATTGAACAACATTAATCTTAGTATCGATAGGCTTTAGCAGACTGCCAAATTGTTCATTGTATACAAAAGTTAAGAATTTCGAACTATTATAGATCATTTGCTTAAATAGGTGTCTGTTTTAAACACTAGTAGAAGTGCCTAAAGTTAAATCTTTTGTCTGTATCTGTGGTTATTTGGACACAGAATAAATAAATCTCTAGAAGTAAAATTCTTTAATCAAATAAGTATCTTTCAAAGCTTTGAGTGCACATGTCATATTACCTTCCAGAAATGTACCAGTTTACTTTTCCATAGTATATGAAAGCACATGGTTGTTTTCACATCACTTGCTTTTATATTTTCTAGCTCTATTGTGGTTTCGCACCGTAAGGGGTCTCCAGTCTGGTGTCGTGTTTAAGGAACTTAGGTAAACCCCAGATTTGAACAGTATAGCATCATTTCATCGTGTTTACACGAGGCTAGTTTTATATACAGTTGGGCACACCCTCTGGCAGCGTGTGGTATTCTGGACTCAAGCCTCCGAGAGCTGGAGCACCTGCCAAACCGGGAGCCATAGATGAGGTGGAGCTGGATTTGAATAAGGTGGCCTCTTTCCATTGGGAAGAAGCTAAATTGTCACTTTCAAAAATAATACACACACCTGGCAGTGGAATCTTGGATGCACCAGAATGTGACCTTGACATTTTGTTGAAGAAGTGAGAGATTGGGGGAGGGGGATGGTAATAAGAGCGGAGAGAAGCTAGTTGTAAGAATTGATCTCTTGATAGGAAGAGGTGCCTTTAGTACAAAACTCCACAGGGGCCGAAGTGGAAAATGAGAATACAAGTTGTTGTTGTTGTTGTTGTTGTTGTTTTTAATTGTCTTTTTCAAAAATTTTTTTAACGTTTTTTATTTATTACTGAGAGAGCATGAGCATGGGAGGGGCAGGGAGAGGGGGAGACACAGAAGCCGAAGCAGGCTCCGGGCTCCAAGTTTTCAGCACAGCGCCTGACACGGGGCTGGAACCCACAAATCATGAAATTATGACCTGAGCCGAAGTCGGACGCCCAGCCAACTGAGCCACCCAGGCACCCAAGAATTTGAGTTGGGACATGTATGAGTGCGGACCTGGGCCTAAGAAAGTGCCCAGGGTAGGAGAGAAGCAATAGAGCAGGTTCATCCTGGATTTGGATCCCACCTCTTCCACTTAGTAGCTTTGTCACTTTGACCCTCTCTGGGGCTTGTTTGCTCTCCAGTTGGGGGATGGGAGATTTAACCAAGTGTGCTTTTAGATCCTTTGTGATTGATTCGCTCTCATCTGGTGGCAGGGAATTGGGGGCATTTGTCCCAGAGTCCTCATCCTGCATGTAGTAATTATTTGTTTGGTCAATCCTTGATAAGGACCTGAATTATGCAGAGCACTCTTCTTAATCTTTTTATTTTTTTTTATTTTTTTTTAACATTTATTTATTTTTGAGACCGAGAGCATGAACAGGGGAGGGGCAGAGAGAGAGGGAGACACAGAATCTGAACAGGCTTCAGGCTCTGAGCTGCCAGCACAGAGCCCGACGTGGGGCCCGAACTCACGGACCGTGAGATCATGACCTGAGCCGAAGTCGGACGCTCAACCGACCAAGCCACCCAGGCGCCCCTTCTTAATCTTTTTTAAATTTAAATTTTTATTTTTGAGAGTGAGAGATTGAGAGAGCGTGAGCAGGGGGAATGGCAGAGAGAGAAGGGGACAGAGGATCTGAAGCAGGTTCTGTGCTGACTGCCCGATGTGGAGCTTGAACTCACGAACTGTGAGATCATGACCTGAGCTGAAGTTGGATACTTAACCGACTGAGCCACCCAGGCATCCCTGCACAGTGCTCTTATTTGCAACGGATCAAACACCTGATTAGAACTAACTTTGGCAAAATTTGAGAATTGTTGGAAGTCTTTTGGTATATACTTCGTGGAATAGGAAGAAATGACTGGAAAACAAAGTAAGGACACTGAATCCAGGGCCTTCAATCTTGCCAAGATCCTGTCTGTCTCTCTCTCCAAGTGTGGGTTTTATTTTCTCCTTTTGCACAATTGCCTATTACCTGAGTAAGGGGTTATGTTCACATCCTCTAGCATCTTGAAGCTAGGAAATGGTTCTTCCTCCACTGTATCTAAACAGGAAAATTCAAAAAAGGACTCCCAGTTAGCTTGGTGTGGGTTGTCCCTATGCCTGGACTCATCTGTATGTCCTAGGAATGGGTTATTCTGGCCCAGATTGGGTCACATGTTCATCCATGAATCATCTCTGTGATCAGTGAAGCAAAATCCTCTAGGAAGATGGCATTTGCCTTGAAGGACCACTTGGTTGGCATAGGAAGAAAAATTGTTCAATAAAATCCTGGTGTGGGGGAGATTTTTTTTTTAAACATGGTCTAAGGGATTCATGAACTAGGCAGCAACAGTATTCAAACAATTTTTTGTACACATCTCATTAATTAAAAAAAAAAAAAAAACCCACCAGTATACTCCACAGTGAGATACCATCAATTCATCCCCATAAAGATGGTTGTAGGAAGGAAGGAAGGAAGAGAAAAGAAAATAGTGTTGGTGAGGATGTGGGGAAATTAGAACACTTGTGCACTGTGGAATGTAAAATGGTGCAGCCACTATGGAAAATAGTATGGAAGTTCCCCAAAATAAAAAAATTTAGAATTACCATATGATCCAGCAGTTCTACTTGGAGGTATATACAAAAGGAAAGTGAAACCATATTTGTACACCAGTGTCCGTAGCAGTGCTATTCACGATAGCCAGAAGGTGGAAATAACCCAAATGTCCCTTGACAGTTGAACAGGAAACAAAATGTGGTCTCTACATACAGTGGAATATTATTCAGCCTTAAAAAGGAAGGAAATTTTGATACATGCTTACAACATGGATGAACCTGGCACATCATACAAAGTAAAAGAAGTCAGCCACCAGGACAGATAATCTGTGATTCCATTTCTGTGAGGTGCTGAAAGAGTTGAATTCATACAGACAGAAAGTAGTTACCAGGTACTGGAGATGGGGCTAGTGGGGAGTTGGTTTAACAGGGACCGAGTTTTAATTTGAGATGAAGTTCTGACAATAGATAGTGGTGGGTAAATGCATAAAAATATGAATGTACTTAACTGCCTCTGAACTGTATACCTAAAAATGGCTAAAATGGTAAAACTTGATGTATAGTTTACCACAGTAATTATTTAAAATAATTTAAAGTACAACATACAAAAATACAACATACAAAAATTTTAATAATTTAAAATACAACATACAAAATTTAAAAATACAACATACTTCTTGCATGTTTAATTTGATAGCTAAGTAATCATTTAAGTGAAAATGTATCCAGTGGAAATCAAAGGTATTTGATACTTCCTCTCTATTTAAAAATGTGTAAGCCCATTCTTTAACAGTAGAAAATTTTTCATTATTCCTTTTCTCCTTTCCTCATATTTGTAGTCTGCTTCTCCCACAGAATTTTATCCTAATGTAATATTGTACACTTACGGGTCTTTGGCTGATTACATTACACTTGTCTGCAACAAAAACAGTACATAAATAGAAATCTTAAATTATTTTCTGTGAGTAAAAGGCTGTAGGTATTCTGGATTGCCATGGCCTTTGATTGCTGGGGCAATTAAGACCATCTAAATGTTACAAATTTTTATAAAGTTTTGTTTATTGGAAATGCTTCTTAATGAGATAGATGGGACATTTAAAAACCCATGTAATTTTGGACGACGCACTTATTGCTGGAATGACTCAGGGTTTTCAACACGATATATATTCCTATTTTTTGTTTTTCCAGATCTGTGTTCTGAGTAAACTTGTTCACATAAATAGATGGGAAACGAAGGAGTTAATTGGAGCAGCATGTCTCAATTGTTTGAACTCCTCAAGTTCCAAGCAAAAAGTTAGACATCTGTCATTATTTTTAGGCTTGTACTTGCTGGCAGTTCGATTTAATCCTTCATATTTGTGACAAACAAGGAACTGGAAACCATCTAATTTGCAAAAAGATTTACCCAAGTCATCAGTCACTGAATTTCTCAGTTTTTTGAAAGTGTACCGAGAGAGCTTTATGAAGACTTTAGATAACAACTATGTCTATCATTCTTTGACTTAGAGACCTTGTTTACCTTAATTTACCTAAAGGATTGAGAAAATTAAAATAATGTTAATTTAAAAATACACCTTTGCTAGCATAGTATCTTAAGATGTGTTTTATCTTCTCACGTAAAGTATGTATTGTCAAAAACCTTAGGTCTGTAGATTTTAACTTGCTGTACTTATGGAAAATGTCAACCATAAAATCTAATGAAGTCTGTTCTTATTGTCAAACCAATCAGTTCAATCAGACTTGGCCTTTTGTCAGAAAAAGCCTGACTTCGCTTTCACCCGGTATTTTTATGAACATTTTCCAACATACATAAAAGCTGAATGATTTATGAAGTGAACACCCATAAAGCCCTTCACCTAGATACTATGGTAAACATTTTGTCAGTTGGCTTTACAACGTATTCGTTTATTTACCCCCTTAACCATTTATCTTTTCACCTGTTTACCTTTCACAATTAGTTTCAAAGTAAGTTGCCGATGTGAATATAATTCACCTTTAAATACTTCAGTGTGCAGGGGCGTCTGGGTAGCTCAGCTGGTTAAGTGTCTGACTTCGGCTCAGGTCATGATCTCACAGTTTGAGTTCGAGCTCCATATTCGGCTCTGTGCTGACAGTGTGGAGCTGGCTTCAGATCCTCTGTCCCCCTCACTCTGCCCTTCTTCCTCCGTCCCTGCCTCTCTCTCTCAAAAACATTAAAAAAAAAAAAAAAAAAAAAAAAACTTCAGTGTGCATATCATTAATGTTCAGTATTTCCTGATAATATTTTGAGGTAAAATTTATACACAAATGCACAAATCCTCTGTGGATCATGAGATTCATCCTGACAAATAACACACACCCAACTTGGACTCCCGTCAGTTGTAGTGCATTACCCTCCCCTCACAAAGGTCCTTCCTACCTTTTCCCAGTCCGCTCCTTCCACGGCCCTGCTGCCTCTCCCAGAGGCAGCCATCGGATTTCATTTCATCATATGAGTTTTGCCTGTTCTAGAACTTCAGGTAAAAGTACATTTATGTAAGGCTTCTTTCAGTGTAATTAAGATTTATCTATGTTGCATGTATCAGTAGTTTATTCCTTTAGATCGCTGAGTCATATTCCAGTATATACATGTGTCACACTTTATTTTTCTGTTGATGGTCACTTGGGCTGTCTCCAGGTTTGGTGATTATGAATAAGACCATCACCATTCATGTACAGACCTTTTTGTAAAAGCATACTTTCATCCCACTTGGTTGAATACTTTGGAGTGGAATTGCTGTGTCCTAGAATAGTCTGTTTAGTTGTGTAAGAAATTCACAGACCTTTCTCAAAAGTGATTGTACTGCATGTATGATGCATGAAAGATCTCATCGGCAACACTAAATGTTGGCAAAATGTGGAGCCAGTCTTTCTAAATTTAGCTGTCTGGTGGGTACGTAGTGGTTTCTTGTGGTCCAATTTGCATTTCTTTGACTAATGATGAGCACTTTTTCAAGTGCTTCCTGACCTGTTGGTTATGTATCTTTTTGAAATGCCTTTTCAATATTTTATGCCTTTTTGAAAATATTTTTTCCTTTACTTTTGAGTTAAGATTTCTTTTATATTGTCCATACTAGCTATTTATCAGATATGGTTGCGGATATCTTCTCCCATTTCATAGCTTGTCATTATTTTCTTAATGGAGTCTTAATGAGCAGAAGTGTTTAATTCTGGTAAGACCCATGTATCAAAAGTTTTTTCTAATGACCATTACTTTCTGTGTCTTCCTTAGGAAACCTATGCATCTGTGTACTCCTCAACCCTAAGTCACAAGGACAGTTGATGTTTTCTTAGAGTAGCCTTATGGTTTTACCTTTTTTAGATCTCTTGGATTCATATTGAATTAATGTTTGTATATGGTGTCAGGTAAGAGGTTAAGGTTCATTTTTTTTTTTTTTTTATCCCATGTGGATGTCTGGTCAGTCGAGCACCATTTGTTAAAAAATCTTTCCGTACTGAATTGCTCAAAGGCCAGGTATTTCATTGGGGTTGCACTAACCACATAGATCACTTTGGTGGGAATTAACTTTTTAACAATATTGAATTTTCTATTATGTGAACATGGTATATGACATTTTAGAATCTAAACATTAATGTTTATTTTAAGGAATATTGTAGAAATCACTTTTGATTATTGAAACAATTTGTGGAATTTGAAGATTATTAAAAACAGTCAAGACTAAAATAAGCCAATGATCCTATTTTTCTGATGGTTTGTAGAAAGTAAATCGGTTGTCTCTCATACTTTCATCTGTAATATAATTTAATGCATAGGTAAAATCATGTGTAAGCTTTTCCAGAGTATCCTAGCCATCATGCAAGCTCTCTCATCTGACCTGTTGTTTCACTTATCAGCACATAGATAAATGATATATTTTCTGGAGTGTGAACTTCTGAGGAATTGTGATTAAATCTAGCTAAGCCTTTAATGTTTGGTGACTAGTGTAAGAGAAAGTTAATAAGCCAGGGCCTGAAGATTGGCTTTGATATGAGAGGCATTAGGGAGCCAGTGAAGGTACTTGTTTAACAGAATGAACACCATGAAGGAAAGTGGTGTTGGGTAAGAATGGGGTGAGTAAGAATTACTTGGAAGAGACCATCTGGAGTAGAAAAACCCTTTTAAAATTGTACTGCTCGGAGTGTGGCCAGCATACCAGGAATGCGACATAATATGGGAGTTGATTAGAAACGCATATTCTGGGCTTGACCCAGACCCACTGAACCTGAATCAGTGTTTTAAAAAGATTCCCAAGTCATTTAAAGTTTGGGGAGTACTGCTCTGGAGAAGCTTGTAGTCTCCCTGGCATATGAGTAGTTAAGGGCCGAAGTACAAACAGAGAGCAGTTGAAATGATCTTGACAGATGTCTGACTTCTTGCAGGTTTGTTCTTTCTCTTTAAGTTGCCAAGATGGATTTCCAAAATCATCATTTTGTTTTTTTTTTATTTTGTGTGAGAAAATTGTCTTTCAGACAGTCTTTTTAGAAATACATTCTTAGAAATGCTACTTTATAGGCTTGTTAAAACCTTAAGAACCATAAATCATTGATTTAAGGAGATTCAGCTGACTATAAAGCTAGTCTTTTGAAAGAATCTAATGGGAACAAATAATGCAGTGTCCTGTCTCTGCTATTCCCAGAGCCTGGAATTTGGGGATAAAGTTGAGATTTTTTTAAAAGACTCGACTGTGGTTGCTAAACAAACTATAATAGTGTGCTGCTTAGGTTGAAAGAGGGAAAAGACAGGAGAGGATGGATTTTATTCTGCATTGTTAAAATTGTACACTGACTAAAGGAAAATCCATTAGTAGTCTGCTGACCTTATGCAGTAGCTGTTCATATTTTTCTGTTTCTTTACCAAAATTTCCATCAGTGGACAGAATTTTCACATTGTTCTAATCATGGTATAGATAGATGCAGCTTTGTAGTCTGCTTGTGCCATTTAACGTATTTCCCTTCAGCTCTTCTTCCCTCTCATCCCTGGCCTCCTGATAGGCCTTCTGAGCTCCGATCTCTGGTTCATCTTGGACCCTTCAGCCTGTTATTTCCTGTTTAAGAGTCCATAGACATCCCTCACTTGGCGTGCCTTGGTTCAACTGGTACAAACACACCTTGCTGACCTTACCTCCTCATGGAACTAGATCTTTTTCCTAGGATCAGCTTGTGATTCATCTGTTCTGTGAAGCCAACCCAACTTCTGGCAGTCACCATCTGCCTTTGTACAGTGGAGCCTCCTAACTTAAGGGCTTCACAAGTGAGGGCCTCATAGCACAGTTCTTGTCTTCCCTTAGTCTCCAGATCTCAAGAATGGTGGCAGCAGACGACCCTGAGCAATGCTGTGCTGAGTTTTGCTGGCAGAGGAGTCATCAGAGGAACAACAGCCTCTTACGAAGATGGAAAAGATAAGAGATGAGGTCACTCTGAGCCCTGGAGCCAGGGTCCCTGGTTCACCTCTGCATTTTGAGTCTGCCAGGGGATGCTCTAGTTGAGATTGTGGCTAACTTTGACCTTTGGGTCAATTTACTTATTTCCCTGAGTTGTTTGCCTGCTAAGAAATTTGGGGGATTAACTGTAAAGAAGATAACTGATAGTTTCAAAGGGAAATGATTTTTAAAATTTTGAACTAAATTAAGAAACTTAAGTCAGAAGCTTTGTTACGGGTATGGATGAAGGAAACTTGTAGGAAAAAGCATTTAAACTGAGAGTCATTGTTCATTAGATTGCCTTAGAATAAGAATTATCACATCATCTTGTGCCAGTTATCAGCTTTTAGTACTTGAGAGTACGTAGATGGAGCTGGGCAAAAGATTATAAATAATATCCTCCAGTAAAAAGGGTCACATCCCTGTCCAGCATCTGCTGTGAGCTTGAGAAGCAAAGAAAAGCTTTTGCTCAGTACAGTTAGCCTTTGCTTTTCAGACCTCTTACCTCACTGCATGTTAGGCTGTGTTGACAGTTTACTTCTCAAACTTTCTTTCAGTACACGGAGAAGAGGTGGACAGCAAGGGGTAAATTTGGATAGAAGGGATCAGTTAGTCATTGGAAAGGAGCGTTTTTGGGTAACCTGTTTCTGGAGGGGCAACTGGATGGCACAGTTGGTAAAGTGTGTGACTCTTGTTCTCGAGGTCATGAGTTTGAGCTTCATGTTGGGTGTAGGGATTACTTCAGAAAGAGAGTCTGTTTCTTGAGTAAAATGTTTCTGAACACAAAGGCTCCAGATAAGAGTGATCATGCCTACCAGGCCTACCATCTCTGAGATTGCTGTCCTGGTATGATTTTCTTAATTGAAGTGTAGTTTAACGTACAATATGATGTTAGTTCCAGGTGTACAGCATAGTGATTGGACAATTCTGTATTTGACCCCGTGCCCACCACAGTAAGTATAGTCACTGTTGGCCACCATACGACATTACTACAGTATCACTAACTCTTTACCTTATGTTCTTTGTACTTTACATCTCTGTGACTTCTTTTAGAACTGGAAGTTTTGTCCTGGTACGATTATTAAAATTTGCCTCCTTTCTCTCAAAAACGTCTTGGTTTGGATGATAAATTACATGGTCACCCTACTGAAAACTGATAAAATGCTTTGTGTCGGACAGTGTACCAGATGTTTTATGTGATCCTGAAAGAATCAGGATCTGCTGTTGCCACCTTACAAAGATGCTCAGAAGCTAAGTAACTTGACTGAGATCACACAGTGGCAAGACTTGGTGAGCAAAGTAAGATCCTGTTGGACTTTTAAAGCTACTTAATTTTTCCCAGTCTGCTACACTAAGCATTTAATGGGTATGGCCTTCATTGATTTTAGGATCTAGTGAAGGAACCCTGCAGTGGTTGTGAAAGCCTTTTTCTGGAAGAGAATGTGGGATGGGGGATGTCTGGATAAGGATAGAGGTGATGTGATGCCTGTGGTGGGGATGCTGGGAGTGAAAGTAGAGTTGTGTTCAGATCACAGAGCTGGATGCACGTAGCCATCAGTATCCTTAAACAGCCCTGCTGCTGAAGCCTGGGTCTGTCAGCTTGGGATGGGAAGGTTATGGAAGTTGTATAGATACTGTTGCTCAAACTGGTGTGTGCATACATATCAGCTGGTAATCTTGTTAAAATGCAGGTCAATTCCATAGATCTCAGGGGTGCTGAGATTGTGTATTTATAACAAACTCCTGGTGATGCTGATGTTACTGGTCTTCCTCACTAGACTTTGGGCAGCAAGAGTATAGTCGATGATTAGATCCTTCCTGCCAGAGGCATGGGGGTAGTCATGCACACAGATACCCTCATTTTAGAGGTCAGGGTGGGGTGGGGGCAGTTGTGTCTAGGCAGAGGTGGCCTCGCTGTGGGGTGGAAGGGACTATATAGATAGCTGGTTTAGTGGGTACAGGTACTGAAATATAGATGTTTTTAAAGGCAGCATTGTTTTTGTAGTTAGTACACGTAGATTATTTTTAAAGTTTGTCCTTAGCTTGTGTGAGGGTGGACCTAGAGAAGCAGGAGGGGAGTGTTCTGGGGTGGGGACAATACCAACATGGTGCAGTGGTGAACAAGGTTTTAACAAACACAGACAGGGAGCAAGCAGAGTATCTGTAGCCAGACAGGAATAACGTGGATGGATGACACAGCAGCAAAGCTCTAAAGAAAAAGGAAGGGAAAAAGAAAAAGAAAAAACCACCTCTAATGGGAGGAGTCTCTCCTACAGACTGGTCATTTCTCCCCTCTCAGCTCTGCCTGAGTGCCCAAGGACAGAGGGGTATGTACTGCAGGTGGTTCTCGCTAGTTTATCCTGTGGCTAATAGCATTTTTCTTGCCTCTGCCCACCTGGGACCCTGTCTATATTGGTCACTGCCCGTATGACATGGGAGAACAGGTGAGGCGGAGTACTGCCACCAGCATGGTTTAGGTGTGAGCAGCCTGCCTGCTGAGGCTGGGACCTTTGCTCTCTACCCTCTTTTCTGGGGAGGAGGCCTTGTGACTACAGGTCATGATGGCAGAGGACTGATACGGGAGAGCATGTCACCAAAGAGGAAATGGCGGAGGTTCCAGAATATCTGGGCAGAGCTGTACTTTGTTGCTGGAGCTGTGAGTGGTCACAGAAGTGGGGCCTTGGTCCTGAGCAGGACCCCTGAGTGAGGGCCCCAGCAGCCAGAGGCATCAGTGAGCCTCCCAGCTGGCTAGCTGGGAGGCTCAGAGTGCTCCTGGAAGGCCGGAGACAGGGCGTTGGCAGGGCCGGCTGGTGGGAGCTCCTGAGCACTGGATTTCTGAAGGGGCAGAATAGCACTGGGACTGTTGCTTTTCTTTCTGTCTGTCTGAACTGTTTAGCAGTGTTGCCTCAGTCTGTCCCTATGTCCGGCCGCCCGAGGGAAGGGAGGCTGGACCTGACAGAGCTGCTCATGACTCATGCCCATCCTGTTGGGGTGAGAGGAACCAGGGACAGGAATTGTCCTGGTCAGGGCAGAGCTTACTCTGGCCTGTGGGTGGTGGGACATACCAGGGCAGCCCGGTGACTCCCTTCCCTCTGCTGAAGCTGACCCCTTTTCTCTGTGATGTGCTCCAGACAAGCCTGGAGCACCAGGTGTTGTTTCTCAGGGTCCCAGTATGCAGTGTTTTCTGAAGGTTACCCCATCCCTCAGTGGTAAACACTGCTGTGTCAGGGTGCTGCTCAGGGGCCACTTGGAGCACATAGATTTTTGCTAGCAGGATTGTGAAGCTTTGCACTGGGCTGCAAAACCAGGGCTTGAGCAAGCAGCTGGAGAGAATCCAGGACTAGAGTGTTTTTGGGTTTGGGGGTGGAGAGCAGAGGGAGGGGAAGGGAGGGGCAGGAGGGCAGAGCTACACAAGCAGGCAGTCACTGCTTTGGCTTTGCTGTCAGCGGAGAGGACTTCAGTCGTGCCTCGGGGCCGCTTGGCCACCATTGCTGGAGACCGGAGGGCGCTGCCTCGGAACCCTGACTTACCGGCACTGCACCCGGACTGTTCCAAGTAGCTGTTGTGCTATCTTTTCCCGGGGAGGCAAGTCTCCTCCCTGTCGTCCCCTCCTGCTCCTCCCCCATTCTGTGAGGGATGATGCCGCTTTCTATTGCACAGCTCAGCCGGCTGATGTCACTGGCAGCGGGAAGCATCAGCAGCCTGATCACATGCTGGCCCAGTCTGTAATGCAGACGGGATAGGGGTGTGTATGTGGGGAGGGGGGCTGTATGGCAACTGCTCTTGCTCTGACGCCCCCAAAAGTGCAGAGGCAGCGGCCGCAGCATCCGGCCGACTTGGATGTCTGCTCCTTGAGCTCCGGGAAACTATTATTATTAATAATTATTGTTGATAATACTGGGGAAAACAGCCCTTAACTCTGGGGTTTCTGCTGTCCTCCTGTCCAAAGCAGACTTCCAGGACTCAGAAGAAACAGTTACGAGCAGGATGCTTTTCCCCACCTCTGCGCAAGATTCTTCCCGGGGCCTCCCAGATGCAAATGACTTGTGCCTTGGCCTGCAGTCCCTCAGTCTCACAGGCTGGGACCGACCCTGGAGCACCCAGGACTCCGATTCCTCAGCCCAGAGCAGCACACACTCGGGTGAGTGCCAGAAAATGAGTTGGCTGGGGGAGGGGGACGCATGGGGTGGTGAGCAGAGACATCCACAGCAACAGTTGTTCTCTTCCCCTTTGCATCACCTCCCCCCCCCCCCCCCCCCAATACAACATGGAGCTGTTTTGCAAGAGATGGAAATGCTGGCTGTGAGCGTGGCAGGACAGATGGTTGCTCGTAAAGGCAGGCATGGCTTTTCCACTTAACCCTGATAAATTCCCTGGAGTTGTTAGTGTGCACCTGGGGTGGCCCTGAGAAGGGTCCCCAAGGTGACAGTCTTATGCAGAAAAGATCCAGCTAACCCCCCGAGTGCCCAGGCCTGTTTTGGAGATGATGAAGCAAAACACTTTTCAGTGGGGGAGGGGACTTCAGGGGCTGGTCCCTGGATGTCCAGATTCTGTTTCTCAGTGGTTTTTATAACTAGGGACCTGTATACGAGGATGGCTGAGTCCCTAAATCATGGCAAGGGAGTAATTTTAACCTCCAGTGTGGCTGGGTGGTATTAGAATATTGGAATTGGCTTTAACATACGGGTAAGAGCATTGACCCTGGAAAGGGACAGGCAGGGTCAGTGGGGTGGAGTAACTCTCAGCTGCGGAGGCTTTGTTTTTCTTTGTGTGAAGGGTAACCAAATGGATGGAGGAAGAGCCACTCCCCTTTAGGACCCCTTGTTGCCTTGGGAGGATTTGATGGGGACAGCCTGAAGGGGCTTCTTGGCCAACCCCGTGAACTGCTTCTGCTGAGAACTTCCCAGTGCCCGTTTCTTTCTCTCTTGTGGTACACGGGGGAGGGTTGGCCAGACCCAGCCAAATCTTGGAGTGTTCAGGAAGAAATGGGAACTTCAGAAATACTATAGGTAACTTAAAACCCATGTATTTTGCTTTATGTACATTATACCTTAATAAAAAGAATAGCAGCAGATACTTAGGGAAGATGGAAAGGTAGTGGGGGGCAGCCATTTCCTATTGGTGCTGACCGTGGAATTCACTGAGCCTGCCATCCTTCCCTCACCTCTTCAGCTCCAGAAACTGGCAGTCATGGTAGCCAGGTACCGTCTTGCTGATTTCTCTGGCCTCCACCCTATTTGGCCGCAGGTCTTTTTTTAGAATGCTTTGCAGAGCCCGGGACTGTTGTCTGTTGGCATTATCCCATTTGATTGGGGGTAGGGGGTTGGATTTTTTTTTTTTTTTTTTTTTTTTTTTTTTATTTGAGGATGGGGAAGAGCTTTGTCTAAGTAACTACCTCTGGGTTAAGGTAGAATTTCTTGAAGTACTGGCCTTCAGTTGGCTCAGGTTTTTCCAGAAAGATTGGTAACTGCCCTGGGGCAAGGAAGTGTGGCATCCTGTGCCTGGAGATCTTGGCTGGAAGGCCACGGTTGCTTCTTTTATGTGGTACTCTGAAGTTGACCCAGATGGCCTGTGAAGCTGACCTTGTCCTCATTCCCACTGTATCTGAGCAGAAAACAGAAGAGCTTATGCAGGAGGTGGGCACCTGTCTGTGGTGACCAGTGTTTGACTAAGGCACTATCTCTCACTGGTGTCAGATTGGGGCGTGGCCCTTCTTTGGCTCTGGTCTCTGTTAGCTACAAGGGTCCTTCTGAAAAGTACTACTGCACACAGGTTGCAGGAGGGCGCAGGTTGGGGCTTGGAGAGCGTAGCCTGAAAGTTACTGTGAAATTAGGCTGTAAAAAAAAAAACAGCTTGGACCCAGTCGTAATTCCTCCAGCTTCCTTGCTGCCTGAAAGTCCTGTGCTTGTAGCTATTTGTCTCCAGAGTGGGGATGAATTTATTTCTTCACCTTTCATCTCAGGCACATCAGTGATAAATATCACATGATTTTGTGGATCAGGGAGGGACTGCAGTCTGTGGCCCTAGCATTCACAGGGACCAGAGGGCTGCCCCAGTGCTGTCATCTGGCTATGGGCAGGGTTAGTGTGGCCGTGTCTTCCTTTCTGAGGGTTAAGGACACACCCATCCCTCACATCCGTGATGTCCTCAAATTTTGGAGCTATGATGACGGCCATCTCTCTTCTTTTCCCTGAGCTCTGGGCCTTCTCAGCCCACACGAGGGTACTGCCTACTGGAGTAGGATGCAGCCCTCCCACCAGCCAGCTGCAGTGCCAGATCGGGCACCCTTGCCAGCAATGCGGGAACATGCGGCCCACATTCCAGTGCCTACACTGCCTTCCCTTCTGAAGACCAACTAGCTCAGTTTCTTTAGGGAGGGAGGAGGTGTTTCAACATCTCTGGGCAGTCTGGGAGTTATCCATGCTGTGTTTTGTGGAGCACAGGTGCAGGCTTGCTCCTTGGGCTCTGCTTGGTGACACATTGCCCCAGGCAGCTGTGGCTTCACCACTGACCACCTTCTGCCATCATATGTGTTCATCAGTGTTGGGGGTAGGGGAGGAAGATGGCAGGGCTCTTGCCTGAAATCTTGGTTAAATGTATTCAGCAAGCATTGAGCCCTGGCTATGTGCCAGGTACTAGATTAGGCTCTGGAGGTCCATCGATGAATAAAATTGTTGCCCTTACAAATCCCTGTAGCTACCAAGGGTAAACAGATGAGAAGGTGTACCAAAGGCCGTGTGATAGTTGCTACAACAGGGGCTTCCATTTTTTCCACTAAGGATTTTTTTTTTTTTTTTTGCACAGGGACAACTTTTAACTGGGTTCTCAGCATGAGACTGGTACATGGAGACCTTTCTTGGGGGGCTAGGATCCTTCCGCTACATGGGCTCCATTGGCCTCAGAGGCCTGCTTTTGAAGCCCCTGGGGTGGAATCTGGTTTTGAGATTAGTGCCTGCAAGACCAGCATCGGTTTGGTTATGGCGCTTTGTGGGGTCCCTCCTTCTAGAAAGACTGGGCCTACCCTGAGGCCTCACCTCTTGCTGGGAAGAAAGCCTTTTGGGGAAAGATGAATGTTAGACATTGGTTTTTCCCTGAGACCCCAGTGGCATGTGTCCAGCACTACCTTTGTCGTCCTTGTAGTGTGTCTGAAGTCCTGTAATAGAACAGTAGAACCACGAAAGCTGTCCTCAGTATCTTGGGATGGGGGATGGAATGACTAATAACTACCAGTTGTTGACTGCTTCCTATGTGAAGTCCATCATGTGACTTTAATGCTTGTACAATCCCATGAAATGGGTAGTCATTACTTCTATCATAAAGATGGGTAGGTAAGGTCACAGGTTGTGAAGTACCAGAAGTCACACAACTGCCAGAACTCACAGTGCTCTTTGGTTCCAAAACTCTTGTGCTTTCTATTACACCTGTGTTCCTATAAGCAGAACTCTTAACATGTTGGACAAGAACACCTATGTTAAGGTATTTCCACATACTGCCCTGGGGCTGTCCATCCAGAGGTGATGTGTTCCCTAGCTGAGACCCCTCAAAGCTACAGTGTGCTGTGGACAGTTCTGACTCCCCTCTACCTGAGTCTCAGCTCATGAGCTGTGCCCACCCAATGGATCTGTCTCCCTGACTTCCCCCTGGGGACTCTGTTGCAGGCAGTATTACTCAGCATGAAGGGGGTGACTGAGAATCTACTTTGGGGAGGCCTGGAAGCAGGGACTCTTAATGCATGCCTTGTATCGAAGCCCAGTGGGTAGACCAGATGTTCTGTCTGAGGATGCCAGAAGCCATGCCCTGTTTTCTCCCACTGTCCTTTAGAAGTCCCCGGGGGTTAACCTGTCCACCTTCTCTGGTTTCTGCCCTGACTGCTAACCAGTCAGGTTATGAATGGTATGTTCCCGTGCTGTGTTACTTGCAGGCTCTCTGTTGGTGGGCAGGCTGGATCAGCCTGGAGTGAGAAGGGGGACCCTCGGCATTTTGATTTTGCTGCTGCTATACTTCCAAAACAGCCTTTCTGAGGTGATACTCAAAACAGAGTTGGGCTCCTCATCTGTGGAACATGGACTTCTTGGGCTGGACCAAGTTCCGCTCCTGCAGATCTCCTTCAACCATCCACTTGTCCACTACTGTGTCCCCAGCATGCAACACAGCACCTGGCTCATGGCTTTTTAATAAGTATCTGTTGAATGAATGATGAATGTCGAGCCACTGTGTTGTTAATCCTGAGTAGTTTTGAACTGCAGAGTTCAGTCAAGGTCTCCCCCATTCTTCTGCCTCCCGTGTGTTTTGATCAGCTGGATGGATGGATTCTTCAGAGATCAGTATCTCTGAACCTCCATAGCTTCTAAGGCATGAAGATGCATTTACAGAAAATTTTGTCATACACTGGAACAGGAATTCTATCGTGGACTCAGGAAGTCTACTGAGAAATAGCATTTAGTGCAGAGATGAGGGAGGGCCTGGGAAGCAGTATGATAATAGGGTGCCTCCTAGGCAAGAAAGAAATTGGGTACAGGGGGGGCATGTGTGCTGACTTTACGTGGGACTTGGGTATGTCGTTTCTTCAGGTAATGAAACTTGTCCAGTCATCTCCTCTCTCTAGAGGAGAAAGGTTCTGTTGGGTGCCACATTGCGTCTGTGGGATCCAGGGTCAGTGAAGGCAGCTCACACTCAAACGATAGCCCACCACCTGAATTGGAGTGTGGTGTAGACTGCAGGGTTGGGGGTTCCAGGCAAAGAGCAGTCTGTTGTTATACCTGGAATGAGTGCTGCCCTCCCACTTCCTATCTGTGTGCCTTCAGATGGATTTTGAGCACAAACAACCTAGAGCTAAGGGTTGGGAGAGAGAAGGAAGGGTTCCAAGTATGTGGCCCTAAATCTCAAGCTAGAAATAATGGCTCCTGGTGTGGGTTTTTTCCATGATTACTCCCAGGAGTTAGCAGGCATCTGACTCTGATGTCTTGGGCCTAGTCTCTCCCGAAGCTGAGCTCCAACTCAGGGTCTTGGCAATACCCACATACAGTTCCAAACTCTTGCTGCTGCCACCATCAGGCTCTGGGTGACTTTGTACTCTTGGGGAAGGCTTCAGAAAATTTGAACAGTGACTCAGCTGTAAAAACCCACAGGAGCTGGCATAGAAGGGTGAAAGTGGAGAAAGTTAACAATCGGTCTAAAAATATTCCTGCTGATTTGGTCTCTTGTACCCTCTGAGGTAGCATTAATGAGCTGGAACCCTCTGCCAGGTCTTCTCTTCCCCGTGACTTCCCTGAGAGCTGTCTGTAGCTGATCCTGATTCCTGCCAGCATGTGAGTGGTGAATGGTGCCTCTGCTCCAAGAAGAGTACACTGCTTTTCTTAGTCACTTTTGGAAGATACAAGTGCCATATGCTTGGCCACCAGGGCTGGAGGTACTTGGTAAACGTCAGACTTCCTACGGTCCCTGAGTTGTGGAGTTCAGGAGTAGAGCAAAGGTCTAGAGCCCTGGATCCCATTGAAAAGTGACTATGGACTTCTCTCCACACTTACCAGCCCCCAAGCCATATAGGTTAATGCTTGACGTCTGGCCTCGGGGAAGCTCTGTGCCCTGTGATGGGGAGTGGACTTCAAGATACTGACCTGCAGCATAAATGACCTAGCACTTGCCCTGGATTTTAGATTGTGTAGCTTAAAGAGCGTGCCTTTCTAGTAGATATACTTACTACTTCAAGTTACGAAGAGGGAAACCATGGATTGCTAGCTTTTTGGCTCCTTCCCTCCTGATTCCCAGCTAGTGGGAATCAGTGCTAGTCACACCAGGGGAAGTATGGTGTCATGGGCTGAGCCAGGAGTAGGACAGGTTCCATCTCTTGAAATGAGGTTCCATCTTCCCTAGAAGCTTTTCCTTTGATCTGTAGATATTCAAAGAACTACCTGCTCAGGTGCCATGTGAGTAGACTGTATAGGGACACTCAGGTCACTCTAGGGAATCTGACCACAGGTGACAGTTTCCAGAAACCTGGCTCCTTCTTTGGGTTGAAGGAAATCTCAAACCAGGTGGAAAATCATAGGGCTGTTGATACTAGGTTTTTTTGTCTTCCCCATATCTTCTAATCAAACGCCTACTGTATTCTTGGCCCTCCCAATGTAACATTTGCAGGAAACTGCTGCAGTGGAGGTTCTGATGCGACCCAGGTGTGTGAATCCTGGGGCATCCTGATTTTTTGTCTGCTAAATGACATTGTCCCTTTCCCTTTTTCTTTTGTGTGGTTAGGATAGTTTTCAGTGAAGAGCACTCTTTCCTGCTTTTAGTACTTGAATGTGGAAGTATGTACACATAGCTGTGAGGATCCCAGCAGGTTACTGGGAGGATTGAGCAGGGAGGTGCTTCTTCTGTCCTGCCCTTCCTCAAGCGCAGAGTAGGCTCTCTTCAGCCTGTACCTGTATATACTTAGTTCTCTTCGAAGAAAGTATTTGAAACTAGTGGAAGGAGTATTGTCACAATTTGATGTGACAAGTAACTCTACTTCTCTCAACCTCTGTTTTGGTGATGGGCTGGGTTGGGATGAGCTAAGGTTTTTTTGCTCCGGTTCTGAGTTGCTGCTAGGTCAGTATTGTGTCCTTGAGTTGAATAACCTTGATCAAAAGGGTGCGGCCTCAGTGAGCATACTGGCTCTAAGGGATATGATGTTTCTTTCCTTTTAGTACTGCCCAGCAAATACTGATCACCTGCTCTCTGCCAGATGTTGAGTTAATTACTGTTGGAGTGGCTTGGCATGGTTGGTTGAGAAGGCAGAACTTTGTCCATATGTGTGCCTGCAAATATCCATACAAATGTTTTTGAGGCTTTAAAAAGCTTGTTTAAAAGAAGATTATTTCTTCTTATAGGCAGAGACTCCAAAGGTACTTAGTTACCATTCCCCACCCCCTGGGGATTCTAGGCCCTGTTACTTGTGCTTGATTCTCCTTTTCCGGTTAGATCCAGTTACCTTGAAAGAGGCAGAGAAAGTCAAATGGAAACGGACTAGTTTCACTTCGTGTCATTTAAAGAAGCCTTTTTTTTTTTTAAATTTTTTTCAACGTTTTTTATTTATTTTTGGGACAGAGAGAGACAGAGCATGAACGGGGGAGGGGCAGAGAGAGAGGGAGACACAGAATCGGAAACAGGCTCCAGGCTCCGAGCCATCAGCCCAGAGCCTGACGCGGGGCTCGAACTCACGGACCGCGAGATCGTGACCTGGCTGAAGTCGGACGCTTAACCGACTGCGCCACCCAGGCGCCCCTAAAGAAGCCTTTTTGTTTGGGAATAATTTCACATTTACAGAAGTTATAAAGTTGTACCAGGAATACATGTATTTCCTTCATCCGGATTCTCCTATTATTTTTTTATTTTTAAGTTTGTTTATTTTGAGAGACAGCGAGCGAGCCTGCATAACCAGGGGATGGGCAGGGAAAGAGAAAATCCCAAACAAGCTCTGTGGTATTGGCGCACAGAGCCTGACAGGGGGATCAATCCCATGAACTGCAATGTGAGATCGTGACTCGAGCTGACCAGCTGACTGACTGAGCCACCCAGGCATCCCCAGATTCTCTTATTGCTGACATTTACCTTTATCATTTGCACATTATTGTACTTAAATATGTTCATAAGTGACAAAACAGTTCTCAACTGCATTCAACTTAAAGTTGATCTAATACTTAAACTGTTGTTCATAATCCAGTTTTGTCAGGTAACCCAGTTGGATCCTTCATAGCACTTTCCTCTTCCTTCTTCTGTCTTAGCAGGTGGTGTCTGCCCCAAGCAGTAGGCCCTACCTCCCTTGGTTTTTGCTCAGTATGAGCTTACAGAGAATTTTGGTTGTCTTGAATATTTTTCACAATGTTCGCCTTGTTCCGGTCATCACTCTTTCTGAGACTATATTACCACAATCTATACCACTCTTTTATACTCTGTTTGTTCCTGCTTACTGTCACTCTCCCTCTGTCCTCCCTACTCCTCACCCTGCACCCAACTAGTGTTTCCTGAGACCAGACTCTTTGGGAAATGTCCTATAGCCGCCTTGCTTTTTTTCTTTTAGGTATTAGTTGCCATTATGCTATAAGAGCTGTGTTTAAATAACCTGCAGAAATAATGACATATCAAAGGTTTCTGGGGCATGGTAAGGGGGACTGATTAGAAGAGTGATGTAGCAAGCCTCAGGTTTTTCTAGATGAGTGCTTCTCACACTTTAATGTGCACACCGACCTCCTGGGGATCTTGTTCAGAGCGCGGGTTCTGATTCAGTAGGTCTGGAGTGGGGCCCACGTTGCATTTTTAATGAGTTCCTACAGTGGCAAGGTTCTAGAGAAGTTTCAAGGCCTGGATGATTTAGATCCCAAGGCACTGACCTTTGGTAGGCGAGAGAGCTTTGTCAGTAGTTGATGGTCTTAAAAGGAATTTGAACAAAGAGAGGTGTCAAGAACATGAAGACAAAAAGATGTAAAGTCCTGAGTATTAAAGGTAGCTAGTGAATGGTGCATTATAGGAAATACAACTCAGAATCAGAATTAGGTCCCACTCTGTCATTCACTAGCTGTTACTTACACAAATGCTTGCCCTTTGAGCCTTGATCCTTGATCCTCTCTTTAAGATGGGGTAATATTACTCACTTCTTAGGATTCAGTGAAGATTATTTACCTTCAGGTATAAGTGCTTCTAACAAAGTGTCTAGCACATGCTATATGTGCAGTAAATGGAAGTTGCTATTAGCAAGTAGTAGGAGCTTGATGGAACCTGGTCCAGATTGTAGAACAGACGATTGACTATGAGCCATGCGCATTTAAGGAAGTGGAGTTCATTAGTGGCCAACATGGGTTGTCATGCCTTTATCTTTTTAGACAGGTATATTATCACATTTAGAGGAGTGCTGTAGACCTAATTCCTAGCTTTGACATGGGAATTTGACAAAGCCTCCAGATATCTTTGTGGGCATAGTTAAGAAAAAATTGCATGTGGGTTGAGGTGGATGAATTTGTGGCTTGTAGAATGGAGGCACCACCACAGTAGTGAACGGAAATTGACATGAATGATGAAAGTGGTCTCCAGTGGCATCCCAGTTTGCTTTTTGACTCTTTCAAATGCACGTTTTTTTTTTTTCTTAAAAACCTTGGGTGAAAGACTCAGTTACTATGGCCTCGATTTGTTGTCCTTGATAGCCCCAGACACAAGCCCTCTGGGCCAGCCATCCTCCCTTGAGCTTTTTTCTGCGTGCTGCCTTATTCTGCGTTTTCCCTTAACAACTTCTAGAGCTCCCTACCGTGCTACCCCTTTTCCCAGGGTTAGCACACTGCTTTCTGTCTTGTTGCTCTCTGGTGAGTGCTCCCTCTAACCTCTGCACTTGCTGAGGGCTTTTACTTGAGGGTACTGTTTTGTCCAGTGGAAGATAGACATTCTTCCAAGCTGAATTTACCATTTATCTCAGGGTCATTCTTTCTGTTCCTCATTACTAGTTTCCCAGTCCTTTTCTCCTCTGAAGATGTCAGTATTTGTTTTATATTTGTTTACTTTAACCCCAGGCTCAGTTATCACCATGAGTCCCTTTGATACCCATATGGGCGACCTAGTCAATTTTTTAGACTCCACACTGCACATCAGCCAGTCGGTGGTCACACATTATCTTACCATCCTGAAAGCTCAGTCCTCACTGTTCATCCTGTCTGCCGCTTCACCTCTGTTGTAGCTGTCAGCACGTTGAAATTGCTGGTTTTCCATTTGCTTCAACTCTGTTGACCTGCTTTGGTCTTTCACCTGTACTACATGACCCGTCACTCATCTCCTGTGTTGCTATTTCCATCAGCTCTTGTCTTGTTTCCTCCTTCATAGCCCCGTATGGGTCCAGTGGAGAGAAGGGCCCGTCGAGTTTAAGTGCTGTCTCTCTGGGTTGGGCCCTGGGTGCAGGTGTGGCCTTGCTGAGTTTACCCGATCAGCCTCCTTTGTCATCCCCCTAGAAGCTCTTCAGTATCTGCCAGGTGCCTTCAGGATGAAGTCTCAGTGCTCTAACTTGTTTTTCAAAGGTCTGTGTAATTTGATTACTACCTCATTATTCAGCACGCTGTGAACTTAGGTTTGTAAAATGTGAAGAAAGAGGAGACCCTCCAGGGCATTGGTACCACGTGTAAGGCCGATGTGTATGATCCGTTAGTTTCCAGAGGTTTTATGCCAGGTTTTGCAGCACCCAGAAGGAGCCTGGAATAAATCTTCACACCTCCTGCCTTCTCAGGACATGAGCTCAGGGGCTTTGATTTTGTGTTTCGGTGAGGGAGGGGCTTGTCAAGAGTATTTGAGAATTTTGACAAGGACTATTTCTGGTGGATGTCAGAGTCCAAACATTGAGAGACACTTTCAACATACAGTTATAAGCTTGTGCTTAGGAAACTGCTTTCAAAGTCCTAGTTAAAAGAATGTTTCCTTAAAAACACAAAGTAATAAATTAATGGACTCCTTGCTGCATATGGTACAGCTTCCCCCATCCTCAACACACATGCCTATTAAACTGGCTAGAATTAAAAAGACTGGTCATAACAGGTATTGGCCAGGATGCGGAGGGACTGAAACCCTTATCATTGCAGGGGGAAATGTAAAATGATACACCCCCTTTGGAGACCAGTATAACAGTTTCTTTAAAATTCAAGGATGTATTTGTCAGAATAAAATACACATATCCGCAGTATCCTCTGCATTTAAAGATACACTTGCCTTATCTTTATCTGAAAGGGAGGCCATTTGGCTAAAAGAGAGCGGGCTGAATGGCATGTGTGTCTGGTTCCCTGAAAGCATGCTTTCACTTTGACTTCATGTTTGAAGAGGTTTATTCCTGCCTCTTGGGACTCAGCACAGCCCCCAGCAGGCATTCAGTCTAGCTTGGAACCGGAGAGGAAACCCACCCTGGTGACCTGTGTTTCACTCCCTGACCAGTGAGGGGAGCCAGTCACAGCCACCATCTATGAAGCACTTAATGCACACTTCAGCATGTTACTTTGGTTTCACCTCACAGCCATTTGGGGTGGATGTTTTCCCCTTTCTTCAGATGGAAACAGTATTGGATTAATGCTTCTTCCCTAGCCTTCGTGCCACCATGCTCCGTGGCAAACGTGTTTATTCCTCCTCCTCATGGATAGAAAGGTGTGTGCTTTCCTTTGGATTCCTTAATTCTTCAAGGCCATGGGTGGAAAAATGTTCTCTTCTGTCCACTTTACCTCTCTCATCTCTTCTGGCCTTTGCTTCACTCTTTTTTTGATGTTCGGTATTTAAATGTTTACCGTGTGCTGGGCACTGCTCTGCTGAGCACTTGCCATCTGCTGTCTAGTTATTGAACCTTCCTGATGGTATTATGAAATAGTTGGTGCTCCACTCGTGATGGCTGTGAGAAAACGAGGACTCTGCTTCCCGGAGCACACAGCCATGGAGAGGTGGTGCTGACCTCGGGTTCCATTCCAGGTTTATCTTAAGCCAGAGTGGGCTTAACCATCTGTCATTCTGCTCCATCCTCAGTGTCTGAAGTTCAGGGTGTATAGGAGAGAGTCTGTATATGCAGGAACATGGCATAAGGGAACTTCTCTGGCAAGAAGACCTGCTCCTTCTGAACCAGACTTGTGGGATGTGTCCTGAAATTGTATATTTTAGCTATATAGTGTTAGGAATTCTTGGGGCGCCTGAGTGGCTCAGTTGGTTAGGTGTCCGACTTCAAGTCATGATCTCACGGTGCGTGGGTTCAAGCCTCGCGTCAGGCTCTATGCTGACAGCTCAGAGCCTGGAGCCTGCTTCACATTCTGTATCTCCTCCTCTCTGTGACCCTCCCCCACTTGTGCTCTCTCAAAAGTAAACATTAAAAAAAAAAAAAAGGTGGGAATTCTTTGAATAAATGTGTTGGCAGGCAGTAAGGAGGGAGTGTGGCTTGGGCTTCCTAATGGTTCTGAAGGTGTCTCCTGAGGCAACATGGATGTGTGTATTCAGATATTAATAGCAGCTGTGACCAGGGTCCCCATTGGCACATTTCCCAGATACTGTTACTGACCCTTAAGTCTGGGTGGCAGAGAGCAGTTTTGCTGCTGCTGTCACAGCAAGAACTTTGGTCTTCAAAAAGCTGTCGTATAACTACCTCTAATGGGCCCTGGTTGGCCGTGGTAGGTGTTGGAGATTTGTCTACTTGTTATACTCTAGTGATGGTTCTGCCATGTTTCCAAGGTTGTGCCTTTGTGTATCTTGTTGGGTGGGAGAAAAGGGAAGGACTGTTGACTGGGAAGAAAACGAAGATGTCATGAGACCTCCTTATTTCTTTTTCTCCTAGTACTGAGCATGCTCCACAACCCACTGGGCAATGTCCTGGGGAAACCCCCCTTGAGCTTCCTGCCTCTAGACCCCCTTGGATCTGACTTGGTGGACAAGTTTCCAGCACCCTCAGTTAGAGGATCCCGCCTAGACACCCGGCCCATCTTGGACTCACGTTCTAGCAGCCCCTCTGACTCAGACACCAGTGGCTTCAGTTCTGGATCGGATCATCTCTCAGATTTGATTGTACGTAACTTGTTGGGGAGTGGGGTGGGCAAGGCAAGTGAGTGTAAAAAGGGAAGTGTGTCTGCCAGAATGCAGGCAGGAGGTGGAGGCCACTGTGTGCGTGTATGGAACTTCTCAATGGAGAGGAGGATGCCTTGTGTGCTCACAGAGCGATCCGTTTCAGGACCCCAGCTGCCAACTCTCTTTTCACAAGATACTTCCAAGAGTTTGGAGAAATAGTTAATTTCAAAAGTTAATTTGGGAGTCTTGGCGTTGCTCTGTTTCTTGACCTGCTTGGTCATTTTCTTTAGCCTCGAAACTGTGTGTATGGTTTACATACTTTTACATGTTTTACCTCAGAATTTTTAAGTGATGGTTTTAAAAATTACATTAGTAATTATCAGCTAGGATTTCCATCCAGATCAGACTGACTGTAGCTCCCACATTCTCTTTACTGACCCAGGCCACGTCTCAATCTGAGGCTGTGATGAATCTGTTAAATGTTGCCTTGAGTTAATTTATGTACTACATGCTCCTTATCCATGGTTACGTGCGACGTGTGTGGCACCAGTGCTAAGTGGAGCTGGCAGGTGGATTAGAATAGATGAGGAATAGGGGACAGTAGAAGTAAATATATGGGCATGGCAGTGAGAAAGCATCCTAAAATAAAATGCAATTATCAGGAGCCTTCTGAGCCTGACTTTCTGTGCTGCCAACCCCACTCCCCACCTGACTGTTGAACAAATAAGAAGGCTTATTTTCCTGCCCTCTGCTCTTCTCTATCCAGGATTGGCAACGTTGGATGTGGCTAGTTTCCTATCCATAGCATGACCTTTTAGGAGGACCCACCTTGTCACCTGTCAGCCTGTCCTAGAATATGAGAGCTGGCCTTGTTTGCACTGCTTGTTGATTTTATGTTTAGGCCATGTTTCCAGAAGGGTAACCACAAGCAGGTCCCTTCAATGATCTGGGCTGTAGTTTATTCCCCTATAAAATGGGGTTAGTTGCTTCTAGTTCTACTTATGTTAATTTAGATGGAGCTCAGTCTTGGAAATTTACTTCATAACTGACTTAACAGTTTGGGATTTTGTTTGAAGAACTTTCTCAGATACCCTACCCCAAAGGCTAACTGATGAAGGGATATGGGCAGAAAGCTCACAGAAGAGGTAAATAGAGGCAAAGCCTCTATTTAGGAAATATTGAGTTATTTGGTTTTTTTGATAATGCAGTATTATTTTTACCTGCTTAAGTTAGTAATAGAGCCTTGACACAGGCTTACAGTGAAACCCATTCTCTTCCACATTTCTGATAGAACACAGAACCCTTATAGAAAGCATTTTGGCATTCTCCATGTAGGAATCGGACAAAAACACAACCAACACAAAATTAGAAGAAGCTATACATACTTCAGGTTTTTATTTATAATCCTGAAAACTTGGAATGTGTCTGAATGTTTAACAGGGGAATAGGTTAGTGAAATGTAGCTTGTTCCCTAAATAGAATATCATAAATTAATTAAAAATTGTTATGAAGACTGCCTGGCAATATGAAAAAAAAAGTTGAGTTGGGAGAAAAGAATTTGTTTAAATTCAGTATAATCTTAAAAATGCATGGGAAGAAAGTCTGAAAGAAAATGTCAGAGCTATATGGTATTTTTTTTCATAATTTCTGTAGTGTGATTATTTTATAACAAAACTGTCCTTTAAAAACCTATATCTTCCTTTTTCCTCCCCCAGTCAAGCCTTCGCATTTCCCCTCCTCTGCCCTTCCTGTCCCTGACAGGGGGTGGTGCCAGAGACCCTTTAAAGATGGGGGTTGGGTCCCGGATGGACCAAGAGCAAGCTGCTCTCGCTGCAGTCAGCCCCTCCCCAACCAGTGCATCAAAGAGGTGGCCTGGAGCTTCTGTGTGGCCATCCTGGGACCTCCTCGAAGCTCCCAAAGACCCCTTCAGCATAGAGAGAGAGGCCAGGCTGCACCGGCAAGCTGCAGGTGAGTGTGGCTGTCACCCTGTGGGGGCCTGAGGCCTCATTCTGGGCACAGAGAGTAAGTGACCTTAGTTCACAGACTGAACTGTCCAGAAGAGGACTTGGTCGTGTGTTGAGGTCTCTGGATCTGCAAAGAATGGTCTCTTCCGTGGAGTGAGTGCTAATGGGACAAAAACTCAGGAACTTCTTTGAGGCTGAGCAGAGAGGAAAGAAGCTGTGCTCATATAGAGTTGGACCCATTTCCCAGTTGTGCTCTTTTGTGGAGATTGGCTGAGTACTAGTGTTGCTTTTGGTTGTTTCATGGGTGGGTGTCTTCAGGAGGAATCCTGGAAGTGATGCCCAGAATTTTGTCTACCTCTCCCCTTTCTAATTCAAAGACCTGTCAGACATAACCCCTGCTAGAGCTCTCTTCC
Organism: Neofelis nebulosa; assembly: GCF_028018385.1. NCBI lineage: Eukaryota > Metazoa > Chordata > Mammalia > Carnivora > Felidae > Neofelis > Neofelis nebulosa. Next base: position 4,679,030 of record NC_080788.1, read on the forward strand.
CCTGAGGGATGCTCTGTTGGGTAATGGGTCCACGTGTCAGCCTCTAAGGTAAGGAACCCTTAGGTTCTCTCAGGAACCCTTAGCTTCTGTCATTTAAATGACCTTAAACATGGGGCGCCTGGGTGGCGCAGTCGGTTAAGCGTCCGACTTCAGCCAGGTCACGATCTCGCGGTCCGTGAGTTCGAGCCCCGCATCAGGCTCTGGGCTGATGGCTCGGAGCCTGGAGCCTGTTTCCGATTCTGTGTCTCCCTCTCTCTCTGCCCCTCCCCCGTTCATGCTCTGTCTCTCTCTGTCCCAAAAATAAATAAAAAATGTTAAAAAAAAAAAAAAAAAAAAAAAAAAAATAAATGACCTTAAACATGCATTGAATCTATTCTTCATCTTTTACCAGTAGTTGGAAGTAAATGGGTCTTAATAAGTCATTCTTGACTAAGGCTTCAGGGAGGTGTTGTTCACCAACTGTTCTTCTAAGGTTCTGGAGTTGAGGACTATAAGTGAGTGTTGAGTTTCTCCATCCATTTGTTTCTGGTGGCTTCAGATGTCTGTCTTTCCAGTCACGGAGCTGGGCCTGATCTCATTCTCCTCTGATAGTCCTGCTGCCCTGTTCACATAATGGTTTTGGCAACCCATGTTTGTACTAATGCCATTGTTTTTGGAATGACATTACCTTACTCCTGGATGAGGCCGTTATATTGATTTATGTTTTTGTTTGTGAAATATTGCTGATGGTGCCCAAGTTCTTGGCGTAGCAACACATTGGCCTTTTAAGGAATGAGCTTCCACGTCATTGTCCTGAATGGAAATGATGGTTCATTTCACTGGCTATCTGCCCCATTGCCGAAGGAGTAAAATGGGCAAGGATTAGCCAGTCCCCACTGAGACTAGTCCCTGATCTGGAAAGGTACAGACTGAGTGGCGGGCATGATTAAAGAGAGAAGGCTGAGCTGAGAGGCCAAGAACAAAGAGGCCTCTAGAAGTTATCAGAAGAGGCCACACAGAAGATAGTTCCTACTCTGTCCAGCAAGAAAGGTTTCTTAACGGGGTGTTGTCAGAGAAACTTCACAATGGGTTTAGACAAACTTGGATTTGGTATAAACAGGAAGCAGAGTAGTTGGGGAAAAATCAACATTATCTTATAGTGTTGGCATCAAGGAAGGCCCAGTGTCTGTCCAGGTGCCATGGAGACAGCTCTGGCAGTGATGGGACATGGTTCTGATGCAGGGAGCAGTTGAGACGTTCTTGTCTTTTGGGTTGCTAGTGGTGGCTTTTACTGGCAGTGGTCCTGACTTCTGTGACTGATAAGTTCAGAGTGCAGACAGGAGAACAATAGAATGTTCCTTATTTGAATATTTAGGGAGAAGGCCAGTTTGGACCAGTAAGTCTGTAGAACATTGTATACAAGATTGCTCTGTTTATTTTAAAGCAATTAGAAATTTAAATCCATTAGTATTGTAAGCCATGACTAGGTAAAACTGCTTTGTGGTTAGCTTATCAGTTATATGTTTGAAAATAGCTTGGGTCGTGATCATTTTTACCCTACATAGCTGCTTTGCCTTTCCTCTCTGTTCTAATGGAGACAGAAGTAGTGGTTTAGAATTGTCCTACTGGGCCAACTGGTTTGATGAGGTGTAAGGTTCCTTGCCTTTCCGAATACTGGTGGATGTTCTCCCAGCAGCCAGGCTAGGACTGTGGCCTGTGTAGCTCTCCCCAGATGAGTTCATCCCAGAAAGGAGCAATGACTTTGTTGACTCTGACCGGTTTCTTTCTCTCTTTGTCGTCTCTGTTGTCAACCAAAGCTGTGAATGAAGCAACCTGTACCTGGAGCGGCCAGCTTCCTCCCCGGAACTATAAGAACCCCATCTACTCCTGCAAAGTGTTCCTAGGAGGTGTTCCTTGGGATATTACGGAAGGTGAGCTGCCTCTGAGACCTCCTACTTGAGGGTGGGGCATGTCTCTCTAGAGCATTAAACTTGGACCTAAACCTGTGGCTCCCATATTGCTTCTGTCTGGTGCTTACACCCATCACCTGGGACCCAAGATCACTTCCGAATTGTTTGTCAAGGGAGGGAAGTCTGGGGGAAGAATGCCGATGATCCTGTGCTTGGGCCTTCCTGGGGAGAGTGGTGCCTCAGTTTCTGCCATTCTTTTCCATCGCTTTGCAGCTGGATTGATTAACACCTTCCGTGTGTTTGGCTCTTTGAGTGTGGAGTGGCCTGGTAAGGATGGCAAGCACCCCCGGTGTCCTCCCAAAGGTAATATGCCTAAAGGTAATACAGACATGGTAGGAGATTTTTTTTTCCCCTCCCTAGTATGTAATTGCACTGAGGGATGCTGGTATGTCCCAGCCGCATGCTGGTAACATGGTTTGGGTACTCCCGAGCACAGAACTTTGGGTTGACAGCACTTCTCTTCAACCTGGCACATCCTTCTGCTTCCTCTGAGCTAATGTTCCATCAGTCCACATTGACACTGCAGTTGGAGCTGTCTGGGAAACTTCCTCGTGCACTTCCCTTCAAACCTGAACCCCGGCAGCTACTTTCCTCTCAAAATGAAGCGTCTGAAAAGCTTTCCTTTGCCTGCCTTTCTTGCCCAGTTACATTGTTGCCTTGACCTAATTCTGAGATCCCTTTGGAGTTGGCAGGAATGAGGACCAAGCATCTGACTCCTCACTGGTCTGAAATGAGATCCCTTCCCTGTAGAAAGGAGCAGGTGCTATTTTCACTCTGCCCCATCTTCACTGAAAATGTTCCGATAAACTGAACCACTGGTCTAACTAGGCTTTTAAAGCAATATCTCCATGGCCCAGCAGGCTGGCCACAGACCTGCCCTCCATCCTGCCCCCAGGACAGCCTGGCTCTGCTGACCAGAACATGCTGTGTGCCCTGGGACGGATGGCTGCGTGGTTATGATGGGATCCTGTGTCCCACCTTGCTGGTCCCTTCCTTCACTCAGGTGGGAGACGATGTGCTTCTCCCTCCCATGGCCTGGCCATCTGACACAGCAAAGTGCTTCCATTCAGAGACTCTGCAGGAGTGGGACAGAAATGTGTTTTACACGTGAGACTCTTTCTCCTGGACAAAACTCCCTACTGCAAAACCAAGACTGAGGAGTAACCACCTGAGAGATGTTAATGCAGTTTCTCCTTTTATTGGAAATAGGGTATGTGTATCTGGTCTTCGAACTAGAGAAGTCTGTCCGGGCCTTGCTTCAGGCTTGCTCTCATGACCCGCTGAGCCCAGATGGCCTGAGTGAATATTACTTCAAGATGTCCAGCCGAAGGATGCGCTGCAAGGAGGTGTGTTAGCCCGGGGTCCTCTCTGGGTCGGGGTAGTTGGTGCATGAGGCAGTGGGTCTCCCACAGGTGGGTGAATATGCAGGCTGCTGGATGAGGATTCTTGTTGCGGCCAAAAGGCTGCTCCTCCTGTTTTACAGTAAATACAGCAAGATACTCTGTTGTGTTAGAAAAACAAAAATCTTTGGTCCTCAGAGGTGTATGTGTGCTCCTGCCTGTGGTGATCAGGCTGTGTCCCAGCCCTTACTCCAGCCAACACTTCTGTCCCAAACCTCTAGTCCTAGAAATGAAAACAACAGCTTTCTCCACTTGGGTTTAACTGATAATCTACAGCTGTTTCTTCCTAGACCTGCCGTCAGGCTGTGCCTTGCAACCTTCCTGTCTCTGGCGGGTAAATTCCTCTTTGGCCCACACCATCTGTGGATCACCTCTGCACTCCCATTCGGGGCTTCATTAGCTGTGTACGTTCCTCCATACACTTCTCTCTCCTTTTGCCTCTCCTGCTCCTGGCCGTGTCTGCCTGTGCCCTGAGCATCATGGGTCTCTAGCATAGGTACTCTACCTGCAGCCCTCACTGCACGTTCCTGAGCCCTGTCTCAGACTTACTGAATCAGTTTGGGAGAAGCTACAGATTCTCCACTTCGGACCACGCTCCCCAATGGTGCTAGCAGTTGATGCTTGAAAACCACTTGTCAGAGGAAGTTTGGCGTTGAGGAATCAGTGTTGTTGTTGTTGTTGTTGTTTTTTAATGTGGTTCCAGAGAACATCACTTTGGTGACACTGGACTAGATATTTAATATATCTGAAACTTCATTTCCTTGTGTATACGAGGGAAATGTGAAATGCCTATTTTAATAAAAAGATCAGCAGTTGCTAGGGGTCAGGGGGAAGGGAGGGATGCATAGGTGGAGCACAGGGGATTTTTAGGGCAGTGAAACTACTCTGTTGTAATGGTGCAATCATGTCATCACACATTTGTGGAAACTCCTAGAATGTACAACAGACACCAAGACTGAACTCTAATGTAAACCGTGGACTTTGGGGGGCTAGTGATGTATTGATAAAGGTTCACTGCTTGTAGCAAAGGTACCTCTCTGGTGGGGGATGCTAATATCAGGGGAGGCTGTGCATGCGGTGAGGCGGCAAGGAAATGGGGCTCTGTACTGTCAGCTCAGTTTTGCTGTGAACCCTAAAACTGCTCCAGAAAGTAAAATCTGTAGGGTAAAGGGCGGGGCGGGGGGAGCTACTGAGATGGTCACATCGGATTTAAAATAAATATTGGAAGTAACAAAGCTGACTCTTTGTTTTATAGATGTTTCCTGGTATTAGTTCACATTCTTAGTGACAGGGTAAGTTTGTCTTCCTGTTGCACAGAGACCCACCACACTGCTTTCCTCAGTGCGGCACTGCTGTCTTGTCGCTGTGTGGGGCCCATGTTGCTCTCCCACCTTGTTACACTCCAGGGCTTGGTTAACACGCTCCTTCGTCCCTGTCCCCTGCTTTCACAGGGAGAGGCTGCCACGGCCATACCACAGACCCCCTGAGCCGCCTCTGTGCCCCTGCTGACAACTTCCTTGTCTCCTGTTCTGCCTCATTCCCTTGCAGTGATTACATGTCTGTCTTTGATGTACTGGCTGTAGGCTGTCCTGGTTCTCCTTCCTCTCAGACTCTTAACTTCCTTGTGTCCCCTCCCTGCCCCCAGTGCGGTCGGCATTGAACTCCCTCCTCTTCTCATCTCTCCCTGTCACTTAAACGACTCACTCCTGTGGCTCTGTTCTCACTTTTAGACCCAGACTCACGTCCTCCATGAGCCCCACCTTCCCATGGGGCCTTTCTTGAGGATGTCCTATAATCCTAGACTCTTGTGTTTAGTGTAAGGAAAAGCTTGGAAAGCTTGCTGGCCCTTGGGATATAGACCAAGACTGTGATACTTGTCCATGGGGGTGGAAGAAGCAAAATTGGCTTTTCATCTTCCAGTGAAGTGAGCTCCCCCCAGTCAGATGCTTATTAAGGTCTTTTAGGCCTGGACCCCATCAGCGCCGATTCTTCGCTTTCCCACCATGCCCAGGCGGTCTGACCCCTCTGTTGAAGAATCTTCTTGGTCTCGGCCTGTTGTGTGCCCAGTGCCACCAGCCTCCTCCACGTCTTTCTCACCTGTCCTCCCAGCTACTGGTTTCTGCCTCCGGTCTCTTTCTGCTTTGAGACTTGTGGGATTTTCACAGATCTACCTTTCCAAAAACAGCATTCGTCTGTCCGCTCCCTTCCTTGTGGAGTTCTCTACCTGCTATGCCAGAGTTTGTTCTAGGCTCAGGGGACTCAGAGGTAAAGGACCCAGTCAGCTCTTGCCCTGGTGTGTCGCTGCTCTGTTAGACTGCCACCTGCATCTCTCTGGTCACTTCACTGCTCCTGGCACGCCTGCTGCTGCGCACATTGGGCCAGGAGCTGTCTCACGGTGGTACCTTGAGTATCCCCAGAGCTCCCTATCCAGCTCTGTCCTTCGGTTTCTGAGTCCTTCGTGATCTCTGTTGATCAGTGACTGTGGTCCTCTGCTGGAACCACACGGTTGAAGGTTGTGACAGAGTGCTAGGTTCCTGGGTGTGACTGTTGGGTACCATTGTGCTTGTTCTCCAGGGTGAGCGACTGCTCTTGCGCTTCTTTTCCCCATTTTGGACACAAAGACTCAGTAAAATGCAGCTTTGGTTGGGTCTGGTGAGGTGGCTGCCAAGTGCCTGTGTGCCTGGGACTGGGCAGTACACCTCCCCCACTAGATGGGTCTTGGTAGTCCGTTTGAGCATCTCCCGAGCATGCGCCTCACGGTATAAGAGCCTGTCTCTCTCTGGCTCCTGGCTGGGGCTGATACACCTTTGGGTGGTTTCCAGGTGCAGGTGATCCCCTGGGTCTTGGCTGACAGCAACTTTGTCCGGAGCCCATCTCAGAGACTTGACCCCAGCAGGACGGTGTTTGTTGGTGCCCTGCACGGGATGCTCAACGCCGAGGCCCTGGCAGCCATCTTGAACGACCTATTTGGTGGAGTGGTGTATGCTGGGATTGACACAGATAAGCACAAGTATCCCATTGGTAAGTGTCCCACTTCTGTGTGGGAAAGCTTGGTGGCCCCTGGGACTGTGCTAGACCAAGACTGTAATACTTCCCATGGGAATGGAGAGGGAGGCCTGACCCAGGTCTGCAGATGAGCATAGATGAGCAGCATAGCATCTTTTTCTAGATAAGCCACCAGTACTGACCGTCTGTGCCTACCTCTCTCCCTACCACTTCCCTTGAACGGGGAGAAAGTGGTAGGGGAACATAGGAAGTGATAGGAGGGGAAAATGACATAGGAGCTTTACTTGGAAACTAAACCAGTCTGGGACAGACAACAGGTAATCTTTCATTAAAAGGCCAGGACTTCCCTGAACTTGCCTGTTTTTGTTGTTGTTGTTGTTGTTGTTGTTGTTGTTAAGAGTTCTTGAAAAGTGGCCTTGTCTCTAGGGTCAGAGACCAGGGTCAGGCTGAGGGACGACACCGATTGACTCGAGCAACAGCGTGTAGTCATGGCCTGTGGCGTCCTAGCTTAGGGGAGTCTGCAGGCCTAAATGCTGGGTTTTGGGTCAGCCCCCCTGAGAAAGGAGATTCATTCTCCAGTCCTAGCAGAGTGACCTTGGTGGTGTTCGGAGGGGGAGCAGAGCCTGAACTTTTTGATCAAGACCTGGCTAACCCACTTCCCCAGATGTTTAGTCTGCCCACCCACACTGAATCTGATGAGGAAGGAGCACCGTGTGCTCATCAGTGCTGTGCTGCAGACTGAGGACAGGGAGTCAGAGGCTGCGGGGGCAGGGGCAGCATTAGTCAGGATGAGGCTGCCTCCTGGCCCGGAGAGGTGCCTGCTGTGTCACCTGTACACAGGTGTTCTTTGTGTATCTGCCTGTGCCAGAGGGGTCTCTTCCTTCCCGCTTCTTTTTGTTTGTTTTCTTGTGAGTTTTGTTCTTTTTGTTGTTGTTTTTGAGAGAGAGATGTGTGACTGGGGAGGGGGAGAGGGGGAGAGAGGGAAAGAGAGAATCTTACGCAGGGTCCATGCTCAGCATGGAGCTGGATGTAGGGCTCCATTCCACAAACCTAGGATCCTGACCTGAGCCAGAATCAAGAGTCAGATACTCGATCTACTGAGTCACCAGGCGCCCCTCTTTCCTCCCCAAATCAGTCTGTGAATCCTTCCCCATTCCTGAGTGGTTTGTGCCACCGTGGTCTATAACTACACTGTCCGATAAGTGTGGTTGCTGTGTGTTTAAAATACAGCTAGTGCCACATGTTGAAATGATAATATTTTGGATATATTGGGTTAAATAAATTATAAAAATTCCACCACTTTTCACTTAAATGTGGCTTTTGGAGACTTAAAATTATGTAAGTATCTCCTATTATATTTCTGTCTCACGGCCCTGGTCTAGAAACGGTATCTTCAGTGTTGACAAGCAGCATTTGGGAGAATTTGGCTAGAAGGGAGGTTTGTTCTCTTGTTCTAGGATCTGGTCGTGTGACTTTCAATAACCAACGCAGTTACCTGAAAGCAGTCAGCGCTGCTTTTGTGGAGATCAAAACCACCAAGTTCACCAAGAAGGTGAGTGTGCTGGTCTGAGCCTTTACTACCCAGGGCAGGCCTGAGACCAAAGCTGTTTGTGTGCTGCGGGTGCCCAGGCAGTGGGTCAAGCTCCTGGGCACTCAGGTGAAGGCTGGGGTTGGGAGTGGCTTGGCGATGGCAGGCTCAGGAGGGAGAGAAGCTGGGATTGTTGAGCCTTTTCAGTATGTGGGGTGTCTTCCCTCACTGGGTATTTGACTGGCAATGCTGGGCAGCTGGCTTCCCATTCTCCAACCTGACCTGCGTCCTCTGAATGCTTACCTGTTGCTGGGTGATCAAATGCTGGCGTATAGTTTCAGAGACTCATGTTGTGGAGCCTGCCAGCCAGCTCTGGGGGACGTGTGAATCTGTCCTCTGGGGGCTGTGTTTGTACACTCTCTCCCTGCAGTTCTCACCTTTAAAACAGTAAACATCCTGTACTACTGTTGCCCGGTAATGTCCCTTCTCCTTTGGCTCGTTGGCCTCCTGGTGAGAAGAACCACTTCGTTCTCCTGGTTTGCTTTGTGCAGGTTCAGATTGACCCCTACCTAGAAGATTCTCTGTGTCATATCTGCAGTTCTCAGCCTGGTCCTTTCTTCTGTCGAGATCAGGTGAGTCCCCTGGGGCACTCCAGATGTCTAGGAAGTACCTACCCTCAATTAAAAATTGTCCTGTAACATTTGTCACTAGAAGGTTGGTGCTCTCAGGTACCTTGCGATTGTCTAAGAGCACAGAAGAGGCAGCGGTAATGTTCTCTGATGGTGAGAGCAGGGATACACTTTGATAGCTTGATGGAAAACTCTTGGGAAAGCTTTTGAGTCCAGTCTTGATACGCTGGCCTTCCCTGTGCCTGGGGTGTTGTGTGCAGTGTCATCCCGAGGCCAGCAGGGGGTGTTGGTGGATGAAAGGAAGCTGGGTGGGTGTGGTCAGCAGCACCTGTGACCAGGTACCATAGTTCTAACACAGGCCTTCTCGACTGATTTTTCCCTATTCAGGAACCCCTTCTGTACTTGTGAATCTCTGCACTCTTGTGTTTGTCCCTGGTTTATATTCACAGTTGTGAGAAATGGGCAGCTTTCTGTTGAATGTTCCTGGGTGGGAGCAGGGATGTGGATGTGTTGGGGCAGTGTTTCTCAGGTGTTAATAAACACACATCACTTGAGGATCTTGTTTATTTTTATTTTTTGAGAGAAGAGAGGGAGTGCAAGAGGGGAGGGGCACTGGAGTGGGGAGAGAGAATCCCAAGCAGGCTCCTCACGGTCAACACGGAGCCCGTCGCGGAGCTCATTCTCACAAACTGTGTGAGATCATGACCTAAGCCAAAATCAGGAGTGAGGAGCTTAACTGACTGAGCCACCTAGGTGCCCCAAAAGAGAGAGAGAATCTTAAGCAGGCTCCATGCTCAGGGTGGAGCCCGATGTGGGGTTTGATCCCATGACCCTGGAATCATGACTTGAGCTGAAACCCAAGAGTCGGACGTTCAACTGACTGAACCACCCAGGCGCCCCCAGGATTTTGTTTAAATGCAGATTCTGATTCAGTGGGCTTGGAGTGGAACCTGAAATTCATTATTCCTGATGAGTTTCCAAGTGGTCCAGTGTTGCTGGCTGGTACCATACTTTGACAAGAGTTAGGGTAAGTCGGGCCTGTTGAGACACCCACAGTCAGTCATGCTTGGGCTTCCCCGCCCCCCCCCCCCCCCCCCAGTGGTGCTTACTGCTCAGGCTCTGAACCAGGGGATAAGAGTTAAGCTGGAGGCTCCAGAGTGAGGGTGTGAGGTAAATTTGGGTTGTTGGGTAAAACCTAGAACAAGTGAGCGAGTATTGCTGGCATCAGCCTCTTCTAGCAGACTTGTATGTGTCCGTATCGTTAACAGATGATCCCCATTTTCAGGTAATTCTTGAAAAGCTGGCGGGCTGAGGTGTCACAGCTAGCAAGAGGGGGGCCGAGACTGAGGTACATACCCAGTCACCTGCCCTCAGTGTGAAGAGAAGCATGTTGCCTAGCGTATTAGGACACGGAACCACGTAGGCTACAGCTGCTCTGTAGGAGGCGGAGGGGTGGGGGGCCTGACGAGCAGCCCTGGCGGTAGGAGGGGTGAGGGGAGCCAGCAGGGTCTCTGTGCACAGTAGGAGCTGGCGTGTCTGATCGAGTCGGGCACTTAGTGGATTTGCTACGGTTGGTCCAGCCTCTGTGTTAGAGGTGAGAAGGTTCCCCAAGACCGTGTCTTCTAACTCCACGGAGACCACCAGGAATCCCCTCCTCCATCTCCAGGGCAGACAGGAGGCACAGGCCGCAGCTCCCGCTGGTGCCAACACGGCCGTGGCTTCTCTTCCTGTCCCCCAACCAGGTGTGCTTCAAGTACTTCTGCCGGAGCTGCTGGCATTGGCGGCACAGCATGGAGGGCCTCCGCCACCACAGCCCCCTGATGCGGAACCAGAAGAACCGAGATGCCAGCTAGAGGAGCCGGCCGTGCCCGGTGGCCTGTGGCGCCCAAGGCCGGCGGGTCAGGCAGCGGCCTGCACCATCCTGCCCCTGGCGACCAGGGAGCTGGCTTCCCAAGGACAAGGGAAAACCGTAGTCACCTTTGCACTTGCTGAATCTGTCTTTGTTTCTGCACTAATTAATGCACAATGAGTTTTGTCGGGTTTTGTTTTCAGGGGGTACGCCAGGGCAAGGACCCTCCGGCTCACCCTCCAAGCGACTCTGTAGTTTTCCCAGATTTTAGTTCCTCATTTTGCCGATGAAAAGCAAAAAAAAAAAACAAAAAAAGGAAAAAGAAAAAAAAAAAGAACTACGTGTCGGGAAGGTATTGACACGATGCCTACATCTAGGTTTATTTATTAAAAGCGCTTTTTTACATTCCTTGCAATACTGATGGTGATGGTGTGCAGGTCTCGTTGGGTTTGTTCTTGCAGTTGCCATACAGTGCCTTTCCATTTATTTAACCCCCACCTGAACGGCATAAACTGAGTGTTCAGCTGGTGTTTTTTACTGTAAACAACAAGGAGACTTTGCTCTTCATTTAAACCAAAATCATATTTCATATTTTACGCTCGAGGGTTTTTACCGGTTCCTTTTTACACTCCTTAAAACAGTTTTTAAGTCGTTTGGAACAAGAGATTTTTTTTTTTCTTTCCTGGCAGCTTTTAACATGATAGCAAATCTGTGTCTGGGGGACTGCTGGTCACTGTTTCTCACAGTTGCAAATCAAGGTATTTGCAACCAAGAATAAAAAAATTTTTTTTGGATTTGAAACTGGACCGGATAAACGGTATTTGAGCGGCTGCTGTATATAGTTTTAAATGGTTTCTCGCACCTTCTTAAGTTGCACTTCTGTGGGGGGGAGGGTTGATAGAAGTTTTTAATCACAAAGTCACAGGACTTTTTTCTTTTGTAACTGAGCTAAAAAAGGGCTGCTTTTTGGTGGGGGCAGATGAAGGCTCACAGGAGCCCTTTCTCTCAGAGGGGACAAGTACACTTTCCTTATTTCTTTCAGTTGAGAAATGTATGAAGGAACAGTTGCAGTCACTGAAATGCTACTGGAGTTGAAAACTTGACTTTTTTTTTTTTTTTTTTTTTTTTTTAAAAAAAAAAAACCTACTTGCCCCTCTTTGGGAAGCTGTGTGCCAAAGAACCAGTGTCATACCCCCCCCCTCCCTCCTGCTGAGCTGACGTCGCATTGTTGCATATCCCAGCTACTCTGTGGGTTTTGTGAAGCTGTGTGTGAAGTCTCTACCTCATTGTAGTATATGCAGGCAAGACTGCACTCTCCTACAGACGTGTGGAGTAAGCTGTGGTGTAGTTTTTTTGGCACATAATAAACACGTTGCAGCAGAGTTCTGCTTCTGTCTCTGTCTGAGGTGTGGGAGCAGTGGGGCCGAGGGGCCATATGACTGGAGAGTAAAAATCCTTGTTTCCTTGGATTTACCGTGGTGGTGTTCCAGCCCGGGTTGAGGGCGGGGCCGTGTGGGAGACCTGCCCCTGTCTGTACTCCTTGGTCGGTTCACGGTCAAAGGCACCTTGGAGACGCCTCTCCAAGCAGGCGGATAGCTTTAGTCCAAGGATAGAAAGCCCTCACACATAGCTTCTTGGAGCTCCTCTTCTCACAGCCTCAGAGCCAGCTTGGAGAAGCCGGAGGCACAGCTCGGGCCCCCTGTTCTCAGCTGCCCCTGTAAGCCTCGGGCTAGATTCTTCTTGGGAGGCTTCCCATCCTCTTGGACTCACCTGTGCTGACCCAACCCCTTTCTGAGAGGGAGAAACTTACTTTTTGCTACTCTTCAAGAGCCCTGTTAATTTGGACTCTTTATCACAGACTCCCAGGATTTGTGAGAGAGTCTGCTGATGATTTTCCCAGGTAGGTTGTGCCTGGGCCCTGCTGCCGGGCCGATCCTTCGGAAGATAACCCGGCACGCTGAAGCAACCCTTTTGCGAGATGTGCAGGAATTCACTGTTGGAGTGGGTGGCGGGAGTCCCTGGGCCAAGAATGCGAGGCCTGGCTGGCAGCAGCCTCCCGTGAAGTTTGCCTTTGCTGGTAAAGCTCCTGCAACTCCCTCAGAGGACCAGACACGCCCACCCTTTTGGTGTCCTATTCCATTTGGCATAGAGGCATCTCTTCGCCCCTCTGTGCCCCTCTTCTCAGGATAAGAAAGGTGCCACGTGCAGGTAGAGAGCTTCCTGCCCTGTATAGCCTTCCGTTCCCATCCATCCAGGGTCTGGACTGGCCAAGGTGACCAGGGAGTTGAAGGCGGGGGCCCAGCCTGAGGCCCTTTACCTTATACCACCTGGCCAGCCCAGCCTTTCCTTAGGTGGGGGCCTGGGGCTGGCCTCAAGAGTTGGGGGGAGCAGAGCCAGAGGAGGGGGCAGGGAAAGCCGGGGGATGTCTGCTCTGGTGGTTTCAGAAGGGCCTGGTTTGGGAATGGGTGCGGCAGGAACAGCCTGAAGACAGATGGTTGGAGGACGTGCCTCGGTGGCTGGCAGCACCGCCGGTGGGCTGGGTCCTCCGCATATTTGAGAGCTTGCGGGGCGCTGGGAATTAGCTAAGCAAAATGGCCCTGTGCTGAGGAAATAGCGCTTGTCATGGTGACTTAAATCTTACAGTAGCTTTAAGAGGCTTTGGTGCTACTTTAGGTTGGAAGGAAAGCCCATGCTAAGGTGACACTTGGGCAACGACCTGGAAGAAACGAGCTCGGCCTCTCCCAGGTGCAGCCCCCGCCCCCAGGCTAAACCCGCACGTCTCCGACCTAGGGACGGCTGAGGGTCCTGGGAGGGGAGGGGCACCGTCCCTGCTTCCTTACCTTTCCGCACTCCCGAATCGCCGTTCCCAGGACGCTAAAGCCTCCCTCCGTCTCGCTGGCGTGTGCAGAAGACCCGCACCCCTTCTAGTCTAGGCCAAGTAAGGCGATCCAGTCCCAGAACCGACGAGCAAGAAGCAGGGAGCCCAGAACAAACCGGGGCGGGGCGGGGCAGGGCAGGGAGCGGAAGTCGCGCCCGCAGAGGGCGGGCCAAACGCTCGTCCCGCCCACCGGCTGAAGTTTGGGCCGCCTGCACTTCCGCCCCGCCCCGCTAGGAGTCGCTGTGGAGCTCCTGAGGAGGACTCTGCGCGTCCGAGGTTAAGCGGAAGCGCCTTTCTGGCCGGCGCTTTATAGGCCTCTCTGTTGCTTCCTGTTTCCTCTTTTACTGTACCCGCCAACATGGTAGGTAGCTTGGCTCCACACCCCGTCCCCCTCAATCGTCCTCCATCCGCGGCTTTCCGCGGCCCCCAGCCCTCCAGGCCGGGCGCCGGACCCCGCCAGGTCCTGGCCTCCGCGGGTCCCTGGCCTCCGCGCTGAGCCCCGCGCTCCAGCGCTTCCCGACCGGCCGGCCCTCCTCTCCCCTGGGGTTCAGCCCTAGCCCGCAAACCCCGCTCCGGTCGGAGCGGGACGCCGCACTTTTCCCCGGAGGGCTGCTCGGGCTCGCGAATGACCCAGTGTTGTCCAACCCGCAGGGCCGCGTCCGCACCAAGACCGTGAAGAAGGCGGCCCGGGTCATCATTGAGAAGTACTACACGCGCCTGGGCAACGATTTCCACACCAACAAGCGCGTGTGCGAGGAGATCGCCATTATTCCCAGCAAGAAGCTCCGTAACAAGATTGCAGGGTGAGTTGACGGGCCTGGTGGAGGACGGGGAGCCGCGCCTCAGGGTCCGCCGAGCTCCGACTCGGGAGCGGGCCGGGTGCCCTGCTGTTGGCGTCGGGACGAGCGTCACCGACGCGGCGGGTTCTCCTGCGGGCCTGCCCTCCCGGACGGGGCTGGCCAGGCAGAACCCCCGGGAGATCCTGCTCCGCACCGCGAGGCCTGACCTGGTTACACGCCGGTCAAGGACGTTGGAAGTCGGAAGGAAGGAAAAGGGAGGCGGGCGGCGGCCGAGAAAGCTGGAGTTGGAGGATTGGGTGGCTCGGAAAGAATGGGAGCCGAGAAGGGTGTGTGCGAGGCGGCGGAGCTGGGTGTGCGCGCTCGGAGCCCGCGCTCGCTCTCAGGGTGGTGAGTCCTGCCCCTTCTCCCGGCGTAGCAGGAACCGCAGCTGCTGTGCGTCTCTCCGCAGACGGCCGGGACCGGCGGGGCCCGGGGTGCGCGCTCAGGGTTCTCACTGGCTTGTCCACTTTGCAGCTATGTCACACATCTGATGAAGCGGATCCAGAGAGGCCCGGTGAGAGGCATCTCCATCAAGCTGCAGGAAGAGGAGAGAGAAAGGAGGGATAATTATGTACCCGAGGTAAACTTCCTGGGTCGTTTTTGGGCCTCTGGCGCATCCTGAAAGATAAGCAGGTGCCTGGTTTGCCAAGGGACCTCCACATAGTCTTAAAAAGGAGGTCCTCTATCCATCTATCCCTCAACCAGCTCTAGGTGCCCACAATCCATGTGCCATAGCCTTGTTCTGCCCTGTTGGGACCATTTGGGTCCGCTCTGGTTTTTCATGTGAGAGCCCTTAATGGTGTGTGTTGAATGATTGCCGATCGCCGTTTCTTCTGGTTTGAGTATTTGCTTTAGCGTAACATTCCGGAGGTGTGCACCTAGTGTTGAGGTTTACTGAAAACTGGTTGGATGTTCATGAGGGTAAACGAAGGTAAAACCAGGAGAACTGATCCTTGGGTGCTGGGATCCTTAAGCACACTGCATACCTTGCGGTATGCCCTCCTCCCTTCTTCCCCCTCCCACCCCCCACCCCCCATTTAAGAATCTTGGGGAAAAGGTGGGGAAAGTGAGAGAGAACTCACTCATTGATATTTGGGGCCTGCCTTGTTACTTCTAGGTCTCAGCCCTGGATCAGGAGATCATTGAAGTAGATCCTGACACTAAGGAGATGTTGAAACTTTTGGTAAGTGTGCGCTGGGTTTCTAAAATAGGATTTCGAGAACCATCAGTAGCTTTCCATGAAAGCTTAAGTTAAGACCTAGCAACCAGGCGTTCTTCTCAACGTCCTTCATACATGATTTCCTTTTGTCCTCCCCATGCCCTGAGAGACCCATTCTGCTATTTGCGTTTCCTACTTGAGGAAATGGCAGCTTGAACACTAGTGGGTGGAGGGTTGGGAATCCCATCTACGCTTCCGACCACTAGACACACCGCCTCCAACATGGGGTTCGCTGGTTATTAGTGAAGATGGAGATTGCACTCCACAGGAAGGTAACTCCCAAAGGCAGTGGCCATTCTCCCATGGCTTCCAGGACACCCCTCCTCCCTTCTTTCCTTGTCTTCTTGTCTCTGGCCGCTCCTTCCCTTTGCCCCTTGGTTCCAGCTCTGGTTGTCCCTTCACACTTCGTGCTTTCCCTCGGGGACGTCATTCCTCCTGTGTCTGTATGCTGGCCACTCGTAAGAAGTGTGGTCTCCTCTGCACATGCTTACCAGGCGCATGCGTGTGGCAGTTAAGATACCTGTGTGTGGCTTCTCTTAGTTCTCTATGGTTTGATGAGGGTAATCTGGGCTTCAAAGTCCAGTACACAGTGATTCAGAGCAACTTCGTTTTTTCTTTTTTACGATCGCAAAATGTGTAAGACATTTGGAAAGGTAGGTAGTGAGCAGAAGGAACTGCGTACCTACCACCCAGTTTCAGAAAAACGTTACAAGCATAGCTAAGGTCTGCTGTGGACCATTTTCTCCAGAAATAACTACTATCCTGAATGTAGCCTTTTAGTTTTTTCTGTAAAATTGGTTTTTGAGGATGAACCGGGACATGAAGTTCCAGGTGTGTGGCTGGCTCTCGGCAACTGTTTGAATTAGTGAAGCTTCCTACTTGCGTGTGGCCCTGTATGTGGCCCAGGGCGGTGATCCTCAAAGGAAAAGATGACCCTCGGGACGTTTGGCAATGTCTGGACACACTTGGCTGCTACAGCCAGGGGATGCTAGCAGACATGAGTGGGCAGAGGCCAGGGATGCTGCTAAAAATCCTACAGTGTCCAGGACAGCACGCTGACGTCTGGCTGTTGGGAGTGCATGTTCCTCCAGATCTCAGCTAGACCCCCTTGTGAGTTCATTGTTCTAGGGCGGGTAGAAGGCCCCTGTTGGCTTTCTGACCCCAAGCTGGTGGAGGCCAGTAGGCCAGGCCTGGAGGTGGTACTGGGACTTCGATCACAGACCTCAGCAGTACGGCCACACTGAACCCACTTTGTTGTTTTCCAGGACTTTGGCAGTCTGTCCAACCTGCAGGTCACCCAGCCTACAGTTGGCATGAATTTCAAAACACCACGTGGAGCCGTTTGAATCTTTGCTGTGCTGTAATACCTTCAATAAACCTTGGACAGTAACCTTGCCTGTGTCCTATGTGGGTTCTGTGCCAGTAGCGCTGAGGGCAGGAGTCTTTCTCAAGGCAGAAATCCTGAAGACCACTCTGCGGTGGCAGCATCTGCACGGGGCCTCTGGGCTGTGGGCGTACGGACGGCGGACATCCTGGAGAGCTGAGCCCCATGGCCACGTTGCTTGCCAGCCCCACCCTGCCTGGCCCTGGCAGGCCCTGAGCACTAACCTTGGCTTCAGGAAGAAGCTTTCCCTCTCCTCACGCTGTCTGCCCTGGGGTTCGATCCTTGGCCTCTCCTGGGTACACACAATCTGGGCTAATGAACCTGTCTTGAAAGGGTAACACTCCTCACATGTTTGAAGGTTGGGCTTGGTGGGTAGGAGGTTGGATGGGTGGGGTCTGCCTGGTTCAAATGTGTGTGGAGGTGGAGGAGGGTCAGTGACACTGGGGTGCATGGGTTTAAAGGGAGGCGGAGCTGCTGGCTGTAGCCCAGATAGGTGGCTCTGAGCTTAGGATCAAAGGGTGGGCGGGAGGAGCGTTAGGCTGGGCTGGTGCCTGTTGAGTAGTGGGGGAAAGGAGCCCTTCAGTTGGTGATCCACACATTTGACAGCTTTTTTGTCCCCGGCAAGTTGGGCATGTTTGCAAACATGCATGTGTCCCAGTCTGCAAGGTGGCAGAAACCAGACCAGCCTGGCTCTGCACTGGTCCTGCCCATCCCTTCTGTGGGGCCATAGCTACAGCAAGCATTGTAAAAATGTGTAACAATTTTGATAGTTTGCCTTGCAGAAAGCTTGCAAAAATAGTACGAGGAACTTCACCTACCCAGATCTACCAATTGTTCGTTTTGCCCCAGTTGCCTTATACTCGTGCGCGCGCGTGTACATACATTTTTTTTTTTTTTTAATTTTTTTTTATGTTTGAGAGAGACAGAGTGCTAGCAGGGGAGGGGCAGAGAGAGGGAGACAGAATCTGAAACTGGCTCCAGGCTCTGAGCTGTCAGCACAGAGCCTTATGTGGGGCTTGAACTCTCAGTGAGATTATGACCTGAGCTGAAGTCAGTCGCCTAACCGACTAAGCCACCCAGGCACCCATACACGTACATTTAATCTACTGAGCTAAAGAAGCATACCCTTTTGACCCAAATATTTCAGTGTCTAGTTCTAGAAACAAGGACACTTCTATAACCAGTGTACATTTCAAAATCAGGAAAGTTGACAGATACACTACTGTTAATCCATAGTCCATTTTTGTCCATTTCCAGATTATGTTTTTTATAGTTCATTCGTTTCCCCTGTTCCAGGATCCATCCCAGAATCACTGCCTGCATCTAGTGTTCATGTCCCTTTAACCTTTCTGTGTCTTTCATGACTGACATTTTTGAGTAAAAGTATTGTCTGACTTTGTAGAATGTCCTTGAGTTTGGATGGTTTTGTGTTTCCTCATAATTAGATTTAATTTAGTTTTTTCTGTAGGAAGGCCCCAGTCTTCATACTGTGTTCTTGGCGCATCACAGCAAGAGGCAGGATCTCCGCTCCTCACATTTGTGGTGATGTCTATGTTGAGCCCTTGGGTTAAGGTGCACCTGTCACTTCTCCATCCTGAAGTTGTCTCTTCCTCATTGTAATTTATAAACTTGTGAGGAGATCAGTGATACTTTAATTCCAGAAGGAAGCTTTCATTTATTCACAACCAACTTGTTTCCATTTTCTGGTGTGGGGTCGGGCGTCCCTAGCAAATATTATTGACTTCTAAATTTTTTTTTTTTAACGTTTATTTATTTTTGAGGCAGGGAGAGACAGCATGAACGGGGGAGGGTCAGAGAGAGGGAGACACAGAATCTGAAACAGGCTCCAGGCTCTGAGCTGTCAGCACAGAGCCCGACGCGGGGGCTCGGCATGGCAAGATCGTGACCTGAGCAGAAGTCGCCTAACCGACTGAGCCACCCAGGCGCCCCTATTGGCTTCTAAATGCAACCGCGCTTGAAGCCCCCTCCCTCACCCACCCCTTCGGTGTTTGGTCAATGGTGGGGAAAGGGTTGGGCGCTCTGCAAGGAGGATTGAGAGAACCAATAAAAGGTGAAGCCAGTAGCCGGGCAGTTTGCTGTGACGTTTGCTAACCCCCCACCGGGAGGCAGCGTCATTGCTCCTTCATTTGTGTGCGGCCCCTGCGGCCCAGGGCTTCGAGCAGGACTAGGTCACTGCGGGTGCGGGCCTCAGGCTGGGAGCGGGCAGCTCGCAGAAGCTGCCGGATGCTTCAGCCGTGCCGGTGAGCTCCGCCGGGCCTTAGCATCTTTAGCCGAAGACTGGGCTCATCCGCACTCCTGGCGGCTCTTGATGGAGGCAGAGGGTCAGGCCCCGCCCCCAGGGGCTGGGATTTGCGCTTCCGGAGATGGGCGGGGTCACGCAGGTGTTGGCCGGGTCAGCGCAGGTGTCAGGTGCGTTCTGCCGCGCGTTCTACGCGTTCTAGCACCGCGTCTGCTGCGGGTCTGGGTCGGGCAGTGCGCTCGGCCTAGACAGACCGAGCAGCCTTCCGCCTTCTGCGCCAGGGACGCTCTGCTCCTTAAAGATTGGAAAGTGCTCCAGAAACGTACGGAGGTACTTTTTTCCTTTTCGTTCTACATCGTCCTTGGTTATTTATGTTAAAGGTTAGTTTTCAACACACACAAAGTGAAATGACTCTCATACGGTTAGATACCAAATGAACACAAGATAATAAGCATTGTTTGTTGTTGTTTACTCAGGGAGGGAACTGAGAACATGTCACTATTAGTTCAAAGGAGAAAGAACGACAACTGTGGGGTCGAATGTTGAAATGACTTTGTAAATGGACGCGAAACTGATTTTCTCCGCAGTCGGGAAGTAAATCAACCGACTCTCTAGCCAACAGAACTTATTTATGTGCACATCTACAGCTCAGGACTGTTTGCTTGCCATCAGGTATTGGCAACTTACAGAGCTGTGAGTCGGCTGCAGGGCAGGTGGAGGTGGGCACGGACAGCGTCTCTGGAATCCCAGTAGAACCCAGAGGGTTGTTGCTTCCTAACAATGCGGAGCCTTGCACCGAAACACAAAATTCCCCTCTCCAACCAAACATCCTTGTTCTCTACGATCTCTGTCAGCTTTACCAGGACGGTCCGTAACTGTGTTGAAATGAGAAAAACTCCCCGTTTATTCTTGACCGTTTTCAATACTGTGCTTTCTTTCTTTGAGAAGTTCAACTTGTCAGATGTTTGGCTCTTTTATCGATAGTTTCAAAAAAACAGCACTTGAAGGTTTCCCCTTCTTTCTGCTTTACTTGAGTTTGCCTCCTTTTCCTCACTAGATAGTGGGGAAAACAACCCAACCGTGAGGGATGTGAACAAAGCTTATTTTCTCTTTTTCAACTGCAGGGGTCAGCAAACCATGGCTGGGCCTGTTTGTATGAGAGTCGTGAATGGTTAGGAATGCTTTTTACATTTCTAAGTGGTTTAAAGCAACTACCACAGGAGAATAATATGAGCTGTGAAACCTATATGAAATTCACATAAATGTCCCAACGTCCGGTAACGTTTTATTGAGATACAGCCATGTTCATTTACATATTGTATACGGCCGATTCCCTAATACAATGGCTGAGTTTAAACCAATGTGACACAGACAGTATGGGGCACCCAACACTTTGCACCATACATTGCAGTCACACACTTATAACGCAATAGTGTTTTGAGGGTCACACCTATCACCATATCGTGACACTTTATTTTGTAAAAATTATTAGTGCATACTCAACGTTCAGAAAAATGAGGGGCGCCTGGGTGGCTCGGTCGGTTAAGCGTCCGACTTCAGCTCAGGTCAAGATCTCACGGTCTGTGAGTTCGAGCCCCCGTCAGGCTTTGTGCTGACGGCTCAGAGCCAGGAGCCTGCTTCGGTTTCTGTGTCTTCCTCTCTCTCTGCCCCTCCCCTGATCATGCTCTCTCTCTCTTTCTGCCTCTCAAAAAATAAAATAAAAACATTAAAAACAGTTTATTAAATAAAAAAAAAATTGAGAAAACTGAGCTTTGAATGTTGTACTTTTCAAGATGTGAGTAGCTTATTCGTGAACCAAGCAAGGAAAGCAGTTTATTCAATGGTGAGTTAATTTCCCTGGAAGAAATATATCTGGGGAACATAGTTATTTTTTAGGACTACTAGCCTTTGAATGCAAATGGCAGCTTGAAGAGGTGAGAACACTGGGAGCGACAGCAATAGAAAATTTAAAAACTAGGCAAATGCTTTTGAATGGTTTTCCTTGGCTCTTGACGAATCAGAAAAATGTTATCAATACCGCTCAGGTGTTTATGCAAGAGGTGATGCTAAGTTTGAAGAGCCGGAGGTATTAGCCTCTGTGAAGATTTGGCTTAGAATGACTACAGGGGAGAATATTTTTAAGGACGAGGAATAACTAATTCAGTATAACGTGAAGTGGGAATCAACTGAGCTAGTGTTACAGCTGTTGGTTGTGGAAATCTACGTGGAGCAGAAAAAGGCTACTTTGGACAACTTGCAAAGCTTGCAAAATTGTAAAATGTTTAAAACCTATTCAGTATGTTATTCATCAGTATGTGTTTTGCAGAACATATCTAAATCTGTTATCAATAAATTTCATTTGCTCTCATAGACTTAACCATCAGTTCCATGAATTTTGTATTTAATTGTGATAACACATGGCGTAATATTTATCATTTTAACCACTTGTAAGTGTACGCATCGGTGGCTAAATATGTTGGCCGTGTTACAGCTACCATTATCGTTTCCAAGACTTTTTCATAGTCTCCAACCCATTATATGGTAACTCCCTATTTCCCTCATCCCAGCCCCTGGTGACCTTTATTTTGCTTTCTGTCTCTATGAATTTGCCTATTCCAGGCACAGGAATTGCCTATTCCTGACACAAGTGGATTCATACAGTATTTGTCTTTTTTTGTGACTGGCTTATTGTACTAAGCAAGCATGGTCCATCCACGTTTCTTTGTTGCTGGTTTTTGTTTTCGAGGATGGCCTGTGAACCAGCCGAAACATTGGATAATTTGGTAAATGTTTGTGCCTTAAAAGGCTGTACTTCAAGCACTGACGACTCGTGAGGGGCTAGACGGTGCCACTGCAGAAGCAAACCACAGTGCTGGTCTGCAGTGTTTTGGCGTGTCACCTAGTTGTGTCTAAAGAGAGCTAGGTCTGTTTCCTTCCGGTACCTTTATCTGAGCAAGGGACAGCCCTTGAGTCTCCAGAGAGGTTTTTCTGAGCCCAGTTAAGTCGCAACAAGGAGAAGAAGAGTGATACTGTTGTTCTGGTCATGGGTATCGTATACTTTTATCCGGCTCTCGTTTCCCTGCCAAGTGCCCGTGTCGGCAGCAATGAAAACCGTAGTTCAGGTCCTGTAATGCTATTTCGGCGTTGGCCTAACCAGCCATCCGACTGATTAGTGAGTGTGGCCAAGGGTTTTAAAAATTGGTGTGAAGGAATGTTGGATTTGTGTGTGACTTGTTGAGAAAACAGGCTTACCAGGAGTGAGGTACAGCTCGAAAACAGCTCGTTGTGGAGGGTCGCGGGGTAAATAGGGTAGACTGAGACAACAGGCAACGTCCTGTCTTTGAATAAACAATGAGAACGTGAAGTTGAATTCGATGATTGTTTGTTTTGTTTTTTTTTTCACGTAGGGCAAAGAGACCTTTTAAGGGAGGAGAATATAGGTGGAGGTGAAAGTTTCTGAGATGTGATTTTGGGATGTGTGCACTTGGTGGTGCTGTCTGCTTCCAGAACCTGGAAATCGGCTCTGGAAATCCTTATTTTGAGGTCATCTCATTGTGTTGGGAAGAATGATCTGGGTCTCGCTTGGTGTGGCTCACACGAATCCCGGAGAATTTTTGTTTAATTTTGATGGCACTGTAGGTTTGCAGTATATTTAAAAAAAATTTTTTTTGACGTTTATTTATTTTGAGAGAGAGAGACAGAGCGTGAGCAGGGGAGGGGCAGAGAGAGAGACACACACACACACACACACACAGAATCCGAAGCAGGCTCCAGGCTGTCAGCACAGAGCCCGGCACAGGGCTCGAACCCACAAACCGTGAGATCATGACCTGAGCTGAAGTCAGACGCTCAACCGACTGAGCCCCTCAGGCGCCCCAGGTTAGCAGTATTTTGTGTGTTCTTTCCCAATAAGATGACACTTCATGCTTCTAAAAAATCTTTGTGTACATCCAGTCTCCCGGTTGGAAGGGAAAGTAAGGCTGGTCAGTCAGTGGAGTTTCTGTCTTTTTTACCTGCTGACTCGTTAGTTCTTGCATTGAGCTAGTCACAGCATTAAGTTGTTCACTGATGTCCCCACAATGTTCACTCAGTCTAGGAACGGAAACCTTAGAGATGCCAGTAGGCACAGGATGATGAAAAACTATTTCGGAAGGGGTTAATCCACGTCTGCTATTTAGAGGATTCTAGATTTTTATCGAGGACAGAGGTAATGCTTCTGGTCATTCAAGCCCTTTCTTCACAGCTTTTTCTAGAGCCCCCCCTTTTTTTTTTTCTATCAATTTTTAGATTCCGCTTGCCTTTATGATTGAGAATGGTGTGAGGTATGAAATCGTAATGAGTAGCTCAGAGTTTTTGTAAGCAAGTAGTTTGTTTCTGCAATGAAGTGAGCACTTGGTATGATTTATTCTGCAAAGGAATGCCAGGACAAACAGTAATCTGTTATAATTCCTTTACCGATGTTGTGGCGTCTGTATGTCTAGTTGGATAGCATTCTATCCATTCACGAACGACACAATGACCCAACTGTAGAAACAGCCTGAAGCTGGTGGTAAATCTATAAAATCCATTTGGAGTGTGCTGCTGGGTCCAGGGGGAACCTCCGAGGGTGAATTTGGGTTCTTTGATGTTCTCTTGTCTGTACATATGTCCCATCTGATGGGAGGTAAGAGCAAGCAGGAAGGCCGAAAGGAAGGGGGTAAGGATGTCCATTTGGCCCAGGGTGCCTTCTGTCTGGTAAACATTTGGCACTCTTTTATACATCAGTTTGTCTTTTTCAGACTGCAGGATATTTGCCTGATAGTCTGTAACATCACACAGGGATAAAGCAGGTTTATAAATTGGGGAGAGAAAGGATAGGTGGGTCTATTTTCAGCTGTATGTTACCAGTCTTGTCAGCCCTGCTGTTTCCAGCGATAGGGCATCAGTCTCCTTAGTATGGGCTGGACCGCGAACAATAGTGACTTTGGTGGTGAGACGAATAGACTGTAAAAGAGTAACAATTATATGCTTGTCGGTGATGGTAGTGTGAACAGAAGTTAAGAATCCACAGGATTTCCAGATTGTGCCAACAGTGTGGGAGGCTCCAAAGGCATCCCTGGCTTTGTAAATGGCGGCCCTGTTACCTTTGCCAACATGCAGACTGTGAGTTCAGTGGCTTGGGCTGACATTAGAGTGGAAACCGAGCATGCCTTCGGCGTGTCATGTGGGAAAACTGTGGTATAACCAGTTACATTTTCCTGGGGTTTTGTTTAAGAGAGCCATAAAATTGAAGGGCGTTTGGGTTTATCTGGATGGATGTAGAAGAGATCTTTGGCTTTGAAACCATTTTTGTGGTTGCAAGGCAGTCTTGGAATGGAGTGGGGCTCTCCATCATCAGGGATTTAAAGTGTTAAAACAATGAATGATGACAGAGGGATTGGTTAATAGAGCTTGTTCATAGGTTCTCTGCCTCCACGTAGACAGGGCCTTTTGCTGACTTCTTTTTCTTAAAGTCTATTTATTTTGAGAGAGAGAGAGAGCCCAAGAGGGGAGGGGCAGAGAGAGAGGGAGAATCTCAAGCAGACTCCACGCTGTCAGTGCAGAACCCAGTGTGGAGCTCGAACCCACGAACCACGAGATGATGACCTGAGCTGAAACCAAGAGTTTGGGTTCTTAACCAACTGAGCCACCCAGGCGCCCGCCCCTCCTTTTGCTGACTTTTACCAAGTGTCCCCAAGATCTTGGCTGTAGTCTCCCAAGTGAGCAGGGGGTCCCAGCCAACGACATTCTGTGCTCATTATGATAACTGTAGGGGAGAGCAAATAAATTTTCTCTCCCTTCTTACGTTCCATGGTCACAGCCTACGTGTTGAATGGTCTGTAATTCGTGCAGGTTTTGTTGATGTTTTGCGTGGTAGCCGCAGGTGGTGATGTTTTCGCTTGTGCTGTGTGATGTTTACAGGTTTCAGCTTCAGGTCAGCTGTCTTCTTTGTTCCTTTTCTGGCGTTGCAGCCTTGGGGAGATTGTTTGCTTGGTCATTAGTAGCTATAAACATCATTTAAAGTTTTTAAGAGAATATAACACACCAGGGAGATTATTATTACTCTAAGTGGGTAGGTAATTTCCAGTGTTTGGAGTGCACTGTGAAGCCCATGGTCCCCAAGACCCAAATCGATCAAAATCAAATAAGTCAAAGAAAGTCCGTGTGGAAGGAGTCACCTTTTTAAGCCACGCGGCGTGTTTTATAATCTTAGATAATTGGGTTTCAACTTTCCCAGAAGTATTAATCCAGGTATAGGGCGTGGTGTTGGTCATAGCACAGATACCTCCCTGCTTTGCTAAAAGATGATCAAGAATTATTCTGTTATCAGGAACAGCTTTAGCCGGAGAGTCTTAAGGATTTTCTTTGGGCAGTTGTTGTTTTAGCAGCAGATTATGCAGTAACTTTAAGAATTGAGAGGGGCACCTGGGTGGCTCAGTGTGGTTAAGCATCTAACTCTTGATCTCAGCTCAGGTCTTGATCTCAGGGTTGTGAGTTTCAAGCCCCACACTGGGCTCCACGCTGGGCGTGAAGCCTACTTAAGAAGATAGTGGTAATAATTAAGGAGAGGTTCCTGATCACAGACTCGTTGACTTTTATCCCCAACCAGATAAGTAGGAACCTACCAAAAGGAGTGAATCCTCAATTAGGAAAGCCTCTTGGCAGGTTGTTTCTTTTTCTTTTTTTAAGGTTTTTTTTTTTTTTTTTTTTTTTTTTTTTAATTCTAGTTAGAGAGGAAAGTGGGTGATGGGCATGGAGGAGGGCACCTGTTGGGATGAGCACTGGGTGTTGTATTGAAACCAGTTTGACAATAAATTATATTTAATAAAAAAATAATAAAAATAAATTCTAGTTAGTTAAGTATACAGTTTATATTCGATTCAGGTGTATGATATAGCGATTCCACATCCACACATCACCCTGTGCCCATCATGACAAATACACTCCTTAATCCCCATCAACTACTTACCCCATCTCCCCAGTGCCCCCTCCTCTGGAAACCGTCTGTTTGTTCTCTGCAGTTAAGAGTATGTTTCAAAAAAAAAAAAAAATATATATATATATATATATGTATGTTTCTTGGTTTGTCTCTCTTTTTTTTTTTTCCCTTTGCTTGTTTGTTTCCTAAATTCCACATCTGAATCAAATCGTATGGTATTTGTCTTTCTCTGACTGATTTCACTTAGCATTATACTCCCAGGCTCTACCCATGTCATTGGAAATGGCAAGATTTCATTCTTTTTTATGCCTGCATAATATTCCTGTGTGTGTGTGTGTGTGTGTGTGTGTGTGTGTGTGTGTACACACATTGGGCTCTGCGCTGACAGTGCAGGGTGTGCTTGGGATTCTCTCTCTCCCTGTCTCTCTCTGCCCGTCCCTTGTTCACTCTCTCAAAATAAATAAACCTTAAAAAATCCTTTGGCCGTAAATGTATGGGTTTATTTTGGAACTCCCAGTTCTATTCCATTGGTCTATAAGTCTATATGCCAGCACCACAGTATTTTGATTACTGTAGATTTGTAGTAAGCTTTTAGGTATGAGTCGTCCAGCTTTGTTCTTTTTCACTTTTGTTTTTTGTTGTTTTGGCTACTTGGGTTGTATTACTTTGCTAGGATGGCTATAAGATAATACCAAAGGGGGCACCTGGGTGGCTTAGTTGACTAAGTGTCTGACTTTAGTTCAGGTCATGATCTCACAGTTTGTGGGTTCAAGCCCCGCGTCGGGCTCTGTGCTGACAGCTCAGAGCCTGGAGCCTGCTTTGGATTCTGTGTCTCCCTCTCTCTGCCCCTCCACCACTCATGCTCTGTCTCTCTCTTTCTCAAAAATAAACACTTAAAAATTTTTATTAAAAAAACCCAAACAAAACAAAATACCAAAAGACTGGATGGATTAAACAGATACTTACGGCGTTACACTTCTGGAGGCTAGAAGTCTGAGATCAAAGTGTTGGCAGGTTTGGTTTCTCCTGAAGCCTCTCTCCTTGGCTTGCAGATGACCGTCCGGGCATGTGCATCCCTGATGTCCTCCCATGTGTCCAAATCTCTTCTTGTAAGGACACCAGTCACAGTAGACTAGGACCTACCTTAATGGCCTCACTGTAATTTAATCACCTTTTTATTATTGTATTTTATTTTTTTAAAGAAATTTTTAAATTTTTAAGTATTATTTTGAGAGAGCGCAAGCGAGTGAGCAGGGAAAGGACAGAGAGAGGAAGAGAGAGAGAGAGAGACAGAGAGACAGAGAGAGAGAATCCCAAGCAGGCTCCATACTGCCAGCACAGAGCCCGATATGGGGCTTGAACCCACAAACCGTGAGATCATGACCTGAGCCGAAATCAACCTGAGCATTGATCAGGACGCTCAACCGACCGAGCCACCCAGGTGCCCTGATCACCATTTTATTAAAAAAAAAAAAAAAAAAAAAAAAAACTAAAAATTTTTTTCAAAGTTTATTTATTTTGAAAGAGAGAGAGAGAGAGCACAAGAAGAGAAGGGGCAGAGAGAGAGAGAGGGAGAGAGAGAATCCCAAGCAGGGTCCAAGCTGTGCACAGAGCCCAACTTGGGGCTTGAACTCACGATCTGCGAAATCATGATCTGAGCCGAAATCAAGTCAGACACGCAACTGACTGAGCCACCCAGGTGCCCCGTAATCCCATTTTTAAAGACCCTGTGTCCAAATATAGTCACATTTTGAGGTACTGGGGTTTAGGACTTCACCATATGAATTTAGGGGAACACAGTTGAGCCCAGGACACGGACTGCATGCAATTCCGTATGATTTTGATTACCAGCTTTTCTTTTTCTGCAAAAAAGACCATTGGAATTTTGATAGGAGTTGCACTGAATTTGTAGATGGCTTTGGGTAGCACTGACATCAAGTCTTCCAATCTATGAGCCTGGGATATCTTTCCATTTATTTAGGTGTTCTTTAATTTTTTTCAGAACTGTTTTTAGTTTTCAGGCAACAAGTCTTTCACTCATTGGCTAAATTTATTCCTGGGTATTTTATTCTTGTAGGTTGTGATACTATGATGTAATAAGAAATATGTATTTGGTTTTTGTCCCCAGTTCTTGGCACAAAGGGTTCTAAAATGCTTGAAATTCCCTGAGTGGTAGTGGTGGAGGACCATCTTTTGTCATTCATTATAGGTCTCTTTTAACCATACCTGAATTTATGCTAATGAGGTCACTCTTGGGCTTGTAGATAGTGTGGGGGCTGGTTGCTTGAGGAACGCATCATGTGACTAGAAAGTTGGAGCATTCGGCCCTACCCCCTGATCACTGGGGAGGGGAGAGGGGCTGGAGATTGCGTTACCAACAGTCAATGATTTGATCTGATCAGTCGTGCCTACATAACTGATCCTCCATAAAAACTAAGTGACATGGTCAGAAGAGCTTCTGGGTTGGTGGCCACGGGCAAGGAAGAGTGACACGTCCCCAACTCTGAGACAGAAACTCCTCTACTCAGGACCCTCTCAGACCTCACCCTATGTACCTCTTCATCTGCCTGTTCATTTGTGTCCTTTATTTTTATTTTTTAAAAATGTTTATTTTTGAGAGAGAGAGAGTGCAGGGGAGGGGCAGAGTGAGAGGGGAGGACAGAGGATCCGAAGCAGGCTTTGCACTGACAGCAGAGGGCTCGACACAGGGCTTGAACCCATGAACTATGAGATCATGACCTGAGCCAAAGTCGGATGCTTAACCGACTGAGCCACCCAGGTGCCCCTCATTTGTATCCTTTATCATAAACTAGTTATTGTAGAGTTTTTTCCTGAGTTATATGAACCACTATAGCAAATTTTGGAACCCAAGAAAGGGATCATGGGAAGCCCCAGTTCATAGCCAAGTTAGACAAAAGTGTGGGTAACCTGGGGACCCACTGCTTGTGATTGCTGTTTGAAGTAGGGCGAGCCTTGTGGGAAAGAGCTCGTAACCTGTGATGTCTCTGTCAACTCTGGGTAGTTAGTGTCAGGATTGAACTAAATTGTATGACACCCACTTGTTACGTACAGAGAAGTGGAGAATTGCTCAGTGGTTTTGCGCTGGTCTTCTGGGTGATGAGCCCAGAGGGCACAGGTGGGCGAGGCTTGGTGTAATAGTTCCGTTCTCCACTTGGTGGCGCTGCTTAGCTTAGTGGGGGGTCAAGTGTGTGTGTGTGTGTGTGTGTGTGTGTGTGTGTGTGTGTGCACGCGCGCGCGTGCGCGCGAACGCATGCACGTGTGCTAGAGGTGAAGGTGCCCTTGTCTAGCCCTCTAGTCTCTGGAGCGAGAATTTCACACCCTCACAGACACGTGGTCATGCACCCCTCCTTTGTCTCAGGCTCTGTCTGCTCCCTACCTTTACCCTGTCTGTGTCTAAGCTGTGTGCCTGCCAGGTGATGCCTCCCTCCAGAGTTTTATCTCAGGTGGGCTATGTGTCAAAACCCCTCACTTCAGAGACCTCTGCGGCTTGGACCCGTGCTGACTCCCTGGAGGAGGGTCTTCCCAAGCATTGGCCGGGTGCCAGCTTGTCTCAGAAAATGTTTGCTTGATCACACAGCAGCAGAGTTTATGGTAAATAGCAACACACAGCTGGCACCAGATTTTGCCGCACTCTGGCATCTTTGTCCCAATATCAGTAGATGTGGCCACTCTCCCAGGTCCACTGGGACCTTTGACCATGGGGAGGCCATATGGCCTCTACCAGATGCGCTCCAAGCAGGGGAACCGCTTCTCCCGTGTGGCACACAGACCCTTCACACCCCGCTGCCGGCTCCTGGGGATTCACCCTGCTACCTAACCAAGCACCATCAGCACTGAGCTCTGAACATTCAGATTCTGCTCCACTGTTCATAGAACCTAGTGGTATTGAAACCCTCTTCTTTCTCCCCGTCAGTAGTTTTGGGGAACAGATTTTTTTTGGTCCAGTCCCCTGTGTTTTTTCTCTTCCTCTCTCTCTTTCTCTTCCTCTCTCTCTGCAGCTACTTTTGGGGGGAGGTGCTTTTCTTGCGTGATCCTGATGTGCTGCACTGTCCCCTTTCTCTCTCTCTCTCTCCCTCTCTCTCTCTCTCTCTCTCTCTCTCTCTCTCTCTCTCTCTCTCTCTTCCGAAAATGGTTCCCTACCCTCCGGGGCTCTGCGGCTTTTCTCTCCCCCAGTTCACCTCTCCGCACCGTGTGCCTGACAAGTTCTGTGGCTCAGGCTGTGCGGATTTCTGCGTTATCCTCAGATCAGTTTCAAAATGGTTTGATACTGAGCTAGCCGTGTTTTAGGGACAAGACAAGCTCAAGGTCCCCATACTATTCCGCCCTCTTAACTCCTCTCTCATTGTCTGCTGATCTCACTGAGGATCCCTTGTATGTAATGAGTCCCTTTCTTGCTGCTTTTAAGATTTTTTTCTGTCTTTGGCTTGCAGCGGTTTGATTAGGATGTGTCTCAGAGTGTGGGGAGCCTGGGTGGCTCGATTGGTTGAGCATCTAACTCTTGATTTCAGCTCAGGTTGTGGGATTGAGCCCCGCACCTGGCTCTGTGCTGAAGGCACAGAGCTTGCTTGGGGTTTGTTCTCTCTCTCTCTCTCTCTCTCTCTCTCTCTCTCTCTCTCTCTCTCTCTCAAAAAAGAAAAAAATGTGTGTCTCAGTGTGGGTCTGTTTTATTCTATCTTATATGGAATTTATTGAGTAGATTCATGTTTCTCAACCAATTAACCACTCAAGCCTTTTTAATTCTTTTTTGTTTCTTTTTCTTTTGTTTATTTTAATAATTTTATTTTCCGTTGAAAATCTCTGGGGGATTCTTTATGTTTTAGGACCTAAACATTTTAAATACAACTTAAATACAGTGAATACTTTTGTAATAGAAGTTAGAGGTTCTTCATTTCGTATGAATAATCAAATAATGACATGTAACCTATTGGGTTAGCTCAAAACAGATTTACTTTTCTTTTTCTGTTCATTAGAGCCAACAAGTTCTCATTTGGAAGAGGAGAGTAACTGCTTTTGCTTTTTTTTTTTTTTAAATTCTATCTTCTAGGGTGCAGTGTTTTCTTTGGGTTGATGGGACCCTTGTCAAGTGCTCCTTTCTGCCTACTGTCCTTGAACCCCATGATCTTCCTGTGCAACAAAGGCCTCATGCCATCTCTGAATCTTGCAAAATTGTGTTGTTTTCACCTGCATCAGCTCTGACAGTATCTTCAGAAAGCTATAAGGTGGTCATAAAAGCAGGAGTGTCCTGTGGGATGGGAGAGCGAGAGCAGCCAGGGCGCTCAGGTGCCTGATGAAGGAAGCTCCACTCGGCTGCCTGCTCCCCTCCTGGGATCTCTTTCACTCCAGAACCTCTAGCACATTCCTGGATATTTATGAGAAGACCGAGTCAAAGGCCATTTTCTCAGTGATTTCTGACTTCACGGGTCAGACTTTGGGTCTGCCTGGGGGCTCTTCATGAATCAGCCAAAGGCTGGTCTCTCAGAAGAAGGTGTTTTCATGGTACCTAAAGCTGTGATGATTCATTCAAATGATGTGTCTTAAGTACTAGGCACTGGGAATAGTCTCAATGATGAGCAGGAGCGTGTATTTATTGAGCACATACTGTGTGCTGGGCATGCTAGTACGTGATCTCTGCATGTTATTTCATTTTTTAAAAATGTTTGTTTACTTTTGAGAGAGAGAGATTGAGAGCACAAGCTGGGGAAGGGCAGAGAGAGAGGGCGACAGAGGAATCGATCCAAAGTGGGCTCCACGCTGTTTGCCCAGAGCCTGATATGGGACTCGAACTCAAGAGCCGTGGGATCATGACCTGAGCAGAAGTCAGGCACTTACCTGACTGAGCCACCCGGGTGTCCCTGCATGTTATTTCATTTGATCTTCACTAAAACCCTATGCATATTTACTATTTATTGAAGTATAGTTTCAGATGCACAACATAGTGATTCCACAACTCTACTTGGTGTGCTGTGCCCACGGCAAGGGTAGCTCCCATCTGTCACCAGAAAGCACTATGACAGTCCCATTGACTGCATTCCCTGTGCTGTGCCTTTCATCCCGTGATTTATTCAGTCCATAACTGGAAGGCTGGGCCTCCCTCTTCCCCTTCCCCATTTTCCCCATCCACCTACCCCCTTCCCTCTGGCAACCTTCCTTTGTTCATTTATTTTGTTTCTTTAGATTCCACATATAAGTGAAATCATATGGCATTTGTCTTTCTCTACCTGACTTATTTCACTTAGCATAATACCCTCTAGGTCCATCCATGTTGTCACAAACGGCAAGACCTCGTTATGGCTGAGTAATATTCCGTTGTACATACACATCACATTTTCTGTATCCGTTCAATTATTGATGGACACTTAGATTGCGTCCATATCTTGGCTACTGTAAATAATGCTGCAGTAAACAGAGAGGTGCATAGATCTTTTTGAATTCGTGTTTTTGTCTTCTTTGGGTAAATACCCAGTAATTGAATTAGCAGATTATATGTTAGTTCTATTTTTAATTTTCTGAGGAAGCTCACCACTGTTTTCTACAGTGGCTGCTCCAGTGAACATTCCCACCAATAGTGTACAAGGGCTCCCTTTCTGCCACATCCTCACCAACGCTTTTTTTCTTGTCTTTTTGAAACCAGCCATTCTGACAGGTATAAGGTGATATCTCACTGGGGATTTCACTTGCATTTCCCTGATGCTCCGTGATGATGAACATCTCTTTAAGTGTCTATTGGCCATCTGTATGTCTTTTTTGGAAAAACGTCTGTTCGTGTCCTCTGCCCATTAAAAAAAATTTTTTTTTTAATGTTTGTTTATTTTTGAGAGAGAGTGAGAGTCAGGGAGGGGCAAAGAGAGAGAGAGGAGGAGACACAGAATGTGAAACAGCTCCAGGCTCCGAGCTGTCAGCACACAGCCCGAGGTGGGGCTCGAACTCATGAACCGCGAGATCATGACCTGAGCTGAAGTTGGACGCTTAACCAACTGAGCCACTCAGGTGCCCCTCCTCTGCCCATTTTTAAATCAGATTATTTTGGGTGTTTTTTTTTGTTTTTGTGTTTTTGTGGGCTATTTTTTTTTTTTTTTTTGGTGCTGAGTTGTAGAAGTTCTTTATATATATTGGATATTAACCCCTTATCAGACACGTCATTTGCAAGTATCTTCTCCCATTCAGTAGTTTGTGTTTTCATTTTGTTGATGGTTTCTTTCACTGTGCAAAAGCTGCTTGTTTCGATGTAGTCCCAGTAATTTATTTTTGCTTTTGTCTCCTGTGTCTGAGGAGACATATCCATAAATATTTTGCTAAGGCTGATGTCAAAGAAATTACTGCCTGTGTTTTCTTTTAGGAGTTTTACAGTTTCCTGTCTCACATTTAGGTATTTCATCCATTTGGAGTTTATTTTTGTGTATGGTGTAAGAAAGTGGTCCAGTTTCATTCTTTTGCATGTTGCTGTCCACTTTTCCCAGCACCGTGTATTGAAGAGACTGTTTTTTCCCTACTGTATATTATTGCTTCCTTTGTCACAGATTAATCTTGACCCATTGATCTATATTTTTGTGCTGCGACTGTACTGTTTTGATTACTACAGCTTTGTAGTATCTCTTGACATCTGAGATTGTGATACATCCAGTTTTGTTCTTTTTTCTGAAGATTCTTTGGCTCTTGGGGTCTTTTGTGGTTCCATACAAATTTTGGGATTATTTGTATTAGTCCTGTGAAAAAGACTATTAGTATTTTTATAGGGATTGCATTGAATCTGTAGATTGCTTTGGGTAGCATGGACATTTTAACAGTATTAATTTTTCCAAGCCATAAACGTGGCATACCTTTCCAAATGTGTCATCCTTAATTTCTTTCATAAATGTTCTTTAGTTTTCAGAATACAGGTATTTTACATCCTTAGTTCAGTTTTTTCCTAGGTCTTTAATTCTTTTTGGTGCAGCTCTAAATGGGATTGTTAATTTCTCTATCCGCTACTTGGTTATTAGTGTATAGAAATGCAAAACATTTCTGTATATTAATTTTGTATCCTGCAACTTTACTGAACTCTCTTATCAGTTTTAATAGTTTTGGGGGGATTTTTGCGTCTATGTTCATTTTGTGCTGCCTTTGGTTTTGGTATCAGAGTGATGCTGTCCTCACTGAATGAATTTGGAAGTTTTCCTTTTCTATTTTTGGAATAGTTTGAGAATAGGTGTTCACCCTTCCTTAAATGTTTGGTGGAATTCACCTGTGAGGTCTGGTCCTGGAATTTTGTTTTGGGGTGCTTCTTGATTACCAGTTCAATTGGATTACTAGTAATTGGTCTGTTCAGATAATCTGTTCCTTGATTCAGTTTTGGGAGAGTGTATGTTTCTAGGAATTTATCATTTCTTCTAGGTTGTCCAGTTTGTTGGCATACAATTTTTCACAGTAGTTGCTTATAATCCTTTGTATTTCTGTGGTGTTGGTTATGACTTCTTTTTAATCTGACTTTATTTAGGTCCTCTCTCTCTCGAATCTTGCTGAAGGTGTATCAGTGTATTTATCTTTTCAAATCAAGGTTTCACTGAACTTTTTCTATTGTTTTTGTTGTTGTTTTAGTCTATTTTCATTTATTCCTGCTCCAATATTTATTATTTCCTTCCTTCTATTAACTTTGGGCTTTGTTCTTCTTTTTCTAGTTCTTTAAAAAAGTTTTTAAATTAAAAGATTTTAATTCCAGTGTAGTTAATTTACAGTATCATATTAGTTTCAGGTGTTCAATAGAGTGATGTAACAGTTCCATGTATCAGTGTTCCTCAGATAAGTGTACTTTTAATTCCCTTCACCTATATTACCCATCCCTCTTCCCACCTCCCCTCTGGTTATCATCTGTTTGTTTTCTTTTTTCCTTTTTTAATTTTTTGTAATGTTTATTTATTTTTGAGAGAGAGAGAGAGAGAGAGAGAGAGAGAGAGAGAGAGAGCGCGAGCATGAGTGGTGGACGGGGCAGAGAGAGAGGGAGACACAGAATCCGACCAAAGCAGGCTCCAGGCTCCGAGCTGTCAGCGCAGAGCCCGATGTGGGGCTCGAACTCACGAACCGCGAGATAATGACCTGAGCCGAAGTGGGACGCTTCACCGACTGAGCCGCCCAGGTGCCCCTCATCTGTTTGTTTTCTTCAGTTAAGAGTCTGTTTTTTGGTGTCTCTCCCTCTCTCTCTTTTTTCCTTTTGCTTGCCGTTCTGTTTCTTAACTTTCACATATGAGTGAAATCATGTGGTATTTATCTTTCTCTGATTACCGTCTTTCACTTAGTGCTGTACTTTCTAGCTCCATCCATGTTGCAATTGATCTTGCTCTTTTAAGTGTCAGGTTAGATCGAGGTGTTTCTTGTTTTCTGGAGACAGGGCTGTGTCCCTAGAAGTTTCCCTCTTAGAGCAACTTTTACTGCATCGCAAAGAGTTTGGATGATTGTGTTTTTATTTTCATTTGCCTCCATGCCTTTCTTGATTGCCTTTGATCCCTTCACTGGCTCACTGCTTGTTTAGTCTCCATGTGTTTGTGGGGTTTTTTTCCCTCAGTGTTTTTTGTTTGTTTTTTGTTTTTTGTTGTTGTTGTTTTATTTTTGGTAACTGATTTCTAGTTTCATACTAGGGTGGCCACAAAAGATGCTTGATATAATTCAATCTTCTTGAATTTCTGAGTCTTGTGGCCTAGCATGTGATTTACCCTGGAAAATGCTACATGTGCGCTTGAAAAATGTGTTCGGTTGTTTGTGGATGGAATGTTACATATGTATCTGTTAGGTCCATTGATCTGATGTGTCATTCAAAGCCACTATTTCCTTGATAATTTTCTGTCTGGATGATGTATTCATTGATGGATGTGTGGTATGAAATTCTCCTATTACTGTATTACTGTCAATTTCGCGTTTTACATCTGTCAATATTTGCTTTTTTAAAACAATTTTAATGTATGTTTATTTTTGAGAGATAGAGTGTGAGCTGGAGAGGGGCAGAGAGAGAGGGAGACACAGAATCCGAAGCAGGCTCCAGGCTCTGAGCTGTCAGCACAGAGCCCAACACGGGGCTCGAACTTACGAACCGTGAGATCATGACCTGAGCCGAAGTCGGACACTCAACCAATGGAGCCACCCAGATGCCCCTGTTACAGTCTGTTTTAAAGTCTATATTGTCTGATAGAAATATTGCTAAAAATAGCTTTTTTTTTTTTTCACTTTCATTTGTGTGGAATATGTTTCTCCGTTCCTTCATTTTGAGTCTATATGTGTCTTTAGGTCTGAAATGAGCCTCCTGTATAAGCATAGAGCTGGGTCTTGTGTTGTTCTTAATCTATTCAGTTACCCGGTGTCTTGCTGGGAGCATTTAGGCCATTTACACTTAAAATAATGATTGAACGGTATGCATTTATTGCTATTTTGTTAATTTTGTTGTTGTTTGTAGTTCTCTGTTCCTTCCTTCTTTTGCTCTCTTTCCTTGCGATTGGTGACTTTCTTTAGTGCTATGCTTGGCTTTCTTCCCCTATTTTTTTGCATTTCTATTATAGGTTTTTGGTTTGTGGTTACCACAAAGTTCATATATAACATCGTAAGTATACAGCAGTCTATATTAAGTTGATGGTCATTTAAATTCAAACACATTGTAAAGGAACTACACTTTTCCCTCCCCCTCCACATTTTATGTATATATTTTTGTATTTACATCTTTTTACTTTGAGGCCCCTTAACTAAGTTGTTGGATATGATTCCTTTTACTCCTTTTGTATTGAATCCTTTACATTAGCTTTATAAGTAATTGTCTTGCTATATTTACTGTATGCTTGCTTTTACTCACAAAGTCTTTTCCTTTCATAATTTTCATCTAATTGTGGCCTTTTCCATTTAAAGAAGTCACCTCCACATTTCTTGTGAGGCTGGTTTAGTGGTGATGGACTCTTTTAACTTTTGTTTGACTGAAGAACTCTTTATCTCTCCTTCTATTCTGAATGATAACCTTGCCAGGTAGAGTATTCTTGGTTGTAGGTTTTTTTCCTTTCAGCACTTAAAAAAAAATTTTTTTTTAAGAGAGAGAGAGAGAGAGCGCACGAGCAAGGCGAAAGGGGCAAAGGGAGAGAGAAAGAGAATCTTAAGCAGACTCCGTGCTCAGCATGGAGCCCAATGCAGGGCTTGATCCCATGACCCTGGGCTCATGACCTGAGCTGAAATCAAGAGTCAGATGCTCAACCCGTTGTAATCTTATTTCTTTCCTAATGTTTGCTTTGGTTTAGTTTGTACTTATTTCACTAACTTGTGATGGTCAAAGTATTGATTTGAGTTCCGTCTTCTTTTTTAATACATAGTTTACAGATAAAAAAATTTGTTATAGCTTCTTTTAGTACATTTCATAAATTTTAATTTGCTATGTTATTGCTTTCATTCATCTCCAAATATTTTCCAATTTCCCTTGTGACTTAGTCATTGATCTATTGGTGATTTAAGATTCTGTTTAATTTACACATATTTATGAATTTTCAATTTTTCGGGTTTTATTGATTTCTATTTTTTTCCCCCATTTTGGTTAGAGAACATACTTTGTATGAGTTCAGTTCTTCTAAACTTACTGAGACTTGTATCATGGCTTATCATATGTTCTATCCTGGAGAATGTTCCATGTGTACTAGAGAAGGTTTATTCTTCTGTTGGTGGATGTAATGTTCTATAAATGTCTTAAAAAATTTTTTTTTGAATGTTTATTTATTTTTGAGAGAGAGACAGAGCATGAGTGGGGGAGGGGTAGAGAGAGAGGGAGACACAGAATCGGAAGCAGGCTCCAGGCTCCAAACTGTCAGCACAGAGCCCGACTCGGGGCTCAAACTCACGAGCTGTGAGATCATGATCTGAGCTGGAGTCAGACTCTCAACTGACTGAGCCACCCAGGTGCCCCTAGAAATGTCTTTTAAGTGTAGTTGGCTTATAGTGTTGTTCAAATGTTCTATTTGCTTGTTGATCTTTTGTCTGCTTATTTGTATTCATAATTGAAAGTGGGGTATTGGAGATTCCCAACAGCTACTGTTAAATTGTTTAATTCTCCCTTCAATTGTGTCAGTTTTTGTCTTATGTATTTTGATATTCTGTTTTTAGGTACATATGTTTAGAATTGTTACATCTTCTTGCTAGATTGTCCTTTTTATCATCATAAAATGTCCTTCTTTGTCCCTAGTAACAAATTTTTTTTTTGTTCCAAAGTCTATTTTGTCTGATACGAGTATAGACACTTCAGTTTTATTTCAGCTACTGTCTGAATGGTATATCTTTTTCCTGCCTGTTAGTTTCAACCTTTCTGTGTATCTCTCGGAGATAGCATATAGTTTGTTTTTAAAAACTGCATTCTGACAATCTCCACCTTTAATTGTAGCGTTTAATCCATTGAAGTTGCATGTGATTCCTGATATTGCAGAATTTATGTCTTCCTTTTCACTACTTGCCTCCTAGATGTCTTTTGTCTTTCTTGTTCCTCTATTTCTTCCTGGCTGCCTTCTTTTGGGTTAAATAGATATTCTCTACTGTACCATTTTAGTTACCTTGTATCACGATTAACATTCTTTTTAAAAACTGAAGTATAGTTGATACACATCGATATATTAGTTTCAGGTGCACAACAGAGTTATTCCACCCCTGTATACATGATGCTGTGCTCACCACAAGTGTAATTATCGTCTGTCACCATGGCGCACCATCACCTGACCGCTGACTATATTCCCTATGCTGTACTGCTTAGCTCCATGGCTTATTCCATAACTGGAAGCCTGTACCTCCCACTCCCTTTCACTCATTTTCCCTCCTCCCAACCCCCCCATCTCTTGTAACCACCAGTTCTCTGATTTATGGATCTGTTTGTTCTTATTGATACTCATTTGTTTTGCTTAGATTCCGCATATAAAGTGAAATGATAGGGTATTTATCTTTCTCTATCTGACTTATTTCATTTAGCGTAATGCCTTCTAGATTCATCCATGTTGCCACAAATGGCACGACGTCGCTATGGCTGAGTCATATTCCATTGCATATATATGCCACATCTTTTTTATCCATCCATCTGTTGATGGACACTTGGGTTGCTTCCATATCTTGACTATTGTAAACAACACTGCAATGAACCCAGGAGTATTTGGGGTTTTTTGGTGTTGAGTTGTGTAAGTTCTTTATATATTTTGGGTCTTATCCCCTTATCAGATATATCATTTGCAAATCTCTTCTCCCATTCAGTAGATTGCCTTTTCATTTTTTTAATGGTTTCCTTTAGTGTGCAAAAGCTTTTTATTTTGGTGTAATCCCAGTAGTTTATTTTTGCATTTGTTTCCCCTGCCTGAAGAGACACATCTAGAAAAAGGTTGCTAACGTCAATGTCAAGCACATTATTGCCTATGTTTTCTTTAAGGAATTTTAAGGTTTCATGTCTCACGTTGAGGTCCTTAATATATTTTGAGTTTGTTTTTGTGGATGATGTGAGAAAGTGGTCCAGTTTCATTCTTTTGCATGGAGCTGTCCAGTTTATCCAGCACCATTTGTTGAAGAGACTGTCCTTTCTCCCATTGTACGTTCTTACTTCCTTTATCATAGATTAATTTACCATTAGGTATAGGTTTAATTCTGGGCTCTCTGTCCTGTTTCACTGATCATGTCTATTTTGTGCCAGTACCATACTGTATTAATTATTAGAGCTTTATGGTTAATATTGACATCTGGGACTGTGATATCTCCAGATGTGTTCTTTTTCAAGATTGCTTTGGCTATTTGGGATCTTTTGTGGTTCCATAAAAATTTAAGGATTATTTGTTCTAGTTCTATGAAAAATACTGTTTTAGCAGAAGAGCATCCTTCTTTGGGTTAAAAATTTTTTTTTTTTAATTTTTGAGAGAGCACGCACACACAAGTAAGGGAGTGGCAGAGGGAGAAGGATGGAAAGAATCTTAAGCAGGCTCCACGCTGAGTACAGAGCCCAACTCGGGACTCAGTCTCACGATCATGAGATCATGACCTGAGCTGAAAGGAAGAGTCAAGATGCTTAACCAACTGAGCCAGCCAGGCGCCCCACTGCTGCTGTTTTGATTGCATTGAATCTATAGATTGCTTGGGGTAGTTTGGACATTTTAATAATACAGTTTGTATCTTACAACAATGTAGTGTAGATTAATTACCAATTTTATTTTCATAATATACCAAATTTTGCTCCTTATAGCTTTGTTTCTCCCTTCTTTCATGTTACGATCGTCCACATTAAATCTTCATACATCGGATGTCCATTTCCATCTCAGTGCCACCTCGCTGCCTTCTGGCCTCCAGTTTATGATAAGAAAGCTGTGAATCTTTTTTTTTTTTTTTGACACATTGAGCTTAATTGTTAATGGTGAAGAACACCATGCACACACATCTATAAACATGGAAGTCAAAGCAACATAGATGATAGGAATCTTAGCAGAACAGGAAACATAAGCAGTCAATTTTGTATTACAACCAAGGGAACGTGAAGGAAAGCTGTGAATCTTCTTGAGGATCCTTGTACAGGCTATGGGTTGAATTGCTTCTCTCTTCCAGCTTTCAAGATTCTCTCTGTCTCTAGGTCTCCACAGTTTGATTATGATATGTCTCAGTACCGCTCACTTGAAGCGTGCCCTGCTTGGAGTTCACGGAGAGTCTTGAGAGTGTAAATGAATGTTTTTCATCACATCGGGGAAATTTTCTGCCATTATTTCTTCCAATATTCCTTTTGTCCCTTTCTCTTTCCTCTCTCCTTCTATGATTCCCATTATGCATATGTTGGTAGGTTTCTTGCTGTCCCTGAAGTATCTGAGGTCCTGTTCAGTTTTCCTTATTCTTTTTTCCTTCTATTTCTCAAGACTGGATACTCCCAAGTGATCTGTCTCAAGATCACAGATTCTTTCTTCCAATTGCTAAAATCTGCTGCTGAAACACTCCAGTGAATTTTTAATTTCAGTTACACGTTTCAGCTCTAGAATTTCTGTTTGGTTCATTTTTTATTTAGAATGTCTACCTTTTTTATTGATACTGTTTCTTTGGTAAGGTGTTTTTGTATTTTACCTTAGTTGTTTAGATATTGCTTTTTTTAGGTCTTGGAACATATTTTAAATAGCTGATTTAAAGTCTTTGGTCTTCCTCAGGAATGCTTGTAACTGACTGCTTATTCCCCTGTGTGTGGATCACGCTTTTTTGTTTGTTTGCATGTCTGATAATATTTTGTGGAAACCTAAACTGGACACTTAATAGAATGCGGCAATTCTGGAAATCTGATTCTTTTCTTCATCTCCCACAGGTTTTTGTGGTTGCTTGGGTTATTTATTCTTTCTTTCTTTATTTTCTTTTTTACTTCTTTTTTAATTTTTTTTAATGTTTATTTTTGAGAGAGAGAGAGAGAGAGACAGAGTGTGAGCAGGGGAGGTGCAGAGAGAGAAGGAGACACAGAATCTGAAGCAGGCTCCAGGCTCCGAGCCGTCAGCACAGAGCCCGATGCGGGGCTTAAACTCACGGACTGGGAGATCATGACCTGAGCTGAAGTTGGACGCCCAAACGACTGAGCCACCCAGGCGCCCCAGGTTATTTATTCTTTAGTGATTTTTCTGAGCTAATTCTGTAGAGTCTGTATTCTTTTTCATGTGGCCATTTGAAGTCTCTGCTCAGTTAGATTAGTGGTCAGCTAATGATTGGTTAGAGACTTCTCTTGATGCCTAGAACCAATAAATCTCCCGGTCATTGCTGGGGGGTTGCATGCTCCTGGTGACATGCCTTCAGCACCCAGCCAGGCACTTATCATCTCTGTCACAGACTTCACTTAGGGCGTGTGGAGAGCTTTGCTGTCGGCCAGAGGTCTCAGGGACTCATTAGCTTTCGTCTGAGTCTGCACACAATATTACACATGCATCAGCCTTCTGGATTCTCTGGAATATGTCAGAGATTTTGAGAGCCTTCCCCGACATGTCCTTTCTTAAATTTTACTTTTAAGCTTTTTGGGCCGCCTATTATTTGCCGTAGTTGTTATCCACTGCCTACAGCAGCCACAAAGTCAAACATTTGTCTCTAAATGTTTGTACCAGTACTTGTAGGGAAGAGGTTTTTCGCATCGGATGATCTCCAAGTCTAGTAAAAGCCACCCTTGCAAGTGGAGTGTTCCAAGGTGCCACCAGACAGGTCCCAAAATGACAGTTCTGTGCAAATGAGGCTTTCAAGGACTTCCAACCCCAGGATTCCCCCTACCTCCCGCTTCACTGTCTGCCAGGCTGTTATTTTTCACTGTGATTAGCTCTTGGTTTTCAAGAGTATCTCAGAGCCGGGGAGAGGAGGTAGGAATGGGACAAGTTAAATTGCCACAAAGCTCGCTGTTCTGAGATTCAGCCATTTTTCTTGATTGAAAGTCTCTAGGTTGCTTCATTCCCTCGGATAATTTCTGGAGTTCTGAAAAGTTGATTCTGAAAACCATTGCCTGTTCTCCTATGGTCTATCTCTGAAGGAGAGAATTTTTGGAGGTCTTTATTTCTCCATTTTCACTGATGTCACTCTCTGGTCAACATCTTGACTGTAGCCGCATGAGGGGCACTGAACCAGAACCACACCACTAACCCACTACCAAATTCCTGACCCACAGAAACTGAGATAATAAATGTTTGTTTTGTATTAAATTGCTAAATATTTAAGTTGTTGTGCAACACTAGATTACTATACCATATGCTATATACATACATATTTTTTCCCTCTCCCCCTCTTTAAAGTTTTTATTTATTTAAGTAATCTCTACACCCAGTGTGAGGCTTGAACTCACGACCCTGTGATCAAGGGTTGCATGCTCTTCTGACTGAGCCAGCCAGGTGCCCCCTCTCCTTTTTAATACATATTAAAAAAAATTTTTTTTAATGTTTATTTATTTTTGAGACAGAGAAAGACAGAGCGTGAACGAGGGAGGGTCAGAGAGAGGGAGACACAGAATCTGAAGCAGGCTCCGGGCTCCGAGCTGTCCGCACAGAGCCTGACGCGGGGCTCGAACTCACGGAGTGTGAGATGATGACCTGAGCCGAAGTCGGATGCTTAACCGACTGAGCCAGCCAGGCAACCCTCTCTCCTTTTTTTTTTTAAAGGTTTTTTTTTTTTTAATTTTTAAAAAATGTTTATTTATTTTTGAGACAGAGAGAGACAGAGCACGAATGGGGGAGGGTCAGAGAGAGAGGGAGACACAGAATCCGAAGCAGGCTCCAGGCTCCGAGCTGTCAGCACAGAGCCCGACGTGGGGCTCAAACTCACAGACCGTGAGATCATGACCTGAGCCAAAGTCGGATGCTTAACCGACTGAGCCACCCAGGCGCCCCTCCTTTTTAATACATATTGAAGCACACTGTACACAGTTTTCTCTGCTCTTTTCGGTTAGTGTAAAATTTCTTTTTTTTCATACAGGTGCCAAGGAGTCTTTCCCATTCTTTTTTTATGGCACTTGGAGATTCCATTGTGCATGTGATTAACCAATAACTTGTGAT
This sequence comes from Neofelis nebulosa, assembly GCF_028018385.1. Taxonomy (NCBI): domain Eukaryota; kingdom Metazoa; phylum Chordata; class Mammalia; order Carnivora; family Felidae; genus Neofelis; species Neofelis nebulosa. The sequence continues at coordinate 4,722,439 of NC_080788.1, forward strand.
GGATATGTGTCCATTCATTTAATGATTGATATTAAGATTGTATCCAGTTTTGTGTTCTTTCAAACGATGCTGGGACAAATAGCCTTGTACATGCAACATTTCTCTCGTGTGTAGAAAGTTTTCGTTTCTAATTTTGTATTTTCCCTCCCAAAGTTGGGTTTTTACATTTTGTTTTTGTAAAAACGGAAACCGGGAACGAACCTAGTCGAAACTATAAGGACAGGGTTTTATCTCACAGAATCAGACAGAAAGTCCAGAAATCGGTGTGGCAGTTGGGTGATGACACTGAACACCCAGCTTTTCCTCCATCCTTCAGCACTGTCCCCGTTGGAGGTAGCTTCATCCTTGGGCTGGTAGCAATATGGCTGCAGAAGCTCCAGCTGTCACATCCAGACCCAACCCACCTGGTGGGTGACGTGTCTGTCTCTTTCCCACGGCTGTCTAGTGGGATTGAGAACTTGATTCAGAACTGCCCCTGCAGCCTTCTCTTCGTGGCTTCCTGGGCAGAATAAGGTCATGTGTCCATTCCTGAAGCAGTTACTTCTACTTACCCACCCACTGGTGGGTACGGGATAAGCATCTAGAGGGAGTAAACCATACAGTCACTGAAGGGAAGATGGTACCCTTCCTGTAGACAGTAAGGGTCCACATGAAGGCTGACGTTGGAGTTCTGTTCGAAGGGTCTTGATATCACAGTACAAGTACAGCATTTAGTCACAAGTCCCAGGACTGCCTTAGAGAGTATCCCACAGGAGAAAATCTTCCGGAATATCTACCAAGAAAAGACTTCTGGACCACTCGGCTTCTTGTGTTCTTGTCATTATTGAACTGATCCTGTTTTTAGCTTGGCTGCTTGGAAACCCCGAGCTAAATTTGCTACTCACTTGTAGCAATTATGGGACATATTTTATCCTTGATTTAACTTTTTTTTTTTTTTCCTCGTTTTGAATCGTGTGCGAAATGCTGGGAACTACAAATTCTTGGAATGGAGCGTGTTAACAATATTTTTAACTTTGAATTTTCCAAAGTTAATCTTAAGGGAGAACCGAATCTTCACTATATATAAAGCAATTTGGAAGGAAAATCGTTTTTTTCCTTCTGAAGTAATTTTCCTTTGGGGAGTTCTGTCCCACCTGCATGCCCAGGTCCGTGGCCCTGATCCGTGGCCGAATCTCTTGGTACTATTGTGGATTATTTACGCTGAACCATGAACTGAAAAACTGATGCCTCATGTGAGGTCAAGCTCTCTGTCCCGAAGGTAACTTATTTTCAATATCTGAAAATGCTCAGGGAGGTTCTTAAAGCATTACTTTTGTTTTTAGAAACCACACAGTCTGTCTTCCACTTGTGTAATTTACACTCAGAACTCCTTTCCCTCCTAATGACCATGACCACCAGGCTAAGCTGCCGCCATAGCCCCCAGGCCCCTCTTGCGTTGTTCTCAGGTTGCAGTGTTGACTTTGGCCCTTAGATTAATGCTATTGCTTCCTGACAGCTGAGTGTGTTTCCTCTTTCTCTAGATTAAATAGGATCTATTCTGTGGGACAAGAATGGCGCCTTTCCGCAAGCTGGGGTTTGAGGCTTTGGCGAAAGGGGTGGGTTGAGAGGAAGTAGGAAGAGTGGCTGGTGAAAATGCCTCTCTGCAGGGCCCGTTGATTGAGCAAAGAAAGCATCCGTGAGTCCACGCTTCTCAAACACCGGTGCGCACATGTGTGAAATGCTGGGGTCCGGGAGCGAATGGTCAACAAAGAATTCTTGAGACGTCTTCGGGCAAAAAAGGTGGTTTTACTAAAGCACGGGGAGAGGACCTGTGGACAGAAAGACCCGCACTGGGGTTGTGAGGAATGACGGATTATATACTTTCAAGTTGGGAGGAGGGACAGCGTGAGTCTCTAAGGAATTTGGAAGCAAGGGTTTCCAAGACTTTGAAGGGTCATTTACCACTGTCTAATAAAACCTTAGTCATGAGGCCCTTCAGATGTGTATCACTGGGCCATATGTTTGGAGGATGATTGCTAACATATATCCTAGGTGGGGAGTAGAGATAAAAGAAGTTTCTAGGGGCGCCTGGATGGCTCAGTTGATTAAGTGTCCAACTTCAGCTCAGGTCATGATCTTGCGTTTGTGGGTTCGAGCCCCGCGTCTGGGCTCTGTGCTGACAGCTTAGAGCCTGGAGCCTGCTTCCGATTCTGTGCCTCCCTCTCTCTCTGCCCCTCCCCTGCTTGCGCTGTCTCTCTCTCTCTCAAAAAAATGAAATAAAACGTTAAAAAAATATAAAAAAAAAAAAGTTTCCAAAGGGATTTTTACCTGTTAAAGAAGACTTCCAGGATCCTGGAGGTCTGGTGAATGTCAAGGTCAGGTTGCCTTTTGCCTCTAGCAACATATTAACATCGAGGCAGTTGAGTTCCTAGAGGAGGGTCACCCTGCCTGTCTCAAGGACTTGTCGATGGGCCGCAAAGGGAATTCAACTTGTTCCCCCCCCCGTATTTCTTTCGCCTTTGTTCTCCACATCACACAGACCCATCAGAGACGGCTGGAAGCAGGTTCTGGGTGGCCGTGGGCGGGCACGTCCAGCCCGCTCCTGGTGACGCCCGAGCTGCTGGTCTACTGCCCCCACCGAGCTGTTCTCTCACCCACGGGCACAAGGGAAGGAGCAGAGACACATTCCTCTTTCTCTCGTGACGCCAGACCGTGTCGGTGAGCCAAGGGGCGTGTAGCTGTGTACACACGAGAGTTCTCAACTTTCTGAAATTTCCTTTTTATAGCAGGATGAGACAAATTGTTCAAAGCTTATTCAGCTTCTTCCTGAGCCTGTGCTGCGCTGATGGCTTTAATAATTCCTTTCCCCATTGTTTCTGACGCCAGTCCTTGGGGAGAAGGCTTCCAATGGGAGAGCAAAACCGTTTCCTACGGTTCTGTGACCTTTTCCTCTCCTTCCTGGGAAGGTTCAGCTCAAGTGAGGTGGGCAGACAGACCTTTGTCTTTTTCCAGGTTGGTGACTTTTGCTTCTGTTTGAAGTTTCATCGTTGGGCTTCTCT